>NC_091766.1:6058150-6663965 GCF_029378745.1 Bos indicus | reverse complement strand
GATGTGATTTCATATCATTGGAGCAAGTGTGTAGATAATCAAGCATCCTCTGGCAAAATGCTGCTCAGACCAGGTAGCCCAGACCCTTGGGTTCCGGTCCAATTGTAGCTGGAGCTGGGTTGCTGGACCGTGAAGGGGTTGGGAACCAGTTGCCATGGGTGGGAGCCTGCGGGGGGAGGGCGCATCAGCCCCTAAGCACTCCCAAGCTCCAGCGTGGTAAATTGATGATGCTGCAGAATCACAAGCTGCTGCCCATCTGACGGATGTGACTGGTAAAAGGAAGGTGTTAGTCTTGATTTTCTTAGGTGTGACCATGCCTGCCAGTTACGAGAGAAGGCCCCACAGGTCTTAGCTGAGTGCACTTGACCATGGAAGGGTGAAGTGATGTCATCATTGAACTTTAAAGCATGTTTGCAGAGAGAGGGTGAGAAAGAAAGGGGTGGGTGAAGAGAAAGTGGCAAAATCCAGAGAGTGAGGCTAGGTGACGGGGTTTATTGTACTCTTCTCACTATTATGTTTGGAATTTTTCACAACAAAGTTTTTCAAACTGGATACTCTTTGTTTTTCAGGAAAGGGTGTGAGTATTCTCTGCCAAGGAAGAGGCTGAGCGAGAACCCATGGGAGTGTGAATGGATGGGTGGATTTGAAGCTGGCTACTTACGCAGCAGCTTCCCAGGTGGTGCAGTGGTAAAGAATCTGCCTGCCAATGCAGGAGATGCAGGTTCAATCCCTGGGTGGGGAAGATCCCCTGGAGGAGGGCATGGCAACATGCCCTAACATTCTTGCTTGGAAAATTCCATGGACGGAGGAGCCTGGCGGGCTACAGTCCATGGGGTCACAAAGAGTTGGACGCAACTAAGCATGCACACACACACGCACATTTAGACATCAGGGGGGTATGTGTGTGTGTACCTGGGGAAGAAGGAGACAGGATTTAAAACTGGTTAAGGGGGAGGTCCTTCAACACCCCACTTACACCAAAGGACAGATCATCAGACAGAAAAATAAGGAAACACCAGCCTGAAATGACACATTTCAGTTCAGTTCAGTTGCTCAGTTGTGTCTGACTCTTTGCCACCCCATGGACTGCAGCACGCCAGGCTTCCCTGCCCATCATCAACTCACAGTTTATTCAAACTCACATCCATTGAGTCGGTGATGCCATTCAGCCATCTCATCCTTTGTCTTCCCCTTCTCCCACCTTCAATCTTTCCCAGCATCAGGGTCTTTTCAAATGAGTCAGTTCTTCTCATCAGGTGGCCAAAGTACTGGAGTTTCAGCTTCAACATCAGTCTTTCCAATGAACACCCAGGACTAATCTCCTTTAAGATGGACTGGCTGGATCTCCTTGCAGTCCAAGGGACTCTCAAAAGTCTTCTCCAACACCACAGTTCAAAAGCATCAATTCTTTGGCACTCAGCTTTCTTTATAGTCCAACTCTCACAGCCACACATGACTACTGGAAAAACCATAGCTTTGACTAGATGGACCTTTGTTGGCAAAGTGATGTCTCTGCTTTTTAATATGCTGTCTAGGTTGGTCATAGCTTTTCTTCAAGGAGCAAGTGTCTTTTAATTTCATGGCTGTAGTCACCATCTGTGGTGATTTTGGAGCCCCCAGAAATAAAGGCTCTCACTATTTCCATTGTTTCCCCATCTATTTGCCATGAAGTGATGGGACCAGATGCCATGATCTTAGTTTTCTGAATGTTGGGTTTTAAGCCAACTTTTTCTCTCTCCTCTTTCACTTTCAAGAGACTCTTTAGTTCTTCTTCACTTTCTGCCATAAGGGTGGTGTCATCTGACATTATTGATACTTCTCCCAGCAATCTTGATTCCAGCTTGAGCTTCATCCAGCCCAGCATTTCTCATGATGTACTCTGCATATAAGTTAAATAAGCAGGGTGACAATATACAGCCTTGACATACTCCTTTCCTGATTTGGAACCAGTCTGTTATTCCATGTCCAGTTCTAACTGTTGCTTCCTGACTTGCATACAGATTTCTCAGGAAATAGATGGGGAAACAGTGGAAACAGTGTCAGACTTTATTTTTTTGGGCTCCAAAATCACTGCAGATGGTGACTGCAGCCATGAAATTAAAAGACGCTTACTCCTTGGAAGGAAAGTTGTGACCAACCTAGATAGCATATTCAAAAGCAGAGACATTACTTTGCCAACAAAGGTCCATCTAGTCAAGGCTATGGTTTTTCCAGTGGTCATGTATGGATGTGAGAGTTGGACTGTGAAGAAAGCTGAGCGCCGAAGAATTGATGGTTTTGAACTGTGGTGTTGGAGAAGACTCTTGAGAGTCCCTTGGACTGCAAGGAGATCCAACCAGTCCATTGTGAAGGAGATCAGTCCTGGGATTTCTTTGGGAGGAATGATGCTAAAGCTGAAACTCCAGTACTTTGGCCACCTCATGCAAAGAGTTGACTCATTGGAAAAGACTCTGATGCTGGGAGGGATTGGGGGCAGGAGGAGAAGGGGACGATAGAGGATGAGATGGCTGGATGGCATCGACTCGATGGACATGAGTTTGAGTGAACTCCGGGAGTTGGTGATGGACAGGGAGGCCCGACGTGCTGCGATTCATGGGGTTGCGAAGAGTCCGACTCGACTGAGCGACTGAACTGAACTGAACTGAAGGTCAGGTGGCCTGGTATTCCCATCTCTTTAAGATTTTTCCACAGTTTGTTGTGATCTACACAGTCAAAGCTTTATATTCAATAAAGCAGAAGTAGATATTTTTTTGGTATTCTCTTGCTTTTTCGGTGATCCAGCAGATGTTGGCAATTTGCTGTCTGGTTCCTCTGCCTTTTCTAAATCCAGCTTGAACATCTGGAAGTTCATGGTTCACATACTGTTGAAGCCTGACTTGAATTTTGAGCATTACTTTGCTAGTGTGTGAAATGACTGCAATTGTGCAGTAGTTTGAACATTCTTTGGTATTGCCTTTCTTTGGGATTGGAATGAAAACTGACCTTTTCCAGTCCCGTGGCCACTGCTGAGGCAAAAATAAGGAAACACCAGCCTGAAATGACATTAGACCTGAAAGAGTTACAGGAAGTCCCCTACATATGAACAAGTCATTCTGAGAGCATGTTTGTAAGTTTAATTTGTTCAAAGTTAGCCTAGGTACCCAACTGACACAATCAGCTGTATCATACTGTACTGTAGTAGGTTTAGGATATTTTTCACACAAATAGTACGTAAAAACAAACACAAAAAAATAAACACCTTTAACCTTACAGTAGCACAGCTGACACGCAGGGGCTGGCATCGAGTGCACAGGCAGGAAGAGTCCTTGGCTAGAGGAGGGAGAGGAGGTGAGATGGTGGAGCCGAGGGATCTTTAGCAACAGGAGTCGGAGGGCGAGCTGCAGTCTCCCTCACGCCTATGATTTCCCTCACTCACGTTGATGGCACAGATTCTGGCTTCCCTGGTGGCTCAGGCAGTAAAGAACCTGCCTGCAACGTGGGAGACACAGGAGACAGAGTCTGATCTCTGGGTTGGGAAGACCCCTTGGAGAAGGGAATGGCAACCCACTCCAGTATTCTTGCCTGGGGAATTCTATGACAAGAGGCTGCTGGGCTCCAGTCCACGGGGTCACAGAGTCAGAAATGGCTGAGTGACCAACACTTTCACTCTCACTGCTCTATACAGTGCTGTAAAGCACACACAGGCACAGCCACTTGTAGAGAAGGCATGCATGTGCCAGTGTACACCAGACACGTGAGCTAACTTACGTGACTGGACATGTGAACACACGTTTGCGTTGTTTTGAAAGTTTGCAACTCAACGTTTCCTAAGTAAGGGACCTTGAGTTTTGAGGAGTGGTCAGCTGTGAGCAAGGGCTTCCTCGATGGCTCAGAGGTAAAGAATCCGTCTGCAATGCAGGAGCCACGGGAGCCATGGGTTCGATCCCTGGGTCAGGAAGATTCCCCTGGAGAAGGGACTGTCACCCCACTCCAGTATTCTTGCCTGGAGAGTCCAAGGACAGAGAAGCCTGGCGGGCTGCCGGGGCTCGCAAAGAGTCGGACACGACAGAAGTGACTTAGCATGCATATGGCTCTGAGCACCTCAGGGAGAGGTGGCCCAGTCAGTTCCCTCCCCAAAGGGATACCGTGGGACAAGCAGCATGGGTTTTCAGATTTATTCTCATGGTTCCGCGGCAGGAAGAGAAAGCCTTGTAAGGATTGCCTCCAGCCATGTTCTAAAAACTGCTTCCTCTTCTAGAAAGGATTAGGGCCACGTCAGAGGTTAGGAAGCCCACGAACCTCACACAGGTACCAGGTCCCAGACCCAGATCACCGCTGCCGACAGAGAGGCAAGGACCTTCCACGGACACAAAGCAATCCCTCCCCCTCCAGGACCTCAGGGAGATCTACCAAGACTTGCACTGTCCTGGCTGATCTCACTCTCCTAAATCTACTATGTGACTGAACACCTGGGTCTGAAAAGCTGTCTTTCCAACACAAACCTCTCAGACTTTCCTGGCAGTTTGGTGGTAAAGAATCCACCTGCCAATGCAGGGGACAGGGGTTCACTCCCTGGTCCGGGAAGATTCCACATGTTGCGAACAACTAAGCCTGTGCTCCATGCCTGCTCAGCCCATGTGCCGTGACTACTGAAGCCTGTGCGCCCCAGAGCCCCTTCTCCATAAGAGAAGCCACCGCAATGAGAAGCCCCTGCACCTCAACGAAGAGTAGACCGCACTCGCTGCAACGAGAGAAAGCCCTTGCAGAAAGACCCAGCACAGCCAAAAAATTAAAAACATCCGTCGCCAGGTGATGAAGGTCAACATCAATGGTAATGAATCCGGTTGATGACATGGACTCAATGTGATGTGACAAGAAGGGCGTTTCACCCCAGAGGTCCTCCCCAAACTCGTCACCCCAGACTAACCATGAGAAAAACATGGACACGTCTCAACAGAAGACCACATACAAGACAGCTGACCACTCCTCACAACCGTCGAGGTCGTCAAAATCAAGGCAAGTCTTGAGCAACTATCTCAGGCCAGAGGCACCTAAGGAGACACGACAACCAAATGTCATGTGAAATACTGGGATAGAAGAGGGGCATTCGGGGACAAAACTGATGAGACGTGAATCAGGAATGTGTGCTCACTCAGTCGTGTCCAACTCTTTGCCACCCCATGGACTGTGGCCCACCAGGCTCCTCTGTCCACGTGATTCTCCAGGCAAGAACACTGGGGTGGGTGGCCATGTCCTCCTCCAGGGGATCTTCCTGACCCCGGGATCGAACCTGCATCTCTTGCATCTCCTTGGATTGACAGGCCGATTCTTTACACTAGTACCACGTAGGAAGCCCCATGAGTCAGGTGTAGACTATAATCGTGTCCCAGTATTGGGTTCCTTTATAACAAACATACCAGCCGGAGGTAAGATGTTAAAAAGAAAGGAAGTCATGAGGGGCTTATGGGAACTCTTCCTCTTCTCTGTGTGATTTTTCTGCACATCTAAAACCGGTCTAAAAAATTAAGTTTCTTAAAGTGAAAAAATAAGCAAAGAGATGCCTCTCTCAGAACGATTCCCTGGTTGGGCTAAAGCATCTCAGGTAGGAAGGGGGTTGTCAACAGCTGCCCAAGCTGAGGACAGAAGGGGACAAGGACTGGAACCCAGAGACCCAGAACACGCTCTCAACAGGAACTTCTCAAGAAAGGACATTTATGGGAATTCCCTGGGGGTCCTGTGGTGAGGACTCCAGACTTTCACTGCTGAGGGTGTGGGTTCAATCCCTTGTTGGGGAACTAAGATCCTGCAAGTTGTGAGGCTTGCAGGAAAAAAACAAGAGGGAGAGAGAGAGAGGGGCTTCTAGGTAGCAGAGGGCTGGGCCTGCGTGTGCCCTGCCATTTCCAGTAAAGGCTGCTTCTGACGTGGAACAGTCTGGGCCTCGTTAGTCTTGGAAGGGTGTCTCGCCCCCTTCCTGCCTGGTTTTAAGGTCAGGGCTTCTCTACTCCATTTCTCTGTGCTCAGGCTGCTCAGAGTCACAAGTTTGGACCATCTTCACCTGAGAGATGTCTGTCTGGGCCGCCTTGTCTCCCTGGGGATGGAAGAGGCCCAGCAGAAAGCAAATGTGTGACAGTCTCAGCTACACCAGAGGTCGTCCCAACAGTGATGTCCATGCTTCTGGAAGGTTCTAGGGGTTTCTGGGGACTGCATGCTGATGGAAGTCTCTCCCTGTGTGCCGATTCTGAGTATGGGTTCCTGCTGAGGAGGCCCGCCCCGCCGGCCTTGCTCCTTGTGCAGACTGGACGGGGCTCCAGTGAACTGTATGGTGGGAATCTCATTTCAAATGGCAGCATGGTGACCGAGGGCCGCCTGCCCTGCTTACAGGGCAGTGAGGTCACCGCCCACCGTTCCAGAAGCACTCTGCAACCGGAGGTACAGGGTGACCTCTGAACACTTCCCAAGCTGGCTGTTTTCTGTGGCCTCTGCTCAAACACTTAGAATTTTTTTTTTCTTTTCCCTTCAGCATGCAGGACCTTAGGTCCTCGACTAGGGATTGAACCCATGCTCCCTGCACAGGCAGCGTGGACTGCAAGGAACTCTCTCAAACACTTAGGATTTAACCAGAGATGTTTGACCTGGTTTTCCACGCCTGCCCGAGGCCAGTCTGCCTTTGTGACATCACGCGTGGACCTTCATGCAAGGAAAACAACGGGTAAGTGAAAAAAAAAAGGATTCTTCTGTTTTTGTATTAAAATATTTTATATTAATCATTCAAACTTAATTTTTATACAATGAATGCATACATCACTGGGGTGTCTGTCTGAGAGGGGAGTCAGGGAGGCGTCAGGTAGGTGTGCCCAGGTGTGAGCAGCGGGGGAGGGTAAGGAGACAGGCGCGTCCTCTGCTCGCCCTGTGCTTTGCCTGCCGGTTCCAGGAGGGAGGCGGGCGTGTCACAGCGAACAGGTGGATCCTCGGCCTCTCCTCGGGCCTCGCTCTGCTAGGGTGAACCATGTCTCCCCTTCCCGGCTGAGGCATCCAGCGCCTGGGGCTCTCTGACCAGCAAGTCCTTGACGTAACAGTGGCTGTGACTTGGGGACCGCCAAGAGCGAGTGTGTGTATACGTAGGGATTTCCACGTCCTCTCCTGCCTCATGCCCGACCCGTGGCCGTCCTGCCTCCGGGCACCTGCGTGCGGGGCCACACCTAGGCGGCAGGCATGTCGGCCTTGCTGAGCGCGATGGCCAGCTCCAGGTCTTCCTGCTCCTGCCGCCGCAGCCGCGCCAGCCTCTCCTGCTCCGCCTTCTCACTCTCCCGCTTGGCCCATGCCAGCTGCTGCTCCTCATTGCCAAACTGCAAAGGAAAAACGGAGGGTGGGTTACACGGTCCCCGAAATGGTGCCTGCCTGCCAGCTGGCTGGGGCACAGAGGATGTGGAGGTCTCCCTTGGGGGGATCGGTGGGGTGTGGGGAAACGCCAGGCTGGGATGCATTGAGGGGAGGTACCTGATGTGTGGGGGTGAAAACCAGGAAAAGCCAGAAGCCCCCTCTTGGTTGGGGATGCAGAGGGGACGCGCGTGCCCCAGTCCTGACCCCCAGCCTGGAAGGCGGTCACATGCACTGAGATACGCAGGGCTGAGTCTGACCTTAACCGCCACCTCCACCTCGGAGAGAAACCAGACGCCCCATCCCTGCTGGGAGCTGAAGCAGGTGGAGGCCAGGCATCAGATTAGGGACATTGAGAGACTTCTGGGGACCCTCCCCCGGCCTGGAGGAGGCTTCACGGGGGGTGGGGAGGTGAGACGGAGAAGCTCTACTGGGCCTCCTGTCGGGGGACGGCAGAGGCATCTGGAAGCAGCTGGGAGCAGAGTCAGCTGAATCCCAAGGAGATGGGACGCCGAACCCGCGAGCCTGGGCCTCCATGACAGCCCGTGATGCCTGGGCGAGAGGCGCTGGGGCTGGAGACCTCATGCTCAAATAGATCTCCGAGTCTCCAACGTGTACACGGGCCTTGAGGCCAAACGAGACGACAGGTCCAGAGATGCGGGAGCTCTGCCTCAGCCACGGTCCCAGGGGTTCTGGGAGATGCTAAGAGCCACTTTGTACTTGAACGTTCACAGGAGCCCTTGGCAATCACGCTGTCTTTTGGTCCAGGAGTTTTTCATTCTTGGTGGTGGTGGTGGAGGGGGGCGGGGGTCCTTTTCCAAAAGGTACTTTTTAAAAAAATTTTAAAACAAAGGAAGAAACTGTTTTGATCCCAAGATGGTGGTTTAGTTGCTAAATCATGTCCGACTCTTTTGACCCCATGGACTGTAGCCCGCCAAGGCTCAGAAAGTCCATGGGATTCTCCAGGCAAGAATACTGGAGTAGGCTGCCATTTCCTTCTCCTGAGATAGGTGATTTCAAACCATTCGAGCGATGGACTTCCAGCTCTATGCAAAGGAAAGCAAAGCCGGATGTCACACACTCTTCCCCTGGTGGAGTCCCCGCCCCCGAGGCCCCCAGTCACTGTGCCCTGTCTCCAGGTGAGGTGCCTCCAGCACCGCTGACCCCCAGCGGAGCTGCAGCCTGTTTGGGCCCCTAGCCTGCCTGCGTCGGCATCTCTCCTCTGTGTGGAGAAGTCAGCTGAACCCCAAGGATCTGGGACAGTGAACCCATGTGCACCAGAAAGGAGCTAAGATTTTCCCAAGGACACTCCTGGGACAAGCAAGTGGGGCAATCAGACTGGCGGTTTGTCCATGTTTCATGACCTGACCGCCAGTCTGGGGGTGACGAGGCCAGGCAGTGGGGGCTGGGCAGGGGAGGGCTGGCTTGGGGGAGCCTGGTTTGGAGCCAAAGGAGGGGGAGGAGATGGGACAGCCCAGAAGGCCTCCCTCCACCTGTCTGGGGAGTCAGGCAGGGGCAGGTGAGGGTCAAAAAGAAGAGGAGCCGCCCTCCAGGCACAAAGGTCGAGTCCTAGTTTCTTAAAGAAATGGCCCAGAAAAACACTCAGGGATCAGATGGGTCTCCAGCTTGGACTCCTGAAAGCCAGTCCCCGCCCCTCGTTTTTCCACCACTGGCCACAGATAACTGCCCTCCCCTCCCCCACCTCGTACTCTATGGGGAATTTTCCAACACCTCTTCAGGAGAAAAACAAGGAAAGAACAACAAATGCCGATGGGAATGAGTGGTGGGAGGCGACAGGCAGCTGGGTGGACAGGGGACCTCGCCCTCGCCAGCCCGGAGGAGCAGGCGGGTGGGTGGGGGGGGGCCGACGAGAAACAGGCCCGCACCTCAGTGGGGCCTGCTCAGCCCGGGAACCTCCCGCTCCAGGAGTCTGTGAGTTCAAAGCAAACGTGCTGACGGGAATGTTCTAGATGCCTTCGGGGAGGACTCGTCGGAGGCGAGCTTAGGCTCCAGGGCGGAGACTCACAGCGGGCACACGGGCGGAGGCAGGCTGAAGGCAGGGGCTTCTCTGTAGCTCCCTCCGTGTCTTGAATCAGCGGAGCACCCCCTCCCCGGCCCTGGCGGCGGGCCCACGCCCAGGCCACGCTCTGGTCCTCTGACCTGGATACGTCAGGTGCGTCACGCGACGGCCCGGATCTGGAACACCAGCGTGTGCAGGGGCTGCTCGGCGAATGGCCGGCTCCAGGTTCTACTTCTCTCATGACGGCGAGGGACCGAGGCGACCCGGCAGGTCGGGAGCACTCTGCCCCCTTGAGACACCTCACACACTGGGGCCCGACAGGTGGTTTGATTTTGGCGGCCTCTCCGTGGAAATCTGAGGTTCAGAGCCCTCTGCACGTGAAGTAACAGTATCCTTCCTCCACGGGGATGGACGTGTGCGCCCCGTCTGCTGTCACCACGTGTGGGGACACTTCTCGCCGCTTCCCGTTAGCTCGCTTATCCTGCTGTTGAAAACGCATCCAACTCATCTGACGAGGCAAAGCGCAACTTATCCCATCCGATATTTGCTCTTAATGCACACTTCCGAAAGAAAGCGCTGTTTGGCCCACCTAGAAATACGACTTCCTAATAAAACACATTTGCCTGAGACAAAGAAGGCCCGTTTTAAAAGAAACGCCAGAGAGGTTTCCTGTGAGCTGCTACAAGCACAAGAAACCCATTGATGGAAACTCGGGGTCTGTAAATCAGAGGGTTCCAGAGTGGCAGCGCTGGGGCGCCAAGGGGGTGGGGAGCGGACTGGGTACATGCGTGACACTGGCTTCCCTGACGGCCAACGCGGACCAAGCTGCCTCTGCATGGGTTAACAACGTGTCCTGACCACACGCTTAGAACGTCTGATCTGAGAGTCACGCTGCCAGGCTGCTGAGCAGTCAAGAGACCACTCTGCGTCTCCCCCGGGAAGCTGAAACACACACACTCGAGGAACCAACTTTGGCCTTCTTTCAGTTGGCACCTATCTCTCAGGTCCAGTGAACAAAGAAAACATCGGGCAATGGACCAAATCCCTGGACACCACGAACATGAAAGACACTCCGAGCCCCCAGAGGTGGAACAGTTCTGTATGGCTGAGGGGACAAGACAAATCAGCTAGGTGTCCTTTCTTCCCCACTTCCTGTCCTATCACAAGGGGCTGAACCTCCCAGTCAGCTGATTTTCCCCAGGAAGACTGGGGCGCCCGAAGTGGGAAAGGCGATTTGAAACGTAAGGCAGCAGGGCTGCAGACTGAGTGCAAGTCCATCAGTCGTGTCCAGCTCTTTGCAACCCCATGGACTGTGGCCTGCCAGGCTCCTGTGTCCATGGGATTCTCCAGGCAAGAATACTAGAGTGGGTTGCCATGTCCTCCTCCAGGGGATCTTCCCAACCCAGGGATGAAACCCAGGTCTCCTGTATTGCACCTGAGAACTGGCAGAACCCAATTCCTTGCCTGGAACTAAGGGTGACTCAACCCCATGGGTGTTTTAAAATAGGAAGTTAACAACTGTGCTTGAAATGACCAAAAATGATGAACTAAATGATAACTTGAAATCTTGGGGGGTTAAAAAAAAAAAAAAAGTGTTCCAAAAACCAGCCATTGGGTGGCAGGAGGGGGACTGTAAGAAATAGAACTGTGCATTTCAGAGAGAGAACAATCATTTCTTCAAACTGCTGTTCAAACCCACTTACCCTTCCCCCCTACCCTAAACACAGTACCCAAGTCACACGTGAATAGCTCAATTTTTTTCCATCAGTGTTTCATTTTTTTTTTTTCTAACCAAAAAATAAAAGCGGTGCTATTCAAGAAACTGTAGATAAAGCGGGTTTTGTTTCTGGCTTTTATTTAACAATGTCACCGTTTGTATATATCCAGCGTGCACTAGCTGTCAACAAAACCGGGCCAACTGCAGTTGTAAAATATCTACAGGTTGCCAAGAGCCAGGAACGTGTCAGCATCTTGGGCGATGTCAATAAGCCACAGCCTAGCTGTGCACGAGCTGGATCTGACATGAGTCAGGCATGCCCTGGGCACTGGAACGGCGGTGCTCACTTTAAGATAGACATTCTAGGAGCTGAAGCATCTATAAACAATACATCTCACACCTAACGAGGAAACAAGGTTCTCTGTCAAACCAAGCGAAGAAAGCCTTTTCAAAAAAATATTAGGTGCGCAACGGACAGGGAAACCGTTTCTGGGAAAACAACATCTGAAGCTCTCTGAGAACAAGATCTTTGGGTACTCACGAAGGTGCAGAAAGCACACTAACATGAAAGCCTTTTACAGCCTGGAATCTTTTTTTCAAACTGAGACACGGAGCCAGGCTTTCAAAATCCCCGGGTTAGCTTCTGAAAAGGCATTTCACGCTGCTGAACGGCTTTCTGAGTTTTGGTTTTGTTTTTTTTTTTTTCTTCTCCCTGCACAAGGAAGGGGCTTCAGAGCAGCTGTTCTCGTTTGCATTTCGGTTTTCTCCAAAGCTGATAAAAAGTGTTTTTAAAACAAATCAAACTGCTTTCCCTTGGTGTGATCTGCCTGAATCCTTGCTGCCCTAAACTGGGACCATGAGAACTCTCGCACAGACACTTTTTTAGGACAGCAGCACCCAGATTAACTTTAGCGATCTTGTTTTCGTACTTCAGAAGTGTTTGACGTGGTGGCTTCCCCCCCACCCCCGAAAAAAAAAGCTGAACGAACACAAAAGCCTCTGGGCGACAGAACTACTACAGAGAGTCTACCGTGAAACATAAAGAAACGGGCATTCTGGGCCATCCTGCTGGAAGGAAAATGCATCCTCATCACAGAGTATCCAAACCAGTGCTCTTTTTCTTTTATTGAGAAACCGTTTTTTTCTTACAGCAAGAAACAGTACAGAATAAATAACATGGGTGATGGTGTGAGGTTCCGGGAGACTTGGGCCAGAAGGAGCTTTGCCATTTCAAAGAGACAAATAATAATAATAATGATAACCCCAAGGAAGCTGCAAGCGGAGCAGGGGGGAGGAGGGGATGGCACGGAAGGCAGAGAACTCAACTTACAGAGGTGAAGTCTGCAAAGCCCAAAGAGGAGGCTTTAGAAGGTTTAGCTGAAGAGGAGGGAGCAAATGGATCTTTTCCACTAAACGGGTCCCCAAACCCCTTTTTATTTTGGAACGGGTCACTGCTGTCGGCCCCAAGTGGCTGGAATGGATCAGGGGGTTCGGTAAAGTCTGCAGAACCAAGCTGGTTTACGGGTGTACTTTTACCTGGAAAATTTAGGAGAAAAAAAAAAAAGAAGAAGAAATACAAGTTACTGACCAGGGACAGAACAAGAGTCCTGACTGAGGAGCCGGGTGCTAGCTCCCTGGGAAACTCTATCCTTCACTTGGAAAGAGCTGGAATGTGGCTCGTGGGACGGACTCCAGGGGGAATTGGCATGGGTCTCCGCTTTCCTCTTCCTTTATCCCGGAGGCTTAATGATTTTGTGGGAGGTCTCAGAAAACCAATTCAGATGACCCTTCTCTCCCCACCCACCACAGCTAAAATTTACATCATCTTTAGAAAGCTCACATGCAGGCGTGTTTCAAAGTGATTCATTTTAGCAGGGCAACACATTCACGATCACACTGAGTTTTTACAAAGTCATGGTCGAGCAGAAAAAGATGACTGTAAGAGCCCAATTAAAAAAAAAGGGGAGGTGGAGGATTACTTGCAACTAAACAGGAAGGATGGGGAATTAGTTTCATGACGTGATGTAGAGTTAGCCATGTTAGTGGTGAGGGTCTGTATGCAGCTCACCAGACAAACCCACTCGGCCATCCTGGGTTTAAATTCATCCTGGGTTGAAATTCATTTCCGGCTCCTGCGTCTGTCCCTTTGACTCCAAGGGGGCAGGCTTTGGGCTTTTGTGGGCTCTTGCCAAGAGGGTGGCTCTGGGAGACCCAGGTCCCAGCAAGGTAGATCTCCACGAGGACATGGGAGACAGGTGTTTAGAATTGGTGGGAAATGAGGCTGCGAGGCTACGCTTGGGGGGTGTGGCCCAAGGACAAGGGGCTTCTCCCAGTGAGTCCTGCCAACACGTCAGAACCATCCACGAGCAACCAGACCCCTCTCCAGGCCTGCTTGGCAAGGGGGGCCCATGGGATGAGCCTCCAGGATCTGCTGGGTTTGGAGGCCAGGTTCCTGCCTGATGCCATTCATTTGCCCAACAGCTGCCTGGGGTAACTAAGGTACCCTGGGGTGAGACGGTCAATTCGGCAGCTCTGTGTCCAAGCCCAGGCTAGGGCACACTTAACATGATTCTGATCTGTTAACTGAGTTGCCCATGTTCTGCTCTTGCAATTTTAAAACTAATGTGCGAGAAGAAGCCAAAAGCCGAGGGCCACGTTCCATACAGAACCCTGGACATAGGCTGCATGTCCAGAGGCAGGCCCTGACCCTGAGTCACGCCTGACCTGTCTGCAGCGCCTGAGCGCAGGGCACCTGCCTTTCCACCCTGCTGGCCTCTGCCACGCCACCTGCCCACACGTCCACCTCCAGGCCCAGCTCCAAAACCACACTCTCTGACGCTGCTTCCTAAGGCCACATTTCTCAGGGTTCCCAGGGGTCCCTAAGGACTTCTGCCTCTGTCCCCTTGAGTTCTGAGACCCAGACCAGGCCCAGGGCCTCAGGCCCAGCTGGCCTGCTTCTGTCTGGGAAGTGGGCATGAAGGGTCAGGGGTCAGAGTCCATGATTGATGCCCTACTGCGGGCGCAAGCGGGGCTCGGCATATGTGGGGCCTGTGACCACTTGACCTCAGGCCCCTCTGGATACACGAGTCTTTTTACTTGTCACTTGACATAGCAGCTGGGTGGCCCTAAGGTACAAAGGCCACCCCGACTCCATCAGTTTCACTCAGAACCTCGAGTCACCGGAGACGTGGTTCTGCCCCCAGGAGAGCCCACAGAGAAGAGATGGGGGCGGAGCCCACCAGAAGCGGTGGTGAAAATCCCCACGCCCCCTCCCACCTGAGCTGGGACCTCTGGGTGGGCGGGTGATGCCAGCAGTGTGGCAGGGACACAGAGGCCCCGAGCCACCCCCGCCCTCGAGAGCTGCTGTTGGTTTCTGTCTGCGTGTTTAAGGAAACGCTGAGAGTCTTGACTTCCCGAGGCTCGCACAGGGCTCTTGAGACACAGGCCGCTCTGCACCCGGCTCTCCGTCACCTCCCGAGGCTGGATCAAAGGACTATGCCCTTGCCCGTGGCCTCATGGGGCCCCCATGCTGACCTCTGGCCTTCCCAGGTTCTTACTGTCACAAACAGCACAGCCTCACCCACCTGTGTCTATTTATAGAGACGTTCCCTGGTGGCTCAGATGGTAAAGAAACTGCCTACGAGGCAGGGGACCCGGGTTCAATCCCTGGATTGGGAAGATCCCCTGGAGAAGGAAATGGCAACCCACTCCAGTACTCTTGCCTGGAGAATCCCATGGACAGAAGAGCCTGGGGGGCTACAGTCCATGGGGCTGCAAAGAGTTGGACACGACTGAGCGACTCACACTTTCACACACTTTCTGGAGGTGGGGCTATGAGTCAGGAGGCGTGCCCACTGCAGCCTGACCTTCCGAGTACCTGCCCCAGGCTCTGACAGGAGACACCCTGACCTAGAAGGGCGGGGAGGGGGAAGGCTGCAGACTTGGGGAGGCTCTCTGAGGTTCCCGGTGGCCACAAGTCAGGTCACAATCAACCATGAGGTTCAGTGGGCCAGGCGAACATCTCTCTGCCAAAACCCCTGGGTGGGCCCCACCTGCTGGGGCGGGGACACTTCCCCGGAAGGACGGGCCAAGTCCACTGCACAAGACAGTAGGAATTAGGGCCCCTCTTCCCCAGGGCAACTGGCTTCTTCAAGTGAAGTCCTGGGGGCTGTGCCCACACCCCACCTTCCATACAGGTCGAGACTTCTGGTCCCTCCTCTTCTATCTGTGACAGAGCCACAGACTTCGGGCTGCTCCCCCTCCAGCACCAAATGCTCCTCCCTGACCTGTCCTCCTAGCTGCTGGCTTTGCTCTCCCTCCCAGACCTCAGCCCTGTGGGCTTCAGACAACAGGGAGACCCGATCTGGGTGCCGGGCTGAAGAGCCACCTCCCCCAAGCCCATCTTCCACAGCAGCCTACTCCCTGGTCCGAGGGATGAGCTGACGGGTGAGCGCGGGCCCCCTGGGCTGGCACCACAGGCAGAGGAGAGCCCCTCTTTGGAGGTGAGCAGGCAGCACAGGCGGGAGGGATCAGGCAAGCCCTGCCCCGCAGCTCATCAACTCCAGGCTGTACAGCCGGGAGCCGTGAATGAACGGGAAGCCGGGCAGATCACAGGGGCACCCTGGGCAAGGAGGATGGGCATGAGCCCCGGGAGCCTGGGTCCCCACAGTGGCACCACCACCCGAGGCAAGTGGTCCTCGCCTCTCCTGGGTCCCTGGGAACCAGCCCTGCAACAGCCACTGGGCAGCTCACTCTCTCAGCTTTCAGCCCCGTGGGCCCCTGCACTCAGCGAGGTGGCCTTTTAACTCAGAGTTGCGCCGAACCTGCTGAGCTCTCTCCAGCTCTCTGGGAGCACCCACCCCAGCCTCGGCCATCCTTCCCCAGCTCAGTGCAGTGCCCTGCGCTCACTGCTGCAGGCCAGAGCGCCCCTCCCCGCAGGGGTGCCGCACATTCAGAGGCCGCCCTCCCCACTTCTGGCGCAGACACCGCTGCAGCCCGTCCTGCTCTGTCATTAGGTCACTCGTTGTGTATTTTCTCTCTTGCCCAAGAGATCATGAGCTCCAGAAGGCAGAGCGCTTGGCTGCCCACAGCTGTGTCCCCGCTCCCCAGACGGCTCTACTGAACACAGCTTTCTAACGTGCAAGCTCCACCGTGACGAACTAAGAAAGCCCGCACAAAACCCTTCCCCACCTTGTCCCCTGACACCCCTCCAGGGGCCCGAGCCATACCTCGCTCCCCAGGACCCCAGCCCAGGGCTTCTCTCCAGACAGTCCCTCTGCCTTAAGTGCCTGGGCCCACCATCTCCCCAGGCCTGTGTTCAGCCCTCCTGGCCCAGCCCTTGGAGACAGTGGGCCGTGGACCCCTGGAAGATGGGGAGGAACACGGCAACCGCCCCCCTCAGCCTCAGCTTCCTTATCCATGAAATGGGGTTGTGATGGGATGAACTGGTCCCCCACCCCCAATTCATTATGCTCAGGTCTTCTCCCCCGGTACCTCAGGATGTGGCTGTCTTGGGACAAGGGATCTTTGCAGAGCTAATTAAGTTAGAATGAGGTCCTCTGAATGGGCCCTAATCCAGGAGGACTGGTGACCTCGGGAGAAAAGAGGAGAGCAGGACACGCACATGCACAGAGGGGAGGCCGCGGGAAGGCACAGGGGTGGACGCCGTCTACAAGCCAACCAGAGCAGCCTCAGGAGAAGCCAACCCGGACTCCACCTCAATCTCAGACTTCCGGCCTCCACAGCTCTGAGACGCTCTGTCTCGGCTGTCTCTGCTGCCCGGTCTGCAGTATGTGGTACGGCGGCCCTAGGATACTCGGGCGGCGTAAAGGAGTGTCCGCTCTCCACGGCCACCAGAGCTGAGGTCAGCCTGTGAGGGGGCTGTCTGCTTTTGTAAATCACGTTTTATCAGTCTGCCAACGCCAGGCTGCCATGGCTCCAATACCCAGAGGGCAGGACAGTTCGGCAGTCCCCCATGAGCTCCACAAGGAGACTGAGAACCCCGCGTGCAGAGCTGCTCAGATGCCCCCCAAGCAGGGTGGTGGGTGGGCATATGTAGCCCCTGGGCAGGGTGGCCTCCCCTGAACTTCCGGGTTCCCTGCGCTGGCCCCCACCTGTTGGGCTTCCTCAAACCCTCCATGCGGCCTCCCCCTGCCGCAGTGCAGCAGCACCACAGCCCAGGCGTGCCCCCCGAGAGAAGAGCCCCCCGCAGCGTACACCCAGATGCAGACCCTGCCTCGCTTTCCAAACCCCAAGGGGTGGCGTCACCAAAGGCTGATTGTGAATAGACAGGATCCTGAGCGAACCCTGTGCCGGGGTCCCCTGGGACACCGGCAGCCTTCCCTAGGCCCCAAGGGACGAGGCCTCACCTGCCAACCAACCCGATGCATGCACCTCTGCTGGGGCGCCCAGGGGTATGGCATCCTGAGGCATGGGCACACTGACCTCAGCTGGCATGGTCCCTGCAGCCTGGCTACCGTGGTTTCCCTCCCACAGGTACCTCCATCAGGCAGACCTCCCCATGCCGTCCAGCACGGCAAACATCTGAGCACGCATAACAGGGTTGGCTGACCCTAGCCAGGCCCTGAGAGTGACCCCAACAGTGCAGATATTCAAATACACCATCACCCACTTCTGTGCCTTGTTTTTTTTTTTTCATTTAAGAAGAGCTTCCTCTCTTGGTCTGGGGGATTTTTTTTTTTCAGTCACTTTGGGGGCAGAGATTGGAGGGTGGGAGGCAGTTAAGAATCCAGCCGGCAAGAATGTCAAGCTGAGGTTTCTAATAGGCATGGAGATGATCAATCGGGGAGATCTTGAAAGGAGGCACTCACACCCAAGAACGAACGGCCCGGGGCCTGGTTTTTGCTTGGTTGCCGAAACCGTTGTTATTTAGAAATCATGACTGTGTTAATATGAAACCAGGGCACATCAACTGCTCCTGTTTTGGAGTGGTGGTGGTGGGGGAAACGGTTTTTTCTCGGTTATCTGTTTTTGTGCTCGGGCATAGAGGCTGAGTTATCGGACCTCACACGTGCAAAACTGGTGGCCTCCCGGCTTTGGCCTGACACGACGCTCACGAGCAGAGACACCTTTTACAAAAGACGCCCTTGCCCTGACTGCCCTTGGTCCACAACACTTCCCACTCTGCGCCCCCGTTTATTTTTAGCAGCTGCACTTTTCATACATTCTGGGGCTGGTTCCTGCTTTTATGTAACCACTTCTGCTAGGTCCTTAATTGTTTTTTTCTGAAGTGGTGCTCATATTAAACGTGACAGGGTAACCCAATCTGCCTCCGTGCCCCTGGGCAGACCTGCCGCCCGTTTTACGCCTTTCTGCGGCTCCAGGCACTGAGAGTAAAGGAAAGAGGCTTGTCTGGGGCGTGTTTCAGAGAAGAGAGCACAAATCTTTTTTTTTTTTTGCCTTAAATTTTGGTATACAACTAATAACCAGGATGACACCTGGCCTGTCATTCCTAGACATCTGCCCAGGGCAGGGAGGCCTGAGTGGACGGGAGGATGTGACTGTAGACAATCAGATAAAGACCCTCCCCCAGCCCGGGGCTGGAAGCTGCCGAGCCCCCTGGTGACTCCCTGGCACTTAGAGGAGGCTTCATTACCAGGGTGGGGAACCAAGGTTGAAGACAGGACAGAACACGGCTGATTTGAAACCGCAGCAGTTTCAGCAGCTACCCTAGCGGTGCACCGAAACCGCACTCAGGACGGCCTTGAGCAAAAACAATATGAACCTGATGGTTTACCACGGTGTGTGCTGTTAAAAAAAACCCTGCTGGCCGGCCCCACCCTGGGAGCAGTATTTTTAATTCTCCTGCTCCTGAACTTTCCGAGACCAAGAGGGCCCCCAGCACCCAGGATCGGGGACTGGCAGGCCGGGGGCGCTGGAGGGCGTGAAGCCCTGAGCCTACCTCCCCCTCCTGGCTTCTCCGGGAAGGTCTCAGCCCGGAGAGTCGGCAGGGAGGGGAGAAAACAGTGGAATACAATCCCCTCCACGACTCACAAACGTGAACACTGAAGGAAGGCAGGCTCTTCTGCTTGCAAATTTTTACCTCGAAGGAGAGTTTAACACGTTTGGGTGACTTGCGGGAGGGTCTCAATAAATCAGATGAACAGAACATAATCAAAAGCAGACGTGAGCCAGAGTGTGTGTTTCATCCCGACCAGATAGTGGCTGGGCTCTGTTTATAAGGTTCAGGGCTGCAGTTGGAAAGTGCAGCTCTGTAGATGAGAGATAAATACAAAAACAACCAAACACAAAAATAAAAAACAAAGGTCTGTGGTCAAGACAGCTGCCCCACCTGAGCTATTACTCTCCACAACACAGGACGTTCCCAAGCTGCCATTTGTGGCAACACGGGACCCACACAACAGCCTCTAGTCCCACACAACACGGGACCCACACAACTGTCACTCGTCCCACACAACACGGGACCCACAACTGTCACTCGTCCCACACAACATGGGACCCACAACTGTCACTCGTCCCACACAACACGGGACACACACCACAGTCACTCGTCCCACACAACACAGGACACCCACACAACTGCCTCTCGTCCTACACAACATGGTGCACCCACAACTGTCACTCGTCCCACACAACACGGGACCCACACAACTGCCTCTCGTCCCACACAACACGGGACCCACACAACTGTCACTCGTCCCACACAACACGGGACCCACAACTGTCACTCGTCCCAAACAACACGGGACCCACAACTGTCACTCGTCCCACACAACACAGGACACCCACACAACTGCCTCTCGTCCTACACAACACGGCGCACCCACACAACCGCCAGACTTCTGAAAGTCGTACTACGGGAGAGCTATGGCTGTGGAGGTGCCCTCCTTGTCACCTTGGCTGCTCCCTTCCTGCCCCCTGAACCCAGCGAAGAAGCTGAACTGGGGGAAGAGAAAAAGCAGGCTGTCCAGAGCTTCACCTTTCACACCCATCATCACTCGGAAACTTTTTATTTGCTGAAAAAGATCGCTTTTCAGCAACGCACAAGAGAAACACCCAGCCCCCTCTGGTGGGACGAGGTGACCTAACTTCTTGGGCCACGACCCACAGGGCCACGCAAGCGGTGTGCCAGCCAGGAGCCCTGCAGACTCCAGCCCACTCACTCTGGCTCAAGCACACGCAAGGAGAAGGCAAACCCCACAGATCAAAGCCGTGCCAAGCAGCAGAGCCCCAGCAAGATAAAATCTGAGGTCCCCACCATCACAACGTTGAGATTTTCCACTAAAAATATTTACTGAATTTTAAGACAAATTTGCTGAATGCATTGAAGGGAGCAGGATGAGGTTTGGTTCTGAACTGTTGAGAAAAGCTGAACAAATATTTACTATCATCCACCAGGCACCCCCACACCTGATGAGCTTGTCTCACCCTCTGCAAGGTGCCAGGGGTGGTCAGAGGTAGCGAGCCCAAGGGGAGTGGGGTCACTGCCCGGTCAGAGGGAGAAGGCGAGAAGGGGAAAGTGTCGCCACACTTCTGGGGTCCTCAAAGGACAGATTCCCTTAGGACTGAAAAACACTTTTTAAGAGGTTTCCACAGAGGACTCCAAAGACATTCGTAAGACACCTGGCGGGGGCTGTTTTGGTTCTGTGGCAAACACGGGGAGGGGGTACGTGACTTATCAATGAGTTTACAAACCATAAATCAGCCTTCACAACAAAAATAATACAACCTGGCAGGTCTCACAATTTGTTTTTTTTTTTAATTATATTTGTTTTTTGATTTGCGCCTGCAACACTCTGCTGAGTCAGCCGTGTGCTGGCCTTACACGTCCCCTTGAGGGGTCTTTTGGGGTGCCTTGGGGGGATAGGGAGATGCTAGCTACAGCCAGGTGGGGGGAGCCCTGGGGCCGCAGTGGCCCAGCCTTGGTTCCTCCCTACAGAGCGGCGCCCGTGCAGCCAGGACGCCACCTCGGCATGGGCAGGGAGGCGCCGTGCCCACATTTAACAAAGTCCCCAGGGTGCCGTGCGGCGGGTCTGGAGAGGTGAGAAAGCACTCATGTGCGCTGGAGTCAGGGGCGGGGGGCAGAGCCCACTGGGAGCCCTCCCAGCGTGGGGGCAGCGAGAAAGGAGAGCGAGCCTGGAGTGGGGGGCCCGCCCGCCCCCGCGCTCCTGAGGGCTGGTCCCCAGCACCCACTCACACACACACGTGCTGCTTCTCAGCTGACAGTGGCGGCAGGAGCGGGGTTGACTCAGTGCTTTGAATGCGAGGAGTGAAGAGCTGGGGGTTAACATTCACCCCATCAGAAAAGCCAGCACCTCGTGGGGAACGTCTCCCTGGGTCCCCCCCACCTTGCTGTAGGTAGAACCAAGGGGCTGGGGGAGGTACACAGGGCTTCTGCCGTGGGCGAGGGGGGTGCCAGGGCCAGGGTGGTAGCCGCTGTCTGTTCACACCTATACACAGACGCCAGACTGGGGAGTCCAGGCTCTTGCACCCCACCTCAAGGCCTTGCTATAAAGCCCCCCAGACCCCAGCAGGCTGAGCCCCGACTCATCTGCTCCAGGCCCCCCAGGTCTGGGCACTTTCACCCCGCTATACAACAGGTGACAAGCGTGTCATTGAACTCCCACTCAATCCACCACGCGACTCTGGGTGCAGGAGGGCGGGCGTGGGCTAAGGCAGGCAAACGCTTCTATTTTCAAACTCGGCCGACTTTGCAAAACAGAAATTCACCCCAGAGAACAATTCGTCTCCAGGCGTTTCACACCTTAAGAAGCTGAGAGGAAAGTGACTTTCTTTCCTTGGCCAGGAGCCGGCTCATGAGCACTGTGGTCAGGGGTCCTGCCCAGTCCCAGCGCGGACGCTCCTGATAGGCGGCGGGGGCGGGGGGCAGCCCACGGGAAAAGGAGGGCTCCACCAGGCTGGGTGCCTGAGGTTCCCTGGAGCTCCCCGACCCTGGAGCACCCCAACCCTGGCTGGCCGGCAACTGTCGCATTTTTCCACATTCGAGCTGGCAATGAACTGCATTTGTCCTGTTCTAGAACTATCACATGTACCCACTGAATTATCTCTCTGAAATCATCGTGGGAACGGAATTCAAGTAGTTAAGTTCAAGGCCGAGGTGCTAACCGCTACGGCTCAACTGGAGAAGCCATTTTCAGAGTGGATCCTGCGCGATAAACAAGGGGTTGGGATCCACAGGGGCACTGCTTAACCGCCCTGGTTTCACGCCACGCTGCCTGGCCTCTCAGAGCCGGGCACACACCCCGGCTGGCGCCACGGAGGGGCCCGAGGCTTCCTCTGCAGCTGGCTCCCGGGTGGCAGCTCCCGGGACGGCCAAGCTGACCACCGGGCGGATGGGCCGGCCCCGGGGGCGGGAAGACACCAGAAAGGCGCCAGAAGAAAGATGCCACCTTCTGTGACCCTGTTCTGTTACCACGTGGGGTCAGTCACAGATGTGGGAGGGGACTCGGGTTCCAGGGGAGAAATGATGATTTATTTATTTTTTCAGAATCACTTGAATCAAACAGGACCCTAGTTATTAAATAGTATCCCGTTGTCTGGTATGGGTTGGAAGGATACTGAGAAGGGGGAGGGGGCAGAAAGACACCACCAGAGTGTGCGTGGCTTTATTCTGCAGGTGAAAAGGTCATTAGCTGTAATAATAATTAAACTGGGGAGAGGTTAAAGGTGACTGGCTGGTTAGCGGTGAAGGCACGCTAGCTGGTGTCACCCAGGCGCTGCAGGAACCGCAATGTGGGGCTGCGCTTACAGGAAGTGGCAAGGGTGGGGCCCAGGGCACAGGATCCCGCTATCTGTCGCCGCAGGCGCGAGGGCCCAATCACTGACACCCACACAGCCATTTCCTGCACTTGAAAAAAAAATCTGTTTCTCCCTTTGCAAATCAACAACTTTTACCTAGAAACTCTTCGGCGGTGAGTTCTGACTGATCTCGATCTCCGGTCCGTTGCAGAGAGCACACCGCTGTTTACCTGGGGGAGGTGTACCAGCGCTAATTCTAACTGACAGGTTTCGGCGGCTGCCAGAGTGGTCTGTTTTGCATCTGCCTAGAAGAAACCAAGTCTCTACCCAAACAGACACCTGCTTGTTACTGCATACCTTGATAGACCTTTCTAGAAAACACCCCTGGGCTCAGAGAACTCAGTGCCAACTCCAGAGCGCCATGCACTGCCCCAGAGGGTGATTCTCAAAGGTTCTCGAGCAAAGCTTTCTGGCCTGGGTCAGAGCAGATGGCCGGCCTGAGGGCTGCTCCAGTCATGCGCCTCGGATGCCAGAACTCTTTCCCAGAGAACCCTGGTGAGGCTCCCGGCTGGTGGGATCCCCATCGTGACTCCACAGGCTGACGCTGTGTGTTGATCTCATGTCAGCTAATCTTTCATCAAACTTAAAGATGCAACCAAAACTCAGCTCCCACAGGCTGTGAACACTGCAGCCTCTGGGGCATAAGGCTGGCATCCCCAAAGCCAGGAGTTAACTCAGACCCAAACATCCACCTGGTCCCACACGAGTGACGACAGCTGAGCTTTGCCAGAGAGGACCCTGGAGCCCTCTTTGAAGTTCAACTACCCACGCTATTTTTTTTCGGCTGCAAAGATTTCTGCTAAACTGCCAACTCATGGGGGAAAAGGATCCCTTGAGAACTCCCTGTACGCATATGACAGCCTCAGGCCCAGCCTCTGTCTTTCCCCGGGGAAGGAGGGCCCTGAGTCCTGGTCCCTGTATCCCAGGGCCGGGTTGGTGGGTACACACCACACTCGTCATGACGCTCATCAGCTGTGCAAGGCACTTACCAGAGAGGCCACACGCTAGGCCACAGGTGCGCCCGAGTTCAGGTGGGGAAACAGGCTCGGCAAGGTTAAGACACTTGCCCAGAGCCCCTCCGGGAAACGGAAGCAGCCAGAACGTGCAACCAGTCTGATCAAGCATCCTCCTGGGATGCTAGCAGGACAGGGGACCCAGATGCCTGAGGGAGGCAGCATCAGACTCGCCTCTCCTGGCCTCACACGTCGGAGCTGACTCCAGACACAAAGACCTGGTGGGGTTCCAGAAGCTCTGGGTCCCCTCCAGGTGAGCCTCGAGTGGGCGTGTGCTCAATCAGACCCATTTCCCATACAGAGTGGTGAAGGTGAGCCTGCTCCTTCCTCATGGTTTCTGGAGTGTGGGTATGAAGCTGTGTATGTAAGAAAAGCCACAGTCACCCGGCTGGCTGGACTGTCTGCTCACCTACCTCCATGAAGGAAGGGGTCATGGCTCCGCCGCCAAGGCCACCCGGCCTCGGGAGCAGGGGACCCGCCTCAGCCCCTCCCTGCTCGCCCTCCCCGGACCAACACCCCCACACGTCCGGTGGCCCTTGACCGTGACAACACGGCACGTTCACGCGCTGGCCACGTGGCCCCTCCAAGCACGAAAGGGCTGGATCAGCAAGAAGCCCTCACTCGCCAACTGCTGGACTCTGATTCCTCACAAAGACAACCACCACCAGCCGTGGACATCCCCTTGGCTGCTTCCCATCGCAGGAGCCAAGAGAGCGAGAGCTGAGCCCGAAGCTTCCGTAACAAACATTCCAAGCGGGATTTTCTGACTCTCATCTGCTGACCTGTCTTGCTAATAAGCAGACACGGCCAGGTGGCTCCAATTGAAGAGGCCTTGCTCCCTGTGACGTAGACAGGGGAGAAGAGGGCCGTGCACACGGCTGGGCTCCAATCCCCCAATCGGGGAAGTAGCCTGGAGAGGACAAGTGCATGCCCGCCACCAACATCCACCCTGCTCAATGACGCCTGCTGGGTCGGGCGGCCCTCGCGGGGCATCGACGCAGCCGGCAGTCTCCGGTTGTTACAGGTTAGTGTGGAATCACAGCAGAAGCACCGCTGAAAGTGCTCTCACAGCACCCACCACACAGCGTGTACCTACCACCCAGCAACGTGTACAGCGCGGGGGTTTCCTGTTCAGCCACTGCTTCTAGGTAAGAGAATCAGACGAAAGATGTTTAGGCCTCATGCGGGCACAGAGTGGCCGCTCACAGGTGCAGCACTGCACACAGGCTGGCTGCTGTCCAGAGCACCCAAAGCTCGTGGCGTGGTTCTCAATACAGCTTGGGGGCGTGGGGGAGCGGGAGGCCTGGGAGGGGGTGGGGGTCACCAGGTGTAGGGCTGGCCCTGCTGCCCACCCTTGCTGTGTGACCTCGGGCGCCCACGTGAACCTCTCCCTTCCCTCTCCAGTTCTGATAAGACAGCATCATGGTGCCTGTCCAGTCTTGCGGGTCTTGCCAGAATCTGGTGGGCTTATAGTCGTGACCTTGCACCCTGAGGGTCATGATGTGAAGAGGATACTTGGGGCACCTGGCCAGCTGTGGCTCAGCAAGGGTGCAGCAGGCCAAAGCCACGACGAGCAGAGGCGGCCTGAGACCCCCGGGTTACACGCCCAGACTTCCCCCGACACGGATAGGGCTCTGAAAAGCCTGAGCCCTGGAGCCAGCCCCCAGGAGCTGAGCTGCGGCTCCAGCGGGCTCTGCTTTCCAAGTCCACGGCACACTGAGAGCAGAAGCCGCGGTGGGTGGGGAGACTCACTGAGGGAGACACAAGGGGAGGTGCCAGCCGAGGGCGACTTCAAAGGCACCCCCGCGCTGGTTCAGGGAAGGGGAGGAGGCTGAGATGAATGTTTCCAAGAAACCCTGAGAACGAAGCTCGGCGCCTGCCGCAGCCAGCGAGGAGAGCAGCTCCTCCACGAGGCCCAACAGATGCTGAGCTGCCGGGTGTGTGTGTGCATGTGTGCACAGGCGCGTGCAGGCACTGTGTGAGAGCGTGTGCGTGCACACGTGCAGCGTGTCACTGCGTGCACAGGTTTGCTATGGCTCCCGTCTTTCTGATAGAGAAGGCCCAACGCCACTGCGTCAGGAGACCAGCCAGCGTCCCTCGAGGGTCACAGCCTCTAAGGTGTAAGCGGCTTCTCGCAGACGCAGGGAATTCCTTCACAGTTCTTGCTTCCCCCTCAACTCCCCACCCCGTTTCAGGGTGAATGCCTTTGAAGCATGGTTTCTAGAAAATCTGTCATAAATTCACCCCACCCACTGGGCGTGCTTTCTCTCGTGTCCCATCCACAAGGAGGCCAAACTGGGCACTGTGGGCGGAGGGCCTGTCCTCCTGAGACAAGGCCCTGCCAGCAGGCGACAGGAGTGGGGAGGGTGCGTTTTTAAACGGCTTCCCCTCTGTGAGGTTCTAGTGACGGGTGTAGGAAGGCTGGCCATCCTTGAACTCATGACCCCCTGTACCTAGTGACCTCAGGGTGCGGGCGGAGGCCCTGGGGGCTGACTGCAGGGGCAGGGTGCACTCAGGTGGGAAGGAGAGAGTCACCTTCCAACAGAAAGGACCAGGAGAGGAGGCCGTGAGAAGAAGGCACGACCGCAGGAAGGCGCGGTTCTTCTATGAGCTACAGTTTAGGGACAGCACAGGGGATTCTGCTGGGGAACCAGAGCAGACCACAAAGGGGGAACAGACTAACGATTGGGGAACTGCAGTGAATCCTTCTGCCACTGGGAGCAACAGCTTCCTGCTTTTAAGTCTGATAACCTGGCCTGTTGAACCATCGCCATCACCCAAGACAGGTACCCTGCATGAGCTAACCATCCTTGGCACCCTCAGAGGGCTCAATGCTGCGAGAAGCCAGCAACATCCCATAACCAGGAGAAGGAAGGGCTGCAGGAAGCCCCCTGTTCAGAGCTATCTGCCTAGATGCTGGGGCAGGAGCAGAGGGCAAGGGAGCCCCAAGCCATGTGGCTCCTCTCACGTTAAACATGACCAAGGAAGAGCCCCACCCCTCCCCAAGTCCTGAACCAATGTGGAGGCACAGGATGGATGAAGTGGCTTCAGCCACTGCTTCCGCCGCCCCCAGCCCTGGGCCCCCCCTGAGCCAACCTGGGAAAGAGCTCGGTAGGGGTGGGGAGGTCGGAGGAGCCACAACTGCATGCTGAGCCAGGGGCCACGCAGCAGCTCTGCCAACCGCCAGGAGGGTTCTTAGCCCCCGGCCTCTGAAGACCACTCTGTAGCCCCACACAGAGCCCAGAGCCCAGGGGCCCACAGGACGAGGCGAGGATAGAAGGGACCGGAGGCGCTTCCAGGCACATGGGGTGCGCAGAGCCATGTGACGGGCAGAGGGGAGCCCCTCTGGCTCCGAACACGGACCCTCTGGGCTGGTGAGCGGAGGGGCCCGCCATCCCCCGCCGCCCAGCGACGGTGGGCAGGAAGCTTCAAGAGAAGGAAGCGTACTGACCGCTCGGCGGTTTAGGCCGCGGAGGAGCAGGTTTCTTCGGAGGCACAGCGGGAGTGTCCTGTTTACTTTTAAAGGGGTCATCTGAGAATCCTGCCCCTCCAAAGGAGGAGGTGAAAGGCCCAGAAGTTGGGGGCTGCAAGAGAGGACACGAAAAGAGAGGCAGAAACAATCATTAACATGGAGGCAGGGACGCCCACTGAGCCCTCCGCGCTGTGCGGCACGGCCCCCGCTCGGCCCGAGGGCTGCTCGCCAGCCCCCTGCTTTCCTCCACCCTCGACAGACGGCGTCCTCTGGCCCACAAGGGGGCAGCTGGCAGACACAAGGAGCAAGCAGGAACACCCACCGCCTTGATGGGCTAATGTCATGCGGTGGGGCGTGGGGGTGGGGAGCTGTTCCCTGCCACCCGCCTGGGGGTATCGGGGCTTCCTGCTCACACTTCAGAGACGTGTCCCACCCCTCTCCCTTCGGTCAGCGTCAGGCACTCAGTCAGAGTGGCACCAGACCCTCTCTGTGCCACTGAGCTGCCCCCCCAGGGACTCAAGCTGGAGCCCACCCCACCCACACTGGCACAGCCACTGCCACCTCTGATGGGCTCTTGTCGCCTCTGGCCTGGACCCTCCACGGGCTTCCTCCAGCCCTAGTCTCACCCACGCCCCGCTCCCCCCAGATATCTACCATCTCACACCCAAATCGGACCACATCACACCAGCCACAGAGAGATGCCTGGAGGGATGGGTGGGCAGGAAGGCAGGAGGGAAGGTAAACACAGCAGGTGGGCAGGGAGGCAGGAAGATGGGCAGGCAGGAGCGTGGCCAGGCCCTGAAGCTTAAAGGCAACTCCCAGTACTCCTCAAGGCACACTGGGCCTTCCTCATAGCCCCCCAACCCCTCACTGCGCAATGCTTTGGCCTCACCCCAGCAGTGGGCCCTCTCTTGGCAATTCTCTGATGCCTGGAGCCCCGAGTGCCCCATCCCTAGGCCTCCATACATACAGGGTCCCTGATTCGGGGCGCTCAGCCCTTCCCATCCACCGAGCCCGTGCTCCTTCTCAGAGACGGGCTGGAGCTCACTGCCACCCCCAGACCCCTCCCTGCCACACCTTCCTGGACCGGCTCAGATGTCCTAGGGGGAGCTGACAGGACACAGCTTATCACGCCAGGGTCAGGCAGCCAGGACCCTCCTGTCTTAATTGAGTGGCCTGAAAGGCAAGAGGCACCGATAGGGCGCACACCTGCCCGCAGCGGGCAAGGACTCGTCTATATGGGCTCCCTCTCCTGAAGCCCCAGCACGGCGCTGGGCACGACAAACCTCCACTGACGGACAGATGAGCGCAGAGGACCAGTGGCGCCCCGAAGGGAGACCGCTCTCTCTATGGGTGGGGGATCGTGTTCACTCACACAGAAAAGAACTAGGGAACAGTAGAGAGGAGACTCAGAGCTGTTGGACACAAAGGGAAGCAGTGGACACTGGAGTGAAAGCGCTGATATGATCCTCAAGAGAGCAAAGGAAAGGAGACGCACGGTGGGCACGCAGCGGCGCAAGGAGGGGCGCTTGCAATGCTCTCCCCAGTGCGGGGGGAGGGGCTGGCCGAGGGATAGGAGAGCCCACTTTGGGGACTTCCCTAGGCACCTGGTTCCCACACGTGGATGGAGCAGTGGGGAGAAGGGCGGGCATCAGTCACAGGGTCGTGGTCACGGGGACACAGATGCGGCCACCCCTGTCCCTCGTACCTAGTCCCAGATACTCGTTTCAGGTGGGAGAGAGGCGGCTGGTCCACAGAGATAAGGAGGGGGCCTGGAGAGGGCGGCGGCACCCTTAGCCAGGACCGCTGGGAACCCCAGTTCCTCCCCCAGAACCTCAGAAGGCCCCAGGGTAGGAGACGTCCACTCTGTGCTGGTCTCACCACATCGTCCCACCGGCCTGGGGACAGAGTCCTCTGGCCACCCCTTCCATCTCACAGGCAGGGAAGCTAAGGAACTGGGAGGAGACATGGCCTGCTGACAGCACAGCACCTCAGGGTGGGACCTGGAGGCCCCGGTCCCGGCTCCGTGCCTCTGTTTCCTCTTCTGTGAAATGACCATCATGACTGGCCCGCGCTCGCAGGGCTGGGCGAGAAGTCGAAAGGAGTGCATAAGCGGCTCCACCCGGCACCTGAACCACATCAGCAGAGACAGCGCAAGCAGAATCATGCCGAGGATGTGGATGTGACTAGGATTCCCCTGGATGCCCGCAAGAATCTGCAAATGCCCGCTGGCCACCGACACTGTGTTTCTGCTGTTTCCTGTCATCCACAGAGCCCTTCCCAGACTGAGCAAGCCGGAGAGCCAAGGTGCAGCGTGGACCTGCAGCTCAGCTCTGAAGTGAATGGGTTAGGGTCTGCTGTTTGGGAAAGAAGATGGAGCAGCCGCTGAGGAGATGAGAGCGCGCGCTGCTTCTGCTTTTGCTGTTCCCAGGACACGCCCTGGGTTGACAGCTCTCTCCACGCTTGCCACAACCTGAGACGAGCAGGCAAGAACCAAAATCAATTTCTTGGCAAACAGGGGGCGTGACCAGCTCCCAAGGCCCCTGCGTGGACCCGTTCTTGTCCTGGGAGCTGGGTGTGCGCCAGCTCTGGGGAAGGGGTGCAGAGGGACACCTGGGAGCCTCTGGGTGCAGAGCCCCCGCCCCCAGAGCTGCATGGAGCATGGTGAGGCCCTCGTCCACCTGGCCTGTGCACCGCACCCGAGCGCGAGCTGCACTGAGCCTCCCGGCTGGCTGGGCACACCGTGGGCCAAGCTGACCCTCCGCACACCCCCCCGCCCCGATCTGTCTAAACCCACCGCGTGGCTGGTGGACCCGCTCCAAGGAGAAAGAGTTCGCCCACAGCAGGGAGTTTTATCACTTCTGACACCAAAAAGCCTGCGTCATTTCCGAATCCTGACTTTCATGACTTGAAGTTTCCCAAGAAGCCTCCTCTGGGACCTGACTGGTTCCTACTCAGGCTGCAGCTTCAGGGAAAGTTGCTATTTTTAGAAGGGTTTCAGTAAAGCCGGTAGGGGCTCTCTGGCTAGGCTATAGTGAAGTGTGCTCCAAAAACAGAAAAAAAAAAAAGGAAAACACACAGACAAAAAAGCTACTATACAAGACGCAGCTCTAAAAGGTTTACAGTTTAAAAAACTGACTTAAAACAAATGACTCTCAACTTAAAAAAAAAAGCCCTAAATAGAAATGCATGCTTGAAAAACAACTGAAAATGGGCTGACAAAGGGCAGTCAAGTATTTCATAGCTGGCTTTTTTAAAAAAAATCCTAGGGTGGGAGGGGTGAAATAATTAAGTTGGAGTCTTGTTTTTATTCTCAGATGCTTTCTGAGATCTATTTTGGGGAAAGTGTTCTTAACGCAAGGTAATACTGCCTAGAAAAACCGCCTCAGGTACGAGGGGACCTCAACTAAGGGTACAGGCCCAGAGCAACTCCCAGAGGAGGCCAGGGGATCGGACTGTTGGCTGGCACTCTCTCCTCCAGCACTGCCGGGCAGCGGGGGCACACTCCAGCTTTGGGTGAAGTTAAGGAAGGGCGCCAGCCCGCACGGCCTCCCCACCCCACTCAGGTGGAGAAGAGACAGCGATGTTCAAAACACACACACACACACACACACACACACACCCCCCAAGCACTTAAAAAAAACACCTTCTTGCCACTTTACTTTCATTTCCTTTGGCATTTTATTTATACACACAATGTTGTTCTTGAAAAACAGAAAGGGAACCAAAAGGGAAAAACAGAGACCTATGAGGTTAGGGCGCTGAACTGAGCTGGGCAAGCGGCATGAGATCAGGAGCTGATGGGATCGTGGAAACAAAACAACGGAGAACTGGACAAACTTTCCACGGCCCCAGCCAGCCCTGTCCCGCCCAATGCCACCAACAGGAAGGGGCGCTGGCTCTGAAGTCACAAGTGCACGTGTGTGTGGCCTGATCCGGGACACGAGATCAAGGAGAGGGAAAGTGGAATAAAAGAGGGAAAACGCAACTGTAGGTTAGAACGCGCGCCAAGAGGGAAGGGCCAGGCTCTGAAGTGCCTGGCTCGGGGTCGCCTCTGCAGCTAGCAGAGACGCAGGTGGGTGCTGCCTGGAGGCGGCGGCTCGGGTCCCGCCAGGCGGCCACTCCACACAGCCTCCACCGCTCCCTGATACAGAGGGTTGGCTCACGCCTCGTCCTTGTCCCCTGGTCCCAGCTCGGGGGCACTGCTCGACCTCATTCCCCTGCCTCTGGGGGAGAGGGCCCACTCGTGCTGGGTTGAGATCACAGCGTGAGCCCCTTCCCTGGAGACTGCCGCCCCCACGTGGCAGAGGTTTCTTCATTTCAGGGGATAGTTTCCCGCCCGCTAAGCAGGGACATAAGCCAAGGACACACAGCTCCACTAGGGGAGTGCATGTAACAGCCACACAGTGACAGGTGAACACGAAGGCACATCTCGGGCTCTGGTCCCTTCTGGCCGATCCCAGAACACAAGCGTCCCAGTTCCCACAGGAGGGTGACTCCCTCCAGGCGCTGGAAGGAGACAGGACGGAAACCCTGGCACCCCCAGGCTCCCTCCCACGGCAGCCAATGGGCAAACAGATGCTCTGCCTCCAGCCAGGACTTAGATTTGCTACCTCGACAGTTTACACTCACGCGCTTCTCTGAAAACCTGAACAAAACCTCAAACGTTTCTTGGAAGCCACATGCCACAATCACATGTTGCTAACCACAAGCGCTCAGCACCCAGACAGCCGTGCGCCCCTCAGGCTGAGTGAAGCAGGAGGGATGCCCCTCTGAGGAGCTGGCATGTGGGGTGCAAGGTCAGGGGAGGTACGGGACTCCAGGCTGTGGGTGCCTGTTCCCACACGCTCCAGTGTTCGTTCTCCAGCCACCCCCCGACCCTCCAGCTAAGCGGCAAGATCAGGGACAGGAACTGTATCTGCATGTGGTCACCAGTGCCCCAGTGGCCATGGAGCCCGGGCCACCTGGACGGGAGCAGGTGGCTGGAAAAAACCGGAGGAGTAAGTGGAGAACACGGGGGCTTCAACAGGCTGTGCTGCACCCGGTTCTGTATCCTTGAGGGGACCCCACCCTCCTGACGAGGCCAAGACACATACACCGAACGCTTCGCTAAACTCCTGTTAACCCGGGCTCGCAGTCGAAACCAAGGGATGCTAAAGGTTAGGACGGAGAACAGGAGCTGCAAATCAACTCCCCACGGCCAACGTTTTCAACATCTCAGCAGTTTCTTCTGGAATGTACCTCAGAGTCATGGGCTTCTACTCTCATCGCTTGCTCTGTTTTGGACAATCTCTACCGACGGACTTCTTGCTATGTAAAGATTTAACTCTCCAGGCACACCTCCTTCGAGCCCCTCTCGACAGTGTGATCACACCACGTGTGGGGCTACATTTACAGTCAGTTCAGGTAATTACGGCCACGCACACACCGCCCAGGCAGAACAGGAGTGACTTGGGGGCCTTCCTGAACAGCTCACTTCTCACCCGCGTATTTATTCACCGACTGAGCCCAGCCCTCGCTTTCCACATTCTTCTCAGGTTCTGCCCACAGGCAGCTCCAGACACATCTCCTGCGTGTGGGCCCGTGGCCCCCTGTTCTGGCCTCGCAGGCTGCACGCCAGGCCTGGCCCCTGTGCCCAACACCTTCTTGCTTTGTTTGGCCATTGGGAGACTTTATCACCTGAGGTCGTGAGACACCAGCGAGGGCAGGAGGGAGCCCCTCGCACCTATGCTTGGGCAGGGGGGGACTCAGGGCTCTGGCAGCACCACTTGGAGGAAAGGAAATGGGTCCAGCCACAGCCATGGACACCTTCCAGACCCTGTCTGTGCACTCACGACGTCACGTGAGCATGCATTCTGCATTTCAGAGTTCGACAGGTGCCAAGGAAATACATACGTGGCATGAAACTACCATGCCCGGCAGCCACAAGACCACGACCGCGACCGCAGCACACGGACACCAGCAGAGGCACAGGGGCTCCACGCGAGAGCTTTACCTTGGACATCTGGCTGAAGTCGGCAAAGCCCTCAGCACTACTGAAGGACCCGCTTCCGAAGGGGTCCAGGGCTCCGAAGGGACCTGCAAGCAGCACCGGGAGAGGCAGAGTCACGGCGCGCTCAGGAGCACGCCTCGTGGGGCCAGCCCACGCGTCGCCTCCCAGTTCCCCACGGCACCAGAGCACAGCCAGGGTGGTCACATCTGCTTGTGGGGTGGTGACTCTGGTGCAGGTTCTCAACCAGGAGCCCCCCCCCGCCCCGCCCGGCCCACTCTGGCTTGTGGTTGGTGCGGCTCAGCCAGACAGTTTGCGGCCACGCGAGCTAGGGGCACTCAGCCCTGTGGCTGGGCTGCCAGCCAGCATCGTTCACACTCATGGAAGGAGTGACAAGGCCCCCATGGAAGGACAGACAGGGCCTGGTGTCTGTCCTTCTGGACCAGGAAGGGGGAGTGAGAGGGAAGGGACTGCCGCCCACACGGCTCATGTGGGGACATCATCTGTGGATAGAGATTTCTGCTGAGATTTTTCCTTTGGTGGGTGGTGTGATTTTCCTGGAGTAGCCCACAAGCCCACCTATGAAGTCAAGCTCTGTAACTAACAAGCCAAGATGCTAGGCAAGGTGGCAGTACCAAGTGGGGCCTGTTCCCACAGGCAAGGTGGGGCGGGGGTGCAATCCGCAAACACTCCCCTCCCTTAGCGGCACCTAAGGGTTTTGTGCTGTGAAGGGAGGGTCCCTCAAACCCAGCGCCCATAGGACAAGCCTCAACAGACCTTTGGATTTATTTAGGAAAAAAAGCCAAACATACAAACCAAACATTCATAAGAAAGACCGAGTAAAAAGTAACTAATACGTTAGTGTTATTACCGAATTAATCCCTACAGCCAAGCTTCCTTCCCAGCAGATGCCAGCTCCCGCTCAGGAAGACGAGGGCCGTGGCGTGGGCCACTGCCTCGGGTGAGGATCTGGGTGCTACTTACTAACCACACAAACGCTGAGGACGCACCAGCTTTGGAAACAGGTGGGCCATTCTACTGCCCAGGGACGAGTGAGAAGTAAAAGCAGCCATTGGTCTCACCTGATCCTTTTGAGGAGACAGTGGAGGATGAAAACGGATCGCTGGATTCAAAGGGGTCGAGCTGAATGAAAAGGACAGAGGAGAGAGTGAAAAGCAGTTCCTGTGCCCATCACCCATTCATTCAACCACAAACTCTCTGGATATCTGCCCCAGCCATGGGGAGGACACAGTGATTTAAACCAAATCCTGGCAGAGTCCAACAGACCAACCACTCCTGCATGTAATACCAACAAATACCCTGGACTGGGGGAAAAAAAAAAAAGCAATCACCTGAAGACATAGAAGTGAATCAAAGCAGCAAGACTTGGGAAGAGGACTGAAATTTGGCAGTAAACACACAGCACAGGCTGAGCTTTCCAGGCTTTGTTTCATCTTGGCCCACTGCTCAGCTTGTGGGAGCTCAGCTCCCTGACCAGGGACTTAACCCCGGCCGCAGCCGTGAAAATACTGAATCCTAACCACCAGACCACCAGGGAACTCCCAGGTTTTCCGTCTTGATAGCTACAGTCTGAGAATATTGAGAGGCTACGGACTCCAAAAGAAAACTCACTGTCCTTCTGCACTGAAGCTCAGACGCGAGAATCCCAGGACAGCCACAGCCATGAAAAAGGGATGTGGCCCAGCAAAAAACAAAAAGCCCAGTGGAGAATTAAGCTGTCTTCATACCTGCAAATGAGGCAGGCTATTTTTGTTAAGACTGTTGGAATTTACTGACCATAATTACAACATATAATCCAAAGAATATTAAGTAACATCCTTACCATGTTAATCAACTGTTCTCTTATGAAGATCTATTGTGTTGACTAATTGAACAATAATTCAAGTAGAGTGTCCCAGAAAGAAACCTGCTTGCACTCCTTCTCTAGAGTCTGGCCGGCGGTGCTGAGTATTGCCAGCGGCCCCGACGTGCCCCGACTTGGTGTCCTCGTTTAGAAGCCTCGTCTTCTGCACATGGCTTCATCCCCAGGTGGCTGCAAACAACCTGAGGCTGCGTTTTATTGGGGAGTTATCTGGCCAGGGCCTTCTGAACAGCAGTGTCCCAGTGAAGTGCTGGATATTATTTATTTAAGAATGAACTTTTCTTTTTTTTTTTAACAATAATATCCTTTCAGAAATTTCTAACTACCTTGTAACTGCATGACTTAACATGGTGATAAAACAGTTATTAAAAGACTATTTTTTCCAAAGCTTAAAAAGAGGGGGCGGGATGTGGGGTCTAGAAAGGAGAGGCAGAGAATGGGAGTCCCAAATTCCATGATAAGCTCCGCCCAGATCTCAGGCTGACCCCTACACTGTGTGTGGGTGGGCAGACTCAGAGCAGCCTATAGCTAAGGCCACAGGAATGAAACCACAGGCCAGACAGGGAGAGACTACAGTGTGAGTCTCACCAGTTAGCTGCCTGCTGAAACAAAACCATCCACACTCTTTGGAAGAATGCAACAGAATCAAGTCTCCACAACAGAGTACGCACAATGCACGGGATATATCTCTAAGTTATTCAAAATACAGAGAACAAGAAAAATGTGATTCTCAAGGGAAAAAGATAATCAGTGGAGACAATCTAAAGATGACCCAGATACTGGAATTCTCAGATGAGAATGACTTTACAGCAGCAGTGACTGGGCTTAATGAGATAAAGGAAAATACACTTCAGATGAACGACAAGATAGGAGATCTTAGTAGAGAAGTGGAAACTACACAGATGAAACATGGACATTCTAAAACTGTAAACTACAGTACCCAGAATAAAAGCGTCAGTAGATTAGCTAGCCAGCAAAGGACAAAAATGGGACTGAAGCTGAGATAAATCAGTAGAAATTACATAATCGGATGGAAAAAAAGAGAAAAAAAAAAGAAAAACAGGGCCTCAGGGAACTTTGAGGACAATATTAACACCTGTGTAACTAGAATCCCACAAAGAGAGAGAATAAAAAAGAAAAATTTTTTCGAAGAAATACTGGCTGAAAACATACCAAATTTGGTGAAAGACCTAATTTATAGATGTAAATATATATATATATATAAAAAGAAAAGTATATCCAGACCCTACATAAACTACTGAAAAGCAAAGATAAAGAGAGGTTCTTTAAAACAACCAGACAAAGGAACATGTTACATGCAGGGAACAACTACATGAGAGGCTGGCAACTTTTCATTAAGAACATCAGAGACTAGAAGATAACAGGACAACATCCTACAAGAACCAAAAGGAAAAATGATACTAGATTGGCCACAAATACACTCAAGGACGGCAACAAAGCAGCCCTGCATACAAGGGCTAATGTGAGCTCTTCAGGCTGAAGGAGGCAAAACCAGATCTTGAGAAAGGGATGAAGAACTTGAGAAATGGTGACTATACGGTGAAAGTAACAACTACTTTCTTCCTCTTTAAAACTGATCAGTTTAGTTCAGTTGCTCAGTCGTGTCCGAGTCTTTGTGACTGCATGGACCGCAGCACAGCAGGCTTCCCTGTCCATCACCAACTCCCAGAGCTTGCTCAAACTCACGTCCATAGAGTCGGCGATGCCATCCAACCATCTCATCCTCTGTCGTCTCCTTCTCCTCCTGCCTTCAATCTTTCCCAGCATCAGGGTCTTTTCCAATGAGTCAGTTCTTTGCATCGGGTGGCCAAAGTGTTGGAGTTTCAGTTTCAGGATCAGTCCTTCCAATGAATAATCAGGACTGATTTCCTTTAGAACTGACAGGTTTAAAACTGACTGTAAAACTGGTTTAAAACTGATACAGTGGATTAAAGCAAAAATTATAATACTGTCTTAAGACATTTAATACATTTAGACATGTTACATTCTTAAGACAACTGTAACAGAGACACTGCTGTTGGGGGGGGGTGGATAAATGGATCTACATGGTGGCAAGGTTTTCACATTTTACATTGCGTTGTTTGTTGCTGTTGTTCAGTCACTAACTTTTGTCCAACTTGCTGCGACCCCATAGACTGTAGCATGCCAGGCTTCTCTGTCCTTCACTATCTCCCAGAGTTTGCTCAAATTCATGTCCATTGAGTCTGTGATGCTCTCTAACCATCTCATCCTATACCACCCCCTTCTCCTTTTGCCTTCAATCTTTCCCAGCATTAGGGTCTTTTCCAATGAGTCACCTCTTTGCCATCTGTGTCCAAAATATTGGAGCTTCTGCTTCAGCAAATGACACAGTAATAATTCCAAGTAGCCTACAAAAAGTTAAGGGTGAAAATGGCAATCCCTAAACCAACCTCTAAAAAAAAAAAAATAAATAGTATAGTTAAAAGAGGCCAATAAGTACTACAAAATGGAATCCCAGAAAACATGCAAATAACCCAAAAGAAGACAGAGAGGAACAGACGAATAAAACACAGAGAATAAAAGAAAGTAAATAATAAAATAGTAGATTTGAATCTAATTATACTGATCAGTTCAGTTCAGTTGCTCAGTCGTGTCCGACTCTTCGCAACCCCATGAATCGCAGCACGCCAGGCCTCCCTGTCCATCACCAACTCCCAGAGTCCACCCAAACTCACGTCCATTGAGTTGGTGATGCCATCCAGCCATCTTATCCTCTGTTGTCCCCTTCTCCTCCTGCCCCCAATCCCTCCCAGCATCAGAGTCTTTTCTAATGAGTCAACTCTTCGCATGAGGTGGCCAAAGTAATGGAGTTTCAGCTTTAGCATCAGTCCTTCCAAAGAACACCCAGGACTGATCTCCTTTAGAATGGACTGGTTGGATCTCCTTGCAGTCCAAGGGACTCTCAAGAGTCTTCTCCAACACCACAGTTCAAAAGCATCAATTCTTCGGCGCTCAGCTTTCTTCATAGTCCAACTCTCACATCCATACATGACCACTGGAAAAACCATAGCCTTGACTAGACGGATCTTTGTTGGCAAAGTGATGTCTCTGCTTTTTAATGTGCTATCTAGGTTGGTCATAACTTTCCTTCCAAGGAGTAAGCATCTTTTAATTTCATGGCTGCAGTCACCATCTGCAGTGATTTTGGAGCCCCCCAAAATAAAGTCTGACACTGTTTCCCCATCTATTTGCCATGAAGTGATGGGACCAGATGCCATGATCTTTGTTTTCTGAATGTTGAGCTTTAAGCCAACTTTTTCACTCTCCACTTTCACTTTCATCAAGAGGCTTTTTAGTTCCTCTTTACTTTCTGCCATAGGGGTGGTGTCATCTGCATATCTGAGGTTATTGATATTTATCCCAGCAATCTTGATTCCAGCTTGTGCTTCCTCCAGCCCAGCGTTTCTCATGACGTACTCTGCATGTAAGTTAAATAAGCAGGGTGACAATATACAGCCTTGATGTACTTCTTTTCCTATGTGGAACCAGTCTGTTGTTCCATGCCCAGTTCTAACTGTTGCTTCCTGACCTGCATACAGATTTCTCAAGAAGCAGGTCAGGTGGTCTGGTATTCCCATGTCTTTCAGAATTTTCCACAGTTCATTGTGATCCACACGGTCAAAGGCTTTGGCATAGTCAATAAAGCGGAAGTAGGTATTTTTCTGGAACTCTCTTTCTTTTTCCATGATCCAGTGGATGTTTAATGCAATTATACTGATAACTGCATTAAATGTGAATGGACTAGATACTCCATTTAGAAGGCAGAGATTTCCAGACTGTTTAGAAAAGCAAGGCCCAACTGTTGATATATGCTCAACACAAAAGACATCAACTTCAACTCCCAGATAGGTTGAAAGTAAGTGGATAAGAAAAGATAAAGCATGCAAAGAATAAGCATAAGAAAAATGAGGTGGCTATTTTAAAATGTGATAAAAACAGATTAAGACAAAGATTATCACCAGAGGAAAAATGGAACCCTTTTAAAGAAAAAAGGTCACTGCATCAGGATGATACAACAATCATCAATATGTAGGCAACTGACAGCTTCAAAATATATGTAGCTAAACTTGACAGAATTAAGGGGGATATGGACAATGCTACAATCATAGAAGAGTTTAACATCTCAGCAACTGGTAGAGCTAACAAACACCTTAAAAATAGATGATCAGTCCTCTATAGAACATAATGGAAAAGAGTATGAAAAAGAATATATATGTATGTATAACTGAATCACTGTGGTGTACACTAGAAACTAGCACAACATCGTAAATCAGCTAAACTTTCAACTAAAAAAAGGAAAGAGGGGGAATTCCCTGGCCGCCCACTGGTTAGAACTCAGCACTTTCACTGATGTGGCCCAGGTTCAATCCCTGGTTGGGGCACTAAGATCCCCCAAGCTACACGGGCGTGACCCCCTTTAAAAAAATGGGGGAAAAAATAGACCTTCAGAACAACCACCTTGACCTAGGTGGCATTTACAGAACATTATACCCAATTATGGCAAATAGATACTCTTCTCAACTGTACCCTGTATGTTCTCCAACAAAGACCATAAAACGAGTCTCAATAAATCAAAAAGGACTGAAAACACACAAAATATATTCTCTAACAACAATAAATCTAGTTAGAAACCAATATTATAAAACACCTGGAGGGGGGCAGTACTTTGAAATGAAACAACACCCTTTAAGTAATCCACGGTTCAACAGAGCATTCACAAGGGAAATTGAAAAATATCTCAAACTGAATGACAAGGAAGATACAACATATCAAAATGTGTGGAATGCACCTAAAGCAGTGCCTGAAGAGAAATGCGTAGGTTTTTTATAAAAATAACTTTATACCTGTGGTGGAAAAAATAAATTAAAAAAAAAAAAAAAAACTTTATTTATTTTTGGCTGTGCTGGGACTCCGCTGCTCGTGGGCTTTCCTCTAGCTGTGGCAAACGGGGAGTATTCTCTACTTGTGGCGTGCAGGCTTCTCATTGTGGAGGCTTCTCTTGCTGTGGAGCCCAAGCTCCAGGCGCTCGGACTCAGCAGTTACGGTTCCTGGGCTCTAGGGCACAGCTTCAATAGTTGCAGTGCACAGGCTCAGCTGCCTCGCAGCATGTGGGATCTTTCCAGACCAGGGATCAAACCCATGTCTCCTGCAGTGGCTAGGTGGATTATTTACCACTGAGCCACCAGGGAAGCCCAGAAATACATAGCATTAAACAATTACATTAGAAAAAGAAGATCCAAGATCAATGACCTAAGGTTGGATCTTAAGAAGTTAGAAACAGAAGGCCAAAGTAGGGAGAAGGAAATCATGAGCAGAAATCAGTGAGACAGAGAACAAACAGGAGAGGAAAGTAACACAGCCAATAGCTGGCTTGTGGAAAAGATGAATCAAATCGATCCACACGGAGGTGAGAACACAGACCACCAACATCAGGAATGAAAGGGGGCCCTCACAACCGGTCGCAGAGACAGAAACGCTCCGGGTTAATCCCTGCCTTCAAGGAGCTCTGGGGCTAGGGCGGCAGACCAGTAGGTCCACGGACAAGTGAAAAACCAAGGCGTGGGTAAAATGAGGGCAGAGGCGCAGCCTAGAGCGCAGGAAAGCTACATGTGGCCCTCACTTAGACGCAAAATCCTCATTCCATCACAAAGTCTCTTCTCTGCGTTTTAAGTCCTCGCTGACACCAATTTACACCAGGCTGTTGGGCCTAATGTACAAAACACAGGGCTTACTGCTTGCTGAGGGGTGGGGAGCACACTCAGCGCGGCAGCCTGTGCGTCTGGATTTCTCCTGCCACGGCGGGGACCCCCTGGGGCAGGCTGATGCCAGTGTCGCCATCTGCACTGGGCACTCAGGCAGCAGGGCAAACCTGTGGGCGCGTGTGGCGCTCTGTTTCGTCTTTGTTGGGGGATGCAGTGGCCAAGCAGAGAACCCACCCAGTGGGCCGGAGCTGAAGTAAAGGGGCACCGAAAGGGATGGAGGGGTGACAGCTGTTCAGGACACAGAACACCCTGATGTGGGCTCACCAGACTGCTGGACGTGATACCCGGCTTCACAGGGCAAGCCTCCACAGGGGCCAGCAGAGATGGTCACGTGCCATCCAGGAAGGAGGCTGGGCCTTCTCGCCAGCTCCCAGGGAATGGCCCAGCCTCCGACGGCTCTCACTTGCCAGGCTTAGCAAGCTCAGTCTGAGAGAGGGAGGCCCTGATTTGGTCCATGCGGGTGGGAAGGGCTGCCTTCATACAAAGAGCCCGCAGACGGGCAGCACCGGGACAGCAGCCCTCCTGAGGGCACTCACCTTTGACGGTAAGGAAGGGTTCTTTGTGAACGGGTCTGAGGTAAACGGGTCGCTCTTTGTCTGCTTCTTAAAGAAGTCATCAGGGGTGGAGCCACGGAATGGGTCGCTTTCTTTGAAAGGATCCCCACCGAATGGATCTGGAAGGTGTTTTGGAAAGAGAAGAAAAAAACTGTCCCATGAATAAACGCTATGCTTAGTGAGAAAACTCCCATTTAAAAAAAAAAAAACCACAACTGACTGACACCACTTATGTGAAATTCTAGAAAATGGAAAAACCATAGTGGCAGAAAGCCAGTTAGTGGCTGCCAGAGATCTGGTGGCACAGGGCTGGAGGAGCAGGAGGGGGCCTTTAGGGACAATGCAGACAGTTGCTCTCTCATCTGGCTACACACAGGTTGAAACGCATCCGATTCTACACTCAAAATGGGCGAGTTCTGTGGCGTGTTCATTACACCTCTCAACAAAATCAGTAGGAACAAACAATGTGCGAAAGTCCAGAAGGACAGAAAGCAGACTGGCTGCTGCCAGGGGCTGAGTGGGGGGCACTGGCAGACGCGGTCTCCTTTCAGGGTGACGGAGACGTTCTGGAACTACATGGAGGTGGTAAGTGCACAGCACGGCGAACTGACCACAGGCCAGTGGCATGTGCACTTTAAGACGGTTAACCTGTACTATGCACATTTGTTAGGCTTGTGTTACACGAATCCTACCTCAAGAGAAACAGATAAACAGCAAGGGAAAAGGAAATAAACAGGCAGCACGATGCCAACACCGCCATGCCCAGAGTGTGTTCACGTGGGGCACGGGCCTGGCGACCAGGAGGGGAGCCCCCACCACCCAGAAGAAACAAAACACTGGCCTTTCTTTCTTTTCTCTATGATGTGTACCAATTTTTTTTTAAGTATTTAAAAAAAAACCTTCCGTTTATTTTTGGCTGTGCTAGGTCTCTGCTGCCGCTCGGGCTTTTCTCTAGCTGCAGGGAGTGGGGGCTGCCCTCTGGCTGTGGTGCCAGGCTTCTCACTGCGGGGGCTTCTCTTGTTGCAGAGCACAGGCTCTGGGGCACGTGGGTTCAGAAGCTGTGGTGCACAGGGCTAGCTGCTCCCAGGCGTGTGGGGTCCTCCCGAGGCAGTGACTGAACCTGTGTCTCCTGCATCGGCAGGTGGATTCTTTACCACTGAGCCACCGGGGAAGCCCAAGATGCTGGGCTTTGGTGCAAAGTGATGCTGTCCTTCCCTGCTCACTGCACCGCCACCCCAAGTATATGCGGGCAGAAGTGCCACTGAGCGTGGGCACCACACAGGACACCTTGATGGTGGCACAGCGGGCACAGCAGGCACAAGCGACCGGGAGTCTGCACAGTCGTCAAGCACCAGGGGCTGGCGTTCTGGCTCTCGTTCTCATTGTGCTGTGCGACCAGCAGGAAGGGGCACCAGACAGAAAGGGAGGCACAACGGAGCTTCCTTCAGAAGCTCGCCTAGCACAGGAGGCGGCAAGGTGTTTCTCCATTTCCCTCAAGCTGAACTAGGAATGGGAATACTCTTCTTTTTAAGTTTTTATTGGAGGAGGGCACAGCAACCCATTCCGGTATGCTTACCTGGGAAATTCTACGGACAGAGGAGCCTGGTGGGCTATAGTCCATGGGGTCATGACGAGTCAGACACAACTCAGCCACTCAACAACAACAACAAAATAATTGCTTTCCAATGTTGTGTTGGTTTCTGGTGTAGAGCAAAATAAATCAGATCTATCTACACATATATTGCCTCTGTTTTGGATTTCCTTCCCATTTAGGTCATCACAGAGCACGGAGCAGAGTTCCCTGTGCTATACAGTAGGTTCTCGTTAGTTATCTAGGAATGGGAATATTCTGAGGACCAGCTCACAGAACATTTCTTTTAACTAATGAAGGTTTTTTTTTTTTTTTTTTTTACCTGTTGAAGCCGTCTGTTGCTCGGCAAAGGGGTCACTCTGGAATGGGTCACCTGGATTAGAGAAGAGAGAACCATTCAGCTCTGTGGTAGAAATGACCTGGGCAGAGCAAAGTGGGAAAGCAAGGGTGGCCAGTGGCTGAGGGAGTTCATCACAGCAAAGATGATGAAGATGAAGCAGAAAGAACTCGGGCTGCTCAACGTGGGCCCAACGTGGGGAAACACAGGACCAGCCTGAATTCACTCTCTTTCTATGCCCTGCTCATGGCTCACCCCTCCCCTCCCCATCACCCACCCCCTGGGGTTCCAAGAACCTGAGCCCCCAGAGCGGCCCCCTCCTCAGCCTCCTGGGACACCTGAGCCTCAGCAGCTGCCCGAGTCATCTCTCAGAACTCGGGTGCTTCTACTCCAAGTCTCTAACTGGAAAGGCACTCCCACTGCCCTCTCCCTGCCCTGGCATTTTTCTCAGGAAAATACAGATAGCCTTCTTGGAAATAGTTTTGCTCTGCAAAAAAAAAAAAAAGAAAACTTAGGAAATCTTGTTTTTAGAATTCTTAAGTTATTCTTGACTCGTGTGTGGCTCTGGGTGAACTCGCTGTGGGAAGGCCTTAGAGCCTGTGCATGTGGGGATCTGCTGTTTACTAGGGGCTCCATAATCACTGCTACGCCTACTTATCTTAGTCCTGCAAGGTGGATGCAGTCTCAGGGCCAAGCCAGTTACCCGTGAACGTGGGCGTGTCACAGTGAGCTTGGAGCTCTTCCCTCCCCCATGCAACACCACAGCTCTTCAATCACCCAGGGGAACTGAGAGATTCAAGAGGCCAGTTAGGCTCCAAGAATTTCTTTCCTCCCCCCACGTCAGAGGGTGCCACCAGTCACGAGACAACCCAGAGGGGCACAAAACAAACAGCCTTGCAGTGACAAAGTGGGCGCCAAATGAGGTACCTTTGAAGGGATCGGCTCCTTTAAATGGGTCTGATTTGAAGGGGTCTTCTGCTTGAAAGGGATCCGGATGCAATTCTTGGGCGTTGTTGCTAAATAACAAGGCTTTATTTTTGAAAGGATCGTCCTGTAATTTTGCGAAGAGACAGGACAGGGATTTCATTATTTCAGATTTAAAGCCAAGCACAGAATTTTATACCTAACTGGTGTATTTTCCCTCTTAAGTGATGTGACCCTGATGAGAGTAGTTTTTATAAAAAAAAAAAAACAACAAAGAAGGCGGATTTTAGTTAATAACGTCAACAACAGTCCATTCGTTGTGATAAATGTACAAGACATTAATAACAGGGTAAGCTGGCTGTGGGTTATACAGGAACCCTCTGCACTATCTTTGCAACTTTTCCTTAAGTCTTCTAAAATGAAAGTCTATTTAAAAATCGTTCGGTGGAAGCAACCCAGGCATCCAGTGATGAATGAATGAATAGGCAAAGTGTGGCATGTCCATACGATGGGGTGTCACTCAGCCTTTAGAAGAAAGGAAATTCTGACACCCACAACACGGATGAAGCCTGAAGGCATCAGGCTAAGAGAAAGAAGCCAGTCACCGGAAGACAAACACTGTGGGATTCTACTTCCACGAAGTCCCTAGAGCCATCAGATTCAGAGACACAGAAAGCAGAACAGCAGGCGGTCAGGAGGATGGGGAGCAGTGCTTAATGGTATGAAGAAATTCTAGAGCTTGGCTGTACAACATGAACACAGTTAACGCGACTGAACTGTATAATGAAAGATGGCTATGATGGTAAACTTTACGTTATGTGTCTTTTACCATAATTAAAAATATTTTTTAATATATCACTGTGTCAGAAAAAAAGTCCTATTTTTGGAAATGTCAGAAAAAAAATGTAACAAGTCCCTCCAACGACTGCAGCTCAAAGCCTCCTGGTTCAAAGGTGCACCTCCCTCAAGCAGCTTTTCAGAGAGCGTGTGCCTATGTGCGCATTTTTAAAAATGCCTGTTTCCACACCAAGAGGCACGATGGCTATTTACATCCAGAGAGGAAGTGCGTGCTTATACAGTTAGAACTACTAGAGCATACACAGCACTTTGCATTTTTTCTTTAAAAAGTGCTTATTTGTAGAAACAAACAGCATATTTAAATCAGCGGTGCATGGGGGGGACTTGCTTTTGAAGAGCAAGTTTTTATAGTGGAAAAATTACCTGAAAGGGGTTGGGGACGGACCTCACAATATATGCGGGAAAACAGTGCACTTGGTTTAGAAATACTGAGATATTTTGGTTCAGAAAGACACACCCTCAGTGAAAACACAAAGGTTTCACTATGACATTAAAAAGCACAACATCCTCCTCGAATCTGGCAAATGTGTCAGCATCCTTGGGGCTGGCGAATTCAGCCATTATTCCCACTGACCGAGACCAGGTGATGAGAGAGCCGGGGCTTCCATGAAAACGCAGGGCAGTGACGTCAGAGGTGCCCACGGGAGGGTCCTGACTAGGCTGGGTGACTCCAGGGAGCGGAATGTGTCTCAGAGGTACCAGGGCAACAGAAGCCCCAGGCTCCCGAGGAATGGACCAAACACCCCTGCCCTCTGACGGACATGGAACGGTTTTCCTTACCTGAGAAAGATTACCTAGGGCCTCCAACCACAGGGCTTCCCGAGGTGGATAAGCCAAGCCAGGTCTTGGGCAATTGAGTGCCGATGTCCCCAAGCGCGGCGCCCATGTCTGCGACACACAGACTCAGTAAGGATGCTGTGGTGCCAACTACCATGAGATGCCCATGCCAGCAAGCACCCAGTGGGGGTCTGAAACAGACCAACATGCTGGAGGAGTCCTAACCTACGGAAGCCAGGCGGCCAGCAGGGAAAATCAACACCCTGCAGCCCTGGGGAAAGGAACATGTTTGTTCCAGAAGAAGAAACAGAGATGGTGAGCGACCTGAATAAAGTAGTGAACTGAGAACGACAACTTGGAAAACTAAATAGAATGGAAGCTTCTATTTGGTTTTTAATTAGCAGTGACGTACCACTGCTAATTGGTACTTTTTTTTTTAATGTTTTCAATTGCCACTTGGAAGACTTGACAAGTAACAGTGGACGATGGCAGAGAAGACACTGATTGCTGGGTGCTCCGGCTGCAGTCCCCCTAACTGAAAGGCAGGTCTGCCATCTCTCTCTCAGGAGCGACTGCTTGGCCTGAGGTAGTAGCCGCTCCCTCCCCTTCAAAGGAGAAGCCTAAGACGACCCCGGCAGGATTCACGTGGTTAGGGTAACCATTTACCATTTACGGATTCCATTTCAGGTTCAGAGCAGAAAGCTAGATTTGCCCTGGCACAAAGACGCCATCAACTCCACCATCTGCTGACCACCTACTGAGAAGCACGGAGCCATCCGCCCACCTGGGAGATGCAAGTGTTGTGGCCAAGCTCGCGGCAGAGAGCGAGCATCGTGAACAAGGAGCTCCCTGACCAGTCTTAAGTTCTGCACGTCTCAGGAAACAGACGTGACAACTCCGAAAGGGCATCAAGGTGGCATTCTGCGACGCTCCTCGCCTTTAGACAGGGGCTGGGCGGTGGTGTGCTGGTGCAATCAACACTCTCAAGAGAATAAAAGCTCTGCCTGATAGCCACTGCCAATTCCCATGGTGCCACTACCCCACTGTGGCTGATGTCCAGTTACCAAAGGTGGAGCTTAGGTTTACAAAATTGCTATTCAATCATCGGCTCTGAAGTGTCAGTAAAAGCGGCTCCAGTAGGCCAGGGGCTGAATGTGACAGGCCAGCCCGGCCTCCGTGATGAGTCTGTGGTGAAGCTGAATTCTGCTCCTCTCTAGCAGACAGGCTGGCTGAGCACCGACTCCAAGGATGAGAAGCCAGTACCCTTATCAGCAGATGAGACACAGGAATAAACACGGCTTTCAGATCCCTGCCATCTTGGACAAAGTCAAGTCACGTGGGCCTAACAGAAACCCAGTGACTTCAGTAAAACTGTCCAGACTTAGAACGCTCTAGACACACCTCTTTGGTTACACTGGTTCTCAGGAAATTAAGCCCCTTACTTTCATCCCCTCCGAAGAGAACTAAGAGACCTCCCTCTCCTTGGGAACAGTCTTGAAATGTCCAGGAGTGAACAAAAGCCCTCTTCACAGTGTTTATTAAGAAATGGAAACAAACCAAAAAGTGAGTGCTTTAAAGATTGTATTTGTGCAACAAGATATAGTTTTTCTTCCAAACAGTGGTTGTGGGTTTCTATGTAACACATGTGACGTCAACGTTTCAAGATGATTGACCATCATGTAAACATCTGTAATGAGATGAATAAAAATAAAGGCAAAAAAATCTGGGGGGATGCCGGCAGGGGTGGGGAGAAGCCCCATTTTCCAAATGACACGTCCCTGCCAACTTCTTATCCAAGGAAACCCATCTTATCAAAGCCTGCGCGACAGAATTTAAGAGTGAGCTGTCCCGTGAACTAAGACGGAACGGGCAAGCCAAGAGCTGTGAGGGTACCTGGACAGACGGCACAAGGAAGAGCAAGGCTATGAGGCTGGAACACACGCTGAGGCAGACAGACGGTCAAGCAGGAAATTCCGCCTCAGGCGGTGCATGAAAGAGGACCGTTCACAGTCTATTCAGAGGATGAAGCTGCCTAAACCGGCCCTGGAGCGGATACGGAAATCCCTCGTTTTGCCACTTCCAAGTGGAGAGGAATGTGTGAAGGGCAGAGGGAGGAGGTGAGGGCCAGAGATGGGAGACAGATGAGAACACCAAGAGCATCTTCTCAGCGCTCTGGAGAATTAGGCATAAGCTTTCCCGTAAATCCTAGGGACAGAGCACTTGGCCACTGAGAAAAGAGACATGTCGAGAAAGGCCCAGAGTCTCACATAAAGAGAGAGAGAGAGGCTGAACAGTTACGAGGAGGGGAAGGACTCCACAAAGCGAACAAGGCCAAGAGCAGGAGCCTGGAAGAGAGAGACGGCAGTGCAGGGCGTGCGGCCAAAGGCTTTGGGGCAGCGCACAAGGAAACTAGAGACCAGCTGTGTCCCCCTGGCTCCCGCAGCAGCACAGAGACGCCCTCATTAGTCCGAGTGAGCCAGAAACCGCACACGCCAGGACTCAGGGCCACGGCAGTGAACTCCAGCCACAACAGGGGACTAAGTAACACTGTCTGGAAGCCAGCAGCCCCCCACCAGGACCACCAGGGTCCTGCGGTGTGAACCCAAGTGCTGACATTTCAAATGTGACCAACATTTCAGGAGACAGGCCAATTCGTGGGTGATGCAGCAACACCCCGGGAGGGCTGATTGCCAATCCTATTGCTCTTTATCTCCACCTGTGATTCTTCAAGATGCTCCTTGTAGAAACATGGACACACACACACACTTTTCCATCTTCCCAATGAGGAGAATGTGGGGTTTCACAATGTGTGAGAATTGATCCCATTTTAGGGAAGCCCTCCCAATGGGAGGCACTAGCCCACAGAGATGGAGGTCTTCACAAACTGGTTTCACAAAGGATCCAGGCCTATCCTCGGCTTTGTCCCGGAGGATGCCGGGCTGCAGGGCTGGTGGGGAAGAGGCAGAGCAGCTGCAAAAAATGAGCAACACCCTGCACTTGGATAGGATTAAGGCTGGCGAGGGCTGGATCCAGCAGGAGGGGCCTTCTCTGGGCCCAACATGGGACCCAATCCCAGGACTGGGAAACACTTATTCAACCTTTACCATGGCTCCAAAACCTCCCCTCTCTGTCAGGGAGACGCCCGTGCTCAGGTCTGCTAGGCTGCTCAGGCTGACGCCGGGGGCCCCGTCCAGCATCTCATCGTGCTGCTCCAAGCCGCGCTGGGCTTCCCGGTGGCTCTCGTGCAGCTGGGAGAGCCTGCTTCTGGCCTGGACAAGGAAGACATGGTTGGCGTGGAGGAGGGTTCAGGCGGAATGCATCAGGCAACGCATTTATCTCTCAGGGCATCCTGCCCCAGATGATTCACGCAGGTAAGTGAATTACCTGTCTACAGAGCCAAGTTTACAAGACTTGAGGCTGCTCATAAACCGAGAGGGAGAAAGAGAGACCGAGAGAGAGAGAGAGAGAGAGAGAGGGGGAGACCCCCTTCTGGCTGCCCTCAGGCGGCCTCTATGTATCCCCGGTCCCCAAGAGAGGCAAGTGTTCAAATACAGGTTTGCTGATTTGGAATGAACTGAAATGGGACAAAACCCAGATTCACTATTTATTCAGAGTGGTGTTCAGCAGCCATTTCACTTTACGGGATTCTTATTGCCCCATTTGCTCCTCCTTGTTCCTGGAGAAGGCATGCGAGGCCAGGGAAAGGACGGTGATCTGTGGAGGCAGACAGACCCGGCTTTAACTTAACTGTCTCCTGCACACTGGTGACCTCACCTGTTTCCTCTTCTCAAAAATGGAATTGATGAGTAAGAGCCCTCTCGCACTGTCTGGCAGGGTGGCCTTAGTAAGTAGTAGCTATCATGTTTAATATCATTATTATCATCACTAACATACATTTATGTCTTGGCTGCTGTTTTATAAAGGCTGGAGGACCGATGCTCAAGCTCCAGTGCTTTGGCCACCTGATGCTAATAAGAACCGACTCACTGGAAAAGACCCTTCGGCTCGGAAAGATCGAAGCCAGGAGCAGAAGGGGGCAACAGAGGATGAAGTGGTTGGATGGCATCATCAACTCAACGGACATGAGTTTGAGCAAACTCCGGGAGTTGGCGATGGACAGGGAGGCATGGAGTGCTGCAGTCCATGGGGCCACAAAGAGTCAGACACTGAGCGACTGAACAAAAACAACAAAAAGGCTGAGTGGGAGAAGACTCTACAGATATTAACTAACAGTAAAGCACACTGTCAGTGTTAGCTGCTCAGTCGTGTCCGACTCTGTGACCCCATGGACTGTATGTAGCTCACCAGGCTCCACTGTCCACGGAATTTTTCAGGCAAGAATACTGGAGTTACGGTAGCCATTGCCTTCTCCAGGGGATCTTCCCACCCAGTGATCAAACTCAGGTCTCCCATATGGTAGGCAGATTCTTTACCATCTGAGCCACCAGGGAAGCCCCAAAAAGCACAATATATATTATCAAATCCCTGAGGTTTGAGTTTGTAATCAACTTTTGCCTGTAAACTGGCAAAAAGAGCCAAGAGATCAATTCAGTCAAAAAAGGAAGCACAGATGTGCATTCTGATATTGCCAAGGTCAAACATAACCTTCAGTGTGAAGGTGGGACATCCGAGGGCCAGCAAGGAGGCCTCTGGCCGCGGCTGCAGGCCTTGGGGCCTTCTCCCCAGAGAGGGCCAGGGAGAGCGGAGCTCCTGAGGGGGCGGGGCCTCCTCGCTGTGCCGCCTTTGAGCTGCACCGGGACAGAAAGCATCCTGGACTCTGTCCTCTTGCGTGTGCAAGGACCCAGGCTGCTGAGACAGCTCCTGAACCTAGACTCTCTTCAAACCAGTTAACGTCCTGCGCTCAGCCAGCCCGCACCCGCTCCAGCAGGGAAGCAGAAGGCTGGTGAGGCAAAGCAGACCCCACAAGGCCAAAGTCAACATGACGGGGGAACATATGCTGGGGGTTCTCAGCACTTCACCTTCAGGCTGAACAAAGCCTCCCAAGGAGAGAACCTAATGTGGATGAGGTGGGCAGGAGCCATGGAGACACCTACTGCAGCGCAGACACCTGGGACCGCGGTCGCACACACCTCCGTACCTGCTGTGCTTGTGGCACCCCCTGCTTGGCAGGAGACCCCAGAAGCCGCATCCCACTCCCACCCCCAGCCCCAGCCAGGGGTGGCAGGCCCTGCCCCACCCCGCCCCCTTGGAGATACCTGGTTGATTTCATCTTGAGTGGATTTTAGGGACTTGATGATAGTTTCCAGTTGAACTTTCCCAGCCTGGATGCTCTGTTCCAGCTGCGTCTCCTCCTGCTGCAGTCGGTTCAGCTCAGACTTGGCCCGGTTCAGGTCGTCTTCCTGGGACTTGAGGTCAGATTCCTGAGACTGGATCTGCGTCTTCAACGAGGAAATCTGAAATGAGATGAAATGCGACTTCGAGGAAGAATTCTGGTTCGTGTTTCTTGAGATGAGCTGACCCAGGGAGGGAGATACCAGCCCGAAAAGTGGATGCCTGGCTTCCTTACAGGGACCCCTCCCCACATGTGGGAGAGGCATCAGCAATCTGTCTGTCCCTTGAGGCTGAACATCCCCTCATCTCAGAGATCTGCTGAGGTCACAGCCTCCCTGCTTTGTGACAAGCAGCAAAGACACCCGGGGGAGATGAGATGGGCATGCTGTGTCCATTGGCCAGGGTGGTGTGTCCACACATAGATTCACACTTATATGTCTAACAAGGCGGCTAAGATGGAGGTCAGGCCACAGATGCTTGGACACTTTCTCAAATGATCCGTTCAACAACTCTACTAAACCAGTAGGATGTCTTAGCCTTGATTCAAGGTCATGGTGAGCTCAGGGAAGTTCCCAAAAAGCATTCTCCTCCTGCTGGGCCTGGGGCGTAGGGAGATGACGACTCACCATCTGGGTCTCGTCCTGGCACTTCTGCCTGACGTCACTCAGCATGTCTCGGAGCTTGGCCTTCTGCTGGTCCATTTCATCCAGGCGGTCTTGGGCATCCTGTTTTTGAGCTTCCAGCTCTTGCAAACTACTTGTTTCCCGGTCTAAATCATTTTGTAATTCCTAGGGAAGGGTCACATGAATTTACCCGAGACTCGTTAAAATGGGGACACGTCCAAGCTAACTGTCACAGCCGAGGCCGGAGCCCCCAAGACGGCCTCCAGGGACTTCCCTGGGGGTCCAGTGGCTGGGACGCCAAGCTTCCACTGCAGGGAGCCAGGGTTCAATCCCTGGTTGGGGAACAGAAGATCCTGCATGCTGTGCAGTATGGCCAAAAAATAATAAAAATTATTTCAAAAAATAGAAAGATGGCCTACAGAATGACACATACCACAGCGAACAATGCACACATCCCGGCGCAGTGGCTCCAGTTCGGTCTCTCACTAAGGCCCTCAGGAAGTATTTACTGACGTCCTAAGAGAGGCCAGGCACCAGCAGAGGGGCTGGGTTCCTGGCAAGAGGAGCACTTCAGTGACTGGTGGTCATGAGCGGGGAGGGAAGAGGCGTTAGTCAGACATAAATGAGCAGAAATGAATGGACAGCTTGGGTACTGTCGGTCAGGGTCTCAGGGGCGTGGGGAGACCAGACCAATGCTGCATGAGGGGGGAAGAGCCCAGGGAAGCACGTGGACCCAAAGGACGAGCAGGTGGCAGCCAGGAAAAAAGCCAGGAAGGTGAAGAGAAGAGGGGGCCACAGAGGGCCTGTAAGAGAAGAGGATGCCGTGCTCCACCTGGATCAAAGGAGAGCAGGCTGAGAGCACCCGAGGCCACATGCCACGCCACAGATGCCATTGGCTTCTGCAGCCAGAAACCCCTGCAGTTGGCTGAACGCGGGGAGCAGGACATGATGGTTCCCAACCGCTAAAGCTCCTCCAGGCAGGAGGAGCTTGGCTCCAAGACAGCCATTGCAGGTGTCCTCGGACTTCACTGTTAAGACTTCCAGGGGAAGGATCCTAGAGGTGGAAGGGCGAGTGTGAAAATGTGCACTGTCTATGATGGCAAAATCTGAAAGCGATGTAAATTTCCAAGCGGAGCTGGCTGGACTTTTAGCACAACGCACCCTGAGGGGCACTGCACCCCACGGCCGAGCTATAGAGCAAAAAGAACAAGGCACGCGGCAGAGCATGCACGTGCGAGGCACACCAGCACTTGTGCACACAGGAAGGCAAGAACAGGCACAGATCTCTCTCCTTAAACACACATAAGACCTTTGTGCGAGGCCTCGCGGGAGCTGATGGACTGTGCCTGTGGGGGAAAGGGGGTGGGGGTGGGGGGTAGGAGGCGTCTCTGTCTTATTTTCAACCAGGTGAATGTCACATCTACCTGCAAGGCAGAGAACTAAAGGAGACAGAGTGGGAGGGGAGAGTGCGGCCTGAGGCTGACACGAGGAAGCAGTGGAGCTGGGGCGGGGACTCAAGCTGTGGCCCAGGGCAAGGCGGCGGCAGCCTGGGCACGGGGGTGGCTGTAGGACTCGAGGGGAGCGGTGGACTCGAGGTGACCCCTGGGGGGTCGGGGAGACAGGAGTGGAGAGACCGATCCCCAGGACCGGCTGGGGCTGCCAGAGGCTGACGTCATTTCAGAGCACAATCCGAAGGGGGTGCAGGGTCTCCCTTTCCCTGCTTTTCTAGTGTTTACAGAATACGTATTCATGCGTTTGGCTGTGTCGGGTCTCAGGTGTCTCACGAGGGATCTCAGGCTGTGTGCGGACTCTCTAGCTGTGGCACCTGGCCTTAGTTGCCCCTTGGCCTGTGGGATCTCAGTTCCCCGACCGGGGATGGAACCCGCACCCCCTGCGCTGGAAGTCAGATTCTTTACCACTGGACCACCAGGGAAGTCCCTCCCTCTCCCTGCTTTGATGACAAAAAGTCATGGCTCGCTCCTCTTTGTCCGCCAAAGCACATCTCTGAGTTATTTGTGGGACTGGGTTTTCTGCTCCCCAGTCTTCTTGTCCCTGACCTCTAATTTGAAGAACAGACCTTGAGTGTGACAAGTCTGGAAGGGATAAAACCAAATGTCTTTGAGAGGAGGCTAGTGGCAGAGTGGAAACGTGGGTCCACCACATCCAAGGGAAGGGCAAGTGACGGTGGAGGCGGGAGACAGAGGAAGGAGGAGGGTCAGACCCAGCAGCTTCAGCACGCGCGACGTCAAGGAATCTGGGCCTCTTTCTGTAACACAGAGGCAGTCGTGGAGGAGCCCAGGGGAAGACGGACTGCCAGCTGCTGGTTAGGAAGGATGCCGGGGTCAGAGTGGAGGAGGGATCTGAGCAAAGAGAAGACAGAAAAAAAAACCCAGACAACCCACAGACCCAGGTCAATCCCAACTGGAATGCCAGTTGTCTTCTGACAGGCAGACTCCAAGACTCAAAAGGAAATGCAAGGGATCCAGAACAGACAAAACAGCCTTGAAAAATCCAAAGTTGAGGATGCGTATTTTCTGATTTCAAAACTTACTACAGAGCAACAGCAATCAAGACAGTGTGATTCTGGCATAAGGAGAGACAGGAATCAGTGGGACAGAACTGAGAGGTCAAAAATAAATCCACATGTCTATGACCAACTGATTTTTGAAAAGGGTGCCAAAACAATTGAGTGAGGGGAAAAAAAGAACAGTCTCTTCAAGAAAAGGATCTAACTGGCCCTCCTCGTGCAAAACAATGAGGCTGGACCTCTACCTCACACCATATGTAAATATTCCCTCAAAATGGATCAAAAGCATAAATTTAACAGCTGAAACTACAAAACTCTTAGAAGAGAATGTGGGGTAAATCTTTGTGACCTTGGATTTGAGAATGGGTTCCTGGATATGACACCAAAAGTAAGGGTAGCGACTTCCCTGGGGGTCCTGTGGTTAAGACTCCTCACTTCCAATATAGAGGGTACAGGTTCATCCCCGGTGAACTAAGATCCTACAGGTCGAGTGGCACAGCCAAAATATTAAAAAAAATTTTTTAAAGAGCAAAAAATGGAATAGATAAGCCAGACTTCATCAAAATTTAAAACTTTTGTGCTTCAAAGGACCAACGTCAAGAAAGCAAAAAGACAACCCAAGGATGGGGACACGATATTTGCAAATCATTTAACTGATAAGAGAATTTATCTGGAAAATATAAAGAACTCTTAACAACTCAGCTACAAAAAGGCAAATAATCCAATAAAAAATGGGCAAAGGATATGAGTTGGCTTTCTCCAAGAAGATATACAAATAGCCAATGAGCACATGGTAAGATGCTCACCATCATTAGGGGAAGCATTATGGGGAATGAGATACCACTCCACACCCACTAGGAAGGCTATTAAAAAAAACAGGACTAACATCAAGTGTTGGCGAGGATGTGGCAAAACTGGAATCCTTATGCATTATTACTGGTGAGAATGAGAAATGGTGCAGCCACTTTGGAAAACAGTCTGGAATTGCCTCAAGGGTTACACACAGAGTTACCAAGTGACCCAGCAATTTCACTCTTAAATATACATACCCAAGAGACGTGAAATCACAGGTCCACACAAAAACCTGCACGTTAATATTCACAGTGGCATCATTTGCAATAGCTAAAAAACAGAAAAACCCGAACAGCGATGAACTGGTGAACAGATGACTAAAGTGTGGTGCAGCCACACAGTGAAGCACAGAGTCAGCTATGGGGCTTCCCTGGTGGCTCAGCGGTAAAGAATGTGCCTGTAAATGCAGGGGACATGGGTTCCGTCTTTGGTCCGGGAAGGTTCCACATGCAGCAGGGAAACGAAGCCCGTGCACACAGCTACTGAGCCTGTGCCCTGGAGCCTGTGAGCCGCCACTACTGAAGCCCGCGTGCCTAGAGCCTGTGCTCCGCACCCCAACCAGAGAGCGGTCCCGCTCACCCCAACTGAAGAAGGCCCACACGCAGCAACGGAGACCCAGCACAGTCAACAACAAATAAATAAAACAGAGAATAAAAAATAAATAAAAACCAAATAAAAGATAAATAAATCAATCTTTAAAAGAAAAAGAAGAAGAAATGAAGCACTGATACATGCAACATGAATGAACCTTGAAACTACACTGAGTGAAGAGAGGCCAGACACAAAAGGCCACAGTATATGATTCCACTGACAGGAAATGTCCAGACAGGTAAATCCAGAGGCGGAAGGTACACTGGTGGATGCCAAGGGCCGGGAAGGACTGGGGACCGCTAACGGGTATGGAGGCGCTTTTTGAAGGGATGAGAATGTTTTGTAATTGACTGTGGGGACAGCTGTGCAACTTCGTGCATATTCTAAAACCCACCGAATTATACACTTTAAATGGATGAATTGTAAGGTATGTGAGTTACATCTCAATAAAGCTGTTGTTAGAAACACAAAACAGAACAGTAAACCAGGCAAAGATGCCACAGGACCTCACTAGGACGATAGTCATGGAAACGGAGAGACCCCCTCAGGCAGGAGGGGGAAGGGGGGCCTTTGGGGGCAGAAGCTGAAGTTCCCACTGCTTAAAACCCAACATAAACTGGTCTGAGGACCAAGGCCTCCTAGTCAATGCTAGGCCCTCTGAAGCCCATGCTGGCAGGCATGACAGATGATCTCCTGGACAAACCCATCTGGGAAAAGGCAACAGGAACCGGAGTCAAACCTGGTTCTCACAAAAGAGCTTTAATACATACAGTGCTCTGAGAGGACCCTGGTGGTCCAGTGGTTAAGACTCTGCCTTCCAATGCAGGGGGCACAGTTTCAATCCCCGGCCGGGGAAGTAAGATCCCCCATGCTGCACATGTCATGGCCTGAATAAATAAATAAATAGTGTTTTGTTGCTGCCTAAGGAGCTGCCATCTCGTTAGACTAGAGCCCCATCCTGGTTTGAGTACAAATGAGGCTCCCATGCAGCAGGGGCTGGCCTGGCTGGCACTGGCCCCGCTCCAGCTCCGAGGGGCTGTGGGGTGCACAGGGACACCACATCTCAAAGGCTACAGGAGTGTGCTGTCAGAGCCCAGCAGCAAGGTTCTGGGGGGGCCTCATCCAGCCTGCTGTGCAGACCAAAGGGACAGCACCTCCAGACACCAGACTGACCTGACGGCTTTCTCAGAATCGCTGAGGACCTGGGGACTGGTTTCCCTGGAGTTCAAGGACGTCACAGCACCCAGATCCCCGGGGACAGCAGACCGTATGGAATGACAAAGACACGAGAAGGAGGACCGGCCAGGCATTCGCGTGGCTGGCTGGGCCAGGGCCGAGGGGAGATGGGGGATGAGACCAGCGTCCCTGCACCAAACAGGGTGGAGAGTGAGTGATACGGGAGGGCAGTTCCAGGACATGGGTAGAAATCAGAGGGCTGAGATGACAGCAATACACCAGAACAAGCAAACACCCAGAAAAATAGTCCCTTCACCCGTGGCCTCATACATGATGCAGCTTACTTGAGCAAAAAAGCAAAACAAAAAATATGATGACAGAGGCAGGCTGTTCCCTGCCTTTTGATCCAAAACATACCAGGGGACCATCTAAGGCCCAACCCCTGATGCCAGCGTGTACAGAGTGAGAAGCCAGGAAAGAAGCGTCTGGACACTGCAACGTGTGAACCAATGAGAACCCACCCTACCCCGCCTGCAGATGGAAGCTGTGACAAAGGACACCTCCTGCCTGGTGAGCGGGCACTGCGCGTCGCCAGTCCGCTGGGTGTCTCATGACATCCCCCAGCCCTTGTGGGACGGGGGATGGGGAGGGCGACAGAGTGCTGCCCAGACCCCTGAGTCTCACGGAGTCGGGTCCTGCCGCCCTAGGAGGCGGCCCAGAAGAAGCACCCACTTCAGGGTGGTGGGAGGGCCTGCACATCACGGCCAGACGCTGCTCCCGGTGCTGGCCCTCGCTGCCGGCGGGAAGACTGAGGCTGGGAGGCTGAGCCAGCTCCCGCAGTCCCCCAGGTGAGCCACGGTGGGGCCACAGTGCTGACTGCTCCACCTCACTCCTCTCCCCCCAGCTCTGAGCTCAGAGCACTCAAAGGCCCCACACAGAGACCAACAGGCCCAGCAGTAGGCATTCTTGTGGGGGGGGGGGGGGGGGGCGGGGCGGGCGGGTGGAGACAGACAACTCGCGTTTCCCCCTGGTGGCAGGGCCATTCTCTATTCATTGAGACCTGAGGCATCTTGGGAACCAAGGTGTCTTCAAGGGTGCAGCTCCTAGGCACTGACCACTGTGTTTCCAGCATAGCCTCACTCTGCCCAGATGAGTGAGCGCCTGCCAGATCCCGGGCACCAGCCCACTGCCTGGAGGAGCGGAACACTCATTACCAATGTTGCATAAGGTCTAGAGATGTTACATAACTAGCCCAAAAGCGTACAGCTGCTAAGAAGAGCCAGGTTTGAGCCCTGGCACTCAGACCCCAAACAGCCGACTCAGTGGAAAAGACCCTGATGCTTGGAAAGACTGAAGGCAAAAGGAGAAGGTGGCAGAGGATGAGATGATTGGATGGCATCACCGATTCAATGGACATAAACTTGGGCAGACTCCAGAAGACGGTGAAGGACACGGAGGCTGGGCGTGCTGCAGTCCATGGGGTTGCAAAAAGTTGGACACAACTGAACGACTGAAAAACAACTCAGACCCCCAGTGTCCATCGTCACCACCCTCCACAAGGAGACTCTTCAAGCAGGGCCATCCCGAGAACAGGTTACAGAGCATTGCCTGAACCTCAGAACTTCAGGCTAAGTGGGAGAAAGCAGACATCAAGGATGGGATGTAGTATGATTCCCTTTCTGTGAAATGTTCACAAGAGGCAAATCCATAGAGACAGAAAAGAGCTTATCAGGGGCTAGAGGAGGAGATGGGGAGTCACTGTTAATGGTGATGGGATCTCCTTTCGGGGTGATGGAAATGTTATGGAGCCAGACAGAGGTGATGGTTAAGCAATATAAAGAATATGCTAAAAATGACTGAATTATATACTTCAGAAGAATGGATGCTACGTTAAGTGAATATCTTTTTTCTAAAAAAAAATCCACTATCTACGGTTATAGGAAACTCAAAATAAATCACTTGTAAATCCCCAAAAGCTTGAGTTTCCAATGAGCGCCACACTGCCCCCTCTGCCCTGCCCCACATCTGATACAAGGTCCATCCTACCAAAACCAGCCGCGTGCTTACCTGTACTTCGTTGGTTTTCTGTCTGATTGCCTCTTCCTTTTCTCGAATGTCTTGTTCCAGTGAGTATTTCTCTCTGTGTGTTTGAACAGTCCATGAAAGCACAAAGAGAGGGCATGAGGCACGAGCTGACCGTCTCCCCCACACTTCTCCCCAACGACCGTCTGCCTTTAGTCACCCCCTCCCCTCCAAGTGTGGGTGAAGCCTGCGGATGCCACAAGGCCTGGCCCCCAACATGGTCACGTGAGCCTCTGAAAGTAGAGGGTGCTGGAGTGACGTTCAGGATGAGAAGGGCTGGACATGCCTCTGCTGACTTTGAAGATGGAGGGGTCACAGGAGAGGGGCACAGGGCCGCCCCTCAGAGCAGAATGAGCCCCACCAACATACAGCAGGAAAGGAGGCCCCAGCCTCCCAGCTCTGAGGAACTTGGACAGCACCCTGAACTCGGCCCTGTGAAGCCCTGAGCAGGGGCCAAGCTGAGCCCTCCTGGATTGCCGGGCTGCAGAGCTGCACACGAATGAATCTGTGCTGTCTTAAGCCATTCCATACACAGCAAGAGAAAATGAATATGCTCTCTAAATCCTTGGTACGCCTGCCCATGAATGGTGAGTCCCTGCTTCTCAGGAGACCAGGCGCCGAGGACATGTGGAAAGGGGCCTGGCTTTCAGGGAGCTCACAGGGGACAGGTGAACACACGAATGCACACAATCTAAGTGCCGTAGAGGGAAACCCAACGGGGTAAGGAAGGGAGTGGAGTGTCCCACAGTGGACGACCACGAAGGACCGAGGACATGGCCTGCGAGGGGACAATGTGACGGCAAAACATTCCTGTCAATGGGCACAGGGAGGCAGAGCTCAGCGGGGGAGCCACGGTCGAGTCCAGAGTGATGCAAAGTGGGCCAGGGACTCCAGAGGGCTGGCCACAAGGAATGGGTGAGGGTCTCTGAGCCCAGCTACTGCTCACAGGAGGCTGTGGTGGGCCGCTGTGCATTCCGGGTACCTGCTGGGGCCTTGTCTGCGACCTCAGCTGCAGACAGCTCCCCACCCCCAGCAGCAACCAGCCTGGCTCTTCTCCTGAGAGACAAAGGCTTGTGTGCCCCTCCCCCAAGTCCATACAGTGAAACCCTAACCCCCTGTGATGGTGTTAGGAGGTGGGCCCGTTGGGAGGTGACTGGGTCATGAGGACAGGGCTCCCAGGAAGGGGATTAGTGCCCTTATAAGAGACCCCAGAGACCTTCCGCGCCCCTCCAGCATGTGACAACACCCTAAGAAGACGCTGTCTGTGGACCAGGAGACACACCATACTGGACACTGGATCTGTCTACACCTCTATCTGGACCCCCAGTCTCCATGATGAGGAGACTATGTATCTGCTGTGTAAGCCCCTTCAGTCTGGGGCGGCTTGTTACAGCAGCCTGAATGCACCAAGTGCCGGAAGGGGCTGCCTCCGTGTCGGAAACCTCACGTGGCCAACACACCCTGCCTCCCCTGCCAGGAACCCAGCACTCGCTCAGCAAGACCTCCTCTGGGTCACCAGGTCAGACATGAAACAACCGTGAGAGCTTGCATATTCGTTCCCACAAGTCTAAGGACCACCTAACAATACAACGTCCCCTTCAGACCCATTAGACTGGGTCCCGTCTCCAGGGGAGAGGTGCCAGTTTGCCACGCCCCCAGACAACAGGCCTGAAGGTCACTCTCGAGGTCACCCAGGCTGGCTTCCTGCACAGGCCTGCTCTACACACGCTCGCCTCTCACCTTCACTGGGAAATGCTCCAGGCTGCCCAAGGCTGCGCAGCTGTGCAGAGGCAGTCCTGGCCTGACACAGACACCAAGACCCCAACCCTCACGTTAGAGGGTCCCCTCCCTCCTCTATCTGCACGCCTGATTAACAGCCTGACCCTGGCTCTAAGAAACTAGCCCTCCATCCTCACAGACCCTCTCTGCCTTGCCAGGCTGCCTGCACTGATCTCTGGTTTGGAAATCTGGCCTCGGGGGAGCTGGGGACAGAACAGGAGCCATGTTCTGGGCTGAGCATGAAGCAGAGAATCTGGCTTCAGGAGGTAGCCAAAGCTGAGCTTAGTGGCCAGCCAGGCACCCACCCAACTGGTCTTCCACGATATCTGATCTGCCTCTGCCTCTCAGAGTTCTGCTCCAGTCAGGTGCAAACCACGCCCGAGGGGCACCCAGCTGTGAGCAGGGCCTCACTTGCTCTGGCAAAGTGACACCGTTTCCACTTTCGGCCCAGAAACACTCCCTTTCTGGTGGATGGCGGGTGCCCTTGGTCCTTAACTGGCTACGCCCCACCCCCTGGCCCCAGAATAAGCTGGTAAGAGGATGCTGCTGTACAGAAGACCACATACGCTGAGAGTACAGACACAGCCGCCAAAGCCCTTGTTTACAGGTGGGTGCTGGAAGCGAAGGTGGAAACCTGGACACGAGGCCTCTCTCTCAGAGCCCAGCAGCTCCTCCTAGGCCACAGTCTCGCCACCTGAGACTAGCTGCTTTACTTGTCTGGATACTATGCCTTCCTGCGGAGGGCATGGGGTGCTCTCAGAGATGGAGACCCCACAACCCACACTGGCTCCCACTGAGGGGCTCAGGACTTGAGCTCATTAAGTCATTTCAGGAACCTGGAAGAATCTGTGTCCCTTTGCTCCTGCTGAACAAACTCATGATGGCCAAGTTGAGAGTTCGTCCACAAGCCTCTGCTGCTTCCAGTAGCAACCTGGGAAAACAGACTGGAATTGGAGGGCAAGGGGGCATTTTAGCATACCTCTGTAACTGGGTGATCTCCTGACTGATGTCGTCAAGTTCCTTCACCCCGGTAAACTCCCCCGATCCAAGAGTGCTTGAACTATCCTGGAACCAAATTCAGACACAGAATTAAAACCGCAAAGTTGACCTCATAAGACAGCAGAGGCAATAGGTCTTGGAATGAGGTGTAAAATCATTCATCTCCAGCCCCCAACCTGGATGGAAACCATCTGGGCAGTCCAGACACACCCCACGGGGCCCCTGGCAAAGGCTGGGCAGACCGCCAGCACCCGCCTGCTCGGTGGGCTGCTGGCGCCACCTAGTGGCGGGCTGAGGGGAGCACCGCGAACACTAGAGGAATGAATGGGAATGAACGGACCTGCAGCTACTCACCGGGATGGGAGTGCCTCTCTCTGAGGGCGGCACCATGTCCGGCGAGAGCACTTGAGGGGGGTCGATGCCTTTACTGACCTTCTGCTGAATGAAATACATAGCTAACGCGAACTGGTCTTTGCTTAACTTTCCCGTTTGCCTCGTATCGGCCAGGGCCCTGGGAGAAACACGGCAATGCTGATTACACATCCCAAGCACCAGCATCGGTTCTGAGTATGAGGAACCCACACTTCTGAAACATGGACCGTGACAGTAACTGAAAACAACAGACCACACCTGCGCTTCCTTTCCTACTGAAGAGCAGCCCCCCCCCGCCCCTGCCCCCGGCCACCAGCAGCCCCCAACCCAAGCGTCAGGCAGGAGGGGGCTCCTCTCCCAGCTGGAGAACTGCCTCGGGCCCAAACAGCAGCCAACAGGGCTGGGAGAGATCCCACTAAGTGTCTCTATTAAAGGCTGGTTTTAAGACATCTTTGTTCTTGCTCCCATTCAAGGGCAGGATAGGAAAGCTTGAACTGCAACTATTTCTCCCAGTTCTCTGGGTGAGGGCCAGTCCTGCAGCACACCCAGCCCACAGTGGCTCTCAATCTGCAGTCTCGTCTCTCCGGCCCGCCCCGTTTCCCGGTCACTGAAGGCACAGGGGCTCTGGCCCACATGTTGCGGCTGCTCTGTCCGTGTGCACTGGGCAGCGTCGCTCTGCTCGTTCTCACAGGCTCCCTGGGCACTTGCAGGGGACAGGCCCACATCCTTATGCGGTCCCTGCACCCTTCCTGGCACGTTATCTCCACTTTGGTTGCGTCCCCCTCCCGCGTCCCCAGCCGCCTGCAGACAACCCCAGACTGTCCTTTGAGCGTGCCGGTGGTGAGTCTAGAGCTCGCTCTTCCTGACCTCGGCCTTCACTCTCTGTATGCCATCCCCGCCACGTGCCTTCCTTTAATCCGAGTATATCTGTGATTTCATTATGTCACTTATGAGTCGGCCCTTACAGGTCGAGATCCATGTTATAAATTACCTTCCTTTATGTGATGATCGGGCCATAACTCGAATCCCGTTCACAGGCACTTCAGCACCCAAGGGTGCAGGCCGCCCGAGTCGTCACCAGGAGTTGGGCCTCCCCCAGTGACTGACTGGGAGGCACGTGCTCCCTGAGGAGGGACAGCCCGTTTTCTCAGCGGGGCCTCGCCTCACAATGCGGCCATCTCTCACTTATTGCAAAGGACAGTTATTTCCCCAGTTACTCCCAGTCAATGTCACAGCTCTGCTGGGAGGGCTTCATCCCTCCAGCTGCATGGAAATTCTCTTACAGCCCCCAGGCAAAGCCCTCTAAGGGAGGACTCGCCCCTCCGAGAAGAAAGCTAGGAAGTGACTGCCACTGCTGGCCATCCCAGGGCCGTGAAGACTGTCCTGCCGGCCAGGGAGGAAACGGGCAGCGGAGATGGCTCCCTGACCGGTCCTAGGTGCAGACTGGAGCCTCCCTCTCCCCAACCCCGTATCACTGACCTTCATGGGGCAGGGCCTCTCAGGGATGTGGCCACAGCCCTGAGGCCCAGGGTGGCCCTGCTGGAGCCTTTGGCGTCCTCACTGCACACTGCACCCCCAAGGGGTCGGGATCGAGCGCCTGCAGCTCCAGTGGCTGTGCTGAAAGCTGCAGGTCCACTAGCAAGAACTGGCCCCGGCCATTCAGATCGCCCCTGAGCTCCCCAGAGGGACACAACAGGAAGCCTTCCCACTGGAGGAGACTACGTGGACACGCACGGAATACAGGGAATGGGCCATACACTCGGCCCTGACAGCCGCCCGCTCCGGCCTTGCCCACACACAGCCCAAATCTCACTGGGAGGGTCAGTGAGGCCCCCAGTGCTGAGGAGCAGAGGTCCGTCTGTCCGCCCTTACCATATGTGTGCTAGAAGGTTCTGGGTGAGGCCCGAGTGCATGAAGATCTCCTTCACCTCCTGGCCGCTCACATAGCCATCCAAGTCCAGGTCGGTCTTCAGGAAAATCTCGTCAAATCGCATCTTGTCCGCCACCGGCACCACCCAGCTTACTGTTGGCTGAAAGGGGTTTTCAGACGTTAATTCTCAAGCTTTGGGGCTTCCCTGGTGGCTCGGTGGTAAAGAATCCACCTGCCAACGCAGGAGACATGGGTTCAATCCCTGGTTCGGGAAGACTCCAGGTGAAGTAGAGCAGCTAAGCCTGTGCTCGAGGGCCCAGGAATCGCAACTACTGAAGCCCGCGCGCCCTAGAGCCTGTGCTCCGCGACCAGAGAGAAGTCTTCGGACTACAACCCTGCTCTCCACAACGAGAGAAAAGCAACGAAGACCCAGCACAGCCAAAAATAAGTAAATAAACTTCTATTTTTAAAAATCCTCAGGCTTTTTATCACCTACAGATATTACACTATTAAAGTCTTCTTGTGCTCATTTCAGCAGAAGACCCTCCATGAGGCGAACGGGCAGACAGGATCTCCGGTCTGTAGATGGGAACACTGAGGCTCAGAAAGCTGAGTGCTGACTCGGTCAGTCTCACCCAATGGCCCGTCTGTGCCTCTTGCAACCCCATCACAGCACCCTGAACCTTTGTCCCGAGAGAAAGGTGAAGACCCAGCAGGTCTATCTGCCAACAGCCCGCCCACCCCGCTGCCTGGGAAACAGGGAAAGCCGGTACCCCTGCCAGGGGGAGGCTTCAAGTGCACCAGAGAGGACCCTCCTGACCACTCCTTCTGGAAGGCCTGTCTCCCGAGCACCGGCCCAGTGGCCAGGCCGCCTCCCCGGCCCCCCATTTTCCACCCGCAGGTGCTCTCTGCTGCCACAAGGCCAGCCTCACGGCCCGCAGCTGCAGACCCCCCACTCCATCCTCCTTTGAGCCTGAGCCCACTCCCTGAGACACAGCAGACCCCCCTGGGAGGCGTCGGCACACACAAGACACTGCCACGCAGTGAGTGGGCTGACACGAAAACTGCGCCCATGGGGCAGGTTGGCACCAAGAGTCCGCAGTGCAGGTGTGGGAGCCCAGGCCTCAGAGGAGCACGACCACCACCCAGGAGGGCCCTGCTGCAGCCGACGCAGCTGAGAGCCCAGCAACGTGTTGCAACTTCGGAGGTCAGTCACCCAGCGCACGTGTGATCTCTCCTCACACCACCTGCTCAAGTCCTACACAAGAAGGGCAGATGCCAGGGGGCGCCAGGGCCAGGGCAGGGCTTCCCTGGTGCCTCAGTGGTGAAGAGTCTGCCTACCAGTGCAGGAGACGTGGGGTCAGGGCCCCCGTAACTGGCCCTCTGGGGGCCCAGGTAGGGCTTTGCTCGCCTAGGGATGAGGAAAGTAGCAGGGATCGAGGACGGGGGGAGGCATGGAGTTTGTGGGTCCACAGAGATGCCTGCTCTCATATCTGTGATTCCACAAGCTGCCCCTATTCCTGCGGAAGGGGACACACAGACCCCCACCTCTGACCCCCAACCGTGGCCAGCAGTACACCGTCTAGTCGGTGGGGTCAGCAGCATGCTCCTGGGATCCGGGGAGAGTCACCAGACCACCAGGGGGTGGGCTGCCCCCATCAGCAACCTCAGCCCCACTTGCTCCCTTGTCAGTGAAACACACCACATGTGACCTAACCTATGGTACTTAAGAACTCTCGGCAAGATTTCTGCAGACTCAAGGTCTTGGGTCTGGGACTTCCCTGGTGGTACATTCAATAGGAATCCACCCACCCACCAATGCAGGGGACGCAGGTTCGATCCCTGATCCAGGAAGATCCCACATGTTGTGGAGCAACTAGAGCTGGTGCACCTAGAGGCCACACTTCCCAACAAGACAAGCTGCCACACTAAGAAGCCTGAGCACCACAATGAAGAGCAGCAACCCACTTACTGCAACTAGAGGAATCCCGTATGCACCAACAAAGACTCAGCACAACCAAAAATAAATAAATAATTTTTTAAAAGGTGTTGGGTCTTGGAAAACAGCAGCTCATGCTAGTCTAAGTCACTGGGCCCAGCCCCACCTCTGTGAGTCCAGTTCACCATCTCCTGGCTCACTCTGCCCCAGCCTTCTTCCTGTTTCAAGGACACGGGGAACATCCCCACTTCAGAGCCTGGCCAGGCGCTAGTCCTCAGGTAGCTTCTTATTGTTCAAATGTCAGCTCAGATGTCACCGCAGCAGGGGCCTTCCAGCTGGCACCACCTGCAGGAGGGAACCCTTCCTCACCCGGGCACTTCCAGGCCAGGCCAAGTTCTGCTTTCTCAGGACTGCTGGAGCTTCCTCAGTTTACCGATGTAAACTAAGCTTATCATCTGAAGCTTAGTTTATCATCTGTCTCCCCAGAGAGCAGCCCCAGAAAGTACTGGGCACAGCTGGTAGGCTAGGAAAGGTGCCTGGGTGGGGCCAGCTGCAACTGCCCTTCACCAAGAGCCACACACAACTCACCAGCCAGAGGCCATGCCTCCCTCTCCAACGGGCTCCTAGGACTAAGCCTCCTCCTCCCTATCTGATATCTTTTTTCTCCCCCAACTCCAAGATATGTAAGCTGCTTGAGCCTCACAAGTCGAAAACCAAGCTTTAAATATATGTCACGATCACTGGAACTCGCCTGGTGGTCCACTGGTTAGGAATCCACCTGCCAGTGCAGGGAACACGGGTTCCATCCCCGGTCCAGGACGATCCCACATGCCCCGGAGCAACTAAGCCCGTGCACCGCAACTACTGAAGCCCATGTGCCCCAGCGCCTGTGCTCCACAAGGGGGCTGGCACAGCGAGAAGCCTGCTCACCTCCACAGAGCAGCCCCACCTGTCGCAACCAGAGCAAGTTCATGTGCGGCAATGACGACCCAGTGCAGCCAAAACTAAATAATACTGGGGTTTTTTCAAATGTCACTATCAAGAGACCTCGCTGTTTTCTTGTGCGTTTCTCATCTCCATCATACTGAAAACACACACGTGGTGCTGGCTGGCCTTCTTGTCACAGTTCATCACCTCTGAAACCACAAGTGAGGCAGAGATGTATCTCCTGTTCTTGCACGTTTCAGACAACGTCAAAGGTGCCTTTTCATAAAGAGCTCCTCATGATGCTGCCAGAGGGAGAAGCATCTTTTTTGACAAATAAGGAGCTGTCCTGTGGAGAGGTGGAGCCCCCTCCTGTTTTCCTAACATGAGACGGATGCCTCCCTCCATCATCTGATTACTCAACATGTGTTTACTGAGCATCAAAGCACCAGAGGTTCTTCTTGACACTGACATTATAATCAGGAACTAACTCTGCTCTGACAAAGCTAACAGCAGAGGGCTGGGGGTGAGGAGGGGACCTGAACAGACGATACATAATTAACTGCAGAACAGGCCACGTGTGCTAGAAGAAGGCAGGTAGAGGGTCAGCAGTGGTCACACCAGGCTTTCCAGACAAGTGACCTGTGAGCAGAGGCCCTGCGATGCCGGGTGCCTCAGGGTGCAATCTGGGGGCGTGCCTTCCCAGCCAAGGGTCTGCCCGAGGAAGGAGGGCCAGGGGGTGAGCAGAGAGCCCCGAGGTGGGAGCGCGCTCAGTGTGTTTGGGGAAAGGTGGTGTTTATGTATAAGGGAAGGAGAAAGTTAATTCTGAAGCCCTGTTGCTATGGTCTGAATGTCTGCAACCCCCTCAATTCATACACCACACGTCCTCAGCCCCAGTGTGACGGTGTTAGAAGTGGTGGGGGGCCCTCCGGGAGGTGACTAGCTCATGAGAACAGGGTCCTCATGAACAGGATTAGTGTGCCCTTGTAAGAGGGACCTCAGAGAGCTTCCGCACCCCTTCCGCTGTACAAGGACACAGCGAGAGCACAGCCATCTGTGGACCCGGAAGCGGCCCCACCAGACACCGAGTCTGCTGGCGCCGGGATCTTGCACTTTTGCTTCTGGAAGTGAGAAACAAATCTGCTGTTTAGAAGCCACCCAGTCTATGGCATTGTCACAGCACCAAGATGGCCTAAGACATGTGCTATAAAGATGTGACTTAATCCCAGACTTTACCCTTCTTGGGTCACAAATGACTCACTCCTGAGCAACCTCTTACTGGGACTCTACGCAGCAGTGCCAACAGGCGCTCTGAGGTGTGCAGCACGAGAGGGCGCTCACCTGTGCCTGCTTGATGCTGTGCTTGGGAGACAAGCTTCCGGTGCTGTTGAGGCTGCTGACGCTGCCGTGGGAAGGCGTGGAGCGCAGGCTGTCTTTCGGTGGGGGGCTGGCGGGCAGGACGGGCACAGCCCCCGCGAACATTGTCTTCTTCCTCTTGGAGGGCGGGATGAGGGACGGGGGCAGGACGGAGGGCACGGGCTCCTTCTCGAGGGCTCGGTACACCAAGTGCATAGCCTGCGAGGACAAAAGAAGGCATCTGGGGGCGAGGCCCAGCGCCAGGGCAGGCGGAGGGCAGCTCTTCAGTGGCTCAGGCATGCCATGAAGACGGCTCTTTCTGAGGCTGCTTCCAAACGGAACGAGTGAAAATAAACCTTTTCTGATGAGCTATGCCACCAAGGCATGATTTTCCAAGATGTTCATTCAATCACACAACACTGAAATGAGTACAAAAAGAGGGATTTCGCTGGTAGTCCAGTGGTTAAAAACTCCACGATCCCATTGCTGGGCGCCTGGGTTAGATGGGACCTAAGGCCCGTGGTCTTAGGCCTGTGGGACCTAAGAGCCCCCAACTACACAGAGATCTAGCACTGCTGCTATAGGAGAAGAGGACAGGAGGGTCAGGGATCTGGCCAGAGAACTAAATCCTGCACGCCACAACTAAGACCTGGGGCAGTCAAATATATTTGAAAAAAAAGAAATATAAAAATAAAGCATGAGGGGTTTGGGGATTGGTGCTTAATGGGGACAGGGCTTTAGCTCTGCCAGGTCAAAAAGCTCTGATGACGGACGGTGGTGATGGCTGCACAGCCACAGGAGTGTATTAAACCCCCAAACCTAAAAGCGGCTACAACGATAAATTCTGTTACGTGTATTCTACCATAAATTAAAAAATAATAATGGACAGCCAGTGAAAAGAACAGGATGACAGAGAAACACGGAAAATGCTCAGAGAAGCTGATGTGTGTGGGGGGAAAAAACACAACTGAGCAGTGTGGGGTGTGAGGGAGTATGAATGGAATCACATGAGAAATTTATAATTTTCTTGGAAAATGTTTAAATTTAATCTAGAAATTTAAAATTTCAAAGGCTTTATACCACTGTATAGTAAGATAGTAACAAGCTTTAATTCACTTGTATATTGTAAAATTTCATCTTAAATACATTGAAAATTCCTGGAACAGAAGATGGATATTGTTGTATTTCACTGTTTTTCTATTACTTAGGAATTATCAGATTATTCAGCTTTTTTTTTTTTTTGCTTGAAGTTAATCATGTGTGTGCTTTTTAGTCACTCAATTTGTCCAACTCTTTGCAACCCCATGGACTGTAGCCCGCCAGGCTCCTCTGTCCATGGGGCTTCTCCAGGCAAGAATACTGGAGTGGGTTGCCATGCCCTCCTCCAAGGGACCTTCTCAACCCAGGGATCAAACTCGGATCTCCCTTACTGCAGGCAGATTCTTTACCATCTGAGCTACCAGAGAAGCCCTGAACTTAATTACTATTTATTAAAGCATTGTCCTTAACTATAAGGGGCTACTTTATTCTATTTTCATTTGACATTTAATGGAATGAGATGAGTGAATAAATGTCATAAAGCGGATAGAAAGATCAAAGATGAGAATGAGGAGAAGGGAAGGCAGAAAGAAAAACAAGGGATGGAATGACCTGGGCCCAGGGTGGGGAGATGGGGGCCAGGAGAAGTCAGCCCAGCAGGCAGCTGGGAGAAGTGGGTGGGGAGCTGCAGGGGTGTGCAGGAAGGCCAGCTGCATAGGAAGGCGGCCCGTGGGACCTAAGGGCCCCCAACTATGCAGAGATCTAGCACTGCTGCTAAAGGAGAAGAGGCCAGGAGTGTCAGGGATCTGGCATGGACAGAAGCCGACATGGAACCGTTGGGACACCTGGTGGTCATGTCTGCATATACACCTGCTTCCCAGCTCTGTCTGCTGAAAGGGCCAGAGGAAGCAGTGGCATCCAGGGGCCACTGAGCACTCCAGAGCCCAGACCGTGGTCTCTAATACCCTTCTCCACTATAAGGAACTGGGGGTCCCAGAGCAATGGCTGATAACGAGCTGAGAGAATGGGTACACAGCAAGAGCCGGGAACGTCACATCATGACAGAAGTAAGCAGATGCTCAAAGAATGATACCATGTGACCAAATGACAAAGGGGTTGGGCTGCAAGAGCTCCCACTGGGCAAAATAAATCATTCAAGTAAAGGATTCTAAACCATGGAACAGAGAACAGGAGACACGTCCCTAAGTCCACTGTGATGTGAACAAATCCCTTGCAGTAGAGGGCGAGCTAGAAAATGTACAAGGAATGACAAAACCAGAAAATCCTCATAAGGCAACTATCAGAAACCCGACTGATTCAGGTGAGACTCCTGGGAGGATGTGACAACTAGCAGGTGAGAGGCGCAAGGGTGCAGCGTGTTCCGTCTCCACATGTCATCTCTCATATGCCAATGAGAGGAGAGAGGGGGGCAAGGAGTGGAAGAGAGGGAAGGAGAAAGAAAGTCATTGTAGTAAAATGGCAACACTGGGAATCTGAGCGAAGATTCAAAAGAAGTCTGTCAAATTAAACCCAAATTATGTCAAAATAAACATTCTTAAAAAAATTAAACAAGAGGAATTTCTTGGCGGCCCAGCAGTTAAAGACTATGGTTTTCCAATGCAGAGGGTACAGGTTCCATCCCTGGTGGGGAAACAAAGATCCCACATGCCATAAGGCATGGCCAAATAAATAAACAAGAAAAAAAAAAAATCCAGGGTGGGAAGGAGGGAATATATGTACACATATAGCTACTTCACTTCATTGTACAGCAGAGACTAACATAATATTGCAAAGCAACTATACTCCAATAAAAAAAGAAAGAAAAAAGTCCAGAAATCCCCACACGAGTGGCACGTTTCCATCCTCAGGAGGGTGGGGAAAAGAGTCTCAGCAGGGACCTACCACTGCAAACTCATCTCTGTCCAAGTGCCCGTCCTTGTCGATGTCGCTGAGGTCCCAGACCTGCAAGGGAAGAGCAGCAAGGCTTAGTGGGGGACGGTACCTGGGCTTCCCGCAGGCAGGAAGGGCCTGTGTGGTGGCAGGCATGCCCACCAGAACTCACATTCTGACTGCACACCCAAGTTAAGACAAGGAAATCAAAGTGCATTTAAAAACCAGTCTTTAGGTTCTCTGAAAAGCCATCATCCGATGAAGTGTTGTCAATTCCAAGATCCTTTCCACCATATTGACGATCATTTTCACTAACAAATGACCATGATTATAATCACGTCTAATCTGGTTTTTGGAGAAGGCAACAGCACCCCACTCCAGTACTCTTGCCTGGAAAATCCCATGGGCGGAGGAGCCTGGTGGGCTGCAATCCGTGGGGTTGCAAAGAGTCGGACACGACTGAGTGACTTCACTTTCACTTTTCACTTGCATGCATTGGAGAAGGAAATGGCAACCCACTCCAGTGTTCTTGCCTGGAGAATCCCAGGGATGGGGAAGCCTGGTGGACTGCTGTCTATGGGGTCGCACAGAATCAGACACGACTGAAGTGACTTAGCAGCAGCAATCTGGTTTTTAGTCTTTGGTTTTAGTACAGCTCTGGCTCTGAACACAAGCCCGACCCCTGCACGTGCACACACATGCACACACACACACACACCCTCCCCCACACCCCAGCCCCATCACGGCTGGGAAGGGCCATGGGCATGCACTTGAGTAGGACTATGGGATCGTGCCTCCTCTCCCCTATCAGTGGATGGTGAGAAAGAGGCCACAAACTATGCCAGGTCAACCTAGCACCCAGAAAGACAAGGCAGGCACAGATCAAATGTCATGTGCTAGGTTTTCCAAAGTACAATCAAGGCATGAGCTTCGTGACCTAGGTCAGCCATCCAGGACCAGTAGACGGGCCGGCCTGACTCGGACACCAGTGCCCAGAGCCAGGCAAAGGGCCAGGGTCCACCCACGATGCTATGGATGCTGTACCCGCACCCAGTGAGCCACGAGCTGCTTCAGCTCAGGGCTGCTTGTCATGTGTGGGCCCTCCTCTTCACCTCCTGCTGCTATGTCCTTGGCCTGGGCCACTCCATCACTCCACAGAGGCCAGAGCCTCAGCTGGCCTCCCTGCCTCCAGTCCTGTCCCCGGGGTAACCTCAGGACCTGCCCTAGAACGCACTCTCACCCCACTTCACCCCACTGACAGCATTCAGACCCTGCCGCTCCGCCTGGCACAGGGAGCCTTGTGCCCTTAGTTGGGCTCCACACCCCAGCCCATCGTCCTGGGACTCCACCTGGACCTCCAGGGCCCTCAAACCGTTCACAGTCCCCTCAAGCACATGGATGCCCTTTCAAGTGCCTGGCACTGGGCTGAGCGCTTTACGTCCATGGTCTCAGCTAGGGAAGAGCAGCTCAGGAAGAGGAGCGTTCCCCAAAACACAGCACACACAGGCCTTCCTGGTTCCATGGTCCCACCCCACCCAACAACACTGATGTCTGGGGCCAGCTCACCTCTGTGGAGGCCACCCTGTGCACGGCACGCTACTGAGCAGCATCCCTGGCCTCTGCCCACCTGCTATCAATAGCACCCAACCCACGTGGGGCAACCAAGAGCGTCTCCAGACACCGCTCAACATCCCCGTGGGTGGAACTGCCTGGTGAGAACGCCAGCCCTCCTCGGCATGCTGGGCGGCCTCTGCGTGTGCCATCGCGCAGCCAGCCTTCTCAACCCATCATAAGCCCCTGTTCCCTCCCTCTGGAGGCTACAACCCAGGGGCATCTCCTCTAGGCAGCCTTCCCTGCCTGCCCTGAACCCCCCGCTCAGACAGGTCAGGTACCTCCCCTTCTACTACTGTCCCCACCAAGCAGAACTGTGATTATCAAGGAGGCAATGGTGGGGCGGGGGAGTACCAGGGAAAAGTGAGAGCTCTGGGACCACCAGGACCTCATTCCCCTCTCCATGAAACCCCGAGCAACCAACTGCCCATTCTCAAGGCCCCCATTTCCTCATACGGAAAATGGAGGACTTCCCTGGCAGTCCTGTGGTTAAGACTGTGCTCCCAGTGAAGGGGGCACTGGTCAGGACCCGGTCAGGGCAGATCCACGTGCTGTATCTCAAAACAGAAAAGAAAGAAAACAAAAGTGACAGCACCCGTAACACCATCCATAATAAAGGAGCTGCAGGTTACTCAGAGACTTCATTCCTGCAAAGCCCTAGAACAGCGTCTGGCACATACTAAGCCCCCAATACATAAATACTGGGATCTTAACTATTGCTTACTTATTTGACCTCCAGGACCGTATCTATTAATGATTCTATCCCCCTCTTCCCAGTGCTCAGCACAAGGCTGGCGCAGAGCAGACTCCAAAAAAAGGCTCCAGATGACTAACTGGATACCCAATGTGTGGGTGCAGGGGTGCACAGATGAATGAGCGTGCACAGATGCGGGGACGGACGCCTGAGTGCACCGATGCGCGCATGCACAGATGGATGGGTGCGTGGCCGTGGGGGCGCGCATAACACAGGTAAACGGGTGCATGTGTGGGCTGGTGTTTGGAAGGAGGGAGAGAATGAGAGAAGAGCAGAGAAGTGAGCCCTGTGGAGAAAACCTGGTGCCAGGGTAGAAGGTCTGCAGAGCCCACCCTCCAAGCGGCAGCTCCCTTTCTGATAAGGCACACTCACTTCTGTCGGTCTCCTTGCCCGTGCACGACTTGGCTTTATGACACTATCGCAGCCCGCTGTCGGGTCCTCTGAAGAACTGCCAAATAAAGGCACACCCTGTGCAGGAGCAGATCACCCCGTCCTGCCCGATAAAGACCACTGGTGATCACTGTGGGTCCCCCAACAGGTCTCCATCTACACCACACCACAGCCAAGAAGACAAAGGGGTCTGTGAGATCCCTTTTCTCAGTGGTCTCATTCCCAAACCAAGTCCTATCTGGGCGCCACAAAAAGGGGCCAGAATCTGCAAATGTGCGACTCAAAGAGGGGCGTTACTAGGGGACTCCACGTGGGCAGGAATCTGCCCCTTGCCCACAGTTCTACCCAATGGCGCGAGCCTGACCCACAGCCGTGGCCAAGGGCAGCGGGGGCCTTGTTCTGTCCTCCTGCTCTAGGTCTGCGCCTGTCACCTCAGCAGCTCCATCCAGACAGAGGACAACATCCATCCCCTCGATCCAGAGTGGCACGGAGACAGCCACTGCAGAGCTGGGCTCTGTGCACAGGGTAGACGTGAGCGGCCATAACCAAATCTCAGAAAGAAAACAGTCAGGTTTAGAGAGCTGGATCTAAAAAACTTGTAGGGACTTCCCTGGTGATCCACTGGCTGAGATTCAGTGCTTCCACTGCAGGGGCATAGGCTTAATCCCTGGTTGGGGGATGAAGATACCGCATGCCGTGCAGTGCAGCCAAAAAATAAACTTTTAAATACTTGTGTTTAATAGGAACAAAACTGAGGCTTTAAAATAAAGGGGTGGGGGGTGGAGAATGCATAAAATTTTATCTAAACTTGCAGCAGAATTGAAGTACCTTTACCTTAGGTTCACAGGGAGGAAAAAATAATGAAAAATAGAAAGGAAATACAGACATATATGACCACACTCCTCCCCTAGAGGTCTGGCTTCAAGTCCAGCTTGGCCTGTCCTCAGTCCTAGGCAGCGAGAGCACCTTTGAGGTTGCCACCCCACGCATGCTGGGAAGCCTCTGTCAGCTGCACTCTGTGCGGCCCTGAGCCAGCCCAAATGCAGTGACCACTCCACCCACAGCAGCTCCTGGGAAAACTGACGGTGCACAGCTGTGCCGTAAGGCCTTTAAGTGTCAGGGGAAGTGGCGGGGTGGCATACCAACCAGATTCAGCAGTAGTGCCCTGTATGAAAGAACCACTTACCCTGCCCAGGACATCAAGAGGCAGCTTGGAGTTCATGAGGACTGGCTTGACTTTGTCTCCAGACAGCAAACCATTGACAGGTAAGAGGCTTTCAAAAATTCCATCAAATTTTGCCTTTTCTTCTACCTAGTTGGAAAGAAACAGCCTGAGTGAGGGGAAAAGTATGAGTGTCCAAAATGAGAACTGACCTTGAAGCTGACTGAAAGTGGGCAAGGATCCAGCATTGGGCTCACCTAAGAGCACAGGACAGTCTTCCTGCACTTGCAAAGTAAAGTCTAGGCAGAAGGACACAGTCCTCGAGTGACTACGGATATGGTGGCAAAGGTCAACAGGGGAGAGAGGAGCCTGGCAGACCATATGGTTCACGGAATCACAAGAGTCGGACATCACTTAGTGACTAAACAACAACAAAAACAGCCCAAGGTAATCCACAGATTCAATCCCCATCAAAATACCAATGGCATTTTTCATAGGATGAGAACAAGTAATTTTAAAATTTGTATGGAAATGCAAAAGACTTCAAATAGCCAAAATAGTCTTGAGAAAAAAGGCAGAGCTGGAAATATCAAGCTCCCTAACCTCAGACTATACTGCATAGCTACAGCAATCACAACAGTATCCTATTGGTTCAAAAACAGACAAAGATCAAAGGAACACAACGGAAAGCCCAGAAATAAAGCCATACACTTATGCTCAATTAACCTAAGACAAATGAGGCAAAAACGTACACTGCAGAAACGACAGTCCGTTCAGTAAGTGGTGCCGGGGAAACTGGGCAGCTACATGTGAAAGAATGAAACCAGAACGTTGTCTTACACCACATACAAAAATATGCTCAAAGTGGATTAAAGACCTAAGTGTAAGACCAGAAAACCCCTAGAAGAAAACACAAGCACAACACTCTTTGATATAAATTGTGGCGATATTTCTTTAGATCTGTCTCCTAAAGCAAACAAAAGCAAAAACAAAAAGAAAGAAATGGAACCTAATTAAAAGCTTTTGCACAGCATAGAAAACCATCAACAAAACGAGAAGGCAGACAGACAAGATGGCAGAGGAGCAGGTGGAAGTGGAGTACATCTCTCTCCACAGATGCATCAGGAGTACATCTTCAGATGCAGAAGATCTTGCAGAGAACAGCTGAGTACAGGCAGGAGTCCCTGACCACCGGAAAGGAACACACAGACTCAAGACCCAGCACCTCCCAACTGCCGGGAGCACCCAGCGCAGGATACCTCACCCAAATAAGGAGCCAGGTAAGAACACAAACCCAGTCATCAGCAGACAGGCTTCCCCCAGATACCCCAAAACACACCACCTCACACAGCCCTGTCACCTCCTCCCACCAGAACACAAGCACAAGCCCCTCCTGACGTGAAGCCTACTGAGGCCACTGGACCAACCTCACTCGCCGAGCACAGAGACCAAGACTGAGAGGAGCTGTGACCCTCTAACCACAGGACAGGAGACCTCAGACACAGTCAGCTAGACAAAATGAAAAGATGAGAAATACGGTGCAAATGAAGGAATGAGGTAAGAACTCACAAGACCAAGTAAGAGGAAATAGGTAAACCACCTGAAAAAGAATTCAGAGTAATATTAGCAAAGATGATCCAAAATCTCAAAAATAGAATGGGGAAAACACAAGAATCATTTAACACACTTAACCAGGACCTAGAGTCGGACACGACTGAAGCGACTTAGCAGCAGCAGCAGCAAAAGAAATAAAGAAAAAATAAACAGTGACGAACAACACAATTACTGAAATTAAAAATACTCCAGAAGGAATCAACAGCAGAATAACTGAGGCAGAAGAATGGATAAGTGAAGTGGAATGGTGGAAATTCCACCTCAGAATGGTGGAAATAACTGCTAAAGAGCAGAGTACAGAAAAAAACAATGAAAAAAAATACTGAGGATGGTCTCAGAGACCTCTGAAACAATATAAAATGCACCAATATTCAAATTATAGAGGTCCTAGAAGAAGAAGAGAAAAACAAAGTGTCAGAGAAAAATTTTGGAAAGATTATAGTTGAAAACTTCCCCAACATAGGAAAGGAATAGGAAAGTCCATCAAATCCAAGAAACACTGAGAGTCCCATACAGGATAAACCCAAGGAGAAACACACTGAGACCTTTATTAATCAAACTAACAGAAATTAGACACAAAAGAAAAGTATAAAAAGCAGCAGGTAATATACTTGCTGCTTTGGGAAACCCCATATGCTTAACAGCTGATCTTTAAGGAGAAACTCTGCAGGCCAGAAGGCAGTGGCAGGATACACTTTAAGTAATGAAAGGGAAAAATCTACAACCAAGATTACTCTACCCAGCAAGGATCTCATTCAAAATTGACAGACAGATCAAAAGCTTTAATGGCAAGCAGAAGCAAAGGAATTCAGGAGCACCAAATAAGCTTTACAACAAATGCCAAAGGGACTTCTATAAGCAGGAAACACAAGAGAAGGAAAAGACCTACAAAAACAAACCCAAAACAATAAAATGCTAATAGGAACACATATATCAATAATTACTTAAAATGTAAACTGATTAAACACTCCAACCAAAGACACCAACTGGCTGAATGGATACAAAAACAAGACCCATATATATGCTGTCTACAAGAGACCCACTTCAGACCTAGAGACACGTATAGACTGAAAATGAGAGGATGGGAAAAGATTTTCCATGCAAAAGGAAATCAAAAGAAAGCCAGAGCAGTAATTCTCATTACCAGACAATAAACAATAAACAATATTATAAGAGATAAGGAAACTACATAATGATCGATCCAAAAAGAAGACCCAACAATTGTAAATATTGATGCAACCAGCATAGGAGTGTGCTCAGTCACGTCAGTCATGTCCAACTCTTTGGGACCCTATGGACTGTAGCCCACCAGGATCCTCAGTCCATGGAATTCTCTAGGCAAGAATACTGGAGTGGCTTGCCATTTTCTTCTCCAGGGGATCCTTCTGATCCAGGGATCAAACCTACATCTCCTGCACTGCAGGCGGATTCTCTACCACTGAGCCACCAGGGAAGCCAAATACATAAGGCAAACACTAACAGACATAAAAAGGGAAATCAACAGTAACACCATAATACTGGGTGACTTTTACACCCCCACTTACACCAATGGACAGATTATCCACAGAGAAAATTAAGAAAACACAAGCCTTAAATAGACCTAACTGATATCTTCAGGACATTTACCCAAACACAGAAGAATACCCTTTCTTCTCAAATGCCACATGGAACATTCTCCAAGATAGATCACATCTCAGTTGGGTCACAAGTCAAGCCTTGGTAAATTTAAGAAAATTCAAGTTGTATCAAGCATCTTTTCTGACTACACCACTATGAGACTAGATATCAATTAGGGATATCTAGGGGGGGGAAATGTAAAAAAACACAAATATGTGGAGATTAAATATGCTTCTAAATAACCAACAGGTTACTGAAGAAGTCAAGGAGGAAATTTTAAAAATACCTTAAAAAAAAAAGTGACAATGAAAACATGATGACTCAAAACCTATGGGATGCTGCAAAAGCAGCTCTACAGGGAGGTTTAGAGCAGTACAATTCTACCTCGAGGAACAAGAAAAACATCAAATAAACAACGTTACCTTATACCTAAAGCAACTGGGAAAAGAACAAAAAAAACCACCAAAGCTCGTAGAAGGAAATAAATCATAAAGATCAGAGCAGAAATAAATGAAAAAGAAATGGAGGAAACAATAGCAAAGATTAACAAAACTAAAAGCTGGTTCTTGGAGAAGATAAACAAAATTGACAAATCATTATCCAGAATCACCAAGAAAAAAAGGGAGAAGACTAAAATCAATAAATTAGAGATGAAAGGTAGCCTGTGAATGGAAGAAGAGATTTGGAAATGGTTTACCTCGTAAGGGGTTAATATCTAAAAATATACAGAGAACTCATTCAACTCAGTATCAAAAACCAAACAACCGGATTAAACAACAGGCAGAGGATCTGAAGAGACATGTTTCCAAAGAAGTATTACAGATGGCCGACAGACACATGAAAAGATGCTCAATGTCATCACCAGGGAAATGCAAATCAAAGCCACAACGAGGTGGCACCTCACACCTGTCAGAATGGCAACTGACAAAAAGACAAGAAAAAACCAGCGTCAGTGTGAGTGTAGAAACAACCCTGTGCCCTGTTGGCAGGATCGTAACACAGCCCAGCCACGACTGGAAACAGCATGGAAGCGCCTCAACAAATTAGAAGAGTCGTACAATCCAGCAATTCCACTTCTGGGTATTTTTCCAAAGAAAATAAAAACCCTAATTGGAAAAGACGTGATCCCTATGTCCACTACAGCATTATTTACAATAGCCAAGATACGGAAGCACCCCAAGTGTCCATCACTAGAAGACTGAAAAGAAAGTATGGTAGGGGGCATTTTTCACCCCTATTCTTTACCACTGGGCCTGGGGGCTCAGTGGTAAAGACTCTGCTTGTCAATGCAGGAGACGGGCTTGATCCCTGATCCAGGAAGATCCCACATGCTGCAGAGCAACCAAGCCCACGTGCCACAACTACTGTGCCTGTACTCTCGTGCGCAGGAGCCGCAACTGCCGAGTCCACAGGTGGCCACGACTGCGGCCCGCGTGCCCCAGAGCTCGCACTCCACACGAGAAAAGCCACCACAGGGAGAGGCCCGTGTGCCCCAGAGCTCGCACTCCGCACGAGAAAAGCCACCACAGGGAGAGGCCCGTGTGCCCCAGAGCTCGCACTCCGCACGAGAAAAGCTACCACCGTGAGAGGCCCGCACATCGCAGCCAGACAGTGAGCCTTCACTCACTGCAACGAGAGAAAAGCCCCAGACAGCCAAAACTAAAGAAAATATTTTAAAAGATGCGGTGTGTGTGTGTATACATATACACACACACACACACATACATACATATACACAATGGAATTATTATTCATTAAAAAAACAAGAAATCTTGTCAGTCATGACAACATGGATGGATCTAGAGGGTTTCATGCTAGACGAAAGAAGACAGAAAAAAAGAAAAACCAGATGATCTCACTTACATGTGGAATCTAAGAAACAAAACAGAATGAAAACACTCTTCGATACAAAGAAGAAACAGGTGGTTCCCAGAGAGGAGGGGTGGAAGGCTGGGCAAACAGCTGAAAGGAATTAAAGGGTACACACTTCAAGGTACAAAACAAATAAGCCAGGGGATGCAATACACAGCATAAGGAATCCGGTAACAGTGTAGGGACTTTAGATGCAGACAGATGCTTACTAGGCTTACCATGGTGATCATCAACACATGCAAATGTCAAATCGCGATGAAAAGTAGCATAACTCTGAAACTGAAACTAACAGAATGCTGTACATCAACTACATTTCAATTTTAAAAAACAGTTAAGATAGTGAATCGGGACTTCCCAGGTAACTCAGTGGTAAAGGATCCACCTGCCAGTGCAGGAGGCACAGGAGACTCAGGCTCCATCCCTGGGTCGGGAAGATCCCCTGGAGGAGGAAATGGCAGCCCACTCCAGTATTCCCGACAGGATAGTCCTGTGGACAGAGGAGCCTGGCAGGCTACAGTCCATGGGGTCGCACAGAGTCGGACACGACTGAGCACGCATGCATGCAAGACAGTGAATGTGTGACATATATTTTACCGCAATTCAAAAGAAACTGAAATCAGAACACAGGCAGACACTGAGCGCGCACCTCGCCGTCAGCACTGAGAAGCCCACCTCCCTGCATCTGCCTGGAGTGCGGCTTCTCCACAGATCTGTCAGACTTGCCGACTCTGGCTTCAGGAAGCCTGGGGACTTTCACAACAGAAAAGATCGCTACCAATGGTCACTGATCTCTGAAGGGACCCGAAGCTCTCTGCCCCATCACGGCACCATTCCTTCCCCAACTCCCCTCTTCAAGGCCTCACAGGCTCCTCAGTCACCAGCTCTTCTCTTGAGGACTCAACACAGCCCCTGCTGGAAAGAGGCTGAAATGGTCCGAGGAGTAATAAGAGCCCTTTAGAACCATCTTTCACAATGAAGCAGATGCTTTTCAAAGTAGATGCCATGCAACTGGACTACACAGAAAGAAATCCTTCGGAACTATGATCTCGGTTGGCAAAGTGCCTGATTTATCACAAAGGCAACTCCTTGCCCCGGGTCAGCTGAGGCCTCCCCGCCCTGTCCCTGCACAGACCTCTCCCCGGGGTTCCCTCCTTGAACCCTTCCAAGGGTCCAACCCTATAAAAAAGGACAAAACCACCTGGGCTGGGAGGTGTCTATTTTTTTTGAATTTACTTTTAATTGGAGGATAATCACTTTACAATGTGGCATTGGTTTCTGCCGTACAACATGAATCAGCCGTAAGTATACATACACCCCTCCCTCGTAAGCCTCCCCCCCACACCCCACCCCAGCCCTCTGGGCCGTCGCAGAGCACCGAGCTTCCTGTGTCATATGCAGTTTGCCACTGGCTGGCTGCCTCACACATGGCAGTGCACACAGTCAAGGCCACTCTCCCAGCTAATCCACCCTCTCTTTCCTTCGCTCTGTCCACAAGCCTGTTCTCCACGTCTGCATCTCTACCCCTGCCCTGCAAATAGGTTCATCAGTACTGTTTTTCTAGATTCCATACATATGCACTAATACATGACATCTGTTTTCCTCTTTCTGACTTACTTCACTCTGTGTAACAGGTTCTGGGTTCATCCGCCTCACTTCAACTGAAGAGAGGTGTCTATTCGATAGCAGGACTGCTGTTAATGCTGGTATTTAAGCCAAATAAAACTGAGGCAACCTAACAACAGTGAGCTGGGAGGAATCTCACTGGGAGACCATCTGAGTCATACACAAATTGCCTTCAGGAGTAATTCTGCACTTATTAAGAGACACACCACTCATTTCTTTTCTTTCTAGAGGCAGTAAGACAGCTCTGTGGCCTTAACATCCTGTCTTTAAAAGAACACTATAAGTGGTGAGAGAAGTTTTTCAAAAAGAAATGACAGCAACAGAGAGAAAAGAACTGTAAAGCACAAACTGGCTGGAAATAAAGGAGAAAGCTATGAAGACATTTTGGAAGTCTTCAAGCTTCAGAGTTCGCACAATTTCTCCTTCAATCCTGATTAACCTACCCGGGCAGCAAAATCACAGAACATGAGCCAGAAACACAAGGTATCCACTGTGAAATTTTCAGAATGCAACATTTGCCTGCCTTAGTAGGCAACAACACCCAATTACAGGAAAAGGTGATGGTTTTTTGCAAAAGACTCTAATTTGGAAAAGTATTTCATCCAAATTCTGTGGCACAGTCACTCTGAAACAAAGTGGATACAATCATCCTATGAAACGTGCTGAACGTCATAAATGACTAAAACAAATGAAAGTGAAAGACAGCTGCGGGGGCCTGGCCGGGCACTTACCCTCACAGCCCAGTGGGCCTCTGCAGAAGGCGCCGTGACCATGAGAGGGCTGCTGCTGTCGTGCTGAGGAGAAAGAGAAAGACTCCACTGTAGCTGGCACCGAATTCTACTACAGGAGCATGTGTTCACTGTAAGGATATCCATTTCACAGTGCTTTCAAAAGGGAAAAAGATCTCAGAAAGTTAAACACAGAATTACCACATCACTCAGCAATTCTCCTCCTAGGTACAGACCCCAAAGAACTGAAAACAGGTATGCAAACAATTCCTTGTACATGAATTATTATGCCCACCAACAGACAAATGGATCAACAAAATGAGGCAGACCACAGAATGCAATCTTAATCGGTCATGAAAAGGCATGAAGTACTGACACATGCTACAAAGTGGATGAACCTTGAAAACATCATGCTGACTGAAAGAAACAAGACGCATGAGTCTATAAAATGCACAGACATAGAAAGCAGACTAGTGGCTGCCAAGGGCTGGGGGCAGGGTGGGGGGCGGGCAGAATCGAGAATGATTACTTCATGGGTACACGGTTTTCTTTGGGGGAGTATGACAATGTTCTAGAACAGACAGAGGTGATGGCTACACAATGCTGTGAATGCACTAAACAGCACCCAATGGTTCATTTTTAAAATCAATTTTAGATTATGTGAATCTCCCTGCAACTAAAAAAAAATTAAAAAGAGAGAAAAAAAACATGGAGAGAGAGAGACGAACAGATAAATTAGAGAAGCATGGAGGTCTCTGACACTTACAAATTTAGGCGGTGGCATGTTCAAATTCAGATTGCTCAAGGTAACCTCGTGGCCGCTCTGTGCGCAGGCGACTAGTCTCAGTGCAACATAGAAACCCTGCAAATCCAAGAGAGGGGGACGCGTGAACCCCGCCCAGCTGGCCGCAGTGGTGGAGGAGCTGTCTGCAGTCCGGGGCTGTGGGGGACGAGGGGTTTCATTTCGCTTCAGCAGGGGAGCCCACACATGTTCAAGTCTCAAAGACTCCAGCAGAACCGGTCTCACCCTGGGAGCACTGTTTAAATGAATGTGCTAAAACAGACTTAGCCCATTGCTTTCTGAACGCTATAAAATTGCAAATAGGTATATTTTCAGAAACAATGAGCCCTCAACATTTAGGAAATGCTAGCGTGTACAGTTTTAAGTCTAAAGGGTGGTTCAACTATGCACTGACTTTTTAGAAATGGTTTGGAATAGACGCAGCTGTTTGGGACTTGACACTCATGATTCGGTGGGTCCCCCTGGCCTCGATGAACAGAGTGTCCTCCACTCAGCCCCGCTCCTCAGCGGCCAGACGAGAACTTCATCTCCCACACAGGGACAAAGGACCCGAACTAGGGGCCCTGCCTCCTCCTCACCCTCCTCCGAAGCGAAGACTGGCCATGCCACAGGCTTAGGGCACTTGTGCAGGATCACCTAGTTCTTCTAAACTGATCAATAGGCCTAAGAACATGGATTCTTTTTAAAGCTGTAAACACAATTATGGTTTTAAAATCTTCTTCATAGAAATGTGAGCACTAGAGCAGCCTTTCTCAGGCTGATGTCTACAGAATGTCCGTGTAGCATGTAGAGAAACGGGGACACCGGTAAAGTTAGAAGAACTGCACTCAGCAAAGATAACAGGGTTCTTGGGGCTTCCTTGGTGGTCCAGTGGTTAAGACTCCACACTCCCAATGCAGGGGGCAGGGGTCTGATCACTGGTCAGGGAACTGTGATCCCACATGCCATGTGCTGCAGCCAAAAAATTTTTAAAAAGAGAAAACAGGGTTCATTCCCACAAAGGTCCTCTGACCCCTTAACACACAAGCGCGCTATGAACCTCAAGCAAGGGAGGAGCAGCGGATGGCACTTACTCCACAGGTCGGATCACGGACAGTGATCCACACCCCTTGGAATAGAGTTTGGGGAAAGACTGAACTAAATTAAAACATGACCAGTTAAAAATCATAAGTACTAGCTTCCCAGGTGGCGCAGTAGTGAAGAATCCAACTGCCAATACACAAAAAGTCTCAAGTACTGTAACATTCCACTTACAGGATATTCTCAAAATGACGGGATTCCATCACAGAAGGAACCAGCGGCTGCCAGGGTTCAGGGTGTGATACCCAGGGGACAGCATGAGGAGGGTTCTTCGGGGCAGTGAGAATGTTCTAATCCTGACAGTGGCGGTGGTTACTTGAATCTATGCAAGTGATACAATTACACAGAATTCTATACACCAGAGACCAAAACCACACCAAAGTGCCTATGAACGTGGTCAGCTCCGGGTTAGGCCTCTGGTCTGGCGTCATGCGGACCTGAGCACCGTGCTTCGGGACAGCAGGGGAAGGACACACAAGAACAATCTCAACTATTTTCTGCAACTTCCCTGACAGAACATTTGGAAAACATGTGAATCACTTGTAACCACACAAAATATTAAAAAGATTACGCTAACCAGGAAACACGGCTCCAAGAGTTCAAGAGGCCTTTATTTTGAAATGAACCCTCGCTGCTGTAATAGTCTGACGGCCCCACTTATGTCTGGTGACACTTGTCAGTGGCGACAACAAGGGAGGAAGTGCAGAGGTGACCTGGCCTGGGGCTCTGGCCCAGCCCCTCCACTGACCCGGTGTGTACGTGTATGTACCTGTTTGTCCAAGTACCCTTTACCTTCTGGGTCGGCCAAGTCCCATATCTGTGGAAACACAAAAGGGCTCATGAGTGTGACCGCCGATCATTTCCTCAGCAAACAGGAGCCACCGTCGCCACTCACCTATACATGTGAGCCTTATGTATAGGTCCCAGCAGCCAGACTCAGATGAGGTGAATGGCCTGGACCCCTCCCTCTCCCCAGCGAGGCACACAGCAGGCAGCAGCACAGTCCAGAGAACTCCCAAGGGTACCAGGCTCCAAGGCCAACGTAAGTCCATAGCTAAGACCCCAAGAGGGCTCAGGCCCCTTGTCTGCTGCTACCCAAGCAAAGGGGGGCAGCAACCATTAAAGCATTTGCATCCACCCGTTACAGCCCCGAGAGGTTCGCAGTGGCCAGCCCGCTTCCCAAGAGGAGTACAGACCCCACGAAGAGGGGTCTGCACAGGCCAGTGTTCACCTGCCAGGGGAGCCCTGAGGGTGGTCGCAGAAGAGAAATCGCTATCGTTCATCACCTACCTTCCCAAGGATAATGTCTGAGAGTCCAGACTTCTTTAGAAAAAGTGCAGCTTCACTCGCCCCAACTCGCCCTGTGTATGCTGGGTCTACCTGGAATTGGGGAGCAACACTTGAGATAAGGCTTTGGCAGCCGAGCAGCAGGAAAAGCAACACCCGTGACACTGGCTGCTAGCTGACAGCTGGGAAACAGAAAGGGAGGGAAGGCCTCTCTGGGTTGCAATTCACAGCTGGGGGTTTCCAAGTCATTCCCTCTCCAAGCTCAATCCAGAAAGACACTAGTGAAAACTTACCTGCTTGTAGTAAGACTCATATAATGGATTTCCAGCGGGAATCTGTAAACAAAACCACAGACATTGGTCAAATGTGGACACAAAGCCTCTCTTTAAAAAAAGTGTCATCCCTAAATCTGTCATCACCAAAATACATAAATATTAAAATCAAAATGTAAGCACTTTAAATGTCCTCTCTACACAGACTCCCTGGAGGAGGAAATGGCAACCCACTCCAGTGTTCTTACCTGGGAAATCTCATGGACAGAGGAGCCTGTCAGGCTCCAGTCCATGGGGTTGCAAGGAGTCAGACACGACTGAGCGACTTAACAACAAAAAACACAGACTGCAGTTTATTCTCAGACAGACATCTCACACTTCCTCAGTTTAGAAAAAGGAAATGCTAATGCTCTCAAATAAGTCCTGACTCCAACACAAACCAGGCGGTTGTTCAGGAAGGAGTTGGTTTCGATTCACTGACCGATGGGATTTCGGTGCGTCCAGGAGCTCACGGGGAACAGACACCATTATCCCTTGAGACTGTTCTCTGGCTCCAGAACCGGAACAGGAGTCTCCGCAAGTCACCATGAATCACCAGTCACACCAGCTTCAGACTGGTTTCCCTGCTCCAAGGCTTATCCCCACCCATCTGGTCTTCCTCCAGCCACCCACCCGAAGGACTGGGCAAAAAGGCACTGACCAGCCCCAGGCACCAGGAAAGACGTGGCCAGTGACAGCTCCCACTAGGACAGGCAGGAAGTTCAAAGTCCTCAGCTTGGCACGGAAGACACTCCATGTTCCGGCCATCAGATTTCCTAAGATGCTGCTGTTCAGAGAAGATAACCACCTGATCTACAGTCAAGAGGCTAATTGAGACACGCCTGGATTCAGCTTGGTGGAGGCCAAACCCTCACACATCCAACAGTGTCTGTGGTCTCTTTCCAACCTCAGCCAGTCGCCCCCCCAGTGACGAGATCTGCGGGAGTGTGCCAGCAGGGGCAGGAATTCAGCACCTCTAAGGAGACTCTTGAAAGTCCCTTGGACTGAAAGGAGATCCAACCAGTCCATTCTGAAGGAGATCAGCCCTGGGATTTCTTTGGAAGGAATGATGCTAAAGCTGAAACTCCAGTACTTTGGCCACCTCATGCGAAGAGTTGACTCATTGGAAAAGACTCTGATGCTGGGAGGGATTGGGGGCAGGAGGAAAAGGGGACGACAGAGGATGAGATGGCTGGATGGCATCACTGACTCGATGGACGTGAGTCTGAGTGAACTCTGGGAGTCGGTGATGGACAGGGAGGCCTGGCGTGCTGCGATTCATGGGGTGGCAAAGAGTCGGACACAACTGAGCGACTGAACTGAACTGAACTGAAGGTGCTGGCTGTAAAGGCTCTTACACGTGTTGGTCTTTTATTGTGTGAAAGGAAAAAAGCGGGACACCGCAAAGGTGCTATTGACTTAGGGAGCTGAGAAAAGCGAAGAAAACAACATTATGCTTAATCGTATGGAAGAACAGGTGTATAAACAGCTAAAGAGAAGAACGCCAGGAAAAATGAGTCCCGGATGACAGTGCTCATTTTAAAAGTCTTCAAACACTGTTGTGCAATTTTTCATAATGAATAAAACGGGGGAGGTGGGTTTGTTTCAGCTACAATCACTGACTTGAACCAGCCCAAGGCTTGCATACTACTGTGTAGTAAAGAGTCACCTCAGTTTAAAAATAATGCCCAGGTTACGGTCAGCTTCTCTGGGGGATGGCAACACCTGCAAACACAGGAAGAAGTGAAAGTACAAGAAGAGCAGCAGCAGAGGATGGAAATAGAAGAAAAGGAGCACAGAGGCCTGAACGGAGGCAGAGGAGAGTCAGAACGAAAGAAAGGGGGGAGTCCTGGGAAGGCAGACGGAGAGGGGCAGCGCAATGTGGAAAAGCCAGAAACGGGACTTCCCCGGTGGCCCAGTGGCCAAGACCCCACTTTCCCGATGCAGAAGCCCACAGTTCAGTCCCTGGTCAGGGCACCATTCCCCGCACGCCGTAGCTAAGACTTCCCTCAAGCTGCACCTAAGACCCGCTGCAGCCAAAATGAATACATAAATATTTTTAAAATATACTGCTATGTGATACAGGTATCTTAAAAAAAAAAAGGCAAGACAGGAGGGTAAAGACTGATGCTTGAGAAAGAAAAGACGACACCACAGGAAGAAACGAAGAGCTAAGGGGGCTTCCCGGACAGCCCGGCGGTTAGGACTTGGTGCTCTCATTGCCGTGGGCCCAGGGTCGAGCTCTGGTCAGGGAATTCAGATTCGGCAAGCAGTGTGGCACAGCCGGAAAAAAAGCTAAGTGTACAGCAGCTACAGCAACTCCCAGGATGGCAGCTTCCTCCCGCCCTGGGCCCTTGCAGATACCATTCTGGGAGAGGCTGTCCCCCTTAGCTTCTAATGACTTAGACAGTAGTGACCACCATCACACCCTGTTTGATTGCCAGAATTTAAAATTCCACATGAAATCACAGAATTCAACAGCAAAAAAACAAACAACCCACTATGACTTAAAGTCTTCATATGCCTATGAAGAAATAGGCAGAGGATCTGAACAGACACTTTTCCCAAGAAAATATTACAGATGACTAATAGGCATGTGAAAAGACACGCAACATCACTAATCATCAGGGCAAGGCAAATAAAAACTACAGTATCCCACCTCACACTGGGTAGAAAGGCTAGCATCAAAAAGATTAAAAAGTAACAAGCATTGGTGAGGGTGTGGGGAAAAGGGAACCCTTGAACACTGTTGGTGGGTCTAAGTGGCTATGGCTGCTATCAAAGACAATACGGAGAGTTCTCAGAAAATTAAAAACAGAACTACCATGCGATCCAGCAATTTCACTGCTGGGTGCTTATCCAAAGGAAATGAAAACACTAACTCAAAGGAGAACAAACAAACAAACACCTCCATGGCCACAGCGGCACTGTTTACAACAGCCAAGACCTGGGAGCAACCTAAATATTTACTCACTGATGGCTGAATGGATAAAGAAGGCGTGGTGTGTACACACACATTCAGAGGAACACTACTCAGTCCTTAAAGGAGGAGGTCTTGCCATTTGTGACAACGTGGATGAACCCTGAGGGCATTATGCTAAGTGAAATAAGTTAAACAGGGAAAGACAATCTCACTTGTACGTGGATCTGAAAAACAAAAAGCCAAACCCACAGACACAGAGAACAGAAGGGTGGTTGCCAGAGGTGGGAAGGGCGGGGGGGGGGGGGGGGGGGGGGGGGGGGGTGGGGGGGCGGGGGGCAAAATGGGTAAAGGTAGAAACTTCTCAGGATAGAATAAGTTAGTTAATAACATTGTGTTGTATACTGAAAGTTACTAAGAGGACATCTTAAAAGTTCTCATCACAAGAAAAGAAACTTTATAACTATGTGTGGTGATGGGTGTTAAGTATTGTGATCATTTCACAACATGAATAACAAATAACAAATCATCACATTGTACAGGTGAGACTAACATAATGTTATATAGGTCAACTGCAATCTCAATTTAAACTAATTAACTAATTAAAGGTCTACATGCTCTCCAAACACATCACCCCGGAGGAATAAGGCCAAGTGAGGAAGCAGAGTCAGGCCGGCTGTTTGTGACCTCTCAGTAAAGGTGATGGTGCTGGGTCCTGATAGTACATCATGTGCTCGTGGCTCACGGGAGCAGAATGCAAGACCCTAGGGACCCCCCCCCAACATGGAGAAAGGTCCCCTTGCTGCCAGCAATCGGAGAGGCATGGCTCTGAAATGAATTTCCAGTGGTATTTTTTTAAGATCTCATGGTAGGCAGGAGAGAGGTTTCTAAGCTACTGTGATTCCAATGAAAAACAGAGTTATGGTATTTGGAGCACCAAGGGTTAATAACTGTCTCAAACTTCCCAAATGCTTCCGAATCAGATCCACGATCAGGAGAAACAAGACCCCAAATAGTCCAGAAAAGGCCCTGAAGCCCCAGGCCCCGAGGCCTGGACTGTCAGTGCTAAGGACTCCGCTCATAGGCAATCTGTACTCAGAAGTCGATCCCAAATGACCTACAACTAATGGAAAACCACGGAGTATGCCTCACTCATTCCTCACTAAATACAGGGATCTGTCTGGGTAACCTGGAACAATGACGGCAGTTAAGAGGTTCTGATTTAATTACACACACGTCAGCCACTACATATGCAGAAGGGGGCGGGAAAGGGGAAAGAAACATCGGCAGATCTAACTGGCACTTCCTCTTACCACACAACTTCCCCCCAGGAACAGTGGAGTCATGCCTGCCAGCTGCCCGATACATGACTGCAACAGAACTGACGACAAACGCCGCGAAGCCTCGAGCCCCTGGACGCCAGGCAGACACTGTGGACACCAACAGCTCGCTGCGGGCGGCCACGCTGCAGGACAGAGCCCCTGAGTGCTGAGAGTGGGCGCCAGAGCCGCCCACCTCTGCCCAACCCCGAGTGAGGCCAGGGCAAAGGTAGAAAGGGAACAGGCCAGGGGACAAGGCCTTCAGTGTTCAGAGGCTGCGGACGGCTCAGAGATGGCTTCAAGAACGGAAGTCAGACAGAGTCTGTGCAGCAGGGCATTCTCCTCCACCAGCCCAGGGTGCTAAGAGGCCATCTTTGACTCTGAATTATTCACTGACATTCAGTATAACTTTCACTTTGGGGACTTTCCTGTCGGTCCAGTGGCGAAGACTCTGTGCTCCCAATGCAGGGGTCCTGGGTTCAAACCCTGGTCAGGGAACTAGATCCCACATGCCACAACTAAGACTTGGCACACCCACATAAATACAAAACCTGTGAATCTCATCTTTCAGCTGGTCTCCTAAAATACTCCTAAAATACTAAGAAAAGTTCCCAGGGCCTCTTCACTGTCTCTTCCAGCCCAGAAGTGAAAGTTGGTCAGTCGTGTCTGACTCTTTGCAACCATGGACTATACAGTCTATGGAATTCTCCAGGCCAGAATACTGGAGTGGGTAGACTTTCCCTTCTCCAGGGGATCTTCCCAACCCAGGGATCGAACCCAGGTCTCCCGCATTGCAGGTGGATTCTTTAACAGCTGAGCCACAGGGAAGCCCAAGAGGCACTGTACAAATGGGGAGACAGGCAGGGGAACACAGCAGGGAACAAGCTCATATCCTTCTACTCGGAGGCCTTTAAAACTCCACAGTTCATGCAAGTGTGTGTAATTTTAACACCTGGGGAAAAGCAGCTTCAGATGAGGAACACGGCAGTACTGCTTTGGAGGGGAAGCCCTGAGGACTGGGCTTCCTAATCCTCTCAGGACTGAGTCCATCAGCTCCGATTCCTGCTTTCATACAGGGCAGGAGCTCTTCTGCAAAACAAAATCATGATCGCTCGCCTTGCTTGCTTCAAAACATTTGTTACGTAAACCCATTTTCATTTTTAAACTTTTAGAAAAAAGTATTTATAATCCTTGATCTGATAAACAGTCCATCACACTTACTGAATGCTCACTGTTTTCTATCCAGTATCTCATTTAATTGTTTCCAACAATGCTACAGGGCAGATACTACTGTTTGCCCCCATATACGGGTGAAGGGACCGAAGTTACCTTGCCCAGGGTCACACAGCCCAGGAGTGATGGAGCCAGAGGAGCCCCAGGCCCTGGGACACAAACCCACTCTGCACTCTGCAAAAGCAGCCAGGGCGTGACAGAGCTGGACACAGGCCTGCACAGCCTCCTGTGCACGCTCGCCCGAGAAGACGCAAACACGTGACTGTGTCGTGGTAGGCTGCAGTCGACGGACGTGGTCAAAGTGCACCACTTGACTTCAGCACAAGAACTGACTTAAAAACCAGGGCAGCCTGCCATTTCCTCAGGAACACTGAGACTCCGTAATGGCCATATTTTTCAAAGCTATTGCTAAGTTCTGCAGGAAGTTAGGCGCATACCACCAGAAGACATCCCTGTGTGAGTGCCTACTTGGAAAACCAGATGCTGAGACCAAAACAGGGCTAGAGAAGTGCTCACTTGATAATCCCTGCATTTCGCCTTCCTCTTAAGTTCCCCTGGCAGTGTGCACAACCATCCCCCTGGCAGTGTCCACAACCATCAGCCCGGCAGTGTGCACAACCATCACCCCACCCCGGCTATGTGCACAACCGTCACCCCACCCCAGCTGTGTGCACAACCGTCACCCCACCCCAGCTGTGTGCACAACCGTCACCCCACCCCGGCGGTGTGCACAACCATCCCCCTGGCTGTGTGTACAGCCCTCCAGGCAGGCCAGCCCACATTCTGCAGGCAAGGAAACCAGGATATAACTCAGTAGCTCTCACAGAGCTTCAGCAAACACTGGGGCATCCTGAACCTCCCTGAAACTGACAGCTCCCTCCATCTGCTGGATCCGAGGCCTCTAAGCCAGAGCTAAGGTGAACACTGCAGGAAGAACTGAGACAGGAGAAAGAGCCTTCATAAATCTTGAGGAAAGAGATATCCCAATTTTAAAAAACTAGCCAAGGATAAGAAAAAGGTGATTCTGAAAGAAGGGATGCAGCAAAGTTAGGGGAGATGTTCAGTTGAGAGACTGCAAAATGGAAGGAAATGCCAGTATTTGCTCTCAGGCTGGCAAAGGTGCAAACACGACCTGGGCCCTGCCAGTGGGAAGATTCAGTGGGTGGAGGGGTTTTCTGAGGCCAGCGCAACATGCGGTACACGTGCATGCCCCCACACGCAGGTCTAACATGATTCCAAGTCTTCATTGATACAGATGTGATTACTCTAAAATTTATACAGAAAGGCAAAGGAACTAAGCTAGAACAATGTTGCAAAGGAATAGAGTGGGAGGACTCTGTCCACCGGATTCCAAGGCTTGCTACAAAGCTCCAGTAATCAAGACAGCGTGGCACTGATGGTGCTAAAGACACACAAAACCGTGGAACACAACAGCGAGCCCAGAAGCAGACCCACGTAGATATGCCCAAGTGACTTCTGACAAAGGTGCCAAAGCCAGCTAGGAGGAAAGAGGCCCATGTCCACAAGGGTGCTGGAGCGACTGGCCATCCTCCAGAGAAGAAAAGGAGCCTGGAGACATTAAGTCTCCCACTTTCTACAAAATGAATTCCAAAGGGATCACAAGCTTAAATGTAAAGCCAGAAAACTTTCAGAAAACAACAAAGGAGAAAATATTCAGGACTGGGGGCTGGGGAGAGAGTTCAGATGTGCCACCAAAAGGCTGATTCAAAAGAAAAAAAAAAGGAAATCGATAAACTGGACCTCAGTTTATCGATTTAAATTTCAAATGTTTGATCTATGAAAGACTCTGATAAGTGGATGCAAAGACAAGCCACAGACTAGAAGGAAATACTGCTGACCCTTGAACACTGACTGTGGAGGTTAGGGCACCCACCCTCTGCAGTTGAAAATCCAAGTGTAACTTACAGTCAGCCCTCTATACACAGCTCCTCTGTTCCACATCTGTGGAGTCAACCAAACTCGGATCAAGTAGTGCTTGACTGTAGCACACACTTACTTAAAAAAAAAAAAAAAAAACTTTTAAAAAATAAAGAAAAAGAGGCCACTCCTTCAGGGCTGGCCTGCTCAAGAAAGTAAAAAGAAAAGAAAAAATTCACATATAAGTGGACCTGCACAGTTCAAACCTGTGTTGTTCAAGGGTAACTATTTGCAAATCACATATCCAACAAAGGACTGGTACCCGGAATACATAAAGTAAAAGTGAAAGTAAGTCGCTCAGTAGTGTCCGACTTTGCGACCCCATGGACTGCAGCCTGCCACGTTCCTCTGTCCGTGGAATTCTGCAGGCAAGAATACTGGAGTGGGTAGCCATGCCCTTCTCCAGGGGATCTTCCCGACCCAGGGATCAAACATGGGTGCCCCACATTGCAGGCAGATTCTTTACCATCTGGGTCACCACAGAAGCCAGGAAGGAATACATAAAGAACTCTCAAAACTCAACAACACAAAAAGGAACCAATTCAATGAGAACATGAGCAAAGACATGAAGGGACATTTCACTAACGGGATGTACAGATGGCAAATATGGACATGAAAAGATGGTCAGTACACCTTCAGCGGCCAAGTGCAAATTAAAAACCGCAGTGACAGGGAGCCATATTCAATATACTGTGAGAATCCTAGACTGGAAAAGAATCCGAGAAGTTAGATTTATAACTGAACCACTTTTCTGTGTATCTGAAACTAACCCAATATTGCAAATCAACCATACTTCAAGTAAAAAAAAAAAAAATTCTCTTGAAAAACCACAGTATGAGGCCACCACACAGCTACCAAAACGACTAAAACAGCAAACAGTGACGCTGGTGAGCATGCAGAGAAACTAGGTCACTTCTACATTGCTGGTGGGAATGTAAAAAAGTGAAATTACACTGGAAAACAGCCTGGCATGCAGTTTCTTAAAAAAAAAAAAAAAACTAGACGTGCAACTGTCACAGACCAGCAACTATCCTAGGCATTCAGAGACACGAAGATTTAAATTCACAGAATATCCTGGACTCAAAGCTGAGTGCAGCTTTATTACTAACAGTCTCGCAACACTGAAAACACGCCAGACCTCCTTCAGTGGGTTTTTGCTCTAATGGACCATGGTCCCACAGCACCGTGGAATACTACCTGGCAATGAAAAGGAATCCACTCCGGACAGACACAACAACCCAGCAGGATCTCCAGAGCACTACTGTAGTGGTGGCTGTTTAGTTGCTCAGTCCTGTTCGACTCTTTGCGACCCCATGGACTGCAGCCCACCAGGCTCCTCTGTCCATTCCCAGGCAAGAACACTGGAGTGGGGTGCCATCTCCTTCTCCAGGGGATCTTCCTGACCCAGGGATCAAACCCACGTCTCCTGCATTGGCAGGTGGATTCTCTACCACCGAGCCCCCAGGGAAGCCCCCGGAGCTCTATACTGATGGAAAAGGCCAGTCTCCAAAGGCTCCATACTGTATGAGTCCACTGCACATAATCAAGTGCTAAGATTACAGAAAGGAACAGATCGGTAGTTGCCAAGGGTTAAGGAAGGAACGGGGTAGGAGGGAAGAGGGTGTGGCAGTAAAAGGGCAACCAGAGAGATCCCTGTGGGGATGGAGCTGTTCTGCATCTAACTGTGGAGCACATGACTTTCTGGTCAGGATGCTGTCCTGCACGCGCGCTCAGTCGCTCAGTCGTGTCCAACTCTGTGCAACCCTACAGACTGTAGCCCACTGGGCTCCTCTGTCCGTGGGTATTCTCCAGGCAGGAATGCTGGAGTGGACTGCCACCAAACTTAAAAAATTTTAAAAAGAGACTCAGGAGATTTCACAACCAAATGCAAGATGATATTTTTAGATAATTAGGGAAATTTGAATTATGGACTGGTATCAGATAATACTAAGCAATCCTTATTGTTTTCTGTTGTGGTCGGGCACGGCAGGGATGTAAAAGAAAACAGTCTCAACTACTACAGGTGCATATTGAAATATGATTTTTTAATTTTTTTTTTTTTTTGCTGCTCTGAGGCCTTCAAAGCCACATGCAAACTTCTTAGTTGCAGTATGTGTGATTTAGTTCCCTGACCTGAGACTATTCCAGGCGCCCTGAATTGGGAGTGCAGAGTCTTAGCCATTGGACCATCAGGGAAGTCTCGAAATATGGTTTCTAAGGTGAAAACAAACTTGGGTAAAGATATTTGCAAAATGTTGGCCTCTGTTGTGAACTGGTGGTGAGTACATGAGAGTTCATTAAATTCTTCCCTCTGCTTTTAGTGTGTTTAAAGTTCTCATGTAACTAAAGACCAACATTTGATGTGTTTCTGCTCTGGCAAGGATTTTCATGGTACAAGCTGCTTCAGGTTCAAGTGTGATAAATGAAGAACAGCTTCACCACTGGCAGGATCGTGCTTTTGCCAAATAATAAAATCCAGAATTTCTTTAACACACAACCCCAAGGATTCAGTGATGATCAGATATGCCAGAAGGCAGAAGGGCAAGAAGGTTGGATCCGTGTGCCCTTCTTGCGGGCAGGGACTGCAGCCGACAGCGAAGGCCTAAAGCAGTCAGTAACCGGTTAAGCCGATAAATGAATCACCGTGTATCCTGGGACAGAATACCATCCAACAGTAAAAACGGCCCAGGCAGAACATCTATGAAGCCTGCTTAAGTGAAAAGGGCCCAGAGCAGAAGGCCGGTGATGACCCAGCTGGCGAGCACACAGCAGCCACGTGCACGGGATCTGCACCTGGTGGGACGGACACACACGTGTGCAATGATCCTTCCCTGTGAACGGGGGCCTCCCCTGGCTTTCTGAGTTCTCCAGTTAACACACACTGCTTTTAGGACAGAAAAGGGAAAAGGAGACGTGGAAGGTGAGGGATCTGAAGGAAGACACATGATTCTCCCTGGAGACCCAAATGACACCACGATGAAGGACCACGAAAGGGCACGCCCGCCATGTGGCACAGAAGGCAGGACCTCCCTGCGACCCATGCAGACCTCGGGGGAGTTACATTTATAGTCCCGGCCTGCAAGGAGACTCCCCAGGTGGCACAGAGGTAAAGCCTCCGCCTCAGTGCAGGAGAGGCAGGAAATTCAGGTTCGATCCCTGGGTGAGGAAGATCCCCTGGAGAAGGAAATGACAACCCACTCCAGTATTCTTGCCTGGACAATTCCATGAATAGAAGAGCCTGGCGGGCTGCGGTCCATGGGGTTGCAAAAAGTCGGACAAGAATGAGCAACTGAGCACATACACACAAGGAGAACCATGGAGCAGGAGCGTTCAGAACGATCAGACACACCGCAGAGCCTCAGGGTGAACAAGGCAGGCAGGGGGAGTTCAGGGCGAGAAGCCATCTGGAGGAACACAGAATCAAGGTATGACAGCTTCCACGCTCCTGGGAGACCAGAGCTCTCCGCCCCATCTACCAGAAATGGAAGGGAGAGAGGAACAAAGTCACTGGAGGCCACCTCTGGCTCCAACACACTGATCCATGTGGGATGCAGGACCTACGCGGAGCCCCGACCTTCCCCAAGAAAGCCTCTGCCCACACCTCTCGGCAGGTCTTCCCATCACCAGGGGAAGCAGAACCACACAGAGGTCAAGGGTGCCACCACACACACGTAGACTCAAGGCCAACCCCACCACTGGGACGCCGTGCCACCCTGGGTGAGAGGGTAACAGGCAGGAAGGCCGGGGGTCTCCAAGTGGAGGAAATAGGCTGCAAGTGTCAGACATTTTTCTCTCTCTTAAGTGGCAGGAGGAAACAAACTAGCGATATTTTTCCTTCTCTATACAAATTTAAAAGGAGGTTTCTCTTAAAATACTGTGTTGCCATAATGACACCTGGTTTCACCTGAAGTTAACTATTCTCAAACCTTGAGATAACCAGTGCATTTTTCTTACGGAAATGTTTGTCTTAAGCTATGTTAATGTGCTATGCATTTACCCCAGACTCTGTCTTCAAGTCGGTTCCACCTAATGGCTCAGAACCTACTTGACAAACCAGTATGTTATACTCAGATATTGTTGCCCTAATCTATGTAAACGAAACTATTTGCATGGTGATCTGCCCTTCTACAAGATTCAAGTTAATCATTTTATGGCCCGGGATGAACCTTTTGGTGCCAAGATTATCCCAAAATGCATCTTATGGGTGAGGGGCCTGGTGCCATTCTGAGTTTTAAGACATTCCTTTCTCTCATTAACAGACTGCTAGTGACTATATAACATCCAACTCAAGACTAGCAGGGGGTACTCTTTCTGCTCCCTTCTGATGCCTATGTCAGAAGCTTTCTCTCTCTCCTTTATACTTTAATAAAACTTTATCACACAAAAGTTCTGAGCGATCAAGCCTCGTCTCTGGCCCCGGATTGAATTCTTCTCCTCCGGAGGCCAAGAATCCCGGCGTCTTTGTGTCGTTCAGCAACAACCTTTCATAGGGAGGCTGAGCAGCCTTTCTGTGCCTTGATTTCTTCATTTGGAAAAAGGACAAGGCCTCCCGCCGCTGGCCGCTGACATGCGGTGAGCTCTCGACAAACACTGGCTTGTCAAGTCCCGTCCTCTCACACCTCACTCTCCTTCACCAGCTCCTTTATGCCCAGAAATGCCCACCCTTCATGACTGCATCTCAAACTACCAAGCTCCTCCTGTCCTTCACAGACAGTGGCACGCCCTTGGATTTGCCAGTTTTCTGCTCTTGAACTTATGAATTCATTCATTCACTTATTGAACACGTACATGTTGGGCTTCCCTGGTGGCTCAGTGGTAAAGAATCCACCTGCCAATGCAAGGGACACAGGTTCGTATCTTGAGCTCTGAGGCTCAAGCAAGGGGAGAGGCAGGCGAAGTGAGCCCAGGACTCCAGCGCAGGAGCCTCAGATGTCACAACGGGAGGCACGTCCTGGGCCTGCAGAGTCAGGGGGCAGATCAGGGACGGGCAAGGCTGGCCCTGCAGCGAGTCCCCCAGCAGGGACTCGGGGTCACTCAGCGCAGTTTCAGCGAGACAGGCACAGCGAGACGACAGGTCTGCCCACCCCTCATTGGGAGGTCAGAATATCATCCCATCTTCCTGAAGGCAAGCTGAGCAGATGCACTCGTGAGGAGGAAAACCAAGTATACCCTCGGCTACTGGGAGCCGGTGACAGCAGGGAGTGGAGGAAGCTGGGGAGACACTGCCCATCCTCCAGGACACACATGAACGCAGCCACCCATGGTGCAGCAACTCACAGAACAGGGGCTGCCCACCCCAAACACGTCTCTCTGGAGGTCTCCACGGGGCATGGAGGTGGTAATCCCTTCTCCACTCCGCAGTACCCACGGACTGCCCGCCTGGTTCTGGGCGCTGGCCTCAGTAGGGGTGCAACAGTGAATATGGGGTCCCCCCTCAGCCTCCTGGAGCTCCTGCTCTGGAGAAGGCATTAGACATGACAGTGAAACCAGCAGGGCACAAGTGCTGAGAGGAAAAGGCAGGATGGGGAGCGACGCAGGGGCCCACAGACACAGGCCGCAGGGAGAGGAGCCGGCAGCCACCGTGGCCGAGTCTGCCGGAGGGGATAACAGACACTGGGTACCCGCGCTGAAGCTCTGGGGAGGACGGGCCCCGACTGAGCCAGAAGGAGACGCCCCTGGCAAGAAAACACCCAGGGGGTGGGGTCCTGGGGGGACTGCCAGGCACAGGGGAAGGGGTACGGGGCTGAGTGCGGCCACACGGTGGAGCAGGTGGGCTGGACAGGAAAGGGACCTTGCCCAGGCCGCCTAGAGGGAGCAAGGAGCAGCTTCCAGCCCCAAACTCCTGCTTAAGATCAACGCAGCCCTGGCCTCCCTGTATCCCTGTGTGTGTTAGTCGCTCAGTCGTGGCTGACTCTTTGTGACCCACAGACTGTAGCCCGCCAGGCTCCTCTGCCCATGGAATTCTCCAGGCAAGAATACTAGAGCGGGTTGCCATGCCCTTCTCCAGGGGATCTTCCGCACCCAGGGATCGAACCCGGGTCTCCTGAACTGCAGGCAGATTCTTTAGCCTCTGGGCTACCAGGGAAGCTCATAGCCCTCCTAGACATGGCTCCTCCAGGCGTCTCAGAGAACAGCCCCTCCCCCACCATGTCCATTCTCTCTTCCCTTCCTCCATCTGAGGGACCAGGCCCTGCAGAGACTCACAGGAGTGACACCTTAGCAGTCAGTGCCCCCTACGCACAGCAGGGCACTGACTGCCCTCCTGGAAGGTGCCCACTCCTCACAGTGGTCCCAACGCCCCCCAGGCGTGCCCTGCTGCTCTCAGTCGTGTCCAACTCCGTGTGACTCCACATACTGCGGCCAGCCAGGTCCTCAGTCCATGGGATTCTCCAGGCAAGAGTACTGCAGCGGGCTGCCGTTTCCTTCTCCAGGGGATCTTCCCGACCCAGGGATCAAAGCCGAGTCTCCTACGTCTCCTGCATTACAGGCGGATTCTTCACCATTGAGCCACAAGGGAAGGCCCAAGCGTGCCCTGCTGCTGCTGCTGCTAAGTCGCTTCAGTCGTGTCCGACTCTGCGACCCCAGAGACGGCAGGCCACCAGGCTCCCCCGTCCCTGGGATTCTCCAGGCAAGAACACTGGAGTGGGTTGCCATTTCCTTCTCCAATGCATGACAGTGAAAAGTGAAAGTGAAGTCGCTCAGTCGTGTCCGACTCTTAGCGACCCCATGGACTGCAGCCTACCAGACTCCTCCATCCATGGGATTTTCCAGGCAAGAGTACTGGAGTGGGGTGCCACTGCCTTCTCCAAAGCATGCCCTGAGCCTTCCCCAAATCCCTTTCTATGTTGGCCACCCCGGGGTCCCAAAATCCCTGCCATCTTCTGACCCCTGGCACAACAGGACGCCAGGACCAGGCCAGCAGCTCTCCCTGCCGCCTCCCTGCTCCCCTCTGCAGGTGGCGCCGTCAGGCCTCCCAGCGCCTACTGCTCTGTAGAGCCCAGGGGCTCTCGAAGTTCCCAGCACCAAGCCAGGCTCCCCAGTTTCACAGTGAGTGAAAAGACAGTCCCTGCCACCACAGAGCAGAGCATCACGTCTGGTCAGAGACCAAACCACAAAGGCACGGGCAGGGACAGCACAGGAATGAAGCCTCGTCCTGAAGGAGGGAAGGGTCAGGCAGACAGAGCAGCGACGGCGGCCTTCCAACCCACGCCGGGCTCCGCACACACCTCGGCCTCTCAGCTGGCTCCAGCGCTCGCCCGCTCCCCTCTCCATCCCACTTGGCACAGGGTCACAACTCCGCTCAGAAAGACCCTAGGTGGTTGCTGAAGGAGTCTGGAGTTCCACTGGGTTGTGCCCGCTACGTGCTCCACAGCCACCTTCTGACCCTGATGGCCCAACTTCCCCCCAAACTCACCCATACACACACACACATTCACTGGCTCACAGACACACACCGCCATCAAACCCTGCCTGCCCTCCCTCCCGGCCTGGCGGATGCTCCACTCTGCATGCTGTGCACCGCTCACCCTGTCTGAGCACAGACTACCCCTAGCGGGGCGTGTGGCTGTGTGTGTCTGCCTGCTGAAAGCCAATTACCTTCCAGCCCCCACACCAAATCTCCGGCTGTAAGAAGTAGTCGGAATTCCCCACTGAAATAAGTCCCTCTCCCATGCTTCTGTAGCCCCAAATTTATAAAAGAGACACTTCTTCAAGGTTAATTTATGTTAAGACTACTGTACTGCCTGGGCCCCTTCCCTGCATTTCCCTTCTTGGGGGATGGAGTTTCACACTCGCATGTTGTGAGCTCCACCCACAACACTGGGTCAGGAAAAGGCTGTTCGTGGGATGGGTGAGATTGAGATGGCGCCTTGGGAGGGAGGGGGTGAGATGGGTGGAAGGTGGTCAGCCCTCGGGTAGACAAGGCAAAGTGAAGACGAGCTTGAAGCCTCTTGGGGCCTCAGTTTCCCTATCTGTAAGATGTCTGCTCCTATATCAAGTGAGAAAATGTAGATAATGCACACTCAGCAAAGGGAAGCACTTATGAGATCTATTATTATGGTGGCCTTTATTACTGTCACTGAGACGGAAGACCAGGTTTTATCTACGAAGAACTGTTGGGAGAGAAGTCAGACAAAGCTGTTAGGACGTGTGCAGCGACATCAAACCATGTCGCAGCTGGCCGTGCCAAACGATCAGCTGGCCGTGCCAAACGATCTTTTCAGCAAACAGTAAAATATTTCACCAAGTGCTGGCCACACGATGGTACATATCGCCCTCGTTTTCTCCCTCAACTCGTTGGCTGAACTGCTCTCAACGCCAGGACTGAACAGCCTTTCAGTTCTCTTAGTTTCTGTGGTTTGTTTTTATTTAACATATAATTTCACACACAGTAGGCTAAAGAAAGAAAGAAAGTTGCTCAGTCGTGTCTGACTCTGTGACCCCGTGGACTGTAGCCCACCAGGCTCCTCTGTCCACGGAATTCTCCAGGCAAGAACACTGGTGTGGGTTGCCATGCCCTTTTCCAGGGGATCTTCCCAACCCAGGGAATGAACCCAGGTCTCCTGCATTGCAGGCACATTCTTTATTTGAACCACCAGGGAAGCCCACAGTAGGCTAAATACATACAAATAAAAACCCACTTACAGGATTCTGACTGAAAGAATATTTTCTAGTGGCAACAAGGCAACAGAAAAAAAATCAAAAAGTAGAAAGCCAACACTAAAACCTTGGTCTGGAAGAAGCTGCTGATTCCACGGCCTGATGTGTGAGCAACAGAGTAACCCACAGGCTTGCCCACCTCACTCAGCATCGTGGGTGTCAGCTCACCCCCTTGGGAACCCCCCTTCTGCATAGGGAGTGCTCAAAATGGGGAGTATTCCCTGGTGGTCCGATGGCTAAGATTCCACACTCCCAGTGCAGGGGGCCTGGGTTTGATCCCTGGTCAGGGAACTAGATCCCATGTGCTGCAGCTACAGATCCTGCAACTAAGATTCAGCACAGCCAAGTAAATATTTTTCTAAGTTCAAAATGGGCATAGGAGTGCGCTGAGGGCACAGAAGCCATTCTAACCCTTATCAAAGAAAACATCCAAAGGGAAAAACATTTGCAATCACACACACCGGAGTCAATCAGGTTCTGGGATCTCCAACATGGCCATCCCTCGGGTGTGGGGCAATTTAGAGGCTGGTCCCAGCCCCAAAATTTCAGAGTCCTAATGGTTAAACTGTCTCCAAAAGAGGGCCTCATTGTCAAGTTGTATTCTTGTTCAATCTCTCCTCTTTAAAAACAGCCTGAAAGAACACAGTTTTCTATTTCCACTGGAAATGTAACACTGAAAAGCCCGCCCTCGGGCTTCCCTGCTGGTCCAGCGGCTAAGACCGCGCCCCCGACACAGAGGGCCAGGGCTCAGTCCCTGAACTAGATCCCACCTGCCGCAACTGGGAGTTCACACGCCACAACTAAAAATACTGCATGCCGTAACTAAGACCCAGCTCAGGCAAATAAATAAATAAATATTAAATGTAATAAACCAATGAGCATAAGGATGATGGTAATGACACCTCCCTGACAAGGAATCAGTGGTGAATGCGCACAAAGCGGGTGTCCAACAATACTCCCTCACTACCATGCAAGACCTGTGCCCCAATCTCTCCCCAGCACCCCTCTGGGGGACGCCGGGTGACCAGAGTCCAGGAACTGGGGCTCTGACTGGACGGAAGGGGTGGGAGAAGGGAGAGGCTGGTCCCTCTTCCTCCTCTCCTCACTTCCAGCCCAGTGGAGGCCATTCACTCCACCTCTGCAGGCTGCCGCCTGACCTCCTCGAGACCTCTGATCATCTGGGAGCCCGGCCCCGGCTCAGCTGTCTGAAGGGCAGGAGCTTGGCTTTATTCTTGGGCCTGAGCCAGCACACTTAAGTGCTCAGTAAACATCACAGGGGTGTCCCCAGGGGACGGGCTGCGCCTCTGTGTGGGGTCTGCCCTGGCCTGGAAGACTGCTGCAAAGGTGATGACAGTCTGGTCTCAGCGGAGGCAGCCGCCACCTGGCGCCACCCCCTGGCCCCCAGGAAGGCCCGTCTGGTCCTGCGCCTGCCCACACCACACCTGCTTCCCACCCCCGCCCCCCTGGAGGACCCCATCCGAGGAGCCAATCCACACACTCCTTTCATCCCCAGCCCTTCTGCCCTTCTGGCACCCTCTGGCCAGGGTGCTCTTCGTCACTGCAGGTCCCACTACAGCAAATGTCTCCGAGCTAGCACCAACTCTGGCCCTTCCCTGGAGAAGCAATCAATCTACGTGTGTTGCTTCACTCCTCAAGAACTGCCAGAGAGCCTGTCTCTCATAAAGTGGACTTGCCCAACCAGTCACCCTTTACCTCAACAGATGATTAGCAGCACCTAAGGCTGATGTTCAGTCACTAAGTCGTACCCGATTCATGCAACCCCGTGGACTGGAGCCCGCCAGGCGCCCCTGTCCATGGGATTCCCAGGCAAGAATACCACAGTGGGCTGCCATTTCCTTCTCCGGGTCATCTTCCTGACCCAGGGATCAAACCCATGTCTCCTGTATTGTAGGCAGATTCTTTATCACTGAGCCATCAGGGAAGCACACCCAAAGATAAAACCCGAACAGTCCCTGCCTTCATAGACACAGTCCACACGGTGGGGAGAAACACCATCAATCGAAGACTCCCACCAGCACAAAATTACAAACTGGTATGTAGAAAAGCACAAGGTCTCCCCCAAGGCAGTAACAGAAAAGCTGGGCCAGTCTGTCAGGGTAGCAATGTGCTAGCTGAGATATGAAGAGCAGCCGGGATTAACCAGAGATGAAAAGGGAAAAGGACACTCCAGAGAGGCCCTAAAGAGCATGTGCAAAGGCCCTGAGGCAGGAGAGAATGTGCAAGCTACCGAAAGCAGGGCCTAGAGCGACAAGTCTGGGAGGTGCAGGCTACAGGGTGTCAAGTGCGGGGCAGGGCAGGGGCCCGATAAGCCCACAGACAGCGGAGGCCAGGCACACCATCGGCTTCTTCCAGCCAGTGTGCACAAAAGGAGAACCGCCTCTGTGTCGGCCGGGCCAGAACCCAGCCAGTAAATCATTTCTACGATCAAACACTGCAGGAATCCCGCCCAGCAGGCAGAGCGGGTGGCAACCTAAGGAGACGGCTGTTTGCGGTCATCTGTACCCTCTACTTCCCCGATTAGCAAGTGGCAGTAAGAACTGGGGCGGCCGTGGCGGGCGTGCGCGCAGGAGCAGCCGTGGAGCCCGTGAGCCAGCACATCTCCCTTCCTCCCCCGCGTCTGCGTCAGCCCCTCTCTGGGCAAGCGGACACCGGTCAGGCACTTTTGTCTCAGGCTGATTTGTAGGCCAGGCACAGACTCCTGTGTCCCGTTTTACCAAGCCACCTTCTTCCTTCCAACCCTAAGTCACCCTAGTTAAAAGCAGGACATGTACTCCAAAATCCCAGCCATGACAGCCCTTTGAGCTGGAGCTCCAGTTTCTCGGCTTCCCCTCATCCTGTCCTGTCAGAAAGGCCGTGCCAATCTCCCCTCCCAGGATCCCCCCTGCCCTGTCCACGCAGCTGTCTCCAACACACCCAAGCAAGTCAGCCGCCCCTCCTCCAGCTTGGACCTGAGCCGCCCTGGCCCGAGCAGAGTCCGAGCTCCCTCTGGGCTGGGCGAGGCCCGCTCATTCCTCTGTCAGCCTCTGGAAGCACTGAGGAGCCACGCCAGCAGGGAAACTTGCTGACCCCTCACAAAGATAATGAGGAGGTTTTTCCATCCCCCCTCCCCCTCCCCCTTCCACTGAGACAAGATTAAAACAATAAAATTAAAATGTAGGGCTTCCCTGGAGGCTCAGTGATAAAGCATCTCCTGCCAACGCAGGTTCGATCCTTGATCAAGGAAGATTCCACGTGCTATGGAGCAAGTAAGCCTGGGAGCCACAACTACTGAATCCATGTACCGCAACTACTGAAGTCCACACCCTAAAGTCCATGCTGCACAGTAAGACCAGCCTCCACTTTCTGCAACCAGAGAAAAGCCCGGCAGCAACGAAGACCCAGCACAGCCAAAAACAAATCAATAAAAACATAACCAAGTGATTTTCTCCACTAGACTCTGCAGAGCCCAGCGCTGAAGCAGCATGAGCGCTGCTTAAATCAGATGAGACTCACACGACTGTAACGCCTGGCAGCGTCACAAACAAGCAAACTCCCAGACGGGAAGCCACAGAGCAGCGCCGAGGCCAGGGAGAAGGTCAGAAGAGCGCGTCGGCGTGCGCTTGCTGGCTGCGACCTTGGGCAAGAGACATAAGGTCCCTGGGCCTCAGTTTACCGCTTCATAAAGGCAAGGAGGAGACCTACCAGGGTGACTGGGACAATGATCTGAGCCAACTAAATGCCTGTCCTGCCCAGTCCTTGGGTGCCTGCACAGACTCCAGGCCTTCCCAGACCTCCAATCTGACTGCCCTCCTCGGCTTTATACTTTTCAGAGCGCAGACGGCATCGCTCCACTGCACACATGTCTGTGCATTTCTGCATGTCTGTGGTTCCCAAGTGGCTCAGTGGTAAAGCATCTGCCTGCCAATGCAAGACATGCAGGTTGGATCCCTGGGTCGGGAAGGTGCCCCTGGAAACAGAGATGGTAACTTGCTCCAGTATTCTTGCCTGGGAAATCCCATGGACAGAGGAGCCACGGTCCATGGGGTTGCAAAGAGTCAGACGCGCAAAGAGTCAGATGCAGCTTAGCAACTAAAGGACACCAAGAGGCCCCTCCTTAGACCCTCAGCTCCCTGAGGCAGGGGGGTCTTTAGGTTCACAGGTATAACCTGCTGCCCAGAAAGCACCTGCCCAGAGAAGATGCCCGGTAAAAACACTTGAACGAACAGCACAGTGAAGGCACACACATCTGCCGCTCTGAGGGATCCTGATGCTCCACTGTTGTGAAGCCGATAAAACAAGTAGGTATTATTCCCAATCTGCAGATGGGGAAACTGAGGTACACGAAGTACTGCACAACTAAGGTCACTGGAAGAATACCTCGGGGCCCGAACGTGGAAAACAGGCACCCTGATGGGGTGTCAGAGGATAACGGGGCCCTGCAAGCAGCATCCCAGGACGAATGTCAAGCAGCTTTCTGAGTGAGTGCCGGCTGCTCAGGTCGGTCAAGGTGGAGGGAACCCAACACCACTCCTTGGAGTGGGGTTCACGAGCTGCCTCTCACCTGGGTGGTGACTAGGTCTGCTGGCACAGCCTGAGGCACCAGACAGTGCACACCCCATCCAGTGCGTGGGTGTTAGTTCACTTCACTCACATCTGACTGTTTGCAACGCTATGGACCACAGCCCACCAGGCTCCCCCGTCTATGGGACTCTCCAGGCAAGAATACTGGAGTGGGCTGCCATGCCCTTCTCCAGGGGATCTTACCGACCCAGGGATCAAACCCGAGTCTCTTATGTCTCCTGCACTGGCAGGCAGGTTCTTTACCACTAGCACCACCTGGGAAGCGCACTCTATCCAGTTCAGTTCAGTCGCTCAGTCGTGTCCAACTCTTTGCGACCCCATGGACTGTAGCACGCCAGGCTTCCCTGTCCATCATCAACTCCTGGAGTTCACTCAAACTCATGTCCACTGAGTTGGTGATGCCATCCAACCATCTCATCCTCTGTCGTCCCCTTCTCCTCCTGCCTTCAATCTTACCCAGCATCAGAGTCTTTTCCAATGAGTCAGCTCTTCACATCAGGTGGCCACGGTATTGGTGTTTCAGCTTTAGCATCAGTCCTTTCAATGAACATTCAGGACTGATTTCCTTTACGATGGACTGACTGGATCTCCTTGCAGTCCAAGGGACTCTCAAGAGTCTTCTCCAACAGCACAGTTCAAAAGCATCAAATCTTCGGGACTCAACTTTCTTTATAGTCCAACTCTCACATCCACACATGACTAATGGAAAAACCCTCTATTTACTACATCTGATCAAAGATGCTCACTCACTTCTGCCATCAGCTGATTGGGATTAAGAACTAGGCATGGGAAAAGTTGTTTTAAAGCTCAAAGTTGGGGCAGAAGAGACAAAACTTACATGTTCTTTGCGTGACTGGGAGCCACACAGTCAACAAATACCAGGTTGCTGCAGGTCACTAAGAGAGACAGCCGGGATCTCTGGATCTTACAGGATGGGCCAGATTTACTCTAAAACCTGACTCTTACCCCATCCACCCCCAAGTTATACCGCATTAGCATCTGAGTGAGATAGAAAAACTAGCGATTACTTTGGAGGGAAAAACAAGGGAGGAAAGGACAAACAAGTGTCCCAAGCCCTGAGCCTTCATTCCAGACACACTTGCTGGATGATGCTGTGGGCGGGGTTCCCAGTGGGCCGCCTGCAACAGCAGAAACTGCAGGGCTCTGCAGGCAGACAGAAGTGGGTTTAACTCCATTTCTGCGCTCACCAGCAGCGGGACTTCAGCGAGTTATTATACTTCATCTCTCTGAGTCTCCATTTCCTGTTTGTAAAATGGGAATAAAAGCTTCTCGGAACAGTGGCACACATTAAAAAGAAGTGAGCAGCGACTAAGCTGTGTGCCACAACTACCAAGCCTGTGCTCTGGAGCCTGCAAGCCGCAGCCACTGAGCCCACACGTCTACAGCCTGAGCTCCACAGCAAGAGAAGCCGCCGCAATGAGTAGCCTGTGGACCACAACTAGAGTGGCCCCGCCAGCCACAACTACAGAAAGCTGCGCGCAGCAACAAACGCCCGGCACAGCCCAAAATAAGTAAAATAAAAATAAATATTTTTTTTAAAGAAACTTATGATGAAGGGGAAAGGAAGGAAGAAGGAACTCCGTGAGCACTGGGCAGACTCATTACCACTGAGCCCAATGCTCTCCTTCTGTTACCACTGCCCCTTGGGTCTGGGGGCCACGTAAGGTACAGGGGGGAGAACTCCCAGTGGAGCTGAGGGGAGACCCCAGTAAAGAGGCCTCTGGGGCAGACAGTGTTCAAAGGGAGGTCACAGCATGAGGTTCTGGCCATGGGGTCTGGGGTGGGAGAGGGCGGGTTAGAGTGCTCTCAACCAGAGGCGGGAACACACAGAAAGAAACAATGCAAGCAGGAGAGAAGAGAAGACGGTAAAGGCTGAGGGTGGGCTACAGTGACTGACAAGTGTCGCAGGGCTCAAGGAGGACCAGCCCCAAAGACAGGTCACCCAGGTTAAGGTCAGCAAGGCGGCCGGCAAACTACAAGAGCGCCTGGGACAGAGGGGGCAAGGAACACGGGTGCACTTCTGGGGGCGCTGCAAGAGGAGAGGCAAGGGGGCCTGGGAGAAAGAAAAATCAACGAGATGCTGATGGAGGGGGGAAAAAAACCACTGTTAGAAGGAGAACTATCCACTCTTCAGATTGACAAGATTTATATTTAGGGTCAGCAGAGAGTATAGGGGGAGAAGACATCACAGATACGGCTGCGTAGGGAGCAGAGTGGGAATGAGGCTGATAAGAAAAACCCAGACAGGGCTGGAGGCAGAGGAAAAACACCCCACCCTCCACAAACTCACTGGCTCCTAGCTTCACTCACCTTCAACTGGCCATTCACATTCCAAGCGTGCCCTACACCTCAATCCAGCCAGCTCATGGCCTCCTGATCCAGAGGGGGCTCCCCCACTGCCCCCAAACAGAAACTATCCTGGAATTAGATCCATGCTTCCCCGGTAATAATCGTGAACTTCTGGGAGGCCCCCAGCTAGACTGGAAGCGCCTGGTAGGTCTGGGTCTACAGGAACCCGTGGTGCAGTGCTTCACTTAACAAGTGTGAACGGTTGACAAGACTATCCAAGGAAGAAAGTCTGGCCACGTCATCATTCAACAAACATACCGAGAAAGGAACAGGAAAAGCACACCAGGCAGTGAATGCCCTAAACTTGTCAGAGACCAGGAGATCCACGCTGTGGAGCTCCCTACCCTCAAGGCCCAGATCCCTGGCCAAATGGAGAGAAGAAAGGCCATCTGTGAAGGGTGCTGGGTGGTGTAACTCCTTGGTCCTTGCTTCACAGGTTTACCTGCCACGCCCTGGGTGCTGAGCACAGAGGCCTGCACCTGGTCAAATGGGGACACAGCAAAGAGACCCACAGACCTCTGTGGACTGATGGGTGGTGTCAGGGAGGCACACTGCTGTGTGAGGGGGGCTTAGGTAAGCAGCAAAGGCCTCTCAGAAGAACAACACGTGAGCTGCCACCTGAAGGGAGCATCAAGGGAAGAAACAGGGACGGACGCTTCAGGACAGAGAACAGCCTGCAAGACACCGGGAGGACAGACAGAGCTTAGGCTATGGGAGGAGGAGAAAAGCCGCAAGAAGGGCTGCGGTGTGGGTGCCAGAGTGAGGAAGAGGCAGGAGAGGCTGACAGGCACCTGACCACCAGGGATTCCTGCGGGTGGCAGGGAGGTGGTGGTGTTGGGGGCGGGGGAGGGGATTGGGACTTTAGTCTAAAGGATTCTAAGCAGGTGAATCACATGACCTGATTCAGGTTTTCACACCGGACCTCACAGCTGCCTTTCTCTAAAAACCACTGCCTTTCTCTAAAGCTAATCCTTCATCGGTAAAGAATCACCTCTATTTGTTGTGTGGGTAAGCACAAGTTAGAAATTATTTAATAAACTCTAAAGCACTCAATTAACGTTAGCTACTGTCATCAAAGTGCAAATTAAGGCAAGTGTTATTTGGATCAGAAGCTTTAAAAATCAGAGGCGCTTCATCATTAAATGAGCCTACCGTGTTTCACCCCCCCATACCCTAAAATGTAGCGACTGGCTAGTAATAATAATATGCAACATCTGCAGGGCACTTAATAGCTTACAAAGCACTTTTATATCTGTTACTTAATAACAGGGATCTCCAGTGCTTTGAATTTAGTGACAGTGTTACAAATTGGCTAGTTCTGGCAATGTCTAGCAAGTAGGCACCACTTCTCTCCATGTATCAGCTGACCAGTCATGACAACCTGCCTAAGAGCTCTTCTGGGGTTGGGCACTCTCACGGCTGTCATCGCTACTTCCAAATGTCCCAATCTGCCAGAGAAGTAAATAATGGCCCTAATTACAGGATCACTGAGTGATACCGATGTGCCAAGCATTGCTATAAGCGCTTGACATGCTTAATCTTCACTTGATCCCAATACTTTTTTAACATTCCCATTTTCCAAATAAGGTGACTGAGGCATGGAGAAGATAAGGGCGTCATCCAAGGACACTCAGAGGAGTAAGACCCAGAGCCAAGATCTGAACACGTGATAATGTGACCCTGTATCCTCACTGAATCCCAGCGCTGTGCTCGATCATTCTGGCAAACTGCACATAATTCGGTGCTTGGTACGACACAGCATTCAGCAAATAAGGGCAGCTGTTATCAGCAGGACATGGGTTGTTTCTAGGTCCCACGAGAGTGTCACCTCCAGGAGAGCAGCGACCTTGTTAGTCTGGGTGACTGCTGCGCTCCCAGCACCTGGCCCTATGCACATTTGAAGGATGGATAAATGAATGAACGTGCCTCCCAGAAGGCAGGGCTGCCTGTGCATGGCTCTTATTCCAGGTCTGTGTCGCGCCACTGACACTGCCCCTCGGTAAGAACATCAGGCTGATCTGAGGCACAACAAGGAGTCCGGAGACTTGAGACCCCCACCTCCCTTTCACAGCGCAGGGGTGGCGGAAGGGGCTCCCAAGGGAAGAGACGAGTCCGGGGTCGCAATGCTGGTGGGTCCCGGCTCCGGCGGGGCTCTGCCCTCCACCGGGGCGGAGATGCTGGCCGACCCGGCACTGGGACCCGACAGGAGACAAAGACCCGCGGGGCCGCCGCACCCGCAAAAATCCTGGTGCCCCTCGCCCACCTCCCCGGGAAACAGCCGAATGCTACCATGCATCACCCGGCCTCGAAGCTGCGGAGAATACCGGGCCCCGGACGGAGCGGACACGCGATGCGGACCTGCCTGCGGGGTCGCCGTCCGCAAAGGGTCGCTAGGGTGCCGGAGGCCGCGGGCCGGACCGGCCTGTCACCTTCAGGACCGCCCGCCCACTCGCCCGCTCTCCGCCGGGGACCCTGAGAGCGAGCCGCCGTCACCCAGCTGGGCCTCCGCACGCCTAGGACTCCCCGCAGCGCCCGCCTCGCGCCCCGCGCGGCGACGCCGCACCCTCGCCCGTCTAGCTCGTACCTGCTGGGAAAGGGGGATGAGCGGGGCCGCCATCTTCCCGCGGACTCGGGCTCCGAGCGCCGGCGGGGAATGGGGCGGGGCCGCGCGCGCGCACTGGTGCGAGGGGCGGTGCGCGCGCAGCCGAGCCCAGGGGAGGGCGGGGCCAAAGCGGGGTGGTTCACGTTCCGCGGAGCTGAAGGGGCGGGGTCGAGGGCGGGGCCGCGCGCGCCTAGCCCTAGCCGAAAGGGGCGGGGCCTGGGAGGTGCGGGGACCAGGGACCTTTGCGGAATTCCTCCTGCATTCCTTCACCACCTCTTCCAGGATTTCTCTGCTCTTATGCCAAGGTCCCTTAGCCCTCCAGGTTCCTGCCGATTCTGGGCCCTCTGCAAGGGATGCCGTTGCCATTCCCGTGCGCCTGGCAAAAAGGATCCTCACGCTTCCCAACAAGGCGCCCTGTTCCTACGATAGGGTGTGTGTGTCTGTGTGTGTGTGTACACACCACCCTTCCCAACAACTGTTCCTAGGATAGGGGTCTGTATGTGTGTGTGTACACCACCCTTCCCAACAAGGCGCCCTGTCCCAGGATAGGGTCTGTGTGTCTATGTGTGTATACACACCACCCTTCCCAACAACTGTTCCTAGGATAGGGGTCTGTATGTGTGTGTGTACACCACCCTTCCCAACAAGGCGCCCTGTCCCAGGATAGGGGTGTGTGTGTGTGTGTGTGTGTGTGTGTGTGTGATATGGGTGTCAGCTAAACTGGGCTGCAGTATTTTCACCTCTCTGCACCGCAGTAGCACCCACAACACCTGGAATTATTTCCCCACTGCCACCTTCTTGATGTGTGGCCTCAGCAAGTAGCCTCTGCACCCCCAGCCCCTCTTCTGAAAGGAGGAAATGGTAATATGTATTTGCTATCCTTCCACCTCTGCACTGGACCCTGCACAGAGCAGGCATTTGGTGTTTGCCGGAGGACCATTACTGGAGAGGCATTTATTTCTTTAGACATGTGTTGCCTTCTTTTTGCTATGGACACCTGCTCATCTGTGGCTCAAATGGTAAAGAATCTGCCTTCAACACAGGATAACGGAGTTTGATCCCTGGGTCGGGAAGATCCCCTGGAGGAGGGTATGGCAACCCACTCCAGTATTCTTGCCTGGAGAATCCCATGGACAGAGGAGCCTGGTGGGCTACAGTCCATGTGGTCACAAAGAATCAAACACAACTGAGCGACTAACACTGTCTTTCCACTCATCCTTAGCCGATTTCCACTAAAAGGATGACAAAGGAAAGTTCCACTGGGTACTGACCACAGTGACACAAGGCTTCTTCAGCACAGGTTCCCCTTACGTGGTCTCTTTTGTGACAGTGGCACTTCTCAGGCAGTCAGGCTGGAAGGTCGAGCAATCCTGAGGTAGTGATGGCACAGCTTCCAGTCCATCTCCTCTACTCTGAAGTCTCACAAGCTTCCTGCTTCTGGGTCTTCAGCAACTTGATGTACCTCGTGCCACTCAAATGAGCAAAACATGCTTTGTGACTCATTCAACAAACTATTCACAGTCAAGTGTTCACTGAGCACAGGTGCTCTGTTGGTGAGCTGGGCAGACACACGCTGTCCACAAATAGGTCTCACCCTGGAGCTACCCAGGTCTGCTAAACAGACTGGGTCTCTGATTCTGATTTATAGCTCTGGGTGGGACCTGAGTCCGTTGGGCTGCAAGGAGATCAAACCAGTCCAACCTAAAGGAAATCAACCCTGATTAGTCACTGCAAGGACTGATGCTGAAGCTGATGCTCCAGTACTTTGGCCACATGATGCAAAGAGCAGACTCACTGGATAAGACCCTGGTGCTGGGAAAGACTGAAGGCAAAAAAGGAGAAGGGGGTGGCAGAGGATGGCATCACCGACTCAGTGGACATGAATTTGAGCAAATTCCAGGAGACAGTAGAGGACAGGGAAGCCTGGGGTGCTGCAGTCCATGGGGTCAAAAAGAACTGGACGTGACTTAGCGACTGAACAACAACAAACAAATCCCCAGGAGGTGCTGAAGCTGCTGGTCTCAGGCCATTCCCCTGCCCCCGCCATTGTGAGAACCACAAGTCTAGAGGGGGAAAAAAAATCCAAAAGAAAAAAAAAAATCACGTGAAGAAATAGATAACTATACATAGTGATAAGTGCTACATCATAGTCCAAGGGTGTGACACTTGAAGATTGAGGGTGCATTCAGTGATGGGGGGGGGGGGGTGGGTGGGCTGGGAATCACCACAAGCAAAAAGGAGCTGAAGCACAAAGAAGCATATTTAGACTGAGACGCTGGAGCTCAGAGAGCAAGACAGAGGGCCTTGAAAGTGAGAGTGAAAGTCGCTTAGTTGTGTCCGACTCTTTGCAACCCAGGCCAAAATACTGGAGTGGGTAGCCTTTCCCTTCTCCAGGGGATTTTCCCAACCCAGGGATCAAACCCAGGTCTCCTGCATTGCAGGCAGATTCTTTATCAGCTGAGCCCACGAGAGTCTTGAGACAAGGCCAGATCACGTATAGTCTGATCGGACAACACTGTGGATAGAGCAGTGAAACAGGACCATATGTGATTCAGCCTCGTTTTGAGACCATCTTGCTCTCTGAGCTCCAAGTTCTCAGTCTCACAGGATCCTTCACTTCCTGTGCACAGAGAAAGGGGAGGCCCCCAGACTGTTTTGCACATGATCAGCTTTGTGTTCTAGAACAGTGGCTCTGGATAAGGCGGGCAAAGTGGATGGAGAGGGTAGAAGCAAGTGGAACAGCTGGAAAGATGCAGCAGTGGTCCAGGCGGGGGTGACAGAGGCTGTTAGCTGCCTTGGGTGCTTTATCAGTCCATGTTCCATAAGGAAAAGAGAAGCCGGCAATATCTGTATTTCAAACAGAAGGCAATTTGATACAGGAGATTGAGTACAAAATTGTTGGAAAAGCAGAGGGGAAGGCAAGGTTACCGAAGATTAGTAACATGAGGAAACTGCTAGTCTCTTTAGGGTTAAAAGTCAAAAGGGAAAGGGTGTTATGCCAAAACCCACCACCACTGGGCGCTGAGCAGGAACCCGGATGCCGGTTTCTGCCATTATTGCTTTCTGTTTTGGCCATGCCACACTGTGGGATATTAGTTCCCGCATCAGGGATCAAACCCACGCCCTGCGTGGGAAGCTCAGAATCCTAACCATTGGACCACCAGGGAAGTCCCTCTGCTGTTGTTGCTAAAGTCCTTGTTATTGTCTCGACTGACTAAGGGGCGGCCAGGAGCCTGGGAAAAAAATGGCTTCTCCTCTCTGCCTGTCTTCTGACGTCCTTCTCACAGAACATGACGGGACACTAGTGGGCAAGGGTGTCTGGGAAAGGTGTGCAGGCTTCCAGCCTGTCAAGCGTCTACAAGGGCGACAACCACACAGAGACTCTGGCCTGGTCTTGACTGGAATCAGAGGCTCCATGATAAGAGTCCCACCAGGGCACTCCCTCTACTGCTGTGGCGGCCATCCTGGGCTGTGATCAACCACCCTGGGGTCTCTCTCACCAGAGTCTAGAGCTGCACCATCCAACACAGTGGCCACTCCACATATGGCGACATGCGTGCATGCTCAGTTGTGTCCGACTCTTTGTGACCCCATGGACTATAGCAGTCCAGGCTCCTCTGCCCTCCACTATCTCCCAGAGTTTGCTCAAATTCATGTCCAGTGAGTTAGTGATGCTCTCTAACCATCCCGTCCTCTGCCTCCCCCTTTTCCTTTTGCCTTCAGTCTTATCAGGGTCTTTTCCAATGAGTAGGCTCTTTGCATCAGATAGCCAAAGTATTGGAGCTTCAGCGTCAGTCCTTCCAATGAATGTTCAGGGTTGATTTCCTTTAGGATTGACTGGTTTGATCTCTTTGCAGTCCAAGGGACTCTCAAGAGTCTTCTCCAGCACTACAGTTCAAAAGCATCATGATCAGCTTTGGCGCTCAGCCTTCTTTATGGTCCAATTCTCACATCCGTACATGACTACTCGAAAAACCATAGCTCTGATTATACAGACTTTTGTTGGCAAAGTGATATTTCTGCTTTTTAATGTGCTGTCAAGGTTTGTCTTGAGGCTTCTCTGGTGGCTCAGACAGTAAGGAATCTGCCTGCAATGCAGGAGACCCAGGTTTGATCCCTGAGTCAGGAAGATCCCCTGGAGAAGAGAATAACTACTCACTCCAGTATTCTCGCCTGGAGAATTCCATGGAGTGAGGAGCCTGGCAGGCTAGTCCATGGGGTCGCAAGAGTCGGACATGACTAAGTGACTAACACTTTCAATTTCACTTCACTAGGTTTGTCATAGCATTTGTTAACCATAATGATGTCATTTTAACTTGATTACCTCTATAAAGACTTTATATATTTTTTAATTTTTATTTATGTGTTTTTGGCCACAAAGTATATGGGATCTTGATTCCCCAACCAGGGATTGAACCATTCCCTGAATTGGAAGCTGAGAGTCTTAACCATTAGACCACCAGGGAAGTCCCAAGACTTTATTTCTCATTTTAAAATGTATAGAAATACTGAATCACTATGTTATGGAATAGGAATTAACATAGTGTTGTAGGACAATTATACTTCAAAAATAAGCTCAGAGAAAAAGAGATCACATTTGTGGTTACCAGAGGCAGGGGGCTGGGAGAAGGAAATTGGATGAAGGCAGTCAAAAGATACAAACTTCCAGTTATAAGAAAAATAAGTACTAGGAATATAATGTACCACAGGATAAATATAATTAACACTGCTGTATGTTATATATAAAAGATGTTGGGAGTAAATCTTGTGTTCTCAGTGCAAAGAAAACATATATTCTTTCCTATTTCTTTAATTTTATATCTATATGAGATGATGGACATTCACTGAGTTTATTGCAGTCATCCTTTCATGATGTGTGTAAATCAAATCATTATGCTATACACCTTAAAGTTACACAGTTCAGTTCAGTTCAGTTCAGTCGCCCAGTCGTGTCCGACTCTTTGCGACCCCATGAATTGAAGCACGCCAGGCCTCCCTGTCCATCACCAATTCCCAGAGTTCACCCAAACTCATGTCCATCAAGTCGGTGATGCCATCCACCCATCTCATCCTCTGTCGTCCCCTTCTCCTCCTGCCCCCAATCCCTCCCAGCATCAGGGTCTTTTCCAATGAGTCAACTCTTCGCATGAGGTGGCCAAAGTACTGGAGTTTCAGCTTCAGCATCAGTCCTTCCAATGAACACCCAGGACTGATTTCCTTTAGGATGGACTGGTTGGATCTCCTTGCAGTCCAAGGGACTCTCAAGAGTCTTCTCCAACACCACAGTTCAAAAGCATCAATTCTTCGGTGCTCAGCTTGCTTCATAGTCCAACTCTCACATCCATACATGACCACTGGAAAAACCATAGCCTTGACTAGACGGACCTTTGTTGGCAAAGTAATGTCTCTGCTTTTGAATATGCTAACTAGGTTGGTCATAACTTTCCTTCCAAGGAGTAAGCGTCTTTTAATTTCATGGCTGCAGTCACCATCTGCAGTGATTTTGGAACCCCCAAAAATAAAGTCTGACACTGTTTCCACTGTTTCCCCATCTATTTCCCATGAAGTGCTATATGTCAATTATATATCAGTAAAACTGGAAGAAAAAATTAATTAATTACAATTAAGTGAGATTAAAAATTCACTCCTCTGAGAAGGTACAGCACCAAGTGCAAACCCTAATGCACAGGACGGACTCTGGGTGATAATGATGCATCTGTGTAGGTTCATCAATTGTCAGAAACGAACCATGGTGGTGTGGGATGTCATTGGTAGGGCAGGGTATACGAGTGTGGGGACAGACAGTATATGGAAAGTCTCTCAGTTCTGCTCAGTTTTGCTGTGGATTTAAAACTTCTCTAGAAAATGAAGTTTATTAATTTAAAAAATTATTTTATTTTTATTTTTTTGGTTGCACCTTGAGGCAACCAACCTTGAGGTGGGATCTTAGTTCCCTGAACAGGGATTGAACTCATGCCCCCTGCAGTGGAAACATGTTTTCTTAAACCACTGAACCACCAGGGAAGACCCAGTGAAGTTTATTAATCAAAAAAAAAATTCATCTCTCAGTCCCACCAGGCACATTTTAAGGGCTCACATGTGGCCAGTGGCTACTGTATTGGCCATGAAGACAAAGAAAGTTCTCCAGGATTGTGCTGCTGCAGAAGATGAGTCCTGCCAGGTCTGAGCCAGTCTGACCCACCTTTGTTCAGCTGTTTCTGGCATTTTCCCTCGAGTTCTAGCACTGCTTCTTTCCTCATTAACTTTTCCCTTGTTTAGAGTTTTGAAAGGTGGGCAGTGTTTGAGTCCCACCCCTGCGCTCCCAGGGAGTGAGTCTTTAGCTTCTGAGACTGGTTCGTGGTTGTCCAGTTGCTATTAAGTGCCCAGCTCTTTGTGACCCCATGGATTGTAGCCCGCCAGACTCCTCTGTCCATGAGATTTCCCAGGCAAGAATACTGGAGTGGGTTGCCATTTCCTCCTCCAAGAGAACCTCCCAACCCACAGATTGAACCTGGGACTCCTGCATTAGCAGGCAGATTCTTTACCACTGAGGCACCAGGGAAGACCTCTGAGACTGATAACTCCTGATTACCTGGGAAGACCAAAATGATCTGGGAGCCGAAAAAATTCAAGGTCGCAAGTCTGCCAACTTCGACCAAAGCCAGAACAAAACTTGTCCAACCTTTACTTCCTGGTCAGACTTTTCACACCAATCATTTATCCACATGCTGTGTATCATTTCCAATTTTATTTGGCTTCCTTGTAACATGACTAAATTCCAAATTCCAAAATTGGTGTATTAAATTTGATTATTCCCAACACAAATTTCTGTGTGAAAACAGAGCTCTTCAAAACAGAACCCTCTATGTGTGACTTTTTCAAAGCAAGTCATTTGCTTTAAGGGAAAAAAAATTAAACTGCAAAGTAATCACTATTTTCACTTGAGAGAATGGATTTCATTGCTCTGTTTTACAGAGAACCAACGGCCATAGAAGTGGGCCACAGAGTGGGGGGAAAAGCGTCACCTTCTTTATGGAATGTTAAACGTCTATACACAAGGCCTGGGTTCTCTGGAATAACCAGCATGCAAGGGAGGCATGCAAAACATTTCCAGACCAAGGGTGCTGCATAAAGATTCCATACTGGAAAAGTTTCCCACGTTATTAGGATCTTCCCAACCCAGGGATCAAACCCAGGTCTCCCGCACTGCAGGGGGATTCTTTACCAGCTGAGCCACAGGGGAAGTCCAAGAATAATGGAGTGGATAGCCTACCCCTTCTCCAGCAGATCTTCCCAACCCAGGAATCAAACCGGGGTCTCCTGTACCAACTGAGCTATCAGGGAAGCCCCAGTAATTTACAACCCAAAGCAATAAAGCATCATTTCTCCTTTCTCAAAGTAAGTTTTACTACCTTTTTTAAATAAAACATTTGAGGGGGATTAAGAAGAGGGTGTGGTGTTTTGGGCCAGAGTCTCACTGGCCTCGGGCTTCCTCCAGCACTTGGGTTTGTCCAGAGGAAATGTTTCTGGGTACCAGGATTGGGGGAGGTTGGAACAAGGGGGACCTGTGGGGAGGGGAGGGGAGGGGAGGGGAGGGGAGAGGAGACTGCTCAGGGAGAACCATACCCACCCCACTGAGAAAAATAGGAACATTTTTCAAAGAAAACTAGACAAATGACACTTTTAAAGGTAGAATAAAGTAAAGAAACAAGGTTTTACCAGTCATCTTTATCTGGGGTGGGGATGACTAAAACTCGTTCCTTCTGTGGAATCCTTTGAAGCTATTTTCTCGCCCCCTGAACCTGCCCATCAACATGTCGTCCTCATCTTCCTCCTGGGCCTTCTTCACTTCTTCCTTGGCCTGTATGGCATCCATCTCCTTTTCTGGGCCCTGGGGAAAAAAACAAAGAACCCGGTGGCCGGGGATTAGGCTTTCTGAGGGCTGACTGGGTGTCAGCATACAGCCTGCCTCTGCCTCCTGGAAGCCTCCACACCAGCTGGGGTCTGAAAAAGAAGCCCCCCCTAGGATATTCAAGTCCTCATTCCTGGAACCTGGAAATGTAACCTTAAATGGAGTAGGAGAGCGCTTCCCAGGTGGCGCCAGTGGTCAAGAGCCCACCCGCCAATCCAGCATATGAAAGAGATGTGGGTTTGATCCCTGGATGGGGAAGATCCCCTGGAGGAGGGCATGGCAACTCACTCCAGTATTCTTGCCTGGAGAATCCCATGGACAGAGGAACCTGGTGGGCTACGGTCCACAGGGTTGAAAAGAGTTGGACACAATTGAAACGATTTAGCACGCACACACACTATGTAGGGGGAAAGAGCTTTCCAGATGTGATTAAATTAAGCATGCTGAGATAAGGAAATTCTACTGGCTTACCAGGTGGGCCCTAAATTCTATCACAGTGTTCTCATAGGAGAGGGGCAGAGGGAGATTTGACACAGAGACAGAAGAGGAGATGGCCATGTGAAGATGGAAGCAAAGATTGGAAGGATGTGGCCACAAACCAAGGAGCACCAGGATCCTTCAGAAGCTGCAAGAAATGAAATAAGGGTTCTCCCCTAGAACCTGTGGAGGGAGCAAAGCCCTGCTGATGCCCTGATTTCAGCCCACTGATACTGATTTTGGACTTTTGGCCTCCAGAATTTGGGAGAATACATTTGCCATGGACCTTTTTGTTTTTGACCAGCTTCATGGCATGAGGGATCTTTGTTCCTTGACCAGGGATCAAACTCAACCCCCCTTACAGTGGAAGCTCAGAGTCTTAACCACTGGACCGCCAGGGAAGTTCCCATCTGTGATGTTTTAAGCCAGCGAGTTTGTGGTGATATTGTTATGGCAGCCCCAGGAAACAAATACCCTCTCCTTCTTCCATTCCCAGAGCACCTGGGTCTGTCTTTCAACCAGCTGACCAGTAAGGGAGAAATGAGAAGAGGCCTCAGAGCCTAAATGAGAAAATCCAAACTTTGGTAATTAAAAGAAAGTCCAGGACTGAGTGCAGATACGTCAAAGAGGTTCCCGAAGTCATTGCCGAAAAGTTTAGTAAGCCTTTGCGGCAGAAATCAGATTCAAGAAGAAATGGCTCATAAGAAAAATCCCTTAGTGATAACCACCTTTCATCAGTGAAGGGGAAGTTTCCCCCCGAAATGCCATGAAATGGTCAAAGTTTAAGCACCCACTTTGCAGCTGGTCCCAGGGTGATGGACATGACATCTGACGTGTGGGGCTCTGCTGACCCAGGGATGGATGGATGGCCCTTCCAAGGGGACTGAGTCTTAGAGTCAATGCCTGAAAGAACTCCTTTCATATGCAAGCTACATCCAGAGCTCACATCCCTAACCACCTCCACTACTGGGCTTTTTATATTCAGGGCTGATATCTCATCTGAATTATCCCATTGCCAGGTGCTAGAGAACTAGCGCCCCAGGGCCCACAGAAATTCTTAAAACTAGCCAATCCTAAGCCTGTTTATCCTGCTTCATCTACTCCTTCCTGCAGAGACCAAACCAAAGTTTTTTGCTCACATCTTCCACGCTTTCCCTCTGCCTCCTGACCAAACCTGGTGCTTCCCCATATGGCCGTGTGGCCTGGCGTGGCCCCTCCGCTCAGGATCTGTTAGTAAAACAAACTATCTTTTTTTGATGGTGCCCACTTCCTGGTCTGGGAGTCTTGCCATACCTGATTAACAACAAAACTTACATCTTAACACACAGGTATTACATCTTAACACACAGGTATTTCGGACTTCCCCGGTGGTGAAGACTCTGCATTGCCAGTGCAGGGGGGCTGGGTTTGATCCCTGGTTGGGGAAATAAGATTCCTCATGCCATGCAGTGGGGCCAAAAGATTTTTTTTTTTTAATTTAAGAACACAGGTATTTCACAAATGAGGATATCCAAATGGCCACAAAAGCCATGAAACAGTGCCCACGTCCATTCCTCATCCAAGAAATACACACAAAACTAGAGCGAGATACCCCCCACACACCTATAGAAACCCACTCTCCCCAGTGCTGGGGAGACTGGAGGAAGCGCAGAACAGTGCGGCCCCTCGGGAAACAGTCTGGCAGTTTCTCATAGAGTTAAAGACACATCATGCAGCTCAGCAAACCCCATCCTGGATTTTAACCAAAAGAAATAAAAGCGCTTATCTACACACACACAAAAACTATATACGAAATTGTTCACAGCTTTGATCATACTGTGAAAAACTGGAAACAACCCAAATGTCCATTAGCTGGTGAGCAAATAAACTTCTCAGTGAGATGGAGAAACAAGGTACTGATGAAACCCCAGCAACATGGAGAAATCTTGGAGACACTGCACTTGGTGTGGAAAGCAGACTCAGAAAGACTCCATGCCTCCAGTGGTTAAGACTCCATGCTCCCAGTGCAGAGGGCACAGGTTCAATCCCTGGTCAGGGAACTAAGATTCCACGTGCCGCACAGTGAGGTCAAAAAAGAAAAAGACAAAAAAAGAAGACCCTATACTACATGATTCGATTTATATGACATTCTGGAAAAGGCAAAACTATAGGGGCATAAAAACAAGGACTTATTGTACAGCACAGGGAACAACTATATTCAACATCTTGTAATAACCTATAAGGAAAAAAGAATCTGAAAAAGAATACACACACACACACACACATATATATAGAGAGAGAGAGAGAGCACCTTGCTGTATACCTGAAACTAACACATTGTTAATAAATTATACTTAAAAAAAAATCCAATAGGGACAGATATCAGATCATCAGTAGTTGCTGGCATAGGGGAGGGCTTGGCTACAAGGAGACTTCTGGGGGTGGTGAAATTGTTCTGGGCTTCCCAGGTGGCACAGTGGTAAAGAATCCACCTGCCAATCCAGAAGATCCAAGAAAATCAGGCTCGATCCCTGGGTTGAGAAGATCCCAGGAAAAGGAAATGGCAACCCACTCCAGTATTCTTACCTGGGAAATCCCACAGATAGTAGAGACTGGGGCTACAGTCCATGGGGTTGCAAAGAGTCAGACACGACTGAACACACACACACGAAATTGTTCTACATCTTGATTTTTAGTGGTGTTTTCATAACTGTATGTGTTTGTCAGAATTCATGGAACTGTACATTTCATGGCACGTAAGTCAGCCTTCAATAAATCCGACTCATCAGCAATTGACAGTAACGCCTAGCATGGCCGAAGATTTGCATTCCCTCCTGCATGGAAATTCTCATCTGTGCAGAAGGGAATGTAAATAGGATGACACGCTGGAAACCGTTTGCGTATGAACTGGTGACTGCTCTGTCTACTCCTGGGCATGTGGCCACTGAAAGACAGGTACGGGAGTGATGGTACAGGAATGACGGGAACCAGCTTATCCCTGAGGCCACAAGCTGGAAGTCTCCCAAAGCTGTATCCACAGAGAACAGATGCATAGCTTCTAGAATATTCACAAAGGAAAGACAAGCTACTGCTCTATGGGAAAATACAAATGAGCCTCACAACATGGCCTGAATAAATAATGGGTAGCTACATTGATACAAATTTCAAAAGGAGGTCAAATCCATCTGTGGTGATGGAATAGTGGAACGGCCATTCCTTTGGGGATGAGTGCCGGCTGGGAGGGGACATGAGGAGGCTCCTAGAGCTCTGGTGACATTCTATATCTTGATCTGGGTGGGGTGTTTATTATAGAAAAAGTGAAGCACCTTTTTCTATATGTGAGACTCAAGTATGGAAATAAATGAATAACAAAAGCAAAGTTCATCATGTTCATGGACTTCCCTGGTGGTCCAGTGGTTAAGAATCCACCTGCCAATGCAGGGGACACAGATTCAATCCCTGTTCCGGGAAGATCCCACATGCCGAGGGGCAAATAAGCCCGCGTGCCTCAGCTACTGAGCATGCGCTCTAGAACCTGTGCTCTGCAACGAGAGAAGCCACTGCAATGAGGAACCTTTGCACTGCAACGAAGAGTAGCCTCCACCAACCAAAAGTAGAGAAAACAAACATCCGACAGTGAAGACCCAGCACAGCCAAATACACACATAAATAAATAAAGGGCTGTCTTCTTTAAAAAAAAAAAAAAAGGTTCATTGTATTCATCGTACCTTGGTTTCACCCCAGGTGGCCTTGCCAAAATTCTCAGCATACTCTTCGTCATCCGTGATCAGGAAGTTGTCAAAGATGGTTCCGGATCTCACCTGTGGATGAAAATAAGTCCTTTGATACTGGTGTGGAAAATGAAACTTTCCACAAAGTAAAAACTGCTGTGATTTATTCGATACTGTCACAGAGATTAGCTGTCGACATTAGCACATGCTGAAACCCTTTTCTGGAATGTCAGTTCCCTCCAGAGCACTGGTCCTCAAACTTGGCTGTGTATGGGGACCACTGAGAACATTGACAAGACCGCTGATGCCTGGTCTCACTCCCAGGGATGCTGGTTTAGCAGGTCTGGGGCATGACCCGACACAGAGGCTTTGACGGTCTCCCCAGGGACTCAAGCATCCAGTGATGTTTGAGAACCGTGATTGAGACCCTGCCTGGGCAAAGTGTGAGCCATGGATGGGCAGCATCAACATCACTAGGGATTCAGGATCTCAGGTTCCACCCTGGACCCACTACATCAGAACCTGCAATCTTATCCTAAAGCTGATAGGCACCACAAGGTCAGCCCCAGGCAGATTTCCAGGGGGTGTGGGGGGCAGACAAGAAGTGTCCAGCGGACAGGAAGGATGTCCGTTTTACCTAGGGCTGTAAGTTTTGGGTCTGGGTAAGGGTGCCAGGTACACGACAGGAGCAGGAGTTCAGGGTGAAGTTCAGAGTTACTAAACCAGAGCAAGTTTAAAACCCGGCAATTTGCACGTCCCTCGCAGACCAGTGACTAAGAAGCCACCTGCCAACGCAGGGGACACGGGCTTGACCGCTGGTCCTGGAAGATTCCATACACCTCAGGGCAACTAAGCCCGTGCACCACAACTACTGAACCACACATGGCAACAGAGACCCAGTGCAGAAAACAACAAAAAGACAAAATGAGCGACCTGCCAAAGCTCCAGTCCAACGGCACCAATGTTCTCAAATTCTGAGAGATCGTATTCGGTCAAATAGCTGTTTTTCATCTTCTGATGGAGCCAAACATCTTTGTCTATGCCCTCAGGTTTCAGGCCATCCTGCAACAACAAACCATATGTGCTGGTCCCCGGGGACACGGGTGGGGAGGGGACTGGCAGGAAGATGGTGCCATATACGCACCTGGTATGGAGGCTTCTGGAGCATGGCCGCCTGCCAGTCCCCGTCCAGTTCGCCCTTCCAGTCACTCGGCTTGCTGGCGCTGGCATCCAGAAAATGCTTCTCCCAGTCCTTCAAATGCGTGCAGGGGGAAAAAGTTAGATTCTCAGCTTTGAGAAAGGAAATCTGCCGAGAGGCAGAGGCAGGCCTGTGACCCCGGGTGCCCTTTTCTCCTCCTCAACTTGATGGTGGAAGGGCTGAGTGCTGGGGTTCCTAACTTCACCAGGGGTTTCGACCACAGCCTGCAGTTTGAGGTCCTTTTGGTTAGACAGCATCACCAACTCAGTGGAAATGAATCTGAGCAAACTCCGGAAGGTAGTGGAGGACAGAGAAGCCTGGCGTGTTGCAGTCCATGGGGTCGAAAAGAGGGGGACAAGACTTATTGACTGAACAACAAGAGGAAACTAATACGCAGCTGTTACAGTCATGGATGCTTGGCTGCTGGTTACAAGCATGATGCTCAAAAATGCTATGTTCAAATGCAGAATGAAAAGAAAATCATTTTTATAAAGGTTGCTGAGGCATTTTCTTTTTTTTGGAAAAAGACATTGGTTTGGAACTTCTCTGGTGGTCCAGTGGTTAAGACTCCATGCTCCCATTGCAGGGGCCACAGTTTGATCCCTGGTCAGGGAACTAAGATCCCACATGCCACAACTAAGGCCTGGCACAGGTGCAAGCATGCTCAGTCGTGTCCGACTCCCTGCAACCCCACTGACTGCGGCCCACCAGGCTCCTCTGTCCATGGGATTGTTCAGGCAACAATACTGGAGTGGGTTGCCATGCTCCCCTCCAGGGGATCTTCCCAACCCAGGGATCGAACTCAAGTCTCTTGCAGTGGCCAGCGGATTATTCTTTACCACTTGAGGCACCTGGGAAACCCAAGACCTGGTGCAGCCAAATAAATAAAGATTTTTAAAATATCGGTTAAGAAAACAAACCCTTCTTGCTTTCATCTCAAATACTTCTAACTCCTTCACAATACCGTGCAGTATGCAGCTGTGTGGCTGGTCTCAGCACATGCACTCTAGGGAGGGCTCCTTGTTTGACTGTTAGCACCATCACTACCAGCCAGGCAGCACTTGCACGGCACCTGGGCACTCACAATCTACGCTTTACACCTTCTAGCAGCTGTGTGGGAAGAATCCACACCTGGGATTTGTCCTTGGCAGCCTGGTCCCAGCCCTCAGCCTCTGCTGATGCCTTCTCCATTTTCTTCAGTGACGTTAACTGCCAGTCATACTCGATGCTTCCGGATTCAATCGACTGACCATCAATTTTCACTTCGTAAGTGAGGTCTGGTCTTAAAACCAGAGTGTAGAGGTGTGTAAAGCTATCAACCTGCGTGTTTTGTGGGGAGAAGAAGAAAAGAATGAGACCCTCGATGTTTCCTAACACTCTCCTGATGAGTTGTCCAACAACTGAAGCTTGGCTGGGGCAGGCCTGGTTTCTTTCTTGGGCATGGTTAAAAGCCCAGACTGGACATAAGGAAAGCATTTAACATTCAATAAAGGAGGTCTGGAGACTTCCCTGGTGGTCCAGTGGTTAAGAATCCACCTTGCAACGCTGGGGATGAGGGTTGATCCCTGGTCGGGGAACTACACGAGAGGGAGCGACAAAGCCCATGTGGGGCACAGCTACTGATCCCGGGTACCACAACTGGAGATCCGTGTGCCGCAATGAAAGATCCCAAGGATGCAACTAAGACCAATGCAGTCAAATAAATATATTTTTTAAAAAAAAACAAAAAAAACTCTGTGCTTCCACTGCAGGGGGCATGGGTTCAATCCCTGCTTGGGGAACTAAGATCCCTTCAAGCCACACAGTGCGGCCAAAAATAAATAAAGGAAGATTGGAAGGTGGGTGGGAGGGTGCCTAGGGAAGCTGGGGGTTCCCAGGACATGCCTGTCACCAGCAGAGGAGACCCCAGCACCATACCCCGGCAGCATCAGTGTCACTGGGGGTACAGGGGCGATGCTCATTCCCAGGTCAGCCCTGATCTGCTGCGTTGGAACTCAGCGGACCCTCTGGTCACTTTCACAGGCCCTCCGGGGTCTCTGATACCACTCAGGTTTGAGAACCACCACCCCGGCATAAAGGCCCTGCCAGGAGGAGTCTCTCCCTGCTAAAAGCCAAATCCAAACACTTTCAGGGGCTTCCCTTGGCTCAGTGGTAAAGAATCCACCTGCCAATGCTGGAGAAATGGGTTCAGTCCCTGGTCCAGGAAGATCCCACATGCTGTGGAACAACTAAGCCCGTGCGCCACAACTATTGAGCCTGTGCTCTAGAGCCCGGGAGCTGCAGCTACTGAGCTTAAGTACCGCAACTATGAAGCCCATGCGCTCCAGAACTTGTGCTCTACAACGAGAGAAGCCACTGCAACGAGAAGCCCGTGAACCCCAACGAGAGAGTAGCCCCCACTGGCCGCACCTAGAGAAAAGCCCACCCAGCGATGAAGACCCCACATGGACAAGAGTAAATAAATACAATTAAAAAAATTTTTTTCAGTATCACTCTGATCTGCCATACTGTGTGGCCGATAACTCTATCCAGAATCAGCACTACAGTCTATTCTGTGTCCCCCTCAACCCTTGTAGTCCGCTCTGACAGCTGAATGCATGATTCTTCCAATGCTCTCCCCCTGCTCTCTGCCTGCCTCTGTCTCCACTCACCTTTCTTAGCTTAGAGTTTGAGCTGGCTGGCAATGCAGGAGACCTGGGTTTGAACCCTCGTCAGGAAGATCCCTTGGAGAAGGGCATGGCAGCCCACTCCAGTATTGTTGCCTAGAGAATCCCAAGGACAGAGGAGCTTGGCGGGCTGCAGTGCACAGGGTTGCAGAGAGTGGGCGGGACTGAGCACGCATGCTCGTATGCTCCCTCTCCTTGCTGTCAATCATCTTGCAACACACTGGCCTCCTGCCCAGATTCCCAGAGGCTATGGGTGCTAGGGATTCCTCAGGGGACAAGTCCCTACTTCCTGGTGCTTACCTTCAAAGTGGGGGCTGCACACTGGGGAGGCTACTTCTTCTTCCTAGGCCCAGACACCAGGGACTTAATGCAAGCTGCCTCTTTGGAGGAGCCCGGCTCAGGATCATTGAGTATAAACAGGCCCTAAGACCTAAAGGGTCATTTTCACAGGATCCTCTGGGTAAAAACGTCAAGGATGTATGCATTCATTTTAGAAATATTCCCATTTTAAAATGTTTTGGGGGCCTTCCCTGGTGGTCCAATGGCTGAGACCCTTTGCTCCCAAAGCAGGGGGCCTGGGTTCAATCTCTGGTCAGGGGACTAGATCCCACATGCTGCAACTAAGACCCAGTTCAGCCAAACAAATAAATATTTAGAAAAAAAATTGTTTTGGTATTTGGAAGATGAATTCCTCCAGAATGATTTTTCATCCTGAATACTTCATTCCTTAATGATGATGGATGTGCATGCGTGCTAAGTCGCTCAGTCTGTCCAACTCTTTGGGACCCCATGGACTGTAGCCCTCCAGGCTCCTCTGTCCATGGGATTCTCCAGGCAAGAATACTGAAGTGGGTTGCCAGGCCCTCCTCCAGAGGATCTTCCCGACCCAGGAATCGAACCTGAGTCTCTTGCATCTCCTGCACTGGCAGGTGAGTTCTTTACCACTAGCGCCACCTGAGAAGCCCAATGATGATGGAGGCTGAAATGCCACCATTCTGCTATAACCATTATGAAGCAAATTATAAATGGGTGTCACAGCTCAGGGTGAGATGTAAGTGTGCCCTTCTGGTGGGAGGGGAGTTTGGGGGAGAATGGATACACACACACACACACACACACACACACGCACACATATATATGGCTGAATCTCTTTGCTGTCCACCAGAAATTATCACAACACTGTTAATCATTGTTAAACTATATCCCAACATAAGATAAAAAGTTTAAAAAAACTGTAAATTTAAAATAAAATAATTTTTCATCAAAAAAAAAAAAAACCAAAAGACTTCAGAACCCAATCCAATCCAAGTTGTGGACAAGTGTCTCTAATGGGCCTGCTAAACTGGAAAGTGGGGACAGGAGAGACAAGGCTCACCCCCATGGTTCCCTTAAATATTTTAAGGTCAAAACTATTTTCTACAAACTTCCATTATCATCTTTTCAAGAGTTAACACGATCACCAATTTAATAGGAAAGCATTTACCTTACACCTGATTGATTTCTTGTTTGCATGATACTGATTCTTGAAATGTAAAATAACATGAACTGTCTTGATGTCAAATCCACAAATATCAGGTCCTACAAACAAACAAACAAAAATTAACCGCTCTCAAATTCCTTCCGTAATACATCACCAAAGCAATATCCCCACCGTTCTCCTGAAACAGTACACAAGACACAGGGAGCATACATGTCTGGGAATAATTAGATGCCCCAGGGAGATTTTTTAAATGGACGGCGACATTCAGTTCAGGTCATGGTCACCGCAGCCACTTTGAACTCCAGGGTAAGCCAGCAGGTGAGGAAGAAAAGGAAGGTCTAACAACACTCTGGTAAGCGTCCCCGCCACATGCAGTCTGAACTTCAGACCCTCCCTCGGAAGCTCTGATCAGGGCTCCTGTACCCACAGGAGGGCTCCAGAGCTGGACTGACTGGCTCTGATCCCAGCCACCTTCCATGTTGAGACGTATTTGCAAATAACATATTTGCCTCTCCCGCCTCAGTGTCCCAGTCTCTAAAATGGGGGTGTTAATCTTGACTTCACAAAGCTAATTCAAGGGGCTAATGTATGTAAAGCTTTTAGTATGGCAATGCTCAATATTTGTTATTATTGTCATGCTCCAAGAAAATATACACATATATAGATATTCTTTCTTAATAATATCCCCACATCAGAAGCAAAAGAGACGTTAGGATCAGTATGTAGATTCTGCCGAATGGTGAAGTCTGTAAGAAGTTCTATTTAATGATTTGGGGATTTCCCTGGTGGTCAAGTGGTTAACACTTTGCCTTTCAATGCAGGAAGTGCTGGTTCCATCCCTGATCAGGCCAAAAAACATGGCCAAAAAACAAAGAAATGTAAAATGGAAACAATATTGTAACAAATTCAATAAAGGCTTTAAAAGTGGTCCACATTAAAAAAAAAACCTTAAAACAAACACAACAAAGTTAATGATTTTTAAATTGGTATGAGATCAAGTTTCAGTCACCAAGGAAATGGAATTCTGTAGGATACTCTATGGAGAAGACAATGGCACCCCACTCCAGTACTCTGGCCTGGAAAATCCCATGGACGGAGGAGCCTGGTAGGCTTCAGTCCATGGGGTTGCTAGGAGTCGGACACAACTGAGCGACTTCACTTTCCCTTTTCACTTTCATGCATTGGAGAAGGAAATAGCAACCCACTCCAGTGTTCTTGCCTGGAGAATCCCAGGGACGGGGGAGCCTGGTGGGCTGCCATCTCTGGGGTCGCACAGAGCAGGACACAACTGAATCGACTTAGCAGCAGCAGCAGCAGGATACTCTATTCCTTGCTCAAAGACTAGGAAGTTCTGAATATTCTAAGCAAGGTTTACAGGAGGGATCTAGAAAATCTGTCAAGCCTTCTGAGAATGTCTGGAATTACCCAGCTGTGCCTTCATTGACTTGAAGCCGTAGGAATGCATGAGAGTGTCCGCGTGTCTTTCTGTCTCAAATAGAACTCCATTACATCCACAGACCCAAACCTGTACCTACCCCCATGAAAAAACTCTGTAAACACAGCAGATGACTGCGATTTCTTCTAGAATCTGTAGAGATGAACCTCCAGATTAAATAAGAGATAACTAGGCTGCACATAATTACTTAAAGAATATTAACAATTTGTCAGAGTACATGCGACGTTGAACTTAGAAATAGCATCCTGCTGCTGCTGCTGCTGCTAAGTCGCTTCAGTCGTGTCCGACTCTGTGCGACCCCATAGACGGCAGCCCACTAGGCTCCCCCGTCCCTGGGATTCTCCAGGCAAGAACACTGGAGTGGGTTGCCATTTCCTTCTCCAATGTATGAAAGTGAAAGGTGAAAGTGAAGTCGCTCAGTCGTGTCCGACTCTTAGAGACCCCATGGACTTCAGCCTATCAGGCTCCTGTGCCCATGGGATTTTCCAGGCAAGAGTACTGGAGTGGGTTGCCATTGCCTTCTCCGAGAAATAGCATCCTACAGGAGGACAAAAAACACCACATCTATCTCCCAGTGGAGTTCCCTGAAGATGTGTGGTTTATGAAATTTCTTTTTTTTTGTTATTGCTGGAAAAGAGTTTAATTTTTTAAAAAAACAAAAGCTATGTGAACTATTTGTATGAAAGTCTATTACCTTGGATAACCTCACATATGCAGATGACACCACCCTTATGGCAGAAAGCTAAGAACTAAAGAGCCTCTTGATGAAAGTGAAAGAGGAGAGTGAAAAAGTTGGCTTAAAGCTCAACATTCACAAAACTAAGATCATGGCATCCAGTCCCATCACATCATGGGAAATAGATGGGGAAACAGTGGAAACAGTGTCAGACTTTATTTTTTTGGGCTCCAAAATCACTGCAGATGGTGATTGCAGCCATGAAATTAGAAGACACTTACTCTTTGGCAGGAAAGTTATGACCAACCTCGACAGCATATTAAAAAGCAGAGACATTACTTTGTCAACAAATGTCTGTCTAGTCAAGGTTATGGTTTTTCCAGTGGTCATGTATGGATGTGAGAGTTGGACTATAAAGAAAGCTGAGCACCAAAAAGAATTGATGCTTTTGAACTGTGGTGTTGGAGAAGACTCTTGAGAGTCTCTTGGACTGCAAGGAGATCCAACCAGTGCATCCTAAAGGAGATCAGTCCTGGGTGTTCATTAGAAGGACTGATGCTGAAGCTGAAACTCCACTACTTTGGCCACCTGATGCGAAGAGCTGACTCATTTGAAAGACCTTGGTGCTGGGAAGGATTGAGGGCAAGAGGAGAAGGGGATGACAGAGGATGAGATGGTTGGATGGCATCACTGACTCAATGGACATGGATTTGGGTGGACTCCGGGAGTTGGTGATGGACAGGGAGGCCTGATGTTCTGCGGTTCTAGGTGAAATTGCTTAGTCGTGTCCGACTCTTTGTGACCCCATGGACTGTAGCCCACCAGGCTCCTCCATCCATGGAATTTTCCAGACAAGAGTACTGGTGTGGGTTCCCATTTCCTTCTCCTATGCTGCGGTTCATGGGGTCGAAAAGAGTCGGACATGACTGAGTGACTGAATTGAACTGAACTATTACCTTGGAATTGGAACATGAAATTTATTTTTCCCTCGAAATTGGTCAGAAATTTCTTCTAAGTACCTACACGTTTTTACTATTAAATTCAGCTTCAGAATGTGCCTAGATCTGACCAGAAAAATCTGGACTTTTTCCATTAACAGCAATCATAAAATAATTATGCAGGAGTGGATTTTTGTGAAAAATGAAAGCATATGGGCTCTGAAGTGGGGCTGACCTGACTTTTGGGCAAGTATTTTAATCTTTCTGAGCCTCAGTTTCCTTATTTGCAAAATGGGGGCCACATTACCCATTTCTAGCATCTTAAACATAATCTAAGATCACATAGTTAAGGCCCCTGGAAGGGTCCAGTGAAACATACTCCTCTCTTCCTCTTCAACACCTGCAAGCTGCTCTCAAACCAAAAACTGCAGCTAAGGGGATTTCCCTGGTGGTCCAGTGGCTAGGACTCCGCACTCCCAATGCGGGGGGCCTGGGTTCAATCCCTGGTCAGGGAACTAGACCCTACATGCCAACTAAGACCAAATGTAGGCAAATACATAAATAAATTTTTTTTTTTAAAAAACTGCAGCTAAAAAATCGCAGGAAGTGTTTTAAGACTGACACAATGGATTTGAGTGAAATGTAACTGATTTTGAGTTAAAAACAAAGTTTTCTGTATTAACAGAAAACTTTAAATATCTTCTTTACTCCAAAATATGCTGCTTTGCAATTTACATGTAGCAGACATGTTGAGTGTATTTAAAGGTAGTATTAGGTAGATATTTGCAGTTATTTTGTTTACCAAATCCAACTAAATCAAATATTTGTGAAATCATCTTTAATTCAACAGGTGGTAATATTTTTTTGCCAGATATCTCTGCTATCCTGACTTGAGGGAATAATTACATAACCCAAATTGAGCCACTTAAAATTGTTTCTTAATCTAAAGAAAGACCTTTTTCATTCCAGATTTTAAATTCAAGAGTAAATGTGAGACATGGCAGCATACCAGGCTTCCCTGTCCATCACCAACTCCCAGAGTTTATTCAATTGAGACAGTGATGCCATCCAACCATCTCATCATCTGTCATCCCCTTCTCCTCCTGCCCTCAATCTTTCCCAGCATCAGGGTCTTTTTCAATGTGTCAGCTCTTCGAATCAGGTGGCCAAAGTATTGGAGTTTCAGCTTCAACATCAGTCCCTCCAATGAATATTCAGGACTGATTTCCTTTAGGATGGACTGGTTGGATCTCCTTACAGTCCAAGGAACTCTCAAGAGTCTTCTCCAACATCACAGTTTGAAAGCATCATTCTTTTTGGTGCTCAGCTTTCTTTATAGTCCAACTCTCACATCCATACGTGACCAGTGGAAAAACCATAGCCTTGACTAGACGGACCTTTATTGGCAAAGTAATGTCTCTGCTTTTTAATATACTGTCGAGGTTGGTCATAGCTTTCCTTGACTAGACGGACCTTTATTGGCAAAGTAATGTCTCTGCTTTTTAATATACTGTCGAGGTTGGTCATAACTTTCCTGCCAAGGAATAAATGTCTTTTAATTTCACGGCTGCAGTTACTATCTGCAGGGGTTTTGGAGCCCAAAAAAGTGAAGTCTCTCACTGTTTCCACTGTTTCCCCATCTATTTGCCATGAAGTGATGGGATCAGATGCCATGATCTTAGTGTTCTGAATGTTGAGCTTTAAGCCAACTTTTTCACTCTCCTCTTTCACTTTCAGCAAGAGGCTCTTTAGTTCTTCTCAGCTTTCTGCTGTAAGGGTGGTGTCATCTGCATATCTGAGGTTATTGATATTCCTCCGGGCAATCTTGATTCCAGCTTGTGCTTCATCCATCCCAGCGTTTCTCATGATATATTCTGCATATAAGTTAAATAAGCAAGGTGACAATATACAGCCTTGATGTACTCCTTTCCCTATTTGGAACCAGTCTGTTGTTCCAAGTCCAGCTCTAACTGTTGCTTCCTGACCTGCATACAGGTTTCTCAAGAGGCAGGTAACATGGTCTGGTATTTCTTTCTCTTTGAGAATTTTCCACAGTTTGTGGTGATCCACCCAGTCAAAGGCTTTGGCATAGTCAATAAAGCAGAAATAGATGTTTTTCTGGAACACTCTTGGTTTTTTGATGATCCTACGGATGTTGGCAATTTGATCTCTGGTTCCTCTGCCTTTTCTAAATCCAGCTTGAACGTCTGGAAGCTCACGGTTCATATACTGTTGAAGCCTGGCTTGGAGAATTTTGAGCATTACTTTACTAGCATGTAAGATGAGTACATTTGTGCAGTAGTTTGAGCATTCTTTGGCATTGCCTTTCTTTGGGAGTGGAATGAAAACAGACCTTTTCCAGTCCTGTGGCCACTGCTGCTGCTGCTGCTGCTGCTGCTGCTGCTGCTGTTGCATCACTTCAGTCGTGTCCGACTCTGTGTGACCCCATAGACGGCAGCCCACCAGGCTCCCCCGTCCCTGGGAATCTCCAGGCAAGAACACTGGAGTGGGTTGCCATTTCCTTCTCCAATGCATGAAAGTGAAAAGTAAAAGTGAAGTCGCTCCAGAGTTTTCCAAATTTGCTGGCATATTGAATACAGCACTTTCACAGCATCCTCTTTTAGGATTTGAAATAGCTCAACTGGAATTCCATCACCCACACTAGCTTGACTTGACTTCACATTCCAGGATGTCTGGCTCTAGGTGAGTGACCACACCATCGTGATTATCTGGGTCGTGAAGATCTTTTTTGTACAGTTCTTCTGTGTGTTCTTGCCACCTCTTCTTAATATCTTCTGCCTCCATTAGTTCCCTACCATTTCCGTCCTTTATTGAGCCCATCTTTGCATGAAATGTTCCTTTGGTATCTTTAATTTTCTTGAAGAGATCTCTAGTCTTTCCCATTCTATTGTTCTCCTCTATTTCTTTGCATTGATCACTTCGGAAGGCTTTCTTATCTCTCTTTGCTATTCTTTGGAACTCTGCATTCAAATGAGCATATCTTTCCTTTTCTCCTTTGCTTTTCGCTTCTCTTTTCACAGCTATTTGTAAGGCCATTGTTTCTCTTCTCCTTATGCAATTCCCACAGTGCGGTATGTTGGTTTGTTTGATGGTGTCCTATAGGCCCCTTAGGCTCTGCTTGCTTTCCTTCAGACTTGTTTCTTTCTGCTTCTCAGCCTTAATCATTTCCACTAACCTGTCTTCAAGTTCCTGGATCCTTTCTTCTATATGCTCAAACCTGCCTTTAACTCTTGTAGTGAACTTTTCATATCCGTTGTACTTTCTAACTCCAGAATTTGATTTTGGGTTCTTGTTAAGTTTACCATATCCTTGGCTTTCTTTCTTTCTTTTTTTTTCGCTTTTTTCCTATCTCCTTATTGTATTTCCATTTTCTCATATTTTTGACTTTCACTACATCTTCATTTAGTTCTTTTAGAGTCATTCAGACAGATATTTAAGTCTAACAGGTCTGTCATTAGGTCTTTTTACCAGGGACAGTTCATATTGATTTTTTTTTTTTCATTTGAGTGGGCCATACTTTCTGGCTTCTTTGTATACTTTGTGATTATTTGCTAAACACTGGACATTTGAGGCTAATGTTAACTCTGGAAATTGGGTTCTCCTCCTTCTGTAGGCTTTGCTTTGTTGTTTTTGGTTTTTTGCTTGATTTGTTGAAGGCTCACTCTGTACCAAGGGTCAGCCTGGGACATAAATAGGGTTTTCTCAGGCTTTTTTCTGAGTGTTTTCCTGGGTATGTGCAGTCACTTTTTAGTTTCCCTTGCATATGCATTTGTCTTTTTAATGTCCTAATCTTTAACGCCTAGTTTCCTAAAGGGGGAAAGGTGAAAAATGAAGAGTGGGAGGGGAGGGTTCTAGCCCTTTTAGTCCCCTGGGATTCATTTCAGGGGGAAGAGGAGAAGATTACAACAATGTATGGAGATGTAACAACAATGGCTGGCCATCTGTTTTTCTGTGCCTCTACCATCAGAAGCAGGAATCAGCCATTGGACCTCAGATCTTTGTTATTTGGAGAACAGGATCCTTTTTGCCTACCCTGGTCCCAGTAAAAGCTGCTCCAGGAACAGGGTGCACAGCTGTCTGTCAGCCATGTGGCTAGAGGTGGGAGATGGGTAGGTACTACCAGGCAAAGAACTGAAATTCACCGCCGGTGACCTCCCCAGTCTTCTGCTGGGAGGTGCAATACTTCCACTGACTGCAGAGTTCCGTAATAGTTACATCAGAAAGATTCTGCCAGTGCAACTGTTGTCTAGGTGGGGAGACAGATTCCTGGTGCTTCCTTTTCCCCCATCTTCCCAGAATCCTCATTCTTAAAGGTTTTTGAATCCACACACTTCAGTTATGTCTGGTTCCTATAGCCAAATGTGGTCCCTTCCCAATTCCAGCACAGATGTTAATTACTCCTGGTGTTATGAGACATTTAATGTATTCTAGCAGTCACCACAGAGAAGGCAATGGCACCCCACTCCAGTACTCTGCCTGGAAAATCCCATGGACCGAGGAGCCTGGTAGGCCGCAGTCCATGGGATCGCTGAAAGTCGACACGACTGAGCGATTTCCCTTTCACTTTTCACTTTCATGTATTGGAGAAGGAAATGGCAACCCACTCCAGTGTTCCCTTGAGAATCCCAGGGATGGGGGAGCCTGGTGGGCTGCCGTCTATGGGATCACACAGAGTCAGACACGACTGAAGCAACTTAGCAGTAGCAGCAGCAGCAATCAACAAGCTTTTTATGTAAGGAGCCAGACAGTAAATAGTTCTGGTTTTGTGAACTACATATTCTCTGTCATGACCATTCAATTCTGCCACTGCTGCTTGAAAGCCACCATAGACAAGATGTGAATGAACAGAGTAAGGCTGCATTCCAATTAAGACTTCACTTGTGGACACTGAAATCTGAGTGTCTATTATTTTTATGGATCAAAAGTACTGTCCTTTTTTTAATCATTCAAAAATGTTAAAAACCTAGGAGTTCCTTGGGCACCTAGTGGTTAGGATTCTGGGCTTTCACTGCCGTGGCCAAGGTTCAGTCCCCGGTTGGGGAACTGAGACCCTGCAAGCCATGCAGTGTAGCCAAAAAAAGAGTTAAAAACCCATCCTTAGTTCACCAGCCATAATACACACAGGCTTTGGGCTGACATGGCCCATGGTCAAGGTATACATTCCTGAGGCATTCAAAATACCTGGGCTATATAAATGTTGGATAAATAAATTTCTCCCCAGAACAATAGAATGGTACAGTTGCCTTTCTGCTATATTAATTAAATCTGTGTGGGGGCATGCTAAGGTGCTTGTCATGTCCGACTCTTTGTGATCCCAAGAACTGTAGCCCGTCAGGCTCCTCTGTCCATGGAATTCTCCAGGCAAGAATACTGGAGTGGGTTGCCATGCCCTCCTCCAAATTAATTAGGTTTAACAGCACTAAAAACCTTTAGTTAGATTTTCTCAACACAACTTGAGCAAAGTCAATCTAAGGATCCTATAAGTGGAAAGGTTTTCAAAAATCACCAGAAATGGTTGTCAGTACTATCGAAACTCACCAAACATAATATAGTACTGGGACTTCCCATTCAGGTTCTTCTGATCCAAGTCTGCAGGGAACAGCTTAATGTAGCCCCCTCCGCAGTCCATCTTCTGCTCATGTTTCACTGTGTACTGAATGATCAGAGTCTTCCCCTTATTGCTAAATGGTTTGAACCGTGCAGAGATGGCATAGAATCGGCTATTTTGTGTGGTTTGCAGACCTTTAAATAAAAAGTACTCATGAAGGAATAGGAATGACACCACTCAGCAAGACAGGAATTAAATGGCTATCCTCCCCTACCTAATAAACCTCCCAACCATTTATGTTGATCCTGAACCTATAGCACATCTGTACAATAATATGCAACGGGCGTGTCACTAACAGGCTCTCTGCTGCCACCGAACTTCTATCTCACATACCCATGTGTGTGTTTTTGTATTTAATATACCAGTTAGGTCTTAAGTTATAAAAACGCTTCAGTTCTAACTGACAGATATGCAGTCTAATTACAAATAAAAGATTCATTTTGCTTCCCTTCATTTTCCAAGGGGTGGGAATATACAAGGAAGCTTTGTAGCAACTGGGTTAAAAAATGGAGCATTCTGGGACTTCTCTGGTGGTCTAGTGGTTAAGAAACTGCCAGCCAGGGCAGGGGAAATGGGTGTGACCCCTGATCCAGGAAGATTCCTCATGCCGTGGAGCAACCAAGCCTGTGTACCACAACTACTAAAGACCGTGTGCTCCAGGGCCCACGCGCTGCTGGAAGAGAAGCCAGCGCCACGAGAAGCCTGCGCGCCACGACCAGAGTAGCCCCCACTCGCCACAACTGGAGAGAGCCTGCGCACAGCAACGAAGGCCCGGTGCGGTCGAAACTAACTAATCTTCTAAAAAATGAAATAGTGCCATCGGCAGCAACACGGATGGACCTTAGACTTACTTACTAAGTGAAGTAAGTCTGACAGAGAAGAAGAGATGTCCTATGACAGCCCTTATATATGGAATCCATATTTTAAAAAAAATCATGCAAATGAATTTACAAAACGGAGACTCACAGGCTTAAGAGAATGAATTTATGGCTGCTGGGGGTAAGGATATGGGGAAGGGATAGTTAGGGAGTTTGGGATGGACATGCAGACACTGCTACATTTAAAACGGATAACCAACAAGGACCTACTGTAGAGCACAGGGAACTCTGCTCACTGCTTGGTGGCAGCCTGGATGGGAGGGGAGTCTGGGGAAAAACAGATACTTGGGTATGTATGGCCAGTCCCTTCGTTACATTGTTTGTTAATTGGCTATATCCCAATACAAAATACAAAGTTGAATAAATAAATACATGGAGCAGTCTACTTCTTTACCTTAATTCTCATCATAAAACAGCTACTTTAGAGACACAATAGCTAAAGGAGAACAGAGTGCTGATCTGGAAAAAAAAAAGGTGCTTCACCACGTGGGGTGAGTTGGTTCGAGGTGTCACCTGTATAGCGGCTCTTTTTATGAAGACAACCATCCTTTTGTTGTGTGAATCATCTTATACAAGCCTAGTCATTTACTTCAAGACCAAACTCCCTTTTCAGCTGCCACATGGCCCTGAACCAACTCCTTACCTTTTACTGGGCTATAAGACAAACCTGACCACAAGGACCTACTGTAGTAGCACAGGGAACCACACTCAATATTTTGTAATAACCTATAAAGGAAAAGAACCTGAAATATATATATATACATAACTGAAGCACTGTGCTGTACACCTGAGACTAACATGATATTATAAATCAACTATCAACTGTACTTAAAACAAGAAAGACAAACGTGAAAACAGCCAGTCTTCTTATAACCTACCCTTCTGTGCAACATAATCCTGTCCCCATAATTGCCTCTGCTGAGAGCCATCATTAATGAACCTGGCATTCTACATCAGTATGTCTAAGCCTGAATTCACCATTGACTTCCCACTCCCACACCTACTTCTCTCTTCTCCATTCTTTCCCCCCTCAACCTCTCTCAGGTGATCTGCAGTCCCTCCCGCTACCATCCAGGCAATTCTAAGGCCATCTGGTTATAGCAAACACCCTCTTCCAACAATACAAGAGATGATTCTACACATGGACATCACTAGATGGTCAATACCAGAATCAGATTGATTATATTCTTTGCAGCCGAAGATGGAGAAGTTCTATGTAGTCAGCAAAAATAAGAACAGAATCTGACTATGGGTCAGATCATGAACTCCTTATTGCCAAATTCAGACTTAAATTGAAGAAAGTAGGGAAAACCACTAGACCATTCAGGTATGACCTAAATCAAATCCCTTACAATCATACGGTGGAAGTGGCAAATAGATTCAAGGGGTTAGATGTGACTGACAGAGTGCCTGAAGAACTATGAACAGAGGTTAGTGACATTGTACAGGAGGCAAGTTCAGTTGGTAAAGAATCCATCTGCAATGCAGGATACTTCGGTTTGATTCCTGGGTTGGGAAGATCTGCTGGAGAAGGGAAAGGCTACCCACTCCAGTATTCTGGCCTGGAGAATTCCATGGACTGTATAGTCCATGGGGTCACAAAGAGTTGGACACGACTGAGCGACTTTCACTTTCAGAGATCTCTTCAAGAAAATTAGAGATACCAAGGAACATTTCATGCAAAGATGGGCACAAAAAAGGACAAAAATAGTATGGACCTAACAGAAGCAGAAGATATTAAGAAGAGGTGGCAAGAACAGACAGAATTATACAAAAAAGATCTTCACAACCCAGATAATCATGGTATGATCACTCACCTAGAGCCAGACATCCAGGAATGTCAAGTCAAGTGGGCTTTAGGAAGCATCACTATAAACAAAGCTAGTGTAGGTGATGGAATTCCAGTTGAGCTATTTCAAATCCTAAAAGATGATGCTGTGAAAGTGCTGCACTCAATATGCCAGCAAATTTGGAAAACTCAGCAGTGGCCACAGGACTGGAAAAGGTCAGTTTTCATTCCAATCCCAAAGAAAGGCAATGCCAAAGAATGTTCAAACTACCGCACAATTGCACTCATCTCACACGCTAGTAAAGTAAAGTAATGCTCAAAATTCTCCAAGCCAGGCTTCAGCAATACGTGAACCGTGAATTTCCACATGTTCAAGCTGGATTTAGAAAAGGCAGAGGAACCAGAGATCAAATTGCCAACATCCTCTGGATCATCGAAAAAGCAAGAGAGTTCCAGAAAAACATCTACTTCTGATTCATTGACTAAGCCAAAGACTTTGACTGGGTGGATCATGATAAACTGTGGAAAATTCTGAAAGAGATGGGAATACCAGACCACCTCCTGAGAGGTGCCTGCCTCCTGAGAAATCTGTATGCATGTCAAGAAGCAACAGTTAGAATCGGACATGGAACAACAGAGTGGTTCCAAATTGGGAAAGGAGTATGTCAAGGCTGTATATTGTCACCCTGCTTATTTAACTTATATGCAGAGTACATCATGAGAAATGCTGGGCTGGATGAAGCACAAGCTGGAATCAAGATTGCCGGGAGAAATATCAATAACCTCAGATATGCAGATGACACCACCCTTATGGTAGAAAGCTAAGAAGAACTAAAGAGCCTCTTGATGAAAGTGAAAGAGGAGAGTGAAAAAGTTGGCTTAAAGCTCAACTTCAGAAAACTAAGATCATGGCATCTGGTCCCATCACTTCATGGTAAATAGATGGGGAAACAGTGGAAACAGTGTCAGACTTTATTTTTTGGGCTCCAAAATCACTGCAGATGGTGACTGCAACCAAGAAATTAAAAGACGCTTACTCTTTGGAAGAAAAGTTGTGACCAACCTAGACAGCATATTAAAAAGCAGAGATGTTACTTTGCCAACAAAGGCCCATCTAGTCAAGGCTATAGTTTTTCCATTAGTCACATATGGATGTGAGAGTTGGAATACAAAGAAAGCTGAGCACCAAAGAATAGATGCTTTTGAGCTGTGGTGTTGGAGAAGACTTTTGAAAGTCCCTTGGACTGCAAGGAGATCCAACCAGTCCATCCTAAAGGAGATCAGTCCTGACTGTTCACTGGAAGGACTGATTTGAAGCTGAAACTCCAATACTTTGGCCACCTGATGTGAAAAACTGACTCATTTTAAAAGATTCTGATGCTGGGAAAGATTGGGGGCAGGAGGAGAAGAGGACAACAGAGAATGAGATGGCTGGATGGCATCACTGACTTGATGGACATGAGTTTGAGCAAGCTCCAGGAATTGGTGATGGACAGGGAAGCCTGGAGTCCATGGGGTCGCAAGGAGGTGGACACGACTGAGCCACTGAACTGAAGGCCATCTGACTCACCCCACTCCTCAGCCATCACCATCACCTCTCAGCACCTCGCTTCTCTGTCTAGTTTAATTCTGTGGATCTTTCCATCCATGACTTCTATGTCATGATCCTGGGAGACCACAATGAGGGGTGGAATTAACCAGTATACTCAGTGTCTTGCCTGTATCTGCTCTCAGTAGACACGTGCTGGAGTGAATGAAATGCAGAGTCTAGAGCCTCAGCATTCCAGGTTGGAGGAAGGAAAAATATTATGGTGGAAAAAAAACAAATGACAACTCTGCTCCTTAGACAAGCTTCATAGAACTTGTCATTTTCAACTCCATTTTTTCCATTACAGCCTGACAATTTGGAGCACCATGTATCTATGAAACAATACAAGTACATTCCAAAACCAGAGGTTGCCGGGTTTTAGGGCAACATTGCTGTAACAGGGCCAAGATGGAAGATGAATGGAAGGTGAACGGAAGGTGGTAAAGAGGGGAACTTTTCATCTAAATCAGGGGTTGGTAAACTTTTTTCTGTTAAAGCCAGGGAATAAACATTTTACACTTTTGAGAGTCTGAACTACTCAATTCTGCCTTGAGAATTGTAGTCCGAAAGCAGTCACAGACTGTATGCAAATAAGTGAGCCTGGCTGTGTTCCACTAACCCTTTATTTACAGACTGTGAAATTTCAGACACTGCATGGAACGCTTCGTATAACTTTAACGCATCACAAAATACTATTTCCCTTTCTTTTTCCTCCAACAACTAAACAATGAAGAGGGGACTCCCTGGTGGTCCAATGCTTAAGAATTGGCCTTGTAATGCAGGAGACAGAGGTTAAGCTCTGTTCTGGAAACTAAGATCCCACATACCGCACAGCAACTAAGCCAGGGTGACACAGCTAGAGAGCTCGTGCATGGCAAGAAAAAGATCTCCTCGCCATGGAACGGAAGCTCCCGCATGCTGTGACTAAGCCCTGAGGTGGATTAAAAAGAAAATTTAGAAATCTAACTGGGTGTATAAAAAAACAGGCAGTAGTTTGTCTACTTTTAATTATTAGGAATGAGAAGCCAAAACGGAGGTTATTCTTGGTACCAGAAGGCTACTGACTTGGGGCCGGGTGGGGGTGGGGGACTTGTCTCTGGGGGTGGAAGTGGGGCCTGAAAGTTCCTACCTTGATCTGGGTGTGCAGTCATATACTATATTCATTCTATCGGACCCCCTAAGATCCATCCACTTGACAGCATATAACTTTTACCTTAATTTTTTTTTTAACTTGAAAATAAAAATGAGAAGTATCTTCTAATCTTTTTCCTTCTGGAGCGTAAGGCCCTCGGGTCTCCAAACCCATCTGACTAGTGCTTGTAAAGAGGCATCATCCTGGTCTCTTCTAAAGAGAGAAAAGACAAAACAACCCTACCCAGGTCTGTTTCCCGAATTGTGAAATGGGTTTTGGGGTGTGCCACACCTACCTTGAAAGGTTTCTATGAGGCGTTTAATATTCATTTAATTAATTTCACGTTTCCTACACTAACCTTTGTCTTTCTCTTTATGACCATAAAAATTCCCGGACGAAAGTCTAAAATGCCCAAATTGTGAGTCATTAGTGGAATGCACCCATCGGTTCCGCCAGCGCTCTGTAGGGGGTAAATAACACAGGTTAGGGCTGAAAACTGTTAATGTGTGCCGTAGGGAGAATGATGGGGACGCTCGAGGCTTCGAGGCTTCAGGGTTTTGATACCACCGATCCTTCGTCTAAAGGCCGGGCCAAATGGCAACTCAGGCCATCCGATGGGCAAACGGGGTATGCGGGAGCTTACACCCCCGCCACCATCGGCGTCGCCCCTTCACCTCCATCTAGAAATTCCTCTTGGAAGTAGACGGTGGCCAGTGCCACCCGCAGCACACAGATTGCCCAGAGCGGGACGCGAGCCGCTGCCATGGACCGTGCGGCACCACTTCTTCTCGTAACTGCCCCTTGGCGCGTCCAGCGGTCTCCGCGGCCCGCCAGGCCAGTCCCGGAACTACAGCTCCCGTCACGCCTCTCGATTATGACCCGAGAGACCATTGGGCTCGGACGCGCGGTGCACACCAGGCCCGCCCCAAAACTACCACTCCCATGAAGCCTTGCGATTGTGATCTGAGGCGCTATTGGTCCTCAGGGCGCGGGGTGACCCGGGAGATGTAGTCTCTTTCGCCAGGGCGCTATTGCCGAGGGCAACGGTCCCCTCTGGCACGAGTGTTCCACCGTGAGCGGCGGCAGCCTCCGCGGAAGGACTTCGCGGGAGGAGGTTGGCCGGGTTGGCTGGGCGGTGGCCGGGCTTGCTGCCTGGACTCGGGAGAGGAATTGAGGGGAAAGGGGCGCGCTCCGGAGCTGAGTAGGTCGGGCAGCGGGAGGGCGGTTCAGGGGCCTGAAGCCTCAGTTTCCCCGTCTGAGGCGCACAGGAGAGATGGTCCGATGTGGGTCGCTCCAGGCCTTGGGGGAACAACCCGCTGGTCTGAAGGGCGCCCCTATTTTCAAAAATTGGTTTATCTTTTAACAGCTTTATTGATAACTCATCTACATACGGTACAATTCACCCTTTTAAGCTTACAATTCCCGTTATTTTACTAAAAATTTACCAAATGGTACAAACATCACCACCATCCAGCTTTCGAACCTGTGGGTCACCCGAAATGTATCTCTCCATCCCCGCTACCACCCGCAGTCCCAGGCAACCACCCATGGGCTTTGTGAGTTTGTGGACTTGGCTTTTCTGGACAGTCCTTGTAACTGGAATAGCAGGGTGTGTGGTTTTTTGCATCATCTGGTATTTTCACTTAGTGTGGTGTGTTTGACACGTGTGCGTGTTGTGTGTATCATTATTTGTTCTTTTTTATTACTGAATAGTTCTCATCCATTCACTGCTGCTGCTTTCTGCGTCGCTTCAGTCGTGTCCGAATCTGTGCGACCCCATAGACGGCAGCCCACCAGGCTCCCCTGTCCCTGGGATTCTCCAGGCAAGAACACTGGAGTGAGTTGCCATTTCCTTCTCCAATGCATGAAAGTGGAAAGTGAAAGTGAAGTCGCTCAGTCGTGTCCGACTCTAGCGACCCCATGAACTGAAGCCTACGAGGCTCCTCCGTCCATGGGATTTTCTAGGCAAAAGTACTGGAGTGGGGTGCCATTGCCTTCTCCGTTCACTAGTTAATGGCTATTTGGGTTGTTGCCACTTTTTGTGTATTATGAATAAGAACTGTTACGAACATTTGCATCCATTTCAGTTATCTTGGGCTGCAGGGGATTGAAATTGCTGGGTCCTATGGGAACTACGTTTAACTTTTTGAGGACCTACCAGACTGTTTTCCAGGTTGGCAGATGCATCGTTTTACAGTCTCCTCCAAGGGGTATGATGGTTCTATATAATATCTTCACATCTTCACCAACCACGTGTTCCTTTCTGTACTTTTGATTACAGTCACTCTAGTGGGTGTGAAGGCAATGGCACCCCACTCCAGTACCCTTGCCTGGAAAATCCCATGGATAGAGGAATCCATGGGGTCACTAAGAGTCAGACACGACTGAGCGACTTCACTTTCACTTTTCACTTTCATGCATTGGAGAAGGAAATGGCAACCCACTCCAGTGTTCTTGCCTGGAGAATCCCAGGGACAGGGGAGCCTGGTGGGCTGCCGTCTGTGGGGTCACACAGAGTCGGACACGACTGAAGTGACTTAGCAGCAGCAGTGGGTGTGAAGTGGGATCTCATAGTGGCTTTGATTTGAATTCCCCTCATAGATAATGTTGAGCATCTTATTACATGCTTATTGGCCATTTGTATATTTTTTTGTGTGAAATATCAGTTCATGTATTTTGCCTATTGGTTTATTTTTAATTGTGAGTTTATAATGTATTTTTACAAAAAATACATGTTTCTGAAGCTAACACAATATTGTAAATCAACTATACTTCAATAAAAAATTTAAAAATACATATCTATTTTAGTTGTGGTAAAGTATATATAACATGAAATTTACCCTTTTAAACATTATTATTTTTTTTTAATTCTTTTTTTTTGCCTGATCTGTGGGGCTTGCAGGATATCACTTCCCAGATCAGGGACTGAATCCCACCCCCTGGAATCCTAACTACTAGGCCACCAGAGAAATTCCCCCCTCCTTTTTTTTTTTTAATAAAAAAAATTTTTAAATTAATTTTTAAATTTATTTTAAACCTTTCAGAAGAACTAGATGCCAGAAAACCTGGCCTGGTGGTCAGACTTGCCCTCTGACCAGCACGGAATGGCCTGGAGCCTTAACTACAAAAATATTCACAGAGATAGCTGTTGTTGTTCAGTGCTTTCTACTTCCCCTTCCCCATGTCCTTGCAGCTAAAAGTTAGCCCATTATGCAGGTAGTCCAAATACTGTCATTGTTATCATTTTGTTTAGTTGCTAAGTCATACCTGACTCTTTTGCGACCCCATGGACTGTAGCCTGTCGGCCTCCTCTGTCCGTAGGATTTCCCAGGCAAGAATACTGGAGTGGGTTGCCATTTCCTTCTCCAAGGGATCTTCCCCACCCAGGGGTTGAACCCGCATCTCCTGCAGTGGATGGCAGATTCTTTACCACTGAGCCATTTGGGAAGGCCCCCAATACCATCATGACAGCTATCTAAATTTTATTGTGTGCCGTACTGAACATAGGATTCCTATGTTCTTATGAGGAATTCCTATGTTCCTATGTTATTCCCTTTTTACAGATGACCAAACTGAGGCACAGAATGGTTAAGTAATCTGACCAGGGTCGCTCCCTCTAGGAATTCTGCGTGGTTTCCCATTCACTGACCCCTGTGGTCAGGCCTATGCTGGGCACTCTTAGTGTATGAATTGTTAAAATGGGGATAAGAAAGCAAGCACACTAGTCAGAGAAACAGACAATAAAATAATAAAAATAATTCATTCTTCTCCAGAATCTTAGGGATTGGGTTAAATGCTTTGCCTACCACAAAATTTGCAACCCACTCCAGTACTCTTGCCTGGAAAATTCCATGGACGGAGGAGCCTGGTAGGCTGCAGTCCATGGGGTCGCTAAGAGTTGGACACGACTGAGCGACTTCACTTTCACTTTTCACTTTCATACATTGGAGAAGAAAGTGGCACCCCACTCCAGTGTTCTTGCCTGGAGAATCCCAGGGACGGGGGAGCCTGGTGGGCTGCTGTCTCTGGGGTCGCACAGAGTCGGACACGACTGAAGCGACTTAGCGGTAGCAGCAGCAGCAGCACAAAATATTTGAACTCAGCTTTAAAAGGTGTCTAAGATGTAGAGTTGCCAAGTTAAATCAGAATACTGGACACCCAGTTGAATTTCAATTTCAGATAAATAATTTTTGAATATGAAGATATTTGGAACATAATGCTTTTTAGTATAAAATGTTCAGAACATTAGCTTTTACCATAAAAATATTTGTGTCATACTTAATTCTTAAAAATTATTTGCTGTTTGTCTAAAATTCAAATAACTGTCCTCTGTTTATTCTGGTAATCCTAATAAAGTAGTTTTCCAAGTGGATAGAGAGGGGGAAAAGGCTTTTTTGGGTCTCACAGTACTTTTTTGTTTTTTAATAAAAGTAACATATATAGTCTTGGTAGAACATTCAACAGTATTTTTTTTTTTTTTTTGGCTGCACTGTTCAGGATGTGGGATTTTAATTCTCTGATCAGACATTGAACCTGTGCCCTCTGCATTGGAAGCGCAAAGTCTTAACCCCTGGACCACCAGGCAAGTCCCACCATTCAAACAGTATGGAGCTGAGGCATGGTTCTACATCTCGTCTTTCCTGCCTCACAGACCATTATGCTGGAGATGTTACGCACACAGATTTCCCCCTTCCTTTAATGGCTGCCTAATATTCCACTGTGTGCCTGTGGTTGTCTGGACCTCACTGGGCCTCTGTTTCTGATTAGTACAAATAATGCTACCAAGACATTCCTTGGACATCTCTATGTGCCTTTGAGAATGTAATTGTAGGTAAATTCCCAGATGTGGAATTGTGGGGTCATGGTTCTGTGCATTTCATTGCCATTGCCAAGTTCACTAAAGGGCCTGCAGCAGACACCCACCCATGCCATACTTTTCCCAAGTCTTTAAAATCTTTTGAAACCTTGGTAAGTCTTGCAGTGGATTGTTCCTATTCTTTTGGGGTACATGAGAACTCTGAGAATACGATGAAAACTCAGGCCCTTCTCCCCAGAAAAATGTACGCTAGCACACACGCACAACACATGGCTGGCATTTTGTGCAGGATGGGAGGAGAGGGCAGCCTGTGTCTGTCCAAAGGCCCCAATCCTGCTCCCGGGGCAGAGGTTCTTACACTAAGTAAAATAAGATTTCTGGGGAGCTCATTAAACATATAGATTGAGTTTCAAAAACAGCTTTTTTTAAAAAATAGTACAGCCAGTTTTAAAAACTATTTTTATTTATTTAGCTTCACTGTGTGGCATGCAGGATCTTAGTTCCTTGACCAGCGGTTGAACCTGGGCTTCCTGCATTGGGAATGTGGAGTCTTAACCACTGGACTACCAGGGCAGGCTCTCAACAGCTCTTTTTTTGGGGGGGGATTGTCAAATAATCCTTTATTTTTCTTTTCCCTTTGCCGTTCTTAACTGGCTGGGCACTCCACTGCACCACTGTTAATACCATCTATGATGTCATAAGGGTGGCGGCCATCAACATTGCAGCCCACAGACTGGGCGGTCCCCAGGATCTCTTTAATGGTTCCAGAAAGTTCCCTAGCTAGAGACCGATGCTGCATCTGCCAGGCAATGTTGACGATCTCATCAAAAGTGATGTTTCCACTGTGCTTAATGTTTTTCTGCTTCTTTCTGTCTCTTGGTGGTTCCTTGAGGGCTTTGATGATCAGGGTAGAAGCAGAAGGTACCACCTCAATCTGGGCTTGTCTATTCTGAATGGTCAGTTTCACTGTAATCCTCAGACCCTTCCAGCCACCAGTTGCCTTGGCGATGTCATCACCGACCTTTTTTGGAGACAGACCCAGGGGGCCAATCTTGGGGGCCAGGACAGACATGGCACCGACCTCCCCACCAGTGCACCTCAGGTACACGACTTTAATCTCGTTGGGGTCAAGCTTAGGTGGCATGCTGGAGGCGGCTGGTGTCAGATGAACCCAGATTCGGGACTACTGAAGAAAGTTGCACTTTGGCCTCCTCTGAGCCAAAAGCCGAGAGCTCAACAGCTCTTTTTTTTTTGAGAGAACTGAGGACACTTGGATAAAGGAGGAGACTGGACTTGGGGTGCGACTGGGGAGTAGGACTGACTTGGAGTTGAAGTGGGGCATCTGTAGAGACTGTGAAGAACTCCGGGGGTGAGCGAGATCTTTGGAATCGGCCTAAGCTCTGAATTTGGCTCTGCTACTCACTGGCCATACAGACAAAGCTATGGTTTTTCCAGCAGTCACATACAGATGTGAGAGTTGGACCATAAAGAAGGCTGAGTGCCAAAGAGGTGATGCTTTTGAACTGTGGTGCTAGAGAAGACTCTTGAGAGTCCCTTGGACTGAAAGGAGATCAAATCAGTCAATTCTAAAGGAAGTCAACCCTGAGTATTCATTGGAAGAACTGATGGTGAAACTGTAATACTTTGGCCACCTGATGCGAAGAGCTGACTCACTGGAAAAGACCCTGATGCTGGGAAAGGTTGAGGGCAGGAGAAGGGGTGACAGAGGATGAGATGGTTGGATGGCATCGTTGATTCAATGGACATGAGTTTGTGCAAACTCTGGGAAACAGTGAAGAACAGCGAAGCCTGGCGTGCTGCAGTCCATGGGGTCTCAAAGAATCAGACACGACTTAGCAACTGAGCAACAATAGCAACTCACTGATCAGGATCTAACCTGCTGCGGCCTTCATTTCTTTCCTCTCCTTCTATGAGAGAGGGATGACAATAACCAACTCACAGGGTCAAGTGAGGGTTAAATGAGATACGGCAGCTCTGAATGAAGTACTGGGGCTCCTGCTGGGGCCTGAGAATCGCTGACTTTTGTCTTTATTATGTAACATGTGTCACTTAATACCTGGCAATTCAGTGTAATTGCCAGGTAATTCAGTGGTAACATACCAAGTATCTTATTTATATATTTTTAATTTATTTTTTGGCTGCCCTGGGCCTTAGTTGCTGCTCCAGGGTGCTCTCTAGTTGCGCAAGCAGGGGCTACTCTTTGTTGCGGTTCATGGGCTTCTCATCGGGGTGGCTTCTCTTGTTGGGGAGCACGCACGCTAGGGCACGGAGGCTTCAGAAACTGTGGTGCTCGGGCTTAGTTACTCTGTGGCTTCTGGAATCTTCCTGGATCAGGGATCGAACCTGTGTCCCCTGCATCGGCAAGCGGATTCTTACCCACTGTACCACCAGGGAAGTCCCAGGTGTCTTATTTTCATGGTGGTCATCGGGCTTGGTGGGGCGGATCTGGCCAGAGGGCAAAAGGGAATGTGGTCTCTCCCAAGTGGTGGGAGCTGTTGAGAGATTTGAACTGGTAGTATGAACATCAGATGTTCTGATTCTTAAGTTTTCTGTCTTTACTCCCTAGAATGGCTTCAATAAGAAAACCCAGCCGTCCTGTGCGTGACATCTTTGGCGACCTCAGTGATATTTCCTTAGAAGATTCAAAGTTGGGGGACATGTGGAACTCTGATATCAGTAGACATCTTACCAAAATAGCACCCGGTCCCAGCAGATTTTTAAAAAGAAACCAGACTCTGGGTGGAAAACACTTCCTGCCAAAAGAGAACGCTGTCCTGGGGAGCGAGCACTGGCACTCTTCAAGTAGACCGTCAACCACTGCCTCCAAGGTCAGGGCCAACGCGGCGCTCGTGAAGCTGGCACAGATAGAGACCAAGATCAGGAACCGGAAGGTGCGGGTGGATCCATCGGACGCAGAATCCGAGGACTGGCTCCCTAGCAGAGCTGAAGAAACTCCCCCTAGGAGGACGGCTGACCTTTCTTCACAGAACACAGGACAACTCTCCCAGGAACAGGCCCTTGAAATTCCTGTCCCTGAGACAGACATGCCGAGTGGGAAGGTCAGTAGGTTTCTAAAGAAGAGAGAAGCACAGGTGGAAAAGATACCCATGGAAGCCCAGGTTGGGAAGGAGAGGGATGCTCAAAGACCCAGAGAGAAACAACCTCCTAGAACACTGGATTCGCCAGACAGTGATGAAGAGGAAATGAAAAAGTTGCTGGGGAGCTTGACAGAATCTTCTGGGGAAAAAGAAACAACCACCAATCAGGGTTTCACCAAAGCCACTGAGAAAGAACAAACAAAACTGGTCTCGGTAAGGTTTGCATGTATTTATCCATTTTTGTTTTTTATTTGTTTATCTGGCTGCACCGGGTCTCAGTTGTGGCCCGTGGGATCTTCCCTGTGGCGCAGGGACTCTCTAGTGCCAGCACACGGCTCTGGAGCTCCTGGGCTCAGTAGGTGGCGACACAAGTTGCTCTGTGGCACGTGGGATCTTAATTCCCCAACCAGGGATCGAACCTGCATCCATGCCCTGCATTGCAAGGTGGATTCTTAACCACTGGACCACCAGGGACATCCTGCATTTTGCACTTATTTATTTTGTAGTTGTTTGTATTAATACTTTGCATTTGTACCTTTATGTCATAGCACTAGAGTCTTGAGGAGTGCCATCACCTGTGAGCTCCTTGAGAGAGTGTTGGATGAGGAAGGGCTGGGTTTCAGCCCATCACGGGGCCGCACTCCTGGCCTGCTCTGTAAGGGATCGGGTTTGGACACGGCAGGTGTTTGCACCATGCGGTGCTGGGGACTGTGTACCCCGCAGGACGGCACTTTGCATGACTGAGGCAGCCCCGGCCGTGAGCACTGCCGTTAGTGACCCATGCCCGCTCGCTGGTTGGACCATATGGGAATCACTAACTTGGGAAGGCTCCGTTTCCATTTTTTTTTTTTAATTGAGGTGAAATTCCTATAACCTAAAATTCCTAATTAACCTATTAAAAATGAACAATTCAGTGGCATTTAGTACATTCACAGTGTTGTATAACTGCCATCTGTCTCATTCCAAAACATTTCCATCCTCCCAAAAGTAAACCGTTACTGATTACTATCAGTCTTCCTTCTTGGCTCAGTGGTAGAGAATCTGCCTGCAATGCAGGAGTCACAAGAGATGCAGGTTTGATCCCTGGGTTGGGAAAATCTGCTGGAGGAGGGCATGGCAACCCACTCCAGTATTCTTGCCTGGAGAATGTTGTGGACAGAGGAGCCTCGTAGGCTACAGTCCATAGGATCACAAAGAGTTGACGTGACTGAAATGGTTTAGCACGGACACGTGCACCAAATAATCACTCCCTGTTTCTCTGTCCTCCAAACCCTAATAATCACTAATCTGCTTTCTGTCTCTGTGGGTTTGCCTGTTCTGGACATTTCTCCAGTGGAATCATACAACCTGTGACCTTTTGTGTCCAGTCTCTTTCCCTTAGCATGATGCTTTCGGGGTTCACTCACAGTGTAGCATGCATCAATGCTCCATTCCTTTTTATGGCTGAGGAATATTCCACTGCGTGGATGGACCACATTGTGTCTATCCACTCATCCACTGATGGACGTCTGGGATGTTTCCACCTTTTGGCAATTATGAATAGTGTTACAAGTATCTGTTTGAGTCCCTGTTTTCAATTCTTTGGGTTTTTCCTAGGAGCAAAACTGTTGTGTCTTATAGTAAGCCTGTGTGTAACTAATTGAGGAACAGACAAACTGATTCCCACAGTGGCTGCACTGCTTTGCATGAGGGTCCCAATTTCTCCACATCTTCACCAACACTTGTTATTAAGGGAGATTACGGTAGAGGTGCTTTGGCCAATAGTCACTCTTGTGACTAACTTTGTCTGACTCTTTGCAACCCTTCTGGACTGTAGCCCACCAGGCCACTCTGTCCATGGGATTTCCCAGGCAAGAATACTGGAGTGGGTCGCCATTTCTTTCTCCAGCCATGCAGGCATCGTGGGTTCAATCCCTGTGTCAGGAAGATCCCCTGGAGAAGGAAATCGCAACCCACTCCAGCATTCTTGCCTGGGAAATCCCATGGACTGAGGAGGCCAGCAGGCTACAGTCCCTGGGCTTGCAAAGAGTCAGACACGATTTGAAAGCCAAGCAATATTTCTGAGTATTTCTTATTTATTTATGAGGGGAGAAGAGAGAAAAGGGCTGAGAACGGTAACGGTCATCATGAGGCCTCACACTGTCCACCAACCCCAATGTCGCTTGATCAGGACTTACTTAGCATGTTTGGTTAATTTCCCTTCTTTTGTTTCTGCCCACGTAGGGTCAAATCCCAACTCCACCAAGAGCCCTTTCACGGCCCAGTAAAGATCTTCCCAGCTCAAAGCCATTCGCCACTTCATGGCCGTCAACCTCACGGTCAGCAGACGGGTCCCTTCCCGGTGCCGGCTTGAGAGCTCCCTCCCCACAGACGCCTGCCTCCCGCATCGTGTCGCATTCCATCCCTGGTGCCTTTTTGAACTCAGCGCCTTCGACCTCGGGGGCCGACGAGCTCTCATCCTCCCTGAGAAGGAGCGAGCCTGGGCCTCAGGAGGAGCCTCCCTCAGAAGCCACTGATGACAGTCTGAACGGTAGCCTTCATCCCTGTGCAGAGTTGTCACCCTGGGCAGGGAGGGCGAGACTGCCTTTAGGGTCCCCAGCATGGTGGTCACAGGGTATTATCATGAGGGGTGCAAGGCACCCTCGGCTCTTCCACACCCTCTTTCCTAGTTGAGGGGCCAAGTCAGATTTCTTTTTCCCCTCGGGGCCTGTGGGCTCTTAGTTCCCTGACCCCCTGCATCTCTGTGTCTGAAATGCAGTCTTAACCACTGGACCGCCAGGTAAGTCCCTGTTCTGTCTTTAAAGTCTTCATCTAGTGACCCTGCCCAGTGACAGAGCAAAGGCAAACCCTTCTCGAGCCTCATATGAGAGAAAGTTTTCCTTGTTGTAAAAGAGAAGTGTATTTCCTTTCCTTTTTAATTGCAGAAAACAAAACCAACCTCTAAGCAGTCACAGACATTTTTATTATTTCACCATCATTCAACATGATTTTTTATGTACTTATTTATTTTTTATTTTTGGCTGTGCTGCAGTGGCCAGGGTCTTAGTTCCTTGACCAGGGATCGAACCTGCATCCCCTGCCCTGGAAGCCAGGGTGGATTCATTTTTTTTTTCTTCTCTTTATTGAACTCCCCAGATCTTTTCTTTTTAAAAAAGAGAAAATTTTTATTTTGTATTGGGGTATAGCCGGGAAGGCGGATTCTTAACCACTGGACCACCAGGGAAGTCCCCAGCATGAGTTTTAATATTGTATGTATTTAAGAAAAGAACAGAAAAAGAAAACATGGATTTCTCCCCTCTGCAGTTGCCTTGCCATCAAAACCCAGTTAAATAACTGGGTTGAGTACCTGCTGTTTGCCAGCAGGTGCCAGGCGTGGTGGTGTCAGTCAGGACCACAATGAGAAACAGGCAAACCTGCCCTGCCCCGGCCCTAGTTCCCAGGTGCTAGGATGATCTTTAGCCAGTGAATCAGTGGTCAGGAAGGAAAAATAGTTTTTTTCCTTGTGTCCTTTTAACTTCTCAGCTGGATCTCTGTAACCAAAGACAGGTTAACAGGAGAAAAGCATTCTGAGATTCAATAAAGATTTCATATAAGTTTTATGTGACCCAGGAGCCTTCATAAGGAAATGAAAATGAAAAGTAATGGTGATGCCTCCTGCTAGGTGTGATGAGCAGTGGAGAGTCCTGGGAGAATGTGATAGAAAAAGGATAGGAGTAGATGAGGGGAGACAGAGCAAAACCTGCTGGTGAGGGGTGGCTCAGTTCCCCCCATCCTGGGCATAAGGATGCTCCTCTCCCCCAGGTAAAGGGAAGGTGAGTCTTACCTGAGGGACAGCCTGCTTCGGAGGAGGTCAGGGAGTCCTTGCAGCCCCTTCTGTGTCTCAGATTCCTGCAGCTCAAAATATTCAAGATGCGGACTTCCCTGGTGGTCCAGTGGTTAAGACTCTGCACTTTCACTTCAGGGTCACAGGTTCAGTCCCTGGTCAGGGAACTAAGATCCCACAGGCTGCGTGGTGTGACCCTACCCCCGAAAAAAAATCCAAGATGCTAAGGCACCATGATGTAGGGGCAGGGAGGGGAAGCACAGCCGACCAAAGTCCCCTCCCTGTGCAGGGGGATGGGCTTGAGGGTGCGAGAAAGCCCCCTTGGAGTCCCCTCGGGGGTCACCACACATGCCACGTGGCACCTCACTGCTGTTGGCTCGGATCTTCAGGCCCGAGGAAATGGTGATGGGTGTCCTAGCCAGCCTGGTGGGCGTTGATGAGAAGGTGGGCGTACCTGCACGGGAAGCCTGTGAGGGTCAGGGTTGGCTGACGTGACAGCCGACAGGAACGCCAGACCTGGGTTCTGGCCCTCCCTGACTGCCCCTCCAGGCTGCGCCTCAGCCCCCTGCTGCTGGCCAGGAGGGGTCCCCTCTGTGTCCAGACCCCACCTTCCCCTCCAGATGCAGCTTCAAGAGAGGAGGGCAGCAAGGAGTGGCGAAGACAAGTTTGAGTTTGGGGGGTCCAGCCCATCTGGGGTGGGGGCTTCCTGGTGGCTCAGACAGTAAAGAACCTGCCTGTGATGCGGGAGACCCAGGTTTGATCCCTGGGTTGGGAAGAGCCCCTGGAGAAGGGATGGCAACCCGCTGTAGTATTCTTGCCAGAACTCCATGGACAGAGGAGCCAGGCGGGCTACAGTCCACGGGGTCGCCAAGAGTCGGATAAGACTGAGCGACTAACAAGCACACTACCTGGGGTGGACACGCTTGCCCTGCCGCCTTCTGGCCACACGGCCTCAGGCTCTGTGTCTCGGTTTCCTCATCTGTAGCGTGGGGCAGAGCTATGACAGTGAGCTAGTGCACGTGGAGGGCTCCTGCACGGTGAGCCTGTGAGAGGCAGGGTTGGCTGACATGACAATATTACTAGTCCACGGTCTCCTGCTGTGCCTTGGCCCAAGCCAACCGTGATGGCTTAGTTCAGAGGCTTGTCCGTGAACGTATCTCAGGACCTGTGTGCCACAGGCATGCTGGCAACTGGCAGTGTCGGAGGAGTTCAGAGGCGGGGTGGGTGAGCCCTTAGCACTGAAGTGCTGAGCTAGGTTTTCATTTCCGTCTAACATTGCTGGGCAGCCTGGCGTTTGGGATTGCACTCAGCTAGCCTTTCCAGGAGAAGGCAATGGCACCCCACTCCAGTACTGTTTCCTGGAAAATCCCATGGACGGAGGAGCCTGTGGCCTGCAGTCCATGGGGTCACTAAGAGTCGGACAGTACTGAGCGACTTCACTTTGATTTTCACTTTCATGCATTGGAGAAGGAAATGGCAACCCACTCCAGTGTTCTTGCCTGGAGAATCCCAGGGACGGAGGAGCCTGGTGGGCTGCTGTCTCTGGGGTTGCACAAAGTCGGACACAACTGAAGCGACTTAGCAGCAGCAGCCTTTCCAGGAGGAGTGAGCCGCTTGGTCTTCCATCTCCCATTCACCCCCAGCTCTGTGCCTCCCACGTGGTGGGCGATGCTCCAGCTGCCCCCGCTGACTGCCCCCTGTCTGTTCCTGGAATTGCGGGCGCATCCTGCCTCCTCTGGGAGGCTCATCCCTCCAGCCAGCCAGGCTGCTCGGCGCCCCCCGTGGAAGCCCCTAAGACACCTTGGAGGCCCCACCAAGTGTCCACCCAGCTCAGCTGGGGTTGCATGCACCTGCTGGGGCTTTGAGGTCCCACAGGGTGGACTCCCCCGTCCCCCTAGCATCACACACACCCAACCTCTGTGCTTCAGTCATGAAGTGAGCCATGTGGTGGAGTTGCTCCTCACCCTGGCTGCCCGTCAGCCTTCCTCCTCCCGGGGAAGAGCAGGCCCACATGTTGATGGGGCAAAACCTGCTGGGGCACTGGAACTACGTGGAGCCTTCCTCTTCTAGTAACCTGCACTCATGGCATTCAGGCATTGGCAGCTGGCTAGCTGGCACCACAAAGTGGAAGTTAACCTGAGCTAGAAACGAAAGTGTTAATCACTCACTCGTGTCCAATCCTTTGCAACCCCATTGACTGTAGCCCACCGGGCTCCTCTGTCCATGGAATTCTCTAGGCAAGAATACCAGAGTGGGTTGCCATGCCCTCCTCCAGGGGATCTTCCTGACCCAGGGATTGAACCTGGGTCTCCTGCATTGCTGACAGATTCCTTACCGTCTGAGCCCCCGGGAAAGACCCCCTGTGCCCTTAACTTGCTTTAAATGAGAACCTAGGATGAGGTGCCCTCTCCCAGTGGAGGGCCCGCCCCTCCTACCTCAAGCACGCTTACCACTGCGCTTCCCTCTTTGCATTGTGAGCTGCTCTGTGGAGGCCAGGGGCTGGGAAGCTTCTGGCCTGTTTTTCTTTTTTTCCTTGCTTCTCTATTTTTCAGATCTTCCTGAAAAAGGAAATGGCAACCCATTCCAGTATTCTTGCCTGGAGAATCCCATGGATAGAGGAGCCTGATGGGCTATAGTCCTTGGGGGTTAAAAGAGTCAGACACAACTGAGCAGCTAAACCACCCCCACCACTATGTTTTGGATCTGAGTTCCCTGACCAGGGATTGAACCTGGGTCCTTGGCAGTAAGAGCATGGAGTCCTAACAACTGGACCGTCAGGGAATCCTCCCGTTGTCTGTTTTTAAATATGTATTTATTTGACTGCCTCAGCTTTTAGCGGCCACGTGCGGGATCTTCGCTGCAGGGCAGGGGCTCAGTAGTTGCAGTGCCTGGGCTTAGTTGCCCCACACCATGTGGATCTCAGTTCCCTGACCAGGGATCGAACCTGCATCCCCTGCATTGCAAGGTGGATTCTTAACCACTGGACCACCAGGGAAGCCCTTCCCATTGCCTGTTTTTATAAGTAAAGTTGTACTGGGACACAGCCACGCTCATTTGTTTATACACAGTCCTTGGTGGCTTTCCCGTCATCACAAGGGCAGAGTTGACCAATGGTGAGAGAGACAGACTAGCCTGAAAAAGCCAGACTATTAATACTTACTACCTCGCCCTTTAAAGAAAAAGTGCTCAGATGCCCGGACTAGCTTTCTGAGGGCACTTTTGCATCTTCCCATCCCTAGCTCTTAGCCCAGTTCCTTCAACAGGATGGTCAATACCTGTGGAGTAAATGAGTAAATATTGCCATGTTACATTTTTAATTACAGATTTTAGAATAAACATTTTATCCCTGGATGACCTGGCTCCAGTTGTCAGTGAGAAATCAGACTTGGAATGGGAAGTAAGTACAGTGAACCGATTTTTTGTTTCTTTTTTTAAAAAAAGATTTATTTAATTACTCTGGCTGCGCCGGGTCTCAGTTGCGGCCTGCGGGATGTTCTGTCTTCATTGTGGGAATCTTCGGTTGCAGCATGTGAACACTAAATTGCAGCATGTGGGATCTTAGTTTGCGGACCAGGGATTGAACCCGGGCCCCCTGAATCGGGAGCTTGGAGTCTTAGTCACTGGACCATCAGGGGAGTCCCTGAACTGATTTTTCACTTTAGATCTTTATGCAGAACGGTTTGCAGCCGTGGTGCTTCATTTAGGTCAGCGATTCTCACCTGGGAGCACTTGGCAATGTCTGGCAATATTGTGGTCATAACTGTGGTGCTGGAGAAGGCAATGGCACCCTACTCCAGTACTCTTGCCTGGAAAATCCCATGGACGGAGGAGCCTGGTGGGCTGCAGTCCATGGGGTCACTGGGAGTCGGACGCGACTGAGCAACTTCACTTTCACTTTTCACTTTCATGCATTGGAGGAGGAAATGGCAACCCACTCCAGTGTTCTTGCCTGCAGAATCCCAGGGACAGCGGGGCCTGGTGGGCTGCCGTCTATGGGGTCGCACAGAGTCGGACACGACTGAAGCGACTTAGCAGCAGCAGCAGCAACTGTGGTGCAGGGTGCTCCTGGCATCGAGTAGGCAGTGGCCCAGATGGCGCTCAGTGTCCCAGAGTGCACAGGGTGGCCCCCACTGCAGGGAATATTTGTGTCTTGAATGTCAACGTGTCAATGTGCAGCGACCCTGATTTAAGATGATAAGAGAGGAGTTATTTAACGTATCAGACAATTAGAGCAGGTCCGACTTCAGCCTCTCCACAGCAATTCCTGCACTGACCTATATTTATTCCAGCGCCCTGTGGTGACTCTTGCTGTATTAGTAACCACCTCACCATCAGCATTCAGGATTGCCATGCAGGATCACCAGGGTTCCCCCACCAGGGTTCCCTGACCAGGGTTCGAAACAGTGTCCCTTCCAATAGAAGCGCAGATCCTTAACCACTGGAACGCCAGGGAAGTCCCAGCACAGGTTTTAATGGTACAAAAATGACACACATATTTCACCCACCTGCTGCTAACACACGCTCACACCATCAGTGTTAAGTGCAGCAGCTTCGTGCCGAAGGGTTTCAAGAATTCTGCTCCCAATACTTGGCCTGCCCAAATCTAGAAAGGACCGTGTAGACCCTCACCTGCCGGGTCCCTGGGGTGCCTTCACTTCTAATGCAGTGGTACTTTGATTGTGTATTTTGATTGTGTTGCTCATTTGAAAATACTTTCCAGTTGCCTCTGCCATCCTTCATTTTAGAAAGAAGGTCAGGGGGGCAAGGCATCCAGCAGAAGGCCCTGGGCAGGGGATCCCCCCTCTGAGAGCGAGATCTCCGAGCGCCTGAGTGAGCCGTCGGCCTCATCCCCTGGGCCCCAGGGCATTTGTTGCCTGGGGCCAACGTCTCCGGAACCTATGGCCAGCGCGGTGAACTCGACTTACTCAGAAGATTTTGAAAAATCTCCCAGTCCCACAGCATCTGAGTCAATGGCCCCTTCAGAGGAGTCTCCCTACAGGACGCTGGCCAGTCGGCCTGAATTTTCTGCAAGTCTGAAGTCAGACCTCCCTCCCTCAAGTCCCAAGTCCAGGAAGAAGCGGGCCAGGGGTGGACACCCAAGAGTCGTGGTGAAGGAAACGGCTGTGCAGACGCCCGATCCTGCCTTCACCTACCAGTGGGCTGAGGGTAAGGACGTGGCCCGAGGGTCGGAGGAGGGAGGGGGAGGCCTGCGCTGGGGATCGGCAGGAGCCCCGGACCAGGAGGCCTGGGCTGTCATCAGCCAGCTGGTGGGACCTCAGGCCCCTGCTTCCTCTTCCACAGAAAAGGGGAGCTCCCTGGGTATTCCCCACTGTCTCCCAAGCTTCAAAACACTGAAAGGTTTCAAACCAAAAACTAAAGCAGTGGTTGTCAGCGGGGCTGATCCTGGCCCCAGGGGACATCGGCCAGGGTGGGTGACTGACTCTCTGGGTGGAGACCGGGCTGCTGCTCAGCACCCTGCAGTGGCCAGGAAGGCCCCACCAGAGTGCGACCCCGCCCGAAACATCAGGTGTGACAGGGACCGCCTCTAGGACAGCGCATCCTCAGATGCTTTGGGGTCCTTGAGCATGGCGGCTCCAAGAGCTGCTGCATCGCCGGTCCAGCTGGTGGTCTGCACTCGCCGCGTGTGTTTGGTGGATTCCCTTCTGGCGTGCAGCAGGCACGGCTCATCATTTCTCTTGTTCTCAGCATTGGCCCATGTGGACGGAAAGGTCGCTTTCTTTTAGTGATTCCCCTTCTTTGTTTCGGGGCTTCCCCAGTGGCTCAGCGGTAAAGAACCCACCTGCAATGCAGGAGACACAGGAGATGCAGGTTTGATTCCTGGGTCAGGAAGATCCCCTGGAGGAGGGCATGACAACCCCTTCCAGTATACTCGTGGAGAATCCCATTGACAGAGGAGCCTGGCGGGCTACAGTCCATGGGGTTGCAAAGTGTCAGATGTGACTGAAGCAAATTTCCATGCACACATGCACTGCTCCTTTTTTTCGTCAAGACCAGGGGTCCCCAACCTCCAGGCCACAGACCACGATGGGTCTGTGGTCTGTTCAGAACCTGGTTGTACAGCAGGAGGTGAGCAGGTGAGTGAAGCATCTTCTGTATTTAGAGCTGCTCCCCATCACTCGCATTACCACCTGAGCTCCGCCTCTTGTCTGATCAGCGGCAGCATAACAAACGTAATGCGCTTGCTGCTGCTGCTGCTGCTGCTAAGTCACTTCAGTCGTGTCCGACTCTGTGTGACCCCGCAGACAGCAGCCCATCAGGCTCCCCTGTCCCTGGGATTCTCCAGGCAAGAACACTGGAGTGGGTTGCCATTTCTTTCTCCAATGCATGAAAGTGAAAAGTGAAAGTGAAGTCGCTCAGTCGTGTCCGACTCTTAGCAACCCCATGGACTGCAGCCTAACAGGCTCCTCCGTCCATGGGATTTTCCAGGCAAGAGTACTGGAAAGAAGTTCAGAGTACTGGAAGTACTGGAGAAGGCAAAGGTGCCATTGCCTTCTCCGCTTGAGTCATCCCCAAACTGTCCCCCCACATCACCACCCCCACCCCAGTTGGTGGAAAAATTGTCTTCTGCAAGACCAGCCCCTGATGCCAGAAAGGTTGGGGACCAGTCGTCTAGACAACACCCACAATGCAGACAGAGCTTGTTCCCGGGCTGTGCGCTGGGGTGTGATGCCTGCTTTTTAAAATTTACTTATTTATCTTGGCTGCATTGGGTCTTTGTTGCAGTGCATGGGCTCTTCATTGAGGCAGGTGGGTTTTTCTCTAGTTATAGCACTCAGGCTTAGTTGTCCCATGGCACATGGGAACTTAGTTCCCGGACCAAGGATTGAACCTGCCTTGGAAGGTGGATTCTTAACCACTGGACCATCAGGGAAATCCCTGTGGTTCTTGCTTGATCTGGTCCTTTGGATCTGGGGCTTTGTGATACTTCTGTCCAGACCTCGCACCTGTCCACGGGGTGTGACTACTCTGTTTTGCAGGGAGGCAGGTCAGTCAGATGGGCCCAGCTGAATCACTGGAAGGTGTTCAAGAGGATTTTCAACTCTGGCTCTGTGACTCAGAAACCTGAGTCCCTGCCCATGTCTTCCTGCTCCCTTTCTTGCAACAGAGCCTTTGGGCAGCAAATGAGCACATGTCTGTTTCCTTCTTTGCAATTTAGAGATGCTTTCGTAAAACATCAGTGGTGCTGATTTCCTAGATTAGGCCTGACATTGAAAGGAGAGAGGAAAAAGGCAGCCTCTGAAGCTCACAAATGGCTGTCAGAGGAGGGCCCATCCAGGGAAGGGCAGCCGCCCTGAGCTGAGTGACTTGAAGCAGTCACTGCTTCAGCCAGCTCACCTGACCTGTGTATTGAACAAGGAGAACCTACCAGAAAGATGGAGGCAGGTTTGGGGAAACTTTAAGAAGCGGAAAGATTAAAAAAAGCAAGGAGAGTGGCCATCACATTCAGAAAGAGAAAAAGACAGACTCACATAGCCTATTTCAGCATCTTACCTGTTGATGAGAAGCTCATTGCTCTGGACTCTGCCCACTCACCTCTCCCCCTGTGTGTCTGGAGCAGCGGCCGGCATGGCGGCCATCGGACCAGCCCTGGGAGGTGCCTACGTGGACCCGGCACCCATCGCCAGCCATGTCATCAGTGCAGACGCCATAGAAGGTAACAGCCCAGCCCACCTTGTGGGTTCCTTTAGGTGAAGCAGACACATTTTACCTGCAGTTTCACATCCACCCTTGGAGGCGTAGGGCCACCCCTAGGTGCTGGGTTTGGAGAATCTGTTGGTGGGACGGTCACAGCCACAGGTAACTGCCACAATTTCTGGGCTCCCAGATGACAGACTGGGTGTCCCAGAACCTTTTCTGTCTTGCAATAGGACACCCATGTTGGAGAAAACAGGAAGGTTGGCAGGGACACACTGCAAGCCTCCCGCCCCGACAGGGCCGTCTTTATGTGTTCCCTCTGAGACCGTCTCTCCAGATTTCATAGCTGCTTTCCTCCAGCAGGCGCTCAGCCAGTGCTGAGTGGCCAGTCCCGTGGACACGGCCCTTGCCTTCTTGCTGAGTGTGGAGGGGTCACGGGGCCTTGGGGAGGCCCCGCCAAGCCTGGGGTGAGAGGAAGGTGCCAGTGAAGAGGTGACGGTCACTGTAGGAAACCCAGTCTGTGCCAGGTCCCCACGGGGCCACTGATGGCTCACACGACAGAAGCCGGGGGGCGTCTGGAACCTGTTCTTTTTCTTACCGTTTCAATTTTCTTACCATTTTTAGAAGATGAAGATGTTAAAATGTATTGGTTATAAGTAAAATGTTTATATGTTTAAAAAAAAAACACCCTCATCCTTTTTTTAAACATAATATTGACCTCAGTGACTTTTCCATGAGTATAGTCTTAGTAATGATCTTTTTTATTTTAGTAATGAGCATTTTTAACCATTGCAGTTATTTTTAATTGTACTTTTATTTTGTTAAAATTATATATAAATATTTAAAAAAAATTTCTGGCCATGCCATGTGGCATGTGGGATCTTAGTTTCCTCACCAGGGATCAAACCTGTGCCCTCTGCAGTGGAAACTCAGAGCCCTAACCACTGGACCATTAGGGAAGTCCCTAAAAATTTTATCTTAATTGCATTTTAAATTATTTTAATTACGTGTTTAAACATGCATGCATGCCTGCTCGGTTGCTTCACTCGTGTCTGACTCTGCAACCCCATGGACTGCAGCCCGCCAGGCTCCTCTGTCCATGGGATTCTCCTGGCGAGAATACTGGAGTGGGTTGCCATGCCCTCCTCCAGGGGACTTTCCCCACCCAGGGATAGAACCCGTCTCCTGCATTTCAGGTGGATCTTTACTGCTGAGCCACCAGGAAGCCCCACATGTTTAAACATACGAAGTGTAAAATTTCCACTCTTGCTTATTTTGAAGTGTACAATTCAGGAGAGTTAGACCCACACCATGAGGCTGCACTGTCTGGAGAGCCACGTCGCTGGCCTTCCTCCCTTGTGTTGGACACCGAGGTTGAGGCTTCCAGTGGTGCCTGGGGGCCGATGGTGTGAGACCCACACACAAGTCAGAGAGCGCAGTTCATCTACCGCTGAGCAGAAAGGCACATAACGAGGCGAGGCGGCTGCTGCTTCCGGAGGGGCAGTACCTGCGGAGAGCATCCTGCCACAGCCGAGGGGTGGGGGTGCAGGGCTGGCCGGGGGGTGCGGCGAGGGCTAGGGGCTGGGGCCCCGGGGGGCCGACAACTGACCGGGAGCCGGGATGGCAGCCCTGACTGCATACAGCCCGGCCGTGTTCGCACTCAATGATGTGCTGAAGCAGCAGCTGAGCCTGACGCAGCAGTTCATCGAGGCCAGCCGGCACCTGCACGCGTCCCTCCTGCGCTCCCTGGACGGAGACTCATTCCACTACCACACCCTGGAGGAGGCCAAAGAGGTGACCGCGGGCTGCCCCACTTCCATGGGGGGAGAGGGCAGGGGGCTTCCAGGGTCAAACCAAAGAGGTGACCACAGTGCTGCCCCCACTTCCATGGTGGGGAGAAGGCAGGGGGCTTCCAGGGCTCCCACTTCCATGGTGGGGCGAGGGCACGGGGCTTCCGGGGCCCCCACTTCCATGGAGGGGAGAGGGCAGGGGGCTTCTGGGGCTCAAACCAAAGAGGTGACCACAGCGCTGCCCCTACTTCCATGGTGGGGAGAGGGCAGGGGGCTTCCGGGGCTCCCACTTCCATGGAGGGGAGGGGGCAGGGAGCTTCCGGGGCTCAAACTGGGGCGCTGGGGATGCTGGGGCCCAAGCCCCCTTCGGTCCTGGCCAAAGGAGCCCCTTTCTCTCCTTGGCTGTGACCAAGGCTGGGGCAGGGATGCCGTGTGACGTCAGAGCAAAAGTGCCCTTCTCCTGGGTGAGGGCCCTGCCCCTCCACAGACCCTTCCTGAGGGCCACCAGTCCCAAGGGCTGGCGCTCCGGGGATATCACACTCATCTCGCTTTTTCCCCTGCAAAATTCATTTCTTGTCCGATGACAAAAAGACATTATTTTATAAAAATCCTGTTGGACATCTGTTACTTATAAAGTTCTCCATAATTTCAGGGATAATTATTACCAGCTTGATATATATCCTTTAGATTTCTCCTATGTAATATATAAACTGTTGAGCATGTATACAATATCATGTCACGTATCCTATACAACGTATAAAATATATAGAACAGGTGTAGTGTTATACGTGATGTGACAGGTGTTTCTTTATAGAAATGGCATCCTACTATATGAATTGTTCATTTTTAGCATTTCAGCTACATATATTTTAGTACGTATTTCTTAAGAATAAGGACTTTAATAATCACAATACCACTGTAATACCAAAACCAAACTGACTTTTCTCAGTTACCATTACTAGGTGTCCAGTGTTCAGATTTTCACTCATCTCATAAAAGGTGTACATTTCATTCCTGTTTTCTTCATGTGTATCCAGAGTCCTACATCAAATTTACTTACTATTTTTTTAGACTCCTAACCTATATATATCGGAGAAGGCAATGGCACCCCACTCTAGTACTCTTGCTTGGAAAATCCCATGGACAGAGGAACCTGTTAGGCTTCAGTCCATGGGGTCGCTAAGAGTCGGACATGACTGAGCGACTTCACTTTCACTTTTCACTTTCATGCATTGGAGAAGGAAATGGCAACCCACTCCAGTGTTCTTTCCTGGAGAATCCCAGGGACGGGGGAGCCTGGTGGGCTGCTGTCTATGGGGTCGCACAGAGTCGGACACGACTGAAGTGACTTAGCAACCTATATATATAGCAGAGGTTCTCAGCCCTGAGCAGTGAGACCCCCGAAGGCCTGACCACCTGGTTTGCCTTGGCGGTAGGGTGGGCCTGGGAGTGGGTGTTCCTCCCATGGGCCCACTGGGGACCCACTCTGAGAACCGCTGCTTACAGGCCACCCCACCTTCCCCACCTCTTGTTTCCTTAAAGTTTATTGGTTGGAAGAAAACAGGCTGTCCCACTTTCCCACGTTCTGGACTTGGCTGATGGCACCCCTGAGGGGTCCTTGAACTTGTTCTGCTGTTGGACGTTGTTAGCTGAATGCAAGCTGAAGTGATCTGATTGCCTCTGCCTACAGCCCCTGAGTGGCTGGTGGCCTGCTATGCTCCAGGCCCATACCCTGAGGGTGGCACCCGAGCCCTTCTCCCCAGCCTGTATCCTCTGGGCAGCCGGGTAGCCCTGCCCCTGTCCCCTTTACCACAACCCCTCTTCCTCTTAGCCCCTGGAGACAGACAGGTGCCATCCCCAGGCCCCAGGACCTCAGTGCACGGAGGCAGCAGCGGTGATGGCTTCCTTGTGTCCTCTGCCCCACAGTACATCAGACAACACAGGCCCGCCCTGCTGACCATGGAGGAGGCCCTGGAGGAGGTAAAGAAGGAGCTATGAGTGCCAGGAGAGATGGGCTCGAGTACCTGAGGAGCTGGTCCCGTACACCGGCTGTGACACTCACCCCCGAGACCCCAGGGGGCATTCGGTGGTTGGGGTGCTCATCATTTCCAGCTGAGTAGCCATCTTGTTGGTGTGCCTGTCGTGGGAGAGGACACCACAGGCCAGTGAAGTGGAACCAAGTGGAGCCTGTCACCACGCGCACAGGATGGGGATGCCAGCATGCCAGGGGATGCCACGTGGAGTGGCTCCACCGGGGCAGGTGCTGGCTTCTCAGGCTCACGAGACGGTGGGGGTGAAGAGCCCCCTCGACTAACGAGGGAGCAGGGCCACTCGTCCATGCTGGGGACCCCCGTGAGACACCCAGGCAGAGCTCCGACCCAACTCCACGATTCAGACAGTCTGCACTCAGGACGCACCTCCGCCCTCCTCAGCCTGAGTACGCTTCTGATTTAAACACAGGGATAAAAGTCTTTAAAAAAAAGGTCTTTATTTGAAGGCAAAACAGTAAAATCCACAAGAAATTGTTAACAACACGTTTACATTTTATCCTGAATCAGACACGTTTGAACAATTCACAGCTACAGGAAATCTAGAACAAAAATCAAACAGTTTATCCTATCAGGTTGAAAAGTTGGAGAGGATTTTGCATCTTATTGAAAAGAATTTTCCAAAAATGTTTCTGTACAAATAAACGGCACTGCACCAAGCTGCCCGGGGATGCCAAGGAGGGCGGATCCCAGGCGGCTCCTGGCAGAGGCGGCCCCCTCTGGCCTTCCCGCCCTTTGGGGGTAGGCGGGGACCCGAGAAAGAAGTGGCCGAGCAGGAGGCAGGGCCAGGGCTCGCGCCCCACACTCTGGATGAGAATGGGCCGTCTCACACGAGTGCTGGTGTGGGGGTTCCTCTCAGTGAAAAAAGCAAGTGGAGACGCCAAGGGTGCAAGTTCTCCGAGGGCGTCATTGTTCCGTGACCTGAAGATGCCTCAGGTGAGTTTCCTCAGAACTTTTTGTTTCTGCAGGTAACAGCAAATGGCTAATGTTCAAAAAAAAAAAAAAGAAAAAAAATCCTCAACTTAAACAGCTAAGTAACTGAATTAAGGGCTGGTATGTCTCAGGGGAAATAGGTTTCAAATTATGTCCCTGGGGATCAGCCTAGATCAGTATTCTTTTTTCTAAAACTAAACCGCTTGGAATAAAAATGAAAACCCCATTTAACTCTGCAAATCAAAAAGGTTCTGCTTTTTTCCATTTTTAACGAGTGAGCAGTAGCAGCGCCTGGCCTGGCGTGCGTGCGCAGGGCCCGTGCACACACGCCCCCTGGTTTCAGAGGCTCAGGCTGAGGGGAGAGTGAGACGGCCGTGCCTTCAGACGGTGGGAGTTTTTATCCAGGGGTCTTGTGTCTCTTGCTTCACTGTTCGGGGAAATAAGCTTGTGGCCGCGTGGGCTGGGCACCCCTCGTGATGCCTGCTGCTACGTTAGAGCTGGTGTGCGGGTGGGGTCTGGGCCTTCGGCACCATCCAGCGTGGCACTGGTCACGAGACCCGCGCCCGTCTTCCTCCTCTTGTCGCTCCCACGGGCAGAGCCGAGGGGAGCGGGCTGCTCCTGCCATCCTCCACCAGCAGTGGGCCCAGCAGCGGGGCTCTGCCGGCCTACTTGCACTCCTCCCGGGCCTTCATGCGGGCGATGAAGGAGTAGCTCTTGTTCCTGCGGTAGTTCTCGTAGGGGTCGTCAAGGGCCACGCCCACACCCTTGTACTGGTCCCACTTGTCCCGCACGTCCCCCCCCTTGATGGGGTCCTGGATCCCTTGCTCCTTCACGCCGAGGCCACCGGATCCACTCCAGCCTGAGAGAGAGACGGATGAGTGGTTACGACCCAGGGGACCCAGGGGAAGCCCGAAGCGTTGCGCCTTTACCCTGATGTGAGGTTCAGTGCAAATGCCTACCGGGAGTCCGCGACACGCAGGGCACACACTTGGAACTAACGCGGTGAGAAAGAGCACCGGCAGAAGCCCTGCAGGTTTCTGTTTCCAAGCGGGAACCTTCTGACTCCCTCAGCCCCCTCAAACCCCGAGTGCCCAGAGCGGGCTGTTCTGTCTTCCCCGGAAACTTACCCATTTTCACCAGCATCTGATGTCCTTTGTTCTCTTCCCCAAGCCTTGAGTCGGGTATAGGAGGTGCTGAATTAGAACCCAGACCAGCCGAGGAACTAAAATTAAGACAGGTAACGTCTTTTACAAAAGAGCGGATACATTTATTGGAATGAAAACTTAGAGTATTACAGCATGTGGCTTCTATGAAGGGTCGCCAGCGTGAGACGGACACACACACACACGTTTCGGGTCTCTAGCCGCCTTCTTTATCCTCTTCGCCGGCCAGTTAAGGGGGTCCCCTAAGATGACGGTCCCTGCCCCACACTTGGTGGCAACGGCCGGCCACACCGAACCCGTCAAATGGTTAGAAAACAGAGCCCAGCCCTGGCCTTGGGCTTCACAACGTGACCGCAGAGGTAAGAGCGAGGAGTGAGACGTGATGCCACCGTCACTGCGCTAGCGAGCGCCCAGGGGCCCCCAGGTGCCGCCTGGGCGCGGGCCGCCTAGAGAGGATCTTCTAACGACACGTTTCAACATTCACAGCAAAGCATCAGAGGGTTCCAGTGCTACCAGAGATCATTGGACAGTTAAGACAGAAATCTTACGGCGGGGTGGGGCTCCTGGACCGTGACCGGTGCCTCCTTCCTGGGGAGTAGGACTTGGACCTTGAGCGCGAGCGGGAGCGGGAGCGGCTGCGAGAGGAGCGGGAGCGGCTGCGGCTCCTGTGGGCCGGGGAGAGGAAAGGGTCAGTACGGCCACCGAGAGGCCCCAGGCCTCGCACCCCGTGCAGCGGCGCCCTGCTCACCTGGATCTAGAACGGGAGTAGGAGCGAGAGCAGGAGCGGGACCGTGACCTCGAGTAGGAGCCGGACGACTTGGAGGACCTCGAGTTGGAGCGTGAGGAGGAGCGCCCTCGGCTTTTGGATCTGCTCCGAGACCTTGAGGGTCCACTGCGGGGAGAGGCCTGGTGAGCCGGAGGCACCCCCCAGCCCTGCCCTAGAGGAGCCCAGTGTGGGGGCAGACACACCCCTTCCCGCACGCTGCGCGCCAGCCGGTGCGTCCTGTCTTACTCTGGCCGTGTGGGCGGCGGCTCCCGGCACCCTTACCGTAGGGTGCTTCACCCAAGACCCAGGCAAAGACCAGAACTAACCCCATCCCTGCCCCTCGCCTTGGGCGTGACACCACAGAGAGCCTGTGGGCCATGGTGGAGTTGCCTGCAGGCCGCCCTGGGACGAGACTGTGGAGACTGGCTCTCCACGGGGGACGTGGCGGGCACGCGACTCTCACCTGTTCCTCTTCTCCTGGCCTTTCCTCCGCCGGGCCCGCATCTTTGCTCGGAAGAACTCGTAGAGACCGTTCTGCTCCCAGCCTTCGCTGTAAGACACAAGTGTCCCAGGGCTGAAGGGAGACCCAAGTCTCCCTCCTCAGGGACCTTCTGCCCGACAGGCCGTCCCTCTTTTGCTTGGGATCCTGAGCAAGGACCCAGCACGAAAGCCCTTGGGGGCTTGCCTCGACAGGCTGCCCCTTGGAGGAGGAGCCAGGCTGAAGGGCGGGCCAGCCCCGGGATGCGCCCCCAGCCCTGTGTGGCTTCCTCGCCTTTCCAGGCTGGGGTTTCTCTGAACAGCTGAGCAGGTTACCATAACGGGGGCTGAGGCACTCTGATGTAGGCAGGTAGGCCTGTGCCCTGCCACACGGCAGGGTAACCACTGAAGTGAGATCACCAGGGGAGAGGCTCCTGAGGGACGCCTATGACAAAGCCTGCTGGGCGGCAGCTGGCCGTCTCTGAAACACACCTGCCCCGAGATAAGCGCTTGTCTGATGTGATAAAAGCTTTCTATCGAGGGCACTGCACGTGTGACACGCGAGCTGGGGGAGAAGTGGGCCCTCCTAGTCAGGCTCCTCACGCCACCCCGGAGCACAAGGTGTGCCTGCTGTGAGTTTCTGGTGAAGAAAGACCCGGGAGGACAGGCCGGGAGGGGACAGCAGCCTCCCCTCCTGCTGCCGGCCCCCCGGCGGGTCTCCGGGAGTGCCATACCTGTTCCTGGGCCTGTCATGGGAGGGAGGGCTGTAAAAGGCCTCCACGGCCGCCAGCAGCCTCTCGCTGGGTGGCATGGGGGGTGGGAGGCGGATGTCTTTAGGATCCAAAGGCTTGTACTCGTGGTCTTCCAGCTGCAACAGAGAACACGCTGTCACCACTCCCTGCCTCAGCGCCCCAGGCCCATCCCATCCAGGGAACCGAGGGGCAGCAGACAGCTGTCCTGGGCATCAGAGTGCCTCAGGCGGCCCTTCTTGGGAAACCCCATACTCTTGTAGGGCTTTAACCACACCAATGACTCAGTAGCTACAGAATTCTCTCTCTACCAAAAATGCAAAGACCCTGTTTATCCAGACCCTCCGTGGACCCCAGATCCCCTCACTTGCCGACCACTGAGCTGTGCCCAGATGCCCACCTCCGGGGCCCCGCTCTGTGCCCCCTTCTCTGCTCCAGCCCCTACCCCAAGGGCAGCCCCACTGGCACCTCGACCTTTAGCTCTCCACGCTGCCCCCGTGTAACCTGTCTCAACTTCCAGGGAGGGGCAATGACCAGAGTGCCCTGAGCCCTGGCCCTGGCTCCCTTCTGACCCCCTTTCCTGCCTTGCTTGGTTGGTTGACCACCCCTTTTCTGAGAAACGCCTGTCCTCAGTCCCTGGACAAGGGGCTTCCAAGTCCAGGACCAAGAGGACCCCCCTTCACACCCAGCCTTCTCGAGCAGTACCAAACCTGCAGCCCAGGACGGACGCTCAGAGGAGCAGAGGGACATGGGCCTTGCTCACGGCCACGTGTGAGCGTGCAAGGTAGGGTCGTTAACTGAGGCACACCCTTAATGACAAGCTGATCAAGTTCATTGGGGTGCAGGAAATGGGGGGGACAGGGGCCTGGGAAACAACGTCTTGTAGCCAAGTGGGGAATGGATCCTACCCGTGACCGTCCCACCTGGAGGACAAGCATGCGTGGCGAGGCCTGGCGCTCAGCTCTGCAACGTTACCTTCACGAGGGGGGCCATGAGCCCAGCAGGGAGGTCGAAGTAGGGCACGTTGGGGACCAGGCTGGGGTCGTCATGGTTGATGTGCGGAGGGCCCTGTCGCCGCATGTGCGGGGGCTGCCCGTTGAAGCCGTGGGGTGGAGGGCCGAAGTCAGGGTGCTGGGGCCCACCCCAAGGCGGATGCTCGTTGATCCCAGGGTGAGGCATGCGGTGGCCGGGGTGGTGGTGAGGGGGTCCCATTTCTGCAGAACAGAAACTGCACTCAGGCCTGCTGGCAAGTCAAGAGCTGGGCAGTGCTTTGTTCACAGCCCCGAGGAATAGCTGGGGCTGGCAGTGGCCTGTCCTGCACACACAGCTGCACCTAACAGACCTCCGGGGTGAAAGAAGGAACCACAGGGAAATCACATAACCTTCAGAGAGCCATGTTATGAGCTCAACTGTGCAAATTCCCCTGCAAATTCACTCCTAGTCCTGAGAAACTGAGGTCCTGTGAGTGGGCCCTGATCCAATACTGACTGGTATCTCTGTAAGACGAAGACACTAACACATAGAGGAGACGCGGGGAGAGGTCGGCCATCTACAGGCCCCCAGGAGGCCTCAGGAGGCACCAAGCCAGCTGACACCCTGATCTCAGACCTCCAGCCTCCAGAACTAACTGTGGAGAAATCCTTGCTGTGGGAGGCACCCAGCCCATGGCCCTGTTACAGCAGCCCTAGAACACTTCACATAAGCAATAAACCTACTGGTTTCCCAGCTCAATTTATAGTCAAGAATGGATGCGAAAATCCAGGAAGAAGCTACGAGTAAAAACGAAATTTTTTTAGAAAACACAGAATCAGCCTGCCCACGTGTGGGAGGTGCCCACAACAAGGCTGCTAGTGTGCGCTCACCTGCCCCCTGTCCGGGCCTGGGCCGGGCTTCCCTGTCACCCTACAACCCCCCGCCTGCCACCCTGGCTCAGGGCATGCCAGGTCACATGGCAGGCTGGCGAGTGAGCTGGCCTCGGGGATCTCGGGACAGGTGAGGATGTGTTCACTGGCCCCAGGACAGACCCCGCCCCCCAAGGCTGATCTCACACTCACCCGCTTGAAAGTCCCCTTGAGGGTAGTCGAAGCGGTGAGGGTAGGGCGGCCGCTCGAAGGGGTGTCGTGGGGGGAAGTCATCCTGCATGAAGCGGGGTGGGAAGCGGTTGAAGTTGTGGGGGTGCGGCGGCTGGTTGAACTGCGGGTGCTGCTGGTGGGGCGGGAAGGGCCCGCGGAAGTGCGGCGGCCGCTGCATGCGGAAGGGCGGCTCGCGCTGGCCCCCGCCCCAGGGCGGCTGCTCGTGCTGGCTGTTCCAGGGGCCCTCGAACTGGCTGTTCCAGTTGGGGTCAGGTTGGCTGTTCCAGGGGGCGTCGCGCTGGCCGTTCCAGCCGGGGTCCCCGCGCTGCTCGCCCCACATGCCCTCGTGGCTGTTGTTCCAGGGTGGGCAGTGGGGCGGCCCGCCCTGGTGGTGTGGGTAGGGGGGCTGCTCAGGAGGCTGCAAGGCAAAGAGCAGAGGTGAGTCCCGGCCCGTGCCGGGCACGCGGGGTGCGCGGCAGCCACCTGCCGACACTGGTGTCTGGCTGCAGGGTGGGCGGCCGTGAGCCCAGCACCTGAGCTGCAAGCCTACAGTCCAGCTGGGCATGACCGCCTTCACGTCACTCTGACCCGGGCGGAGGATGTGAGGTGCCTGCCTGCACCCCGGGCCCAGAATCTCAACCGCCGCACCCACATCAGGGCCGGGGAGCACCCCAACCTCATGCCTGACAGAAGCCGTGGGATGAACACCCGTCCACGAGCCCCTCAGCGGCACAGGGCAGGGGTGCTTCCCCAGTGCTCCCCGGGTGTGCAGGCTGAGCCATGGGGCCCGACCACACCCCTGCCTGCCTGTTCCCCCTTCCGTCGCGTCTCTCCCCAACACGGTTCTCTCATCCTGTCTCAGTGTCTGCTATGCCACCAGGAACTGTCTTACCATGAGTCGAAGACAGTAAGTTCCAGAGCCTTGCCTGGCTGCTGCTCTCAACACTCAATGAGCCAGGACTGCAACCCAGACTCAGGACCAGCGTGAGGCTGCCCAGAGGGCCACCTCCAGGAACAGGGCTGGGAGGCCGGCTCAGGCCACCACACCCTCAGGTCTTTCGAGAGAAACCCCAAAGCCAGATTTTCAATATAACAACTATTTCAAAACGCATAAGACGCCACATGGGCAGGCCAGGCCGTGGTGTCCTACCGTGCATGGTAGGCACACTGCTAGCCTTCAGTGAGGGAGCCCCACTGTTGTGAGCCTAACCTGCTGGTCCCTAGAAAGACTGAGCCAGGAGACCTGAGGCAAGTCTGTTTCCGCATCAACCGAATGGGCAGAAGCGCCTCCACGTGAGAGGGTGCCCATGACCTGGCTGTCACCGCAGGCACCCACAGATGGGGGCCGCTTTGTGCAGACACCCAATCCTTTGTGAAGCTGAGGGTAGGCTGGGGGAAGGGGGGCAAGTCACAGCCACGATCCCTTACTCGTCAGCCCAGAGCCATCTCCCTTACACACCCCCTCCAAACAGGATCACAAGGGAGGGCCACACCCAGCACAGCCGGCCCACAGGCAGATGGACGCCCAGAGCTGGACCTGGACGCTCTGACCAGGCTCAGGCCTGGACAGCAAACTGTGGGCTGCCTGCCAGTCATGCTCTGCCTGATAAGTTGCACCCGCCCTGGCCTATGAGTCTGACTCCAAGGAACCTGGAGGGAGGGATGGACCAGTGTCCCAGCCCCAGAAAACGCTGCCGGCTGAACGCTTTTCACTTCCTTCCCTTTCTAAGCACCAGGTTCTTTCTAAGGTGATGAGATATTGACACTGCTGGCCGAACCAGTTAAAAAGGGAAGGAAGCACATCACCGCACTATACTCAACACGGTGAACCTTCCGAGCATTCACGTGAACGTGCGGCCTGTGTGAGAAGCCCAGGCAACCCAAGCGCCCAGGAAGGATGCAAAGGCCCAGCTTTCCTCCCCAGCTCCGTCCCCACACCTTGGGAAGATGACCACCCTCTGGCCACCCCTGCCACCCCGTGCCCTGCTGCAGAATCAGTTAAAGGCCCATGAACCCACACAGGGGCCAGCACCCACCTGCCTGCCATCCACCTACCCCAGCAGCAAGTTCTAAGAGATACCTGCTGTTGGCCCCAAGGAGCAACGGGGTGAGGCTGGTCGAACCAGGGGGGCTTGTTAGGTGGGATCTGGTCATGGGGCCCAGGGCCACGGGGGCCGCTGGCGGCAGGGTCCTGAACCCCTCCTGAGGTGTCGTATTCAGAAGACCCGGGCATCTGGATGGGAGGCTTGCTGTCATCTAGAACCAGACAAAAGAGCAGTCAGAGAAGGGGGCGGCAGGAAGCACCACCAGAAATGATCTTCAGCAAGCACCCAGGGCCTAGCCAGGCTGGGCTTTACCGCCCAATAAACCCTTCATTTTTGACCCCAAGGAAAACTGCTACTGCCTCGGGGAAGGCAGCACAGATAGAAGACTTGTTAGGGATACACACCTCTCTTCTTTGAAAGCTTGACAGTAAGTATCCTACTTATTGACTGCTATACCATATGGACTTTAGCTTACTCAAAAATTTTTATCCTCATTTTATTAAATACACTTACTGCATCTAGCTGAAAAATCATTTCTTCCCAACTGTTATTCTGCTAGATTTTCTAGTATTTACCAAAAAAAAAAAAGATTTTGAATTTAGTTAGCTGTGCCGGGTTTTAGTCGCAGCATGTGGGATCCAGTTCCCTGACCAGGGGTGGAAGCCGAGCCTCCGCATCGGGAGCACAGAGTCTGAGTCACTGGACCATTAGGGACGTCTCAGACTTTCTAGTATTAAACCACCCTTACATATTCCTAAAACATACCCTACTTGATCATGGTGTACCTTTTAAATCCTCGGCTAGACTTCACTTGCTGAGGTTTTATTTACTATTGTCCCATCTCTGCTCAGAAATGACAGTGGGTTAACATTTTTCTATATTATTACCACAACAGACCCAGGTCTTCCTAGACTTTAATAATTCTTACTCCGTTGGCTCTCTTAGGTACTTGATATCTTTAAAAAAAATTTCTTTCCCTGCTCACGTGCATCTTGTATAAGTTATCCTGGCCTAGAAAATGACTTGGAGAGCCTTCCTCTCCATTCTCTGGGATGGTTTGTATTCAACTGTCTCAGGTGTAAGGGCTGGGTTGCATGTACCCGTGAAATCACCTGCCTGGTGCTTTTAAGTAGATTAGAATCTGATCCTAGGATTGGACCTGAGACTACAGAACCCGAGCCCTTCCTGAGGGGAGAAGACTGCTTTCTGGAGGCTGCCTCCGGAGGGTGGGTGCTGAGGAAGCCACGTACCAGGCTGGGTGGTTGGCGGGATGGCCGGGGCGGGTGTGGGGGCTGGGGGCGGGGCAGGCGGCGGCGGTGTGGCCTTGACGTCAGCTTCCATTTGCGGCATCTGGATCTGCTGCTGCTGCTGCTGCTGTTGCTGCTGCTGCTGAGTCAGGCTGTTGACAAACTCCTCATGCTGGGTCTTGAGGGTCTGGATTTGCTGCTGGAAGGCCAGCTGCACTGGCTGGACCACTGAGGAGTATTCAGTGATGAGGGTTGCCTGGGGGAGAGCATGGAAGCCAGCGCTCAGCATGTGGGACTCAAGGTCCGAGACCCTCTGGAGCAGCACAGGGACAGCACCCAGAAGGTTGGGGCGACGCTGTAGGCAGCAAGGTCCAGGGATCCAAGGCTGGCGAGGGATTGTCACGTAAAATAATCAGCTTGGACTTGACAACCACAGAGCATCTCAATCTAGCCAGATTTGGTAAAGAACAGTGCTGCAGTAGCTTAGAATTCCCTCACAAAGGGAATACACAAGGACGGCCGTGCCCTGGGCTGACACACACCCTAGGACGGGCTCACAGGCCATATGGCTTTGAACAAGTCACCACCTCCCTGGGGCCTCAATTTCTTCATCTGTAAAATGGGACGATAACAGAACCTACCTCTGGGGACTAGGAAATAACACAGTGAACAGGACCAGGGCGGCTCAGTAACCATGAGCTACTGCCACCAACTCAAGAAAAGAAAAGCAGGGAATATCACTGTGGTATGGTGATGTGAGCCCGTTCTTATTTAGCAACAAAAAAAAGTGGGTAGAATTTTTTAAAAGCCTGAGATGCACTCTCCTCGTTTGCCTCTCTGAGCTCGAAAGCTTCTCCCCTGTAGGGAGGGCGGCGGTCAGGAGCATCACAGGGGCAACAGTCAGCATGTGGCTTCTGACGCTCAAGCTTCTGACACTTCTTGATGTGCAGGAAGACGACACCTCAAGCCTGACAATCAGGGGTGTGAGCTGTGTCTTTTATCCAGACAGCTGTTGCTGGGGTGGCAATGCCAGAGCCACGGTAGAGGGAACCAAGGAGATCTGGCCCTCCTCTCCCTGCCCTGCAGCCCTGTCCTCTGAGCAGATGCCCCCTCTGAGAAGCACACAGGGGACCCTGCGCCCAACACAATGACCATGGCAGCCTACTTAAGGTTTTACGCACGTCCCTATCATGCCTGGAGGACCAGGGCAGACGGACCAAAGACATCCCTGAGAGCAGGGCCCACACCAGGTAGCTGGTCATGGCAAGCCAGGAGACACCCTGACGGGCTCCCTTAGGGGGAGCTCACTGGCTGTTGTGGAGGGGGTGGGCCCCAGTGCTGCTCCTCAGACCCCGCCTCCTGCTGCTCACCACCACACCAGGGCACCCCTGGGAGTTGGGTTTGGAAGATGCTACCAGGACCCCAAGGGCACCACCCAGCCCCCCAACCTCAGGGAGCAGCGCCCACCTGGTACTGGCCGAGCCCCAGGGCCGGGCTCTGTAACTGCTGGATGATGGAGTCGTCGAAGTAGCCGTTCTTCTCCCAGAGCTGTAGGAGCTGGACGTGGAGAAGGGAGAGGCTTGTCAGGGGGAGACAAGCACACACGCCCCCAGCGTCTGTCCCCGCCCCGCCCCGCCCCGCCCGGCTGTCCCGCGTACCCGGGCGATCTTCTGCTGCTTGTCCTCCTCCACGGCCAGGAAGCTGGTACAGTAGATGGGCACCACGACCTTCTGCAGGGCGGCCAGCAGCTCCCGGGCCTGCTTGCGCTGGCTGTGAGGGAGAGACCTTCCGCGCGTCAGGGCCCTGGGGCGGGACCCAGCCACGCGCCCGTTACCATTGCGGCTCCGGCCACAGCCCCCTCTGCCTTCTTGGGAAACGGGCCCCCAACCCGGCCAGGACAAGGGCTGGGCCCCCAACAAGAGCCGTGCTGGCACCTGGGCCCGAGGGACAGACGGCAGTGGGAAAGAACACAGCCCTGGGGCTCTCAGAGCACGGCCTGTCCCCCCCGGTCCCCTCCTCAGCACCATGACCCTTCCCTTCCAGAGTGGCCTGAGGACTGCCAGACATGGGCTGGTGAGAGCCCCTGCTGCCCACAAGGGCTGGGCTGGTGCTGCTGTGGGTGTGGGGCCTAGTCCCTGAAGCCTCGCTCAGCAGAGCTACCCTCTCTGCACAAGGCAATCTGGGATGGGACCCTGCCTTCCACGAGGGAGCACGTGGGCTGTCAGGGGGCCTAGCAATCAGGTCCGCAGGATGAGGTGGCCTTTCAGCGGGGGCAGGGCACAGCTGCGGGTATACTCTGAGCGTGAGTGAGTATGGGGACTCCCCAGGCTGTACGACGAGGTGTCAGAGCCTGGGAAAGAAGCAGGGCAGCTGGAGCCCCTCCCAGAGGCGAGCCCACCCCAGGGAGCTCAGAGACAGCAGCAAGGGCCTGAGGCTGGGGGAGGGCAGTCCAGGCAGGAGGACAGGGCCGGCGGCACTGGGCTTCCCAACAGCGGGGCTCAGGAAGGGCATGGCTGCAGAAGTGCCAGAAACAGGGCTGTCTCTGCTGAGCTGCCCTGAGTCCGTGGAGCGGCTGGTGGAGCAGAAGGGCACACAAGGTTCTGAGCAGCTGCTAGTTTCCCAGCGGCAGAGAAATAAGGGAAGGTGAGGCAGGGAGCGCGAAGTGGAAGCGGAACTGCCCACGTGGCCCAGGAAGCAGGGAGTGGCGGGCCAGCTGCATGCGGGCGGAAGTGGGCAAAAGCCGGGTCTGAGCCTGCTGCCCTCATGGGAGCTGTCTCTTCAGCCGGTCAAGTTCAAGGTCAAATGTGGCAGCCAGTCTTCACAGCGACAGGCTAGCCTCACTAGCCCCGTGAGCTTCCACCTGTCTTTGGCCCAGGGATTGGTTTCACGACTTAACCTTTGTTGTAAGACACCAGAAAGGCCATGAGCAAGTACATACTGGCCCGGCCTTAGGATGGCTGGGTGGAGAGGGGAGGCAAGTCTCTGGGCTGGGACACAGGATTAGCCAGGAGGCCCTATGGGAAGACTCCTGAAGCAGAGTGCATTCAGGGCAATGGAGTGTGTGTAGATCAGTGAAGAAAGGAAAATGAGTGGCAGGTATGAACAAGGCAGCCAACGGACACTGGAAAACACGCAGAAGTTGCCCTGAAAGCAAGGCGCAAGGGGACAGTGGCCTTGGGGGGACGCGGGGTCCAGGGTAGGGGCTGAGGGGTGTATGTGAGGGGAGAGGGGGTGGCTGTCCTCCCCGTGGGGGCTTGTGGTTCAGACCAACCCTCAAGAAGAGGGATCCCAAGACAGGCCGGGCTCCTGCGGGCAGAGCAGTGGCCGGGAGGGGGCGGAGGAGTGGGGGATGGCGGGGCTGGCAGGCGCTCACCAGTGGTGCAGCACGTCGTTGATCAAGTAGATGAGGTGCAGCCGCAGCTCGAAGTGCGCCCCGTCGGCCGTGATGCGGTTGCGGAGGTGGCCCGCCATCAGTTCGCAGTGCGGCGGGGACTTGGCGTTGCTGAACATCCAGTTCTTCCCGGCCTGCAACGGCCAGGACAGCAGGTGAAGCGGGGCTGGCTTCCCCAGGCCCGAGGGTGTGTGGGTGCCCGGAGTGCCCAGGAACCTCCACCCACCTTCCCTCTCTCTCTTGGCGGGAGAGCCCACGGAAGTGCTCAGGCAGAAAGCAGAGGGAGAAACGGGGTGCCCCGAGAGTAGCCCCGGCCCAGACCGGCCGTGGGCGCCCACCTCGTCAGGAGCAGCAGATTCTGGAGCACGCCCCGCCCCCGCCCCTCACCGAGATGGCGTCCTTGGTGCAGGTGTCGATGATGGGCTGCAGCAGGCTGTCAAACTCGTTCATGTCCAGCTGCGTCTCCTCCAGGAGCTTCTGCATCTGCTGCTCCAGTGCGTGGGCCACGGCTGCCGTCACCTGCTCCTGGAAGGCAAGGGGACGCCAAGACTGTGTGAGGAGGGACCCCGGCCCAGGCACACCCAGGCTGGCCCATCCGTGCCCCGCCCCCAGCATTCACACCGGAAGCCTGAGACACGAATCGGAGAGTCACGCCGCAGTACAAGAGTAGGCAGCGGGGGTAGCCAGGCAAGACACAGAGGGAGACATTTCCCCCCGAGAGGTGACAGGTGGAAACGTTAAGGCCCAGAGGAACAAGGAACCTCTGCACGTGAACTCACCAAAAAAAGAAAGAAAAATGAGTGGCGGTGTGAACAAGGCGTGGGGAGGATGCACATCAACAGACACCAGTCAATAAATGCAGGGCCATCGTGCTGGCAACCAGGAGTCCAAAATTAACACGCGGTGCCAGACTTCTGCCCATTAGACTGGCAGACTGAAGTATGGCTGAGACCCAGCACTGCAGGGGGACAAGCGGTCAGCCCAGGGCTGGCTGAGGCTGGACTGCTCGGTTTGTGAAGAGTTTCATGTGCAAACTGAGAGTGAACATTCTGGAGTGTCTTGTTTCCAATACATCAATTTGCGTCTCAACTCCAGTAATAAAATTGGGGCTGGTGTTTCAAGTGTCCTTATCCACCTTGGGTTTCCAGCAGTTGATCCTACTGTATCTGGCCAAAGTACCAGGCTGTGATGGACTGGGACAAAAGGGTCCACCTCACAAGAGCCTCCTCCTAACTGGCAAGAACTGTGCGAACGGCACCAGAGGCCACCTGGCGTTCTCTGTCACACCATTTCCGACGTGCAGGCTCACTTGTCACACCTGCTGCAGCATGATGGGGGCATGTGTGTCAAAGCCTATGCAATGAGCTCACTGGGAGGAGACCCAACCTTAGGGTCCGGCGTGAGGGGTTGAGCTAAACACAATAAAGGCGGTGGCAGCGCGGGAGGAGCGACGACTGTCTCGCTCCAAGCCCTGGGCAATGGGACAGCCCCGTCCTTAGCGCCAGTGCAGACATGAAACCCGAGGCACAGAGGTGAGTGCCGGGTGCCCCTCGGGAGGAGGGGTGGGGCGGGAGGAGCGGGCCCGTACCTGTCTGAGGGCCAGCAGGTGCTGCTCCTGCTGCTGCAGGTTCCACTGGCTCTGCTGGATGAGCTCGTCCATGGATGGGGTGCCCTGGGCTGGCGCGACGGGTGCCGCAGGGGCCAGCGGGGGCTGGGGCAGGGGAGGCAGGGTCGCAGCCGGTTCCAGCTCCGGGGCCTGCTGCTTGCAGATGACTGGCAGGAGAGGAGGAGAGGCAGCCCCTGTGAGGAGGCGGCGGGGGTCCAGGTATCCCCTTGGCGGCTACTTGGGCAGCTCCCCTCCGTATACTCACCCCCCAGCAGAGAACTCCTATGACCTGTCCCAGCTATGTTCACCCTGTCTCATAGGGCCTGGCCCTGGGCCCTTTCCACTTGCCCTCTCCTCGGAGACCTTTGGGATGGTCTCCACTCTCCAGCTAACACCATCTGGCCTTGCCCACGGTCCATTAGCCCAGAAGCCCAAAGCCACCCGCTTCCACCCTCGCCTGGGCCTGAACAAACAGTCCCTCCCCAAGGGGTTCTCTTGACTCCGAGCATCCTTGCCTGCTGTCCCCCAGTCTACTCTTCCCTTCCCAGGTAACAAAGCTACCGAGCCTCTGGAGGGCCAACCAGCAAGGCCAAACAACTGTGGCCCTGTGGCAGGAACGCGGCAGTGACCCGACACACGCAGTGGCCTCTGGACACTGGGCCCCTCGCCTTCCCTTCCACAGACTCTACTCTCCTGTATTCAGGGGTCAATCCAGATTGAGGCAGCATAGGCTGCCCCATCCTGCTGGCAGGAGACAGGATGGGCAAGTGCAGGCCCCGAACCTTGCCAGGTAAGACAGGAAGGGAGGACTTGGGGAAGGGTCCCGGGACAGATGGCTGCCCTCTCTGCCTCTGGGCCTCATCTGGTCTGAACAGGACCATACTCTGCTGGAGCCCTTCTGAGTCCCACCCTCAGGGGGCCCAGCCAAAGAAAGAACAATGGGGTGGAGTGTGCTGCCCAGGGCCCGCCAGGGCGCCTAGGTCTGAGGTGGGCCTTCTGGTCCTTGCACCCAAGGGCAGCCCATGGGACCACCCCGACGTGCAGTCTGGATCGCGCCCCTCGATGCTTCAGCACGTGTCGCCTTGCTGTCTTTCATTTTCTGTCTTTACTGGCTCCTCCCATTAGCATCTAGTCATGGTGGAGTCTTCAGTCTTTACAAACTCCCCCTTCAGCCTGTGCCTCCCCATCCAACAATTTTAAAGCCAAAGTTCATCTTCAGTTCTTCTCTCCTTTATCTCAACCCACAGAGGCCTGGGCTCTGCCTGCCCACCCCACCCTCAAAGCCACTGCAGTCATCCCCACTCAGCCAGATGGCCCCGTCTCAGCTCCTTGTCGCATGTGGCTGGCGTGGCTGTCCCCTTTCTCTGTCCGACTCTTACATGCTGGAGGCCTGGACTGTGAACTAAATGCTCTTCTCTGAGCAAGGCTCTAGGGGAATGTGATGTATTGCTGTGGCTGCAGTTACAATCTGCACTCTACGACAGGGAGCCTCCAACCCTTGGCCTGTGAGGAAACCAGCTGCACGGCAGCAGGTGAGCAGTGAGCAAGCGAAGCTGCATCTGTATTTACAGCTGCTCCCCATCGTTCCCATTATCGCCTGTGTTCTGCCTCCGGTCAGGTCAGTGGCAGCATCAGATTCTCACAGGATCATGAACCCTACTGAGAGCCACGCATGTGAGGGATCCAGGTTGCGAGCTCCTTATGAGAATAATCTAATGCCTGATCTAATTATGGTGAGTTGTGTAATTATTTCATTATATATCACAATGTAATAGTAATAGAAATAAAGTGCACAAGTATAAGGCACTTGTATCATCCCAAACCAGTCCCCCCCTGCCCCCACCATCGTCTGTAGAAACGATTCATTCTGTCTTCCATGAATCTGGTCCCTGATGCCATAAAGTTTGGGGACCACTGCTCTATAACCCCTAAATCTACCAGTGGCACCCTGGATTCCTCAGGCTTTAGGTCTTAGACCAAATAGCCACTGTTTTCTGCAGATGCCCCAAACAGGTATGGTTTCCTCTCGCCCTGTGCCCCACCCCTTCCAAAGCCCCACTCCTGATCCATGGCTGGCACAGCCACGCCCACTTACCCAAGCCAGAAGCGAAGTTCGTGCACCTCTCTCTCCCTTGCACCCCACACTAACCAGCTGCCCCACGTAGTCAAGTCACCCTTCTAGATCACACACCACTCTGCGCGGCCATCACTGCCACGACTCTGGCTTGACTCGTCACCTAGGTTTCCCTGCGCCCAGTCCTGCCCCCTTTCCTCTTCTCTACCCCATGGCCGTAGTGCTGCTGATCCAAGTGGGGTCCAAGGGGCCAGCCCCAGGTGACACCGAGACAAGCACAGAAATAGCAGAGGAGTGTTTGGGCGCTTTCACGGCAGTTTGATGTTTCATGGTTTACATTTTTTGGGGGCTGTGCCGTGCAACTTGCGGGATCTTAGCCCCCTGTCCAGGGACTGAACCCAGCCCCTGGCATTGAAAGCACTGAGGTCCTAACCACTAGACCACCAGGGAACTCTCATAGAAGTTCACATTTTTATTGTACTTTGCAAAACTGTACTTTCTGCAACAGATTGGAGGGAAAAAAACAAAACCAGTTTGCTGTGTAGGGTGTAGGAGTTTGTAGGGTATAATTCCTGAGTGGTCCCGGAACTCAGTCTTCTCAAACCACCAGGCTGGCTACAAAATGGCTAGCCCTGCTCCAGAACACAGTACCAAAACCCTTCCAGAGCTTCCCTAGAGCTTCCAGAATTTCTAAGTCCTTTGCAAGCCAGCCCTCCCTGCTCTGCACTTCTGGCCACTCCAAGAATCACTCGTTCTCTGGGGTTTGGGAACCCTAAGCTTCTGTTCCCACTACTCCTCAACCCCTCCTAAGGTTCCATCTTCTGTCTGAACACTCTTGTCTCCTCAATTCCTACTTGGTTAACTCTGTCACAGACTTTAATGGCAACGGAGATACTGTTACCTGCAGAAAGGATTCCCTGAGCCCCGATCTTCACCTGCTAGAAGCACCCCAAGCTCCCCACATTATGGCACCAAGTCCCAGGCCACCTCCTACTGCTGACCTTCCAGAGTGGGAGTGGGCTCCCCTTGAAGAAGTATCTCTCACCTCATGGTCACTCAAACCGAAACACAGTCCTCCCTTGCCCAGTTACATCACCCACATCAATATCCACCTGGCATTTCAGTTCATGTATTCTACCCCTTAACCCTAGCTGTCCCCAGGCCCACTTTCTCTACTCTACTCACTGACTTAATCCAGACCTCATCACCAGCTGCCAGCCTCACTGGTCCTGGTCTCCATTCATGCTCCCTCCAGCCTGTCCGCCACATAGGCCACGCAAACCCAATCCACCTCTTCCTGTTTCAGCCTCTCTAGTGGTTCCCTACTGCCTATATCAGGGGTTTCAAACCTGATGGGCTGAGGCGAAGGAATGGTTTGCTCCAGAAACACATAGGTAAGTGAGTACATTTTGTCTACAATTTCAGGCAACAAATCTCCTCTAATCACATATCTAACCTAAATAGGCAAGACTTCCTTGGTGGTCCAGTGGTTAAAAATCAACCTCCCAATGCAGGGGATGTGGGTTCGATCCCCAGTTAAGAACTAATATCCTATATGCTGCAGGCAACTTAAGTTCTCACAACACAACTACCGAGCCCCTGAACTCTGGAGCCCATGAACCACAACTAAATAAATATTAAAACAAACGAAAAACCTAAACAAGTACCAGAAGAACCCCTGAACAAAGGAAGAAAACCCAAACTTTCCCCTTGGAAACTTTCCCACTCCAGAGCAAACTCTTCTGTCTACACAGGTCTAGGTGCCATGCTGGATCTCTTACGCTTTGGTTTCTCTCTCGGCTCTCAAAACACACTGTGCCTGTTCAAGCCACTGTACTTTTGCCATAAGAACACCTATTACATGCTGCCTGTTAGGCACAATAATGTCCCAAACAAGGTCTGGTTGGCCTCGAGGAGCTTGTAGTCCAGGGAGCATTCACCTTTCAATGTCCAACTGCTTGGCAATCTGCAACACAAAGGTATCTAGAAGCTAGGGATTTGCTATTGAACAAGACAGACGTGAGCTCAGGGACTATCTATCTGGTGTCTATATTTGTTATTCATAGGCTAGCTGTGATAACAAACTCCATCTTAAACTCTTTAAGGTCAAGGCCTGGTTTCTGAAGCACAAACCAGTGAACATAAACAGTTACCAAGTAATAAAGTCCACAGGACAATTCATTTTGATCTGGATTGCAACCACCAGAAATGCACAAAAACCCTGCTGGACGCCCCAGAGAGCCCGCAAAGAGGGCTGGACGGTATTCATCGGGAGGGTCCCACTCAGCCTGGCTTCTATCACTTCCTCTCTGTAAAACACTGAAGCACTCTACTCGGTGACATCAGTCATCAAGTTTGCAAAACAACAGGAATCCTTGATTCCGAGCCCAGAAGGAAGATCAATAACTTCGTTCTCCGTAACACTCGGACCCTGCAGCCTCAGGGCTGCAGGACTCCAGGAACAGCGGGAAAGATCATACATGCCGAACTAACCCATTTTCACAAAGAAATAGCATGCGACCCCAAATAAGGCGTTTAGTGGTAGAGCCCGAGATGGAATCGGAGAAAGGAAGGGCTAGAGGAGGGGGCCCGAGAGCTGGAGAGGACTCACGCTGCTGCTGCTCCAGCGCCAACTTGCACTTGTAGTAACTGTAGAACTCGCCTCCGAACAGAAAAGAGAATTTCGGGTTATCCTTCTGCTTCTCCATCGTCATCTTTTCAAACTCGGGCCCGTTCCGAGCCACGAACTGGGCCAGCTTGTCGATGACATTTCGGAGCTCCTGGTCTGGAGGACGGAGAAAAGGCCACACGGGGCATCAGCTAGGACCGCCCAAATCCGGGGGCCCTGGTTTCCCAGCCCGCGTCCGCCGGTCGGGTCCCTAGGGGTGGGCCCCGGAGAGGCCGCCCTTGTACGGGTCCCGATAGGGGCCAGAAGCGCGCCGGGAATGCGAGGACCCGCGGGAGAGGCCGCGGGCAAACCCGGGAGGCCGAGCCCCGCCCCTTCCTAGGCCCGGGGACCCTAGGAGGCGGGGCGGGTCAGCTGGGGGTCCCGGGGAGAGATCAACGGGCCCCGAGTCAGGGCTGGGCCTCACCGTCTGGCGGCAGCGGCATCTCCATGGCTCCGGCCGCGGGGAACGTCCTCCGGCGCCTCACGATCGCCCACCAGGGCCGTCTGCGGAAGCCGGCCGGAAGTGGCGCGAGGGAGCCTTTTACGGCTGGCCTCGCGCGCTGCTTCCGCCCGCCACTTACGGCCGTCGCCAGGAAACCCCGGAAGTGGGGGCACGGGGTGGGCGGGAAGAAGCCGCGCGTGGCTGAGCGCGCGGGAGGGGCTAGCGATGCGTACGTGCGAAGGCTTTTCCGCGCATGTCCAGAGTGGGCTCATGATGCGCGACGCCGGGCAACGGCTGGAACGGCGCGGACGACCGTTAGCCGCGGGCGTGCTTGTCCGCGTTGCAGTCCTAAGGCTTGAGTGGCTGAGTTCTCTGCGGGAGTAGGGAACCTGGGGAATTCCTGCCCATGTCAGGGCCTCTTTTCTCCTCGCGGGGCCACGGTGAAGAAAATACGAGGTGAGGTACGTCCGGGAGGCTCCTGGACGCGGCGCCTGTCACATCTCCCCGGGCCCGCCCGGAGGTAGAAGCCGAACCGGGAAGCTACGGGCTTCGCAGGGATGGAACTGGCTTTTTGAGGTTCAAGAGATCTTCAATTCGGTTTCTTCTTCTCGATCCAGCGGTTTGATAAGATATTAAGGCGAGGGAAACCCCTACCTCCGCTAGCCTCCGAGTGCGCCCCTCTGGGGCTCCCGTGGCTTTTGTGCAGTCGTTTAAGCAGCAGTGATCGAGCGAGCGCCCAAGACCTGCGGGTGCTGGGCCCTCTACACCGCGCGTCCAGAGGCCACGGCGCCATCCTGAAAGATGCAGTTACAGTGCTTCCAAAACGATGATGTTAATGTATGCCAATTGTGGGGAAAGGTAACAAGCTGCAGTATGCATTAGACATGTAAACTGTGGACTTGCCCGGTAATCTGACGCTGAGATAACTTTGTTCACATTAATACTTGGTTGGCTATACGGTATTTTATTTTGTGGAAATGGATGTCTGTGTGTTTAGATACGTTTCTTTTTTGTTGTTTCGTAATTTCTCCCATCTGACGCTTATGGTTTGTCTCCTGTACGCGAAATGTTGCCTTAGACCAGAAGCCGGCAAGCTTTCTATAAAGGGCCAGATAGCAAGTATTTTATAGGCTCTGATGGCCAAGAGCCAAAAACGAGGCTTTTATGTAGGTGCTTATATAACCAAAGATAAAAACATCCAGAGTACTTGTTGGTGGAATTTAAAATATAACAATTGAGTACAGTTTTTAAAATATAGGTCTAATGAGAAGAATGCAGTGCTGTTTTTGAAGATTGCAAGTCAGTCTTTGCTGTCCTCAGTTGATTACAAATGTTCACCTGTAAAGACCATCCTTGGCTCACAGAAAGGCAGGTTGGATGTAACTTGTGGATGAAACAGTGAACAAGTCCAACCTAATCTCTGCTCTCATGAGCCCACTGCTAAGATAGGCAGACCCCATAAATCAGTAACAAATATATCACCTCAAAGGTGTTATTGAGGAAAACCAAAGGGTGTGAAGACTATGAGAAGGGAGAAGGGCAGTGTCTACACTGATAAGGTTATCTGAGAAGGCCCTTGGGAGGTAAGGTTTGATTGAGATCCCCACTCCGAAACCAGCTATGTGAACACTCCAGGCAGAGGGACTGACTATCAAGGGGATGTTCTGTTTCTTATAATGCTCAGAAATATAGATAGTGTGATTGCTCTGTATCGATCAAGATCTGTATCAAGTAGCTTTAACCTGGGGTTTCTCCAGTGGTCCAGTGGTTAAGAGTCCACCTTGCAGTGCAGCAGACACCGGTTAAATCCCTGATCTGGGAAGATCCTACGTGCCATGGGGCGGCTATGTCCCTGTGCCACAACCACTGAGTCCACGAGCACTGGGGCCTTGCTCCACAAGAGAAGCCACCACAGTGAGAAGCCTGTGCACTGCTACTAGAGAAAGCCTGTGCGCAGCAATGAAGACCCAGTGCAGCGAAGAAGAAACTTAACCTGTGATCACCACAGCTGGACCACAGAGATAGCCCTGTTGCACACATGTATTTTCGTGAGATGAAAATACTCGGCACTTACCAGATTCTTAACAGGATCTCTGAACCAAACAAATTGTATCCTTTTTTCTTTGGTTGGCTGCACCTTGGCATGTGGGATCTTAGTTCCCCTACCAGGGACTGAACCCGTGCCCCTGCAGTGGAAGTGCAGAGTCTTAACCACAGGACCACCAGGGAAGTTCCCATGTGGTCATCTTTAATGACTGCATAGGACGACGTGGTGTGGATTTACCATACCTTAGTGAAGCCAGTCTCTGGAGTCTCTTGGGTTGGTTGTGCTTTTAAACCACTGTTAAAAGTTTTAGCTTGTGCACAGGTGTTGAGGTCAGAGAGTTTGCACTTTCAATGCTGATGTTGCTCAGCTACCACCAAAAAGGTTGTATATCCTTGACCAGTGTGTCATACATTCATCTCATAGTGTTTAAAATGTTGTTTGAGACTGAAAATTTAAGCATTACAAAGCCTCCCCCAGGCTTATTTCAGTGGGCCAAATCAGAATCCACTTGTCAGGAGAAAGCAGGAGAGAGTTGCGAGAAGTCAAGGCTGCTGCAGACAGAGATGATCTTCAAGGACCTAGAAACAGAACTCTTTAAGAAAACAAGTAGAGTGCACACTCCTTGGTGAGATGAACTTGCCGAGGGGACCATGTACCAAAAAGGCAAGAATTTAAGACCCATGTGCATGCCCATTTTTGTCCTGCAAATGTGCTGGAAGGAATTTATCCTAGATCAGAAGCGCGTGCAGCGTTGTGCACTGCAGACTTATCCCATTAAAATAGTACTTAAGATGCAGCAATAGGGGTTGGTTAATTGTAGCACATCCTCTAATACCATATACAGCAGACACAGAATCAAGGAAGAATATTTAGTAACACGAGGAAGTGTTACTAAAACGCAGCTTACAAACTATTATGGGCAATATGCCCCTTTTGAAGAAAGTGCACAGATCCTTCTTAAAGGCAGCGGCTATGTCTAGCTTCTTGTGTACCTTTTCAGAGATCAACTGTTCACAAGCACCTTTATATAAAACAAGTTGTTTTCTCTCTTTCTTTTTGACCTCTGTATATTTGGCTTTAATATTTTTTTCCAAACTTAAAAAATTATATGTAGACTATAAAAATTGTTATTAAAAAAAGTAGTGGCTGACTGAGGAAATCTAGGCCCATCTAGATCCATGGTTTCAATAAAGCCAAAGCTTTGTGTGGCTATAGCCTCGTCTGCAATAACTGAACGCTGTGTGGTCAACAAGCTGAAGCCACGGCAGGAAGAATGTCTTGTGGGAACTGAGAAGATCCTTTCATGTCCTAGACAATGAGCATTCCTTGGGCCTGATTGCCTGTCACCAAACCAACCTCTAGTCACAAAGGAGCTGCCCTGGGGTGACAAAGGAAGATTCCAGTGTCTGAGAGAGGACATCTCTGAAGAGGGGTTCCAGCTCTGGGGTCTGAGCAAGGAGGCCATCCTTGAACCTGGCTCTGCCTGACTCACAAGACGGTGGCACTACGCGTGGAACTGCAGCAGAGAGCTGCCAAGCTGCTTGGTCACCTGGCCATCAGGGCTCCTCCAGGGTCTTCCTGTCACAGGGGGCCCAGGCGAGCGAAATGAAAGGATGTACCTTTGACTGTGTGAGGCAAAGGTGACAAAAAACAGAACTGCTCACTTACTGAGGCTGTTTTGCAGGGCAGAGGGCCCTGGGCCTGGAGTCTGACACTTGGGTTCCAGCCCTGTTCAGTGGGCCAAGCCTGACTTTCTGTTGCCATCTCCCTCTGTAGAATGGGGCTAATATCTGTCTTTTGGGTTCTGATAGTTAAATGAGACATGTGTATCAAAAAATGTGTGGATAAAATATTCTATGAATTGAAAATGTATGTCAGCACATCCCCACGTGCCCCTCAAATAACCCTGCACTTTAGCATTTTCTCCCCCACCTCTAACACAGCACCTGTGTGCTCCTTAGTCACACATCTAGAAATTGAGCTGAGTGCTCAGAGGGCAGGAGGCTTATTTGTTTCCTGTTTTGGGCACCACCTAAGCACAATGGCACCCCACTCCAGTACTCTTGCCTGGAAAATCCTATGGATGGAGGAGCCTGGAAGGCTGCAATCCATGGGGTCCCTGAGGGTCGGACGTGACTGAGTGACTTCACTTTCACTTTTCATTTTCAAGCATTGGAGAAGGAAATGGCAACCCACTCCAGTGTTCTTGCCTGGAGAATCCCAGGGACGGGGGAGCCTGGTGGGCTGCCATCTATGGGGTCGCACAGAGTCAGACACGACTGAAGTGACTTAGCAGCTTAGCAGCAAGCACTCAGTAAATCACTGAACAGAAGGATGTAGGCAACTGTTTTAGAAGAAACTTACCTATCCATTGCGATGAAAAGAAACTGTTGGCAGTGGTTTCTGAGTGATATGGGGGGAAATGCAGTACCTGTGTGATCCTGGACAAATTACTTAACCCGTCTGGGCCCCATTTTCATCTGTAGCAAGGCAAAGGGTAACCGTTTGTGGAGTGTGTATAAAAAGCCCACATGTATCAGGTACTCACTATTATTCCTTCACACAGATGCTGGATAAGCATAGCTGTTGCAACATTCTTGGATTTTCCATGTTACTCTGTTCAATAAAGACACGTCATTAACTGTGATGCTGTGATTTCTACTTTTATCCTACTGTCTCACAAATCCATAAATCACACATCTAAATTTGGGCTCAGAAAAAATAAAAAGGTTGCAATATACCTGGATGTGGGAACCAAGTTGGTGTGTTCTTTCTGCCTCTTACACATTTTGTGGCTGGACACGCTGATGACAGACTGACTCAGAAGGGGCCCTTCACCGACAAACTGGGACCAATCTTAATTCCCTGGAGACCATCATTTATTTTTGGTAAATGCCATCCAAGAATATACACAGTATCATTCCTGCAGAACAGTCTATAGCATGAAAAGTCCTGAAAACACGGTGACATAAAGAGTTCACGATTTTCAGATTCTTCAATAATTTAATGTTCTCTGCCTTAAGGCTGTTAGACCTCAAGGGATCCAGGTCTGGTTATGTCCCAGTGATAACACAGGACCTGCTGTGCGATGCGTGCTACATACACAGCAGAGTTCAGAAATTCCAGGTGCTTCTTCATTTGAACCTGTTTGACTTCTCTCCTTTGTAATAGGGGTTTGATTTTTCCAAATAATGAATGACTTAAGGTGCTTAAAAATTCTACACTGAGTCTCAAGATAGTGAACAAACACTATTTAAAAATGCCCTCTGAGCCTCAGTTTCCCCTTCTGTAAAATGAAGGGGTTGGGTTTGAATTAGTTTTGCAGACCACACCGTGGATGGGTGAACTAAATTTGCTGTTACAAACCCCAGCAGGGAGGAGGGTGAAGCAACCCAACTGCAAATGTGGATGTGAGAGGAGGAGTAGTGGGGGCTGAGCCAGGGCAGCAAGTGGCTGGAAAACCAACCTTCAGGAGGTCAACGTCCGCTCTGAACTTTCAAGTCTCAAAAGTATGTCTTTGTCTTCTGATCTGATCGAATATGATTGTCTCATTCCAGTGTATGTACTCACTGTAGATTTATGTACAGAACTAAATATTTGTTTATTCATTTATAAACCGTAAAGAAACCAGTCAGGTATCTCCCCTCACCAGCAGATCTTGCTTTAGAAAAACAAATACACAAATTCCAGCAACCTCAGAAATTTCATTAAACCTGCAGAGAAGCATAATTCATTTTGGAGTTCAATTTTATGTTCAAGGAATCAGTTCCTATCATAAAGACAATTACTGTAATCTCTGTGCCATGCAAAACTACCTCCATTTATTGTGGACCAACTGCAGGGCCAACTCCTGCCCCTGCTGAAGGCACTCGGCAAGTTCACGAAAACATCCTTGAGGACGGCCCCTTCCTGTTTCGCACAACGTAGTCTCAGAACTTGAGGCAAAGTAAGGAAAAAGCAAGCCAACGCCAAATGGGTTCTCCTGAGGCCAGTGGTACTAAACAAGCCAGAAGGCGACCTCATGACCTCTCCAGGAGCGGCCCATCCAGGAGTGACAAAATGTAACCTCTAGGTACAAAGTTCCCATCATCAAAAACAAACAGGAGTCGAGCATAAGCAATGGTTGGCACTTCCTCTCGGAGCAGAGAACCATCTCACATGCCAGAAGGTAAAAGGTGACCCGAGGTCCCATCTGCTGATCAAGCCAAGTGCCTGTTGAAGAGGCTAGGTGCAGGGCAGAAGGAAGAAGGCAGCCAGCAGTCAAGGGAGGGTCCTCTCTGAGGCCACAATTTCTTATGCCAGTGTCCCAACCTGGACCTCAGCACACGGGTTACCCTCGGAGCTCACATAATCTTCCTGGTGATGTGATTCTGCTAAAACGCAAACTTCTTGACCAAAGACCGATTTGGCAAACCAAATCCTAGCCTGGTGCTTGCCCCTTCCCTGGGACATGATTCATATCCTGACGGAAACATCGCTAGAGCAGCTAACAGAATCAGAGCGCCAAGCTCTGTGACACAAAAGTATGGAGATGACCTTCTTGATTAATCTCACTTTCAGAGGTTGTGGTCACTAGAAAAGCGCTTCAGAACACTTCATTCCTTCCTACTAAATGCAGACATGTGCTGAGACAGGCATCGCCAGCAACCTTTCTTGTTTTTAAACGTTTAAAAACCAAAGGGGTTTCCAACCATAAGCCAATCTGCATGCATCCTGCATCCCCTAAGAGGGGGGTGAGGGGTGGGGGACCGAGGCGAAAAACACAGACAACTACAAAATATGCCCTAGAAAAATGCAAGATCCTCATAAAACCAACATCTCACCAGACACCCTGTTAAGCACAGAGTGTTGAAGGCTCATGAGAACAAATTGAGTATTGTGGTTGAGCTTGAAACGCTGAACATGATTTCGAACGATCCTTCTCGCTGCTCCGAGAGGAGGGTCGTTCCACTCCAGCAAAGGAAGAGAGTCAGGAGTCAGCAGCAGCCCTTCCCTTTCGGTCGGCACACCATCTCTGACTTGCGGGTCAGAGAATTAGGCTGTAAGGATTCAGTGCTAATTGCAATTGCTCTGCATTGAGGGACGTTGGCCAGAATTGCAAACCGTCATGGGGCTGACCCAAAGCTGAGTCTACCTTTGTGGCTGGAGAGGTTTTCGTAACCCTTGCACTCCTCTGCTCCACACCTGCTTCAGTCCTGTGCCTGCCTGAGAAAGTGGCCAGTCACAAAGCACCACCCTAGGGTCCTTTCCTTGCCACCCTCCCTGCAAAGCACACTTCGCCCACTCTGAGGTCTGTGTCCTTTCCAGAGAGGGTCCTGGCTGGAAAGCAGAAAAAGAACTCTGAAGAACAGACTTGGGGAAATAAGTCTACACAGAAAGGTAAAAACCTAGACAAGGTTTCCAGAGTGACGCCGCCCTCAGAAGACAAGGCTCCAGGAAGAAAGGGCGTGAAACACCGGAGCTCAGGGGTGGTCCCCACGGCAGGGTCTGCTTCCTGCTGCCCCTGGGCGGGCTGGGGGCCAGGGACCCCAGGGTCTTCTGCTGGTTCCGCACCATCCCCCCGTGGCTGGGTTGTACATTCACTGGTGGTCAGGAGTTTCTGATGCTGCTGGGGGTGGGGATGGAGGGGAGGACTGGAAGAACGTCCTGCCCAGCTCACTAGGCTCTACACGTCATATCGGTTCAAAGTATATGAGTTTGGGTAGCTCGGCCGGCCGTACTGGAAGTGATCTGTCAAGATGTTGTTGCGGCCGTACTGGTAGTCACTGTGCGGGGGAAAGAGCGTGCCGTTGTGGGGCTTCTCCAGGGGGCTCCGGTGGTGCTCCTTACTGCTCAGGTCCCCTGTCGTGACGGGGAGGAGGTGCTTCCGGGCTTGCTGGTTCGCGTCATACTTGGTCTGCAAGGTCAAAAAAGCAGTGACGCCATCAGCTTCATGCCTGGGACGCAGAGGACACAGCGGGGGCTCGAGATTCATGGCCAAGAGGCCTTCAAGGTGACACAAGTGTCACCCCGAGTGGAGCTGGGGCACGCTCACTGAACGGTTAATGGAGCAGCCCTCCCTGTCAGCCATCCCACAGCTTCACGGGAATACACAGAACCTTCGCAAGGAAGGAGTGAAATTCCCAATAGAGCTGCGGTAGAACTGAGCCAAAACAGAGTGAGGCGTGAGCCTGGGGCATCTGTGAGGGAAAACGGAAGCCCAGGGTGGAGGGAGCGGAGCCAAGACCGTAAACCAGGCAGTGGCAAAGCTGGGAGCTGGAACCCCTGCCTCTCAGTTCCTGGTGAGGCTCCATCCTCTCCACCAATGCTTGGTGCCTTCTTGGGTGTCAAGGGGACAGCCTCCCCCAGCCCAGACTCACCTTGTTGTACAGAAAGACTCCGAGGATGGCCGTCAGCATGCCCAGGACATTGGTGCTGGTGACGGGGTTCCGCAGCATGATCAGGGACACTGTGATGACCATGATCCGCTTGGTGGCGTTGGCAACTGAGTAGCTCAGAGGGCTGATGAGGTTGAGGATGCTGAAGGCGATGACGTTCTGGGCAAAGTTACAGAAGCCGCTGACGGCCAGGAGCAGGAGCGTCCAAGGCCACTGGGACACATAGGTCTGCAGAGACGGGGGAGTGAGAGCAGCACTGAGGTCAGAACAGCACGCCCGCCCTGGGAGGTGACACACAGTGGTTTCTCGGGGGCCACACTCCCGGTGAGGGAACAGGCCCGGGCAGGCCATGCTGTGATACCAGGTGCTTATACGTACAACCTCCATCCTTCACGACGCTCTGCACGGCACAACAATAATAATAATCACCACCCGTCCCTGCCAAGGAAGTGGAGGTTCGGGGGGGGCATCAGGTATTTAAGGGGTGCAGAGGACATGAACCAGAGCTTTCCCCTGTCCCTGGGCAGGGAGGGTTGGGGCTCTGGGTTAGCAGAGCAGGGTCTACATACTGGACATCACCTGTTTGAGCTGCTATGACAAAGTACCACAGGCCAAAGGGGTTACCAAAAAATGTTGATTTCTCACAGTTCTGTGGGTTGAAGTCCAAGATAAAGGCGCTGGCAGACTCCATATCTGGTGAGCGCCCTCCTGGTTCAGTGGGTCTCACTGGGTCCTCACAGGGCAGAATTGGCAAGGGAACTCTTTGGGGTTTTTCTCTTTTTAAAAATAATTTTATCTGTATATTTATTGGCTGTGCCAGGTCTGCACTGCTGCGTGGGCTTTCCTCTACTTGCAGGGAGAAAGGGCTACTTTCTAGTTCCAGTATGTGCGTTTCTCTGTGGTGGCTTCTCTTGTCGTGGCGTGCAGGCTCCAGGGCTTGTGAGCCCTACAGTACAGGCTCAATAGCTGTGGTGCACGGTCTTAGTTGCTCCATGGCATATGATCTTCCTAGATCAGGGGTCAAACTCCCATTTCCTTCACTGGTGGGTGGATTCTTGATGCTGAGCCACCAGGGAAGCTCTGGGGTCTCTTAGAAGGGCACAAATCCCATTCATGATGGGCCCCACCCTCATGTCCTAATCACGTCCAAAAAGCCCTGTCTCCAAACACCATCATGTTGTAAGGTTTAGGTTTCAACATATGAATTTTAGGGGACACAGACATTCAAACCATGGAGACATTTTGCATTGTAGCAAATGGGGAAGTCCTGGGGTGGCAGCCTCTGGGTGTGTGAAGAAGTTCCCCCACAAGGCAGAGAGCCCAAGGCTCTAGTCTGCCCCATCACTGGGAGTCCCCAGGCAAGCTGCCCAACCTCTCTGGCTTCATCTCTGCAATGGGGAAGATTGATCCTGATGAGTCTGTACAACACTGCTGCTGTGAGGACCAAATGCAATCATGGTTTTGAAAGTGCTCTAAAAGAATCCCAAGCCAAACGAACAGAAAATGATGTTATCATCAAAACCTTAGTTGCTGACTTCCCTGGTTGTCCAGTGGTTAAGAATGCACGTGCAGGGGACACGAGTTCAATCTCTGGTCCAGGAAGATTCCACATGCTGCAGAGCACCCATCATGGCAAGGAGCTCGGCATGCCACAACTAGAGAAAGTCTGCATGCAGCAACAGTCAAAAATCAAATAAAATTTTTAAAAAAGGAAGTGAAAATCTTAAAAAACAAAATTTTACCATCCGACTCTCGCCAGAATGAAGCCACCATAATAAAGGGGGCCTAGAAGTAAAAACTAAGATCACAACACCCAGCCCCATCACTTCATGGCAAATAGATGGGGAAAAAATGGAAATAGTAACAGACTTTATTTTCTTGGGGTTCCAAAATCACTGCAGATGGTGACCAGAGCCATGAAGTTAAAAGACATTTGCTCCTTGGAAGAAAAGCTATGACAAACCTACACAGCACAGTAAAAGCAGAGACGTTGCTTTGCCAACAAAGGCCCATCTAGTCAAAGCTCTATTTTTTCCAGTGGTCATGTATCAATGTAAGAATTGGACCACAAAGCAAGCTGAGCACTGAGGAACTGATGCTTTCAAACTGTGGTGCTGGAGAAGACTCTTGAGAGTCCCATGGACAGCAAGGAAATCAAACCAGTCCATCCTAAAGGAAATCAATCCTGAATATTCATTAGAAGGACTGAAGTTGAAGCTGAAGCTCCAATACTTTGGTCACCTGATGTGAAGACTCAATTCATCAGAAAACACTCTGATGCTGGGAAAGACGGAAGGCAGAAGGAGAACAGGGCAACAGAGGATGAGATGGTTGGATGGCATCACCAACTCAATGGACCTAAGTTTGAGCAAACTCCAGGAGATGGTGAAGGACAGGGAAGCCTGGTGTGCTGCAGTCCATAGAGTCACAAAGAACTGGACAAAACTGACTGGCTGAACAACAGAAGAAACACCAACTAGCAAACATTAGGACCACAAACTCTTCAAAGAGCCTGGGCTGATCTCAGGCCAATTCCCAGACTGCTCTGACCTCTCACACAGGAGGACACAGCTGGATCTCTCAGACAGTGGGGTCTAGTGGCCTTGCCAGGAAGAGAGCTGCAGCAATCCTTGGGCAGTGGCCTGATTATATCTCCAGCACCTTCTGATAGGGAAGGATCACATAGTCCTCTTAAAAGTGAGGGAGATCCAAGTAGGGACCTGCTCAGAATTACCTTCAGGGTGAGCTGGCCTGTTCCCCCAGGAATTCTTCCCTGAGGTGACCCACAGGGACTTACAAGCTATTTTTACAAGGCAGCCTGCTTGCAAAGCAACCCAGCCAATCCAGCGTTTTAAAAGAACTGACATACAAAAAAGTTGAGTGTTTCTTCCTTCTGGTGGATAGTTCCATGTGTATTAACACACATATATTGATTTGTGTAGCCAATACCACAGTCAGAGTTCAGAACAGCTCCATCACCCCATGGCACTCTCCAGGGCTTCTCTGTGCACCCTCCCTCCCCCACCCAGGCAACCACTGAGGTGTTCTCCACGATAGGTTTGTCTTTTGGAAACAGTCCTCTAACTGGAAAGATGCAGCATGGAACCTTCTCAAACAGGTTTCTTTGATTCAGCATAATGCCTGTGACATCCACCCAACTTGTAAGGGATGACAGTTGGTACCTTTGTTCTTGCTGAGAAATATTCTGCTGTACAAACGTATCGAAGTTTCTTTCTCCATTCACCTGTTGAAGGACATCTGGGTTGTTTCCAATACTCTGTGATCATAAACAGAGTTGCTAAACATTTGTGCACAGGCTTCTATGTGAACCTGAGTTCCATTTCTCTAGACACCCAGGAGTGAGACTGCTGGGACATGTGGTCAGTGTATGTTTAACTTCAGAAGAAACTCCCAAATGTTTTCCAGAGTGGCTGCGCCATTTTGCAGTTGCTCCAACAACAGGAAAATGCCAGCTGTGCCCCATCCTTGACAGACACGGTACTGTCAGTACTTTTCACTGGAGCTATTCAATCAGATACAGAGCGGAATCTCCTCATGGTTTTAACTGGCTTTTCCCTAATGACTAATGATGTTGAACATATTTCACATCTGCACAATCTCAGTGGTGAAATTCAAGTCTTGGGCCTATTTTTAAACTACTGTTGAGTTTTAAGAGTTCTTTATATATCCTGAACACAAGTCCTCTGTCAGTATCTCAGTGGCAAGTATTTTTTTCCCAGTCTGTAGCCTGTCTTTCTTTAGTAGTATTTTGGGGAGCAAAAGCCTTTAACTTTGATGAAGCCCCCATTTAGCAATTTTTTTTTTTAATGGACTGTGCTTTTGGTATAATGTCTACAAACTATTTCCAAGTCATGAAGATGTTTCCTCTGTTTTCTTCTAAAGGTTACCATTTTTGCTCTTATATTTAGGCCTAGAATACCTTATGAGTTAAATTTTGTATAATGTGTGAGGCTGAAGTCAAGGCTCAGATCTTGCATATGGATGTTCATTCGCTCCCACACCATTTGTTAAAGAAACCATCCTTTCTCCATGGAGTTGCCTTTGAACCTTTGCAAAAAATCAGTCACCCGTATCTGTGAGTATACTTTCATGCTGTCTATCTGCTCACTGATGGACGTCTTTTTCCACCAATATCCATAGCTTTATACTAAGTCTTAAAATTATGTGATTCCTCCAACTCTGTTCTTCTTTCTCAAACTTATTTAGCTATTTCAGTTCTCTTGCCAGTCAATGTAAAATTTCCAATCAGCTTTTATTAAACAAATTTTAATATCTATAAGTATCTATCTCCAAATATATACACATAGGGAGATAGTTTCTCAACTTTTTTTCATTAATGCCTTTGCCCAGCAGAAGTTAAAATTTAAGTAATGATTTATAGCTGAATGTAAGAAGTATAAGATTTTGTTGAGTAGAAAGAATTTTATTTCTTCTTTCAAATCTATTTCTTTACCTTGTTTATTGTTCTGGCTACGATGTTAAGTATCATGGGGAATGGGCCTATTGAGAGTGAACATCTTTACCTTATTCCTGAATTTAGGGGAAAAAACTTTCAATTTCTCATCATTATGTTAGCTATGTATGCCTTTGGTCAAGTTGAGGTAGTTTCCTCTATTTCTAGTGTGTTGACTTTTTAAAACTCATGACTGGATGTTGCATTTTGTCAAATGCCTTATCTGCATGAGTTGGTATGACTATGTGTTTTTTATTAGGCTATTACAGTAGATTACATTGATTGATTTCAAAGTATTGAATTAGCCTTGCATTCTTGATTTAAATCTCACTTTTTCATAGTGTAGTATGTTTCTTAACATATCCCTGCATTTGATTTATTCTAATATTTTATTTATTTGATTCTAATATTTTATCACAATAAACTGTGGGAAATTCTGAAAGAGATGGGAATACCAGAGCACCTGACCTGCCTCTTGAGAAATCTGTATGCAGGTCAGGAAGCAAGTTAGAACTGGACATGGAACAACAGACTGGTTCCAAATAGGAAAAGGAGTACGTCAAGGCTGTATATTGTCACCCTGCTTATTTAACTTCTATGCAGAGTACATCATGAGAAACGCTGGACTGGAAGAAACACAAGCTGGAATCAAGATTGCCGGGAGAAATATCAATCACTTCAGATACGTAGATGACACCACCCTTATGGCAGAAAGTGAAGAGGAACTAAAAAGCCTCTTGATGAAAGTCAAAGCGGAGAGTGAAAAAGTTGGCTTAAAGCTTAACATTCAGAAAACGAAGATCATGGCATCCAGTCCCATCACTTCATGGCAAATAGATGGGGAAACAGTGGAAACAGTGTCAGACTTTATTTTTTGGGGCTCCAAAATCACTAGCCATGAAATTAAAAGACGCTTACTCCTTGGAAGGAAAGTTATGTCCAACCTAGATAGCATATTCAAAAGCAGAGACATTACTTTGCCAACAAAGGTCCGTCTAGTCAAGGCTATGGTTTTTCCTGTGGTCATGTATGGATGTGAGAGTTGGACTGTGAAGAAGGCTGAGCGCCGAAGAATTGATGCTTTTGAACTGTGGTGTTGGAGAAGACTCTTGAGAGTCCCTTGGACTGCAAGGAGATCCAACCAGTCCATTCTGAAGGAGATCAGCCCTGGGATTTCTTTGGAAGGAATGATGCTAAAGCTGAAACTCTAGTACTTTGGCCACCTCATGCGAAGAGTTGACTCACTGGAAAAGACTGATGCTGGGAGGGATTGGGGGCAGGAGGAGAAGGGGACGACAGCGGATGAGATGGCTGGATGGCATCACTGACTCGATGGAAGTGAGTCTCAGTGAACTCCGGGAGTTGGTGATGGACAGGGAGGCCTGGCGTGCTGCGATTCATGGGGTGGCAAAGAGTCGGACACGACTGAGCGACTGAACTGAATATTTTATTAAGGACTTTTGTCTCTATTCTCACAAGGGATATCTGTCCTTTTTATGGTTTGTTAATATGAACCAAAAGTCTTCTTTTCCACTTGTTTTCCAGAGGAGATTGTGCAGAACTGGTGTTTATTTTTCCTTAAATGTTTGGTAGAAATTACCCATAAAACCATCTGGGCCTGATGACTTCTTTCTAGGAGGCTTTAAACTATGAATTCAATTTCTTTAATAGTTATAAGATTCAGGTTATCTTCTTCATCTGGAGTGGGTACATTCTGATACTGTGTGGTTTATGAAGAACTGGTCTATTTCAGCTGTCATTGATTTTATGTGTGTAGAGTTGTCAGTAGTATTTTTATGGTTTTAAGTTCTGTGAGTTTTGCAGTACTGCTCCCTTTTTCATTCCTGATTATTTGTATTGTCTTATCCCTCTCTCTTTTTTGGAAGGGTCAGTTTTGCTTCAGTTAAAATGTTTTTTCTTTTCCCTTGAGACTTCCTCTTTGGTCCATGGATTATTTAGAAATGTGCTGTTTAGTTTCCAAGTGTTTGGAAATTTTCCTGTTACTTCTTTGTTATTTACTTTTAATTTTATTGTTCTCTTAAGGTTTTTTTGACATACAATATGATCTATTTTGGTGAATTTCCACATATACACTTGAAAAGATGTCTATTCTGCTGCTGCTGGGTAACATATTCTATAAATGTCAATGAGATTTCCAGTTGGTTGACAGTGGTGTTCAATTCTTTATTCCTGATCTATAGACCCAGTGATTTTGGAAATTCTATATTTGCTGGATATAGAATTACGTGTTAACAGTTCTTTAGTTTTAGTACTTTACGAATGTTATTCTACTTCATGGTTTCTGATGAGAAACCCACAATTGTCCAAATTTCTGTTCTCCTATAAATAATGCATCCTTTTTCTGTTTTCAAGCTTTTTTTGTCTTTGAATCATTTTCTTTCTGTGGCTCAAAGTAGACACCTTCAGCTGACTTATCTTCAAGTTACGGACCTCCCTCTGTCATCTCTATTCTGCTACTGAGTTCATCCAATACCATCCAGTGAGTTTAAGTTGTTTCTTCCATCCTGAAATTTCCACTTGGTTCTGTCTTCTATTCTTCCCATTTGTGTCAAGAACATTCTTGGAGCATGATTATAAATAATTGCTTTAAAGGCTTTGTCCAATAATTTCAATATCTGGGTCATCCCAGTACTGGCATCTGTTGATTGTCTTTTCTCATAAGACTTGAAATTTTTCTGTTTCTTTGTGTTCCCAGTAATTCTGGATTATATCCTGGACGTTTAGAATATTATACGACTGTGCTGCTAAGTCACTTCAGTCGTGTCCGACTCTGTGTGACCCCGTAGACGGCAGTCCACCAGGCTCCTCCGTCCCTGGGATTCTCCAGGCAAGAACACTGGAGTGGGTTGCCATTTTCTTCTCCAGTGCATGAAAGTGAAAAGTGAAAGTGAAGTCGCTCAGTCGTGTCCGACTTTTAGCGACCCCATGGACTGCAGCCTTCCAGGCTCCTCCGTCCATGGGATTTTCCAGGCAAGAGTACTGGAGTGGGGTGCCATTGCCTCCTCCATACGACTGTAGGTCCCATGGATAATGTTGATACTTGGCTTTAGCAGACTCAGCTAGGTTCAGGCTACAAGCCTAACCAGCCTCCAGTGGGCTGTGGTCCCAGCACCAGCTCTGTTTTCAAGCCTTTCAGCGGCACACAGCAGCACACAGTGACCCCACGCAGCGGTCAGCCACGGGCCTGGGCAGTAGACTGTTCTGTCTTTGTGTGCTGTTAGGATCAGATCCTCACATGTGCAGCTCAGAATTTTGTTGTTTTATTTTTAAAATGGTAACTTTGTCTTTCCAACTTTAACTGAATTTCAGATTTCTGCTTGCTTTTCCATTTTGGCTCTGCCTTTTTTGTGTTTTTTTTTTTTTGGTTGCACTGCATGGCATGCAGGATTTAGTTCCGTAACCATGGATTGAACCCATGTCCCCTGCAGTGGAAGTGCAGAGTCTTAAGCACTGGAACACCAGGGAAGTCTCTTTTATGGTGTTTTATGAGATCATTTCCCCCAGGTTCCTTCTTTCCATGTCTCCTTGGTATTTTTTGGTTTCTGAGGTCTCCCTCTTTCAATTATCCACTTAGAAAGCTGGACTTAATAACCCCACTCTGATTCCTTCCTACAACTCTACCTCCATTCGGGGCCAAGCAGTGGGAGGATGAAGAAAAGAAAAAAAGTGCAACAGGGGCTAATCCTGTCCTGCGATTGCAGAGGGAGGTTCCCACCTGAGCATCTCAGGGGCCTATGGGACCTTGCTGCCACCACCAAACGGGACTGCTGGGGGCCTGGGACGTGAGAGGACAAGGGAAACAGAAACAGAGGATTCCCCCCGTGCTCTCAGAGCACCACGAATCTCCTTTCCCTCAGCAAGCCAGTAAAGAGGGCTTTTCACTCTCTTCCTCCCCCAGTGCCCACTTCTGTGTTTCCAGATGCTTTAAGTCCAGGCTGAAGACACAGGAGGCAGAAGAAAGCAAACCCACAGCTGGCTCAGTGGTGCTTTGTAATCTGGTTTCTCCATCAGCCTGCCTGTCCCCATTTACTTTTCAGTTCTCAAGTACTGGCTTCACCCATCCTGTCCAAGCTTTAAAACTGGGCCACCTGCTTCAGAGTCTGGAAATCCATACCTGGCTACAGTTGAGCTGTTGGCAGCAGGTCTGGATATGTCTGGGAACTGTCTGCTGTAGCTTTTGATTCTTGGAAACATGGTGAGTAGCAGGCCCAGATGATGTGTCTCCAACCTGAGCTTTCTCCCTTCCACTGTGGAGCACAGCACTAGGACACACCTAACTCACCTGGCTGCTGCGGGAAGACACGGGAGGGCGGGGGAGCCCCACTAGGAACCCCACTTTTGGGGGCAGCAGTGTGGAATACTGTGCGCTGCTAGGGCTGCTGTTAAAACGCACAAGGGTCCCATCAAGGCAAACAATATACGGCTTCAGGGCTTCCCTGATGGGCCGATGGTTAAGAATCCACCTGCCAATGCAAGGGACACAGGTTCAGTCCCTGGTTCAGAGCCCACGTGCCGTGGGGCAGCCAAGTCCATATGCCACAACTGTGGAGTATGCATGCCAGGGCCTGTGAGTTGGCAACTACTAAAGCCTGCACACCCTCGAGCCATGCCCCGCAGCGAGAGAAGCCACTGCAGTGAGAAGCCTGCACACCACAAGTAGAGCAGTCTCTGCTCACTGCACCCAGAGAAGGCCTGCATCTAGTGACGAAGACCCAGCCCAGTCAAAAATTAAAAAAAAAAATGACCTGACGAGAAAAAGAGATCACCAATGGCAATGGAAGTAAGTTTATTACTAAAAGAAAATTAAAAAATGTCCTAAATGCAAGAGAAAGCAAAGCAAAGAGAGCAAGGAGAGAGCAGAACACAATCTACACATGCCTGTTTGTGAGTGTGCACAGAGACACCAGTGTGTCAGAGCAGCGTAGCAGCGCTGATGCCAGACCGACAGGCAGTGCAAAGCAGCAACCAGAGGAAGGAGGACCTGACAGGCCAGTATGGAACGATCCCCACGATGCGTTATTGAGTGAAAACCTTTTCTACCTTTTCTAAATATCTAAAATATCTAAAAAGTCACTATTTGTATAAGGAGGGTGGAGGAATGAACACACTTGGCCCTCAGTACCTGTGGGGGATTGGTTTCAGAAGTCCCCAGATCTGAGGATGCTCAAGTCTCTCATATAGTAAGATGGGGTAGTGCAGGGACTTCCCTGGTGGTCCAGTGGTTAAGAATCTGCCTGCCAATGCAGGGAACACAGGTTTGATCCCTGGTCCAGGAAAATTCCATATGCTGTGGAGCAACTAAGCCCGTGAGCGGCAACTGCTGAGCCCACGCACCTAGAACTTGTGCTCTGCAGCAAGAGAAGCCACTGCAGTGAGCAGTCTGGGCACTGCAATCACGAGCTGTCCCCACCTGCTCCAACTAGAGAAAGCCCAAGCAGCAATGAAGACCCAGCGAAGCAAAAAGTAAAATAAATTTTAAAAATAAGAATTGATACACTGATCTTTAACAGAAGAATCCAGTCGGACCTCATTAAGCCCTACATTGACTCCATCCAGCTCAGACCAGGAAGAACCATGCCCACCTCCTTATCACTACTGCTTGCATTGGTTTCCAGTACCTTCTCTGGAGGCTGGTCCTGTAGGCCGTGGGTGGGAAGATGCTCTCTCCTGGGCTCAGCTCAGAGAGCTGTGGGTACATCTGGAGTCAATGGCAGTACAGACAGAGATGACACCAAGAAAGGACTTGAGCAGTGCAAGCAGAGTTTCTAAAAGGCCAAGTGAGACCTGAACCAGACCGTCAGGGTGGGAAAGTTGCCTGTGCTGGCATTTTTTCTTCCTTGAATGCACTGGCACAAATGCAGCAGTTATGAGCAGCTGGGATCGAGCACGACTGAGAAGAAAACGCATAAGAAGCCGACTTCCTTGACTGCACTCAATGTTGAATCATCAAAGAGCTGAGAGCTAAAAGGGCTGGCGGTCAGAGGCCCGATGCCCCAGTCAACACAGAGGCATAATTCCCTGACAAAGTACCTACTTCGGAACCAGCTAAGAAAAGGGCATGTTCTTGGCACAGGCCAACTCACCAGGTCGCTGCTGACCAGGAAAGCCGAGAGATCTACCAGGACCCACGTGGGGATCATAAAAAAGACGGCATGGCAGCCCAAGATGTTCAGCAGCCGGAGATGGTGGATCCTTGAATCTCTTAATACCTGAAGAGAGAAAACCTCTTTAAAGGCTGGTTGTAACTATAAGTGGCAAGAGGGGCTCCGCTTACCCAGGCCCGAAACATGGTGGCTGCACATTATCCCTGGTATCTGACCTTGACCGCCAAACCTGCAAGTGCGCCCATGACGAGACACACGGCCCATGATGAGGCACACGGCCCATGATGAGGCACACGGCCCATGACGAGACACACGGCCCATGGTGAGGCACACGGCCCATGACGAGACACACGGCCCATGGTGAGGCACACTGCCCATGACGAGACACACGGCCCATGACGAGACACACGGCCCATGATGAGGCACACTGCCCATGACCACAACAAGCGCCGTGTTTCATATGCAAAGGACCGAGAGAAGAAAAAACAAAACCCAGCAACACTCAATTGCTGGTAAAGCTACAGTGAAACAGGCACTCTGAAATGGTGCTGGTTCGTGTCTAAACTGGTATATAGTTCCAGAAAACAAGCAGGAAAAGTATATCAAAAGCTGTAAATATCTCATACCCTCTGACCCAAGAATGGTAAACTCATCAAAAGGAAATAACCCGAGAAATAGAAAAATGTTTTGCACAAAGATGTTCATAAATTGTATTATTTGTAGGGATTAGTTGGAAATAATCTGCATGTGCAGTACGGAAACCAACTGTGTTAATTATGACACCTGCAAAGAATGTGATTATTATGAGTTAGGAGCAATAATTTTTAATGATATGGGAAAATGCAATGTTAAAATAATAAATGAACAAAGCAAAACTTAAAAAGTATGTGTAATATTGCAACTCTAAAAACCATGCAGGAAAAACCCCCTAGCATTAACAGTAGGGAACAGCACTGTGGCTTTCCTCAAGAAAGAGGAAACCCTGAGCCAGGGGGCAGGTCTCTGTTGAGTCTTGGTCCCCAGCACCTACTACAGCGCCTGTCACACAGTAGGTGCTCAATAAAATTTCTGATTTCTTTTCACTGTGCTTTTCTCTATTTTTTCACATTGAATGTAAGTCAGCTTCCTATATGATAATAATAAAGCTATTTATAAAACAAAACAATAGAAAAGCAGCAGAAAGGCGACAGGATGTTTTTGTCCCACAATGAAGAAATCGTTACCTGGCTGCTTTCTTAGACGCCACCCACCCACCCCAGAAACAGCAGGTGCACCCTGGACGGTGTCCCAGTACCTTTTTGGAGAAAATGTTCTGAAGCGAGAAGCACAGCGTGGCTGCAAGGGCGCTGACCAGCCCCCACATGTCGAAGGACAGCTCGGTGACGGTGGCCAGCAGGACGCCGCTGATGATGGGGATGAGGGACAGGTACACCTGTGAGAGGATGCAGCAGTGGCCGCCAGGCCGGGTGGAGCTGGGCCGCCCAGTGCTGACGCCTGGGGGGGCCCGACTGCTCTCTCCTCCCCAGAGGGGCACCACCTGCCACTCTGCATGCAGGTGTTAGCTGGGACCGTAACACTCTGGGGAGTCAGGCAGAGGCAGATGGTTCTCAGAGTACCCGAGGGCAGGGCCGTGTCACTGTGGGCGCCCCAGCCATGCCAACACCCCCATTACATTAAGAGCCACAAGCCAGGGCTGGTCCTAACAGGATCTACCCAGCTGCCGCCACCAACACCAGGATCTGAAACTGTTAGCCTCTGATGGGTTTCCTGGGTCCCTTTTATTTTGCACTCTTCCAACATGCAGTTATCCCTAGTGAGGACACTCCCCCTACACCTTCTTCAGCTGGAGATCTCCGTTCCCTTCAGGGGTCACAGTTCACAAAGGCCAAGAACCTTCCCTGACCCAGTGCCCCCTAGACAGGGTAAGGTTGCCCAGCTGTGTGTTTTGGGAACAGCGCTCTCCACCCACTAGAAGCACCCTTTACATCGTCTGCATCCCTGCACTCCTTTAGGGCAGCTCTTTGTTCACTGCTCTATGCTGGTACCTGGCACTTAGCGGGCACCCAACAACTGCTGGCCCCAAGCACGAGTAGTGAGTGCTGTGACCGGGGTCTTCCAGAAGGGTCAAGCATTTCCGGGCCTGGAAAGTCCCTGGAACTCTCACAGCTAAATAGGCTCCCAACTTCCAGAGAAATAGGGTCCGTCCCCAACATTTGGCTTTCCAGAGAAATAGGGTCCGTCCCCAACATTTGGCTTTCCTTACTCCTGGCTCATCCTTCCCCTACAAACGATACTCATAAAGCACTCTGGGGACTTCCCTGATTGAGACTCTGCTCCCAATGCAGGGGGCTGAGGTTTGATCTCTGTTCAGGGAACTAAGATCCCACATTCGGCACAGAATGGCCAAAACAAACAAATAAAGAGATTAAAAACAAACAAAAAAATACTTCAGAGATTTGGGAGGGGGTGGTGAAGCTCCACCCCCATCCCCACATACACAGGGTAAGAGAGCTCTGAAGTCCAGAATCCCTGCCCCTCACTACTGGCTGGTCCTCAGGCTCTTCCTTTTGAAGGCTCATTGCTTTCCCCGAGATGAAATGATCACCAGCCTTACCTGGAAAGGGTGGGGCCACAACTTAATCTGTCGTCATCATCATTAGTCTCCTGCCTAAGCCATTCCCCTGTCTCTCCTCCCTGTGAAAGGTTCTGGCTCCCTGCCCAAGCTGGGTACAATGACCCTTACCACAGGAAACCTGATAAACACAGTGTGACACTGAGAGAGGCAAGACACACACCTCCTGGCCAACTCCGACCTGGGGAGACCAGGCACATCTGACAGCACCTTGGGGGTGGGTTGCAGGGCACACCAGATCTGGCAGGGGACAAGACTGACCGAAAGCAGACACCAGCCAGGGGTGGCCCCATTTCTATAAGCTGATCCAGGGCACTGCCGTTCTAAGTTACATAAAATACAGGATGCCAGAAACCAACCACATAGAGAAGAGGCGCTCTGTCCAGCATGAAATGGATTCCAGCTGGGACAACAGGAATCCCACTTCCACTTAAGGACACAGGGCAAGGCTGTCTCTGGCTGAAGCCACAGCTTCTCTCACTCCAAGCCAGGAAATACCCTGGCTTGGCATCTCGAACAGACCCTGGATTGTGCCCAGAGCATCTTCCCCATGCAGCCCTGGGCTCTGCGGGCTGCCATCACTTCCATTTCCAGACATTCACAATTCCTGGCTGTTTTTATTTCGAAGACTTTGCTGGGCTTTGCCAAAATCAGATTCCTCTGACTAGCTTCTCACTTGTGACCCCAGAAATCCTGAGCCTGACCACTATCTCTTGCAAAGATGTAAAACTCTGTCAGAGTTCCGTTCCAGCAAGGAGTCAGATGTTCCAACCCTCATTCCACTGGAGGGGGTGGTCTGGTCAAGATGGGACCAAGTTATCCAAGTTGCCTACCAGCAACCCCAGGATGGGAATCCAAACAGGGAGGAAGGCTGGATCTGAGATGGGCAGCAGCATCCTGAGGCCACACATCAGAAACAACTCAGGAACACACACCCCACTTGCTACTGCCCCGGGGGGTGATTCCAGAACGTTAGCAGCAAAAGAGGTCTAGAAGATGACTTCCTTATTTGACAGGAAGCCAGGCAGCCTGCAGACCAGGAACCTGGACCACGTCACCAGCTCAGCAACAGCTGGGAAGCCTCTGGGGCCCCCACCGGCCCAGAGCCCGCCTAGGTTACCTTGGTGCTCTGTTTCTCCTTCATGATGATCCGGGACAGGAGGACCACCCAGATGGGCATGGTGGCCTTGACTGCAAAGAGAGGGTAGGGGCATTCAGGGAGCTGCGCTAGTCCCAGAACCCACTCTGGGACCTGTCCCAACCCCACTAGGGGGGAGGGGTGAGAAGGCTTGGCTGCCCCTCAAGCCACTTCAGCTCTTCTCTATCTGTGGGCCTTCCCCGAACCCAACACTTCTGATCCGCCCTGCTCACTTCCCAGCTTTCTTCTCAGTCCCTTCCCTCCCGGAGACCCCTGTGCGTGTCCCTCTCTTGCTAAAAGCTTTGGCGGCCTCCAGCGCCTTCTGGACTGAAACGGACTTCTCAGCCCGACATTCCAGACCGTCGAGGGCACCCCAGCCGGCGCACTCCGACCCAAGCGTCAAAGCCCCAGGTGGCGTGCGCCAGCCGCCGCCCCCTAGGCCAGCCTGGGCACCCACCGGTGTGCGCGTAGGACACGGGCACCTTCCATATGCTGACGTGCGCGGACACTGATGCGAAGTACTTGCCGAAGGCGAGCGGCAACACGTAGCGCGGGTAGAAGCGCGGCGGTAGCAGCGGGCCGGACGACTGATGCGGACCCGGCCCAGGGCCCGAGACGGGCGGCGCCGGGGGCACGCGCCAGGCCCGGAGCAGAGGCGGGAGCCCCGCGCACAGCGCCAGGATGTGGCACAGCGACACGGTCACGGGGAATGGGAAGGCGCTCAGGATCACCTTGTTGACCACATTGCCGCCCGCGCTCAGCGCGTACCACAGCAGGCACAGCGCTGCCACCCGCGCGCCCTCGCGCGCCCCCCCGCCGCCGCCTCCGGCGGCTCCCGAACCCCCGGCGCCCGCGCCCACTCCCACCGCCGCCGCCGCCGCCATCCTTCCCGAGCGGCCGCCCCTTCCCGCCTGTCCGACGGCGGACGCCGGGCGGGGGCGGGGCAGGACCGGGGCGGGAGCGCCAGCCAACGCGGCTGCCTATTAGCCACCGGCGCTTCCGTCAGCGCCACGCGCCGGCCGACGCGCCCGCCACCACGTAGCGAACGTAGGCTCCGCCCTCCTTTCGATGGGCTTCCTGGAGGGCGGGGTCTGTCCCGGAAGCGGAAGGAAAGGGGACGGTGAGCCCCGAAGGGCTCTGAGAGCAGTAGGCTGTCCTCCTTCTGCTGCTGCTGCTGCTGCTGCTGCTGCTGCTGCTGCTGCTGCTGCTGCTGCTGCTGCTGCTGCTGCTGCTGCTGCTGCGTCGCTTCGGTCGTGTCCGACTCTGTGCGACCCTAGAGACGGCAGCCCACCAGGCTCCCCCGTCCCTGGGATTCTCCAGGCAAGAACACTGGAGTGGGTTGCCATTTCCTTCTCCAAGTGGGCTGGCCTGAGGGAGCCTAACTGGGTCCCGGAGCACAGACAGGAAGGGCGGGAGGGACCGCTATGTCGGTGTCTGTGAGCGGGCGATCGAGTTCGCGGGTCAAACCTCGATATCCGGGCTTCATTGGCGCCCTCCAGCCAGATTCCTGATGGTCGGAAGACAAAGGTAAAAGACCAGACCTTAGGGGAAGAGAAACCGAATGGTGAAAACCTCTCCATGGGCTAAATTCCTTCTGCAAACCGGGAGCGAACTCCCGTGGTCGCACTCCAACAAAAGGACCAGCCCAGAGCGCCCTGGAAGCACGTTCTGGGAACGCGCTGTGCGGTATTACTGTCTTCATTTCACCGACTGATGGACCGAAGCCCAGGGAAGGGAAGCGACGTGGCATGGGTCCTCTGGCAAGTTTGGGAGTCGCAGTAATGGCAACCTCCTCGGGCACCTGTCTCTAGGGATCTGCAGGAGGGAGGGGCGTGGTGCTGACCCCTACTGCTGATGCTCAAGGACCGGTTGGGATAGAGCAGCCCAAAGCCGCAACGGAAAACAAAGCGGTGTTTTCAGCAAGATGATCTTACACTGCAGGACTTTGTTTCAAAAATCATGTACTTCCAACTTTGGGGGCGATAGGGAATGTAAAATTTTCCTTCTACTCTATCTTTACTTGGCAAATTAAAAAGTGGCAACCCAACTTGATCCGCAAAATGTTGATGGGAAGTCACAGCTTAACCTTGTGTTCTGAGTCAGGCAGTATCCGTACCCTAGGGCTTACTAGATACTCAGACACAGGAGAGGTGGGGCCTGCAGGGGGTTAAGGAGCAGTGACCTCCCTCAGAGCCCAGGTCTGAGAAAAGGAGATGCTCATGGGGCGCCAACCTGCACCTTAATAGCTTCCAGCTGTGCCTCTGACCCTTTGTCGGGAGGATGTCATCCTCAGGATGCCCACATGTCAGCTGGCCACAATACATGTGAGAAAACAGGCACAGTGGACTGAGGAAACTAGTTATTCCCCAGCACAAATGGTCCTGATGACAAGCTTTTTGCCCCCCCTCCCCACCGCTAAATTTGGATCATATAATTTAATCCTCACAGCTTTGGGGTATCATTTATATCTCCCAAATGGGGACAGGTGTATAGGAGTAAAGTGATTAGCCCAGCTCCATACAGGTGGTAGATGGCAGGGGCTGCCCTCAAAGCTACTTCACCCTCTTGTAGGAGAGGGTATGCCCTGCACCAGGGCTATGTCAGAATTCCCCAAGGCTCTGCAACTGTGGCTCTGGGTTGATTGCATGTTTCTGGACCTCCTGATTTGCCTGGTGGGGCTGCTCCTCTAAAGGGGGAGTTGATTCTTCATCTGACATCAAGTAAATATGGTCAAGATGACTTATTATTCCAGACTGAAAAAAATAGAAAGCCAAAGCTTATGGTTTCAGAGATGAGGGAGAAGAATTAAAAGATCATCACTTTATAGTTAAGGAAGAACTGCAAATATTTCAGGGGTAAGACAAGGTCACTTGAGACCTGGGTTGTGGAGCCTGCTTGGGAGGGCAAAGCTGTTTCTAGGGAAAGTGAGGTCTGGAATGGAGACAGATGTGGTCTCTCCGACTCTGTCACCCAGAGTTAGCAGATGACTCTGGAGGTGGGAGAGGCATTGTGACCCTGAATGAATGAAAGGCAAGGTAGAGGTCAGTCTCCATGCAGAAGGCTAATAGGCTGGACTTGGTGACTGCCCTGCCCACCTCCCCACAGCCTGGCTAGCTATAGGGCCTGAACCTTGGATATGGGGTCCAGGTTGTCTTGGCTAATCCAGAATCCAGAGAGGATGAATGTGGCTATAAAGGACCAAATTAAAAAACAATTCTCAGACTGGTTTGTGCAAATGTTTTTTTTTTTTTATTATTTCCACATTTATATCACAAGGTGTCCACTTACTGGACCAAATAGCAAAGTTGCTCCCTTCTGCGTCCTGAGAACACAGAAGTCTAGGTACTGTACATTCACTAAGGCTCCTTGTTTTTGCAAATCGCGTTTATGACAAATAACCATAAGGCAAACGAATCTAAAGGAATGGTTATGAGTGTTTCCAGCATACAGACAGGTCTCTTCTCGCCCAACAGTACAGCTTACACACCAGTAGCACCCGCGGTTACTTTTGTGTTTTGAAGGGAAGGGAAGTCTAGAAAGGTGAACTTTTCTAGATATGTGTGGGAAGGGGAAACTGAAGAGGGAAGAACAAAAGGCAAGTTACTCGTCTGGTGGTCAGATGGAAGAGGGGGCAAAATAAACTTTAGAAAACAAATTTCTGCAGCATTTCTTTAAAAACTGGGCTGTAACTGAAACCAGATACAAATGTGTGGACGCCCAGGGAGCATGGGTCGAACTGGGTGGCCAGCCGGCCTGCCTGATGCCAGCAGCTCACTACAGCTGAGGCACCGTGATGGGAAAGCTGGCCAATGGGGTGCAAACCGAGGCCACAGTACTGCCCACTGCCTCAGACGCTTAGGGCCATGTTAAAAACAGAAAATGCAAAGATGAGATGCGTGCTTCTGTCACTGTGTTAAAGGTAACCTCTCCCACAGGTTTTCTGTGCCTGCCTGCAACTGAGGTCCCAGCTCACCAGGGCTGGGAAGCATCCGCACCTCTTCTGGGGTGGGAGACTAACGCTTTTTATAGCTGGTTTGCTATAGAGTTCTGAACTCACTTTGCTGGCCTTCCTTTCACGCGGTCCTTCCTTTGCAATTTTGTTAGTAAACTGGTAGCAGCATTTCACAAAAGGAGAATTTAGAGGGATGAGTGCAGAGAGACCTAGAGACTCTCGCCCCCTCCCTCCCGCCCCGGGCCGGACCCCCCGGATTCCCAACCACTGGAGGCGGCGGGCCCTGGCGCCCGTCCTCCCTGGCTGACTGCAAGGTGGGAATGCACTTAGAGCCCGAAGGGCCGGTCAGTCCAAGCAGACATAAGGCAGAATGTTCAACCGCCCGTCGTCGCCGTGCGGGTCGAGCGATATGCACTGCGTCCAGTCATACCAGTTACCCTGTGTGTCCTGACACCCGTTCACCCCTGGCCACTGGTGGGCCTGGATTTTGTCCAGATCGTCCCGGGTGACCTCGCGGCTCAGCCCAGGGAAGTCCGTGGGCGGGCCATGAGGCACCAGCACGTGCGGCTTCCGGGCCCCGCGCCGAGTGCTTTCCTCCTGCTTCAGGTACTCGGACATGAAGTGGTGAGCGCCCGGGGTCTGTGCGCCCGACGACGAGAGCAGGCTGCTCTGCCGGCTCAGGTAGGACTGGATGATCTCGTTGCGCGACAGTTCCTTCCAGTTCGTCTGTTCAAAAGGGCTCTGGAGGCTGGCCTTGGCCTCGGGCTTGTCCAGCTCTGTCCTGGGCTGCTCCGTGTGCACGGGGCTGTCGGCCCGCACTGGCTCTTTCTGGGTCAGAGGTTTGATCTGTCTTGTCATGGGGTCAAAGGTGAGCTTCCGCTCTTTTAACCGGACAGGCTTGACACCAGCCTCAGCCACCTGCCCGTCCAAGTTAACCGTGTAGTCACGAGGCCGGTACCTCTTCTTCTTTTTGCTGTCTGACCCACCGGAGGAGGCAGCATCGCTGTCCGCCTTGGAGGAGTCTGGGGAGAAGCCTGCCCGGGGCAGGAGGGGCTCGGCCGGCGGCAGCCCCGCCTTGCAGCCCAACCCTGCAAGCCGCTGGTGGCCCTCTGGCTGCTCCAGCCAGCGCACAGGGCTCTCTGCGCTGGGCAACAGCTCGAGTCGCCGCACAGGGGGCGTGGACGGCTGGGCCAACGGAAGCGGTGATGGCACCTGCGTGGCATCCAGCGACTGGGGCCGAGGTGATGGGCTGGGCAGGGAGCCCTTGTACGTGTACGGGCTCCGCTGCCGGGCAAAGGAGCCCTCGTGCCGTGAGTTCCGGGAACCAAGAGAGCAGCGAGGTGGCCCCTTGGGGTGGGGGGGCCCTGGAGTCTCGTCCACCTTGTCCAACTGCTGCAGCACCACAGCCTTCGTCTGCAAACAGGGCCCGGGGGGCTTGCCCAGGCCTGGGGAGCTGGTGTGCGGCCTCACGGCATTGACGGGGATCTTGCCACTGTGCTTGTCGTTCTCGCCGTGCTCCAGGCGGTTGCCCTCAGGGCCCACGTGCCCACTGCTGTCCAGGGGGCTGGGGAAGCTCTCGGGACTCCCGCTGATCCCATTGGTGGGGAGCGGGGATGAGTTGGGTACCAGGGAGTCATGGCTCGCCTTGGAGACCTTGGGAGGTGGCCCAGGGTGACCAAGGTCACGCTGGTCTCCCCGGCGCTTGCGGCTGCCCAACCTGTCCAGCCGCTGCCCGCACAGCCTTGGCATGTCATTGCGGTACTTCAGGTCGTGGACACTCTTAGGCGGGCCGGCCGCCCCTGCCTCTGGCCGGCAGTTATGGGCACCGCCGTTGGCCGAGCCGGGGGCACCCGCCAGCCCCCGCAGCGCAGCCTCATTCTGGTGCACGGGCTCGATGAGCTTCTGCCAGCTCCGCAGCAGCTTCTTGGCCCGCTTGGCGAGCTCCTCGTTCTTGGTCTTCTTGCGGACGTCGTTGATGAGCTTCCCAAGGCGGGTTTCCTACAGCCAGAGAGACACAATGACACGCTTTTAGGACAGGGACACCCCGTGAAAAGAGAGCTGGGCAGAAATGGAGCTTCCCATGGAGCTGGGGGAAGGGCTCCATATCTTTGTAATGACCCCACAGGCCCCCTAAACCACGGGTCTCCCAGACACAAAACCTATCAAGATTTTGGGTCCCTTGTGACATTTAAATTCTCAAACCCAAGTCCTCAGATCTTACAGTCCATGGGACAGACAGGGCATTCTCAGAAGCATCATCTCACAGGTTCCCAACTCCTGAAGGCTGCGGACCATTCACAGCCACCGCGAGGACACTTTGCCAGAGGAGATTTCTAGGTGAGAGTACACTGTGGCAAAGGCAACAGCACACGGGACCTCGAGCCAGCATCACTCACTGGAAGCCCTGCTGCGCACTGCAGTGTGCAGGGCCTCCTGCAGAGAAAGGGGCCTCAGCTCTGAACTAAAGCCTCGTATTTCCTGCAGTGCCTGTGTGCTGTGGACTGGCACAGTGCAGGCCAGGAGGGCATGCCCCCCTCACTCTTCCCTTTAAGGCCTTGCTGGACCAGTGAGCAAAGTCTCTGAGGCTCTAAGAAGTCAGGAAAGCCCAGGGTTGGGGCAGCCCAGGCCCCGCCCTCACTGCCCGCCCTAGTGCTCAGACCTGGAACGCTCACCTCCAGTGCCTCTTTGGTAATGGGGTATTTCTCCAGGCTGGAGATGACTTCCTGCACCGCCACCATGTTCCGGATCTGTAAAACAAGAGCCACTGTCAGACCCTAGGCACTTCTCCCTTTCCCAAGAGCCAGTGGGGCCAGCATCACCAGAGACCCACCTCCTGTAGCCTCCTACCTGCTCCCAGGGGCCAACACGACACCTAGTGCGCACCCTCCCATCTGCCTCCTCCAGTGCACGGTGAATAGGTGACTGAGTCTGTCCACGGACACACCCATCTGCCCAAGTGGCTGCGCACAACTGAAATTCACATTTATGAAACAAGATTCACTCTTGATGTGGGAAATGCACTTAAGTCTGCCATCTGACAGGAGGTTGACTTATTGAATAAAATGCGCCACGTTTAAAACAGCTGTGCATAATAATCTAATCAACTTAGTTGCATTAACAAGATCTTTATAGAGTTCATCTAAAGACATCACAAGGAGAGCAGAAGTCACAAAGTGGGAGGAGATCAATGCCACAGGCCCCCGCGGTCTGTGTTTGAGCCCACAGAGAACAAGGGCGGGGAGACACGAATGGGGACTGGGCATGACAAAAGATCGTGCAGCAGTGCTCAACTCTCCTGGCCATCAGGCGAGGCAGACCGAACCCACAAGCGGCTGCAATGAATACACACCAGACTGCTGGAAATGGCATCTGACAACACCAGGTAGTTCTGGGGTGTGGCCAACTCTGGGGAGCACTGGGCTGTGTCTGGTCAAATCAAACACTTGTGTGTCTTGTGACCAAGCAATTCTATACCTCGGATGACACGTGCTATGAGCCAGGCCCTGTTCTACCAAGGTCTGTTTCCATACAGCACCACTCCACTGAATTATCACAACCTCAAGTGGAAGGTGTTAGCTATTATTACATCACATTTTATGAATGTGATGTAAAGGAGTGGGTCATGTGGCCGTATGTTGTAATGACATCACTGTAGTCCAAAAGCTGAACAGACTAAGAAATTCAAGAGCTCTAGAAATGAGCACACTGCAGCTTCAGTACATCAACAAGATGAACTTCAAACCACGGTGGATGAAAAGTCACAGGAGATACACACTGGGTTGATTCCAACTACACTAAGCATCACAGCATACTCAAAAATTAAAATGAACCCCAGATCTAAATGTGAAAGCAAAAACTCTAAGGCTTCTAGAATAAACAGGAGACTATCTCTGCAACCCTGGGGTAGACAAAGATTTTTTTGGAGCCCCAAAGCAATGATGTCTAAGAAAATATCCTGACAAACCAGGCAGTGAGGAGGCTGGTCCCACAGGAACAAGGCCACCTGCTCCCTGTCCCCAGCCCTAGGATTCTGGCCCTGACAGGGTCCTGGGCTTGCCACATGGCCTCTCTCCACCCCAGTGACCTCACCCTGGTATATTTAGAGCCCTGGGTCCCTACACACTCCTGAACCAGCAGTGCCCACAGAGCGAGCCCAGTGGCACAGAGTGTCCTTGTCCTTGGGCAGACGCTGTCCTGCTGCCAGATAGGAGGGGGGAGCCAGAACACCTGAGCAACCCTGGGGGTTGGAGCAAGCTGGCACTGTAGACCCTCGCACAGCCAGAGACCCTCCTGGAAGCTGCATAGGGTGGGGCTGGGGAAAGGCCTGTCACCACACCGTCACAGCCGAGCAGCCCCTACACTCAGGCGGGTATCCAAAGAGGCTTTCGGCTTTGAGGAGGCGCTCAGGCTCTCCGCGCTGTGGAGAGCACTGTCTGCTGCCTTCCTCAAGTTCAGGGCCGCCCGAGGGCTCATCCCTCTGGTTCCCCTGCTTCAGCCATGCTAGCAAGGGCACTGAGCCTGTGTAGGGAGCATTATCTGGGCATCTGGAGGCAATCAAGCCCTAAGGACCAGGGAGCAGGCCAAGTTCTGCCCTCACCACAGCTAACAGGCAGGTGTCCTGGGCTCTATGCAGTGCGAGGTTGGGCTTCCAGCCTCAGATCCAGCAGACAGTAATAGCCTAGCAGCCTGCAGCCCTTGCCTCCACCCTCAACGAGAGGGCCCAATGCACAGCAGAGACGCCAAGGCTCAGATATAGCCAAGGGGAGGCTTCTAGCCAGGCTCCAGGCCTGTGAAAAAAACCCAGTACAGGACTGCTGGGGCAGGGAGGGAGGTAGGCGTCAGGTAAAAGGCAGGCCAGGGGTGCCTGTGGTGAGAGCAGTATCTAAGCTGGGCCTCCAAGGTGGACAGCAGAAGCCTCAACACATCCAGAGAAGGTGAGATGGTATCAAAGCCCTGGAGAGGGGAGAGAAGTCCAGAGCAAAGACCTTGGCGTGAGCCAGGATGCCAGCAGGAAGAGCAGACCTGGGGAAAGCAGGCTGACTACACAATGGCCTTCCATTAACCTTAGCCACGGTGGGAGCCAAACTGCTCCCGCTACCCTAACAGACCACCCTGTTTTTAGGTCCTGCCTGGCACCTGTCTGTCCAAAAATACATTCACCCACCATCACAGCAGAGACAGTATGCCACTGTTGCGCAGGAAGGAAGCCTCTGAGCCACTCCCAGACGCTGACCCCAAGGGGGACTTTGGGGCAGCTCTACAGGCCAGAGAGCCCAAGGGTCATTCACAGCCTCCTGCTCTCAGGAAGAGCCTGGCACATACATGGCCTTTGGATATCTCCCCTGGAATTCATTGCCATGGAATGAAACCAAAACAAAACTACTAAACAAAAAACCACCTCTCAAAACCACTTGCCAAACAGCTTTCCCAAAAGGAGCAGAATTCACATGCAAGGGACGTCTGAACACTTGCAGCCTCATCTTCTCATTAGGACTCCTTCAACAGCTACAGATTCATCTTTATTTCCTTAATAATGAATGAAGCCAAGTGCTACCTACCCTTTCTACTAATGTCGACTTTTCCTGTAAGTTGTTCACTGTCCCAGCCCACATATTTTCATTATTTGATTGGCCTCTTTATTGCAAGTAAATATCCTTCCAGGTGATGATGTCTGCCCCTGTGCATGGGGATGCCTAAGTGTCCCCAGGGCAGGCGCCAAGGAGCAGTGTCAGGAGCAGGGAGGGCTCCTCTGGAGAGGCAGGCATCAGGCGAGGTGGGCCAGGCAGCAGCGGAGCACTCCGAGGAGCAGAGGCAGGGCCGGAAGTCCGTGGGAGTCAGCGGGCAGCCCTGGGCGAGGCCCAGGTGAGCACGGTCACTTGGTGACCAAGGGTGGAACTGCCTTCTCCTCTACTGCACCAAGGGCTTGCAGATTCTAGACTCGTGATTCACGAGGGATAACTGGGTATCCATGGTCAGACAGGAAAGTGAACCAATATCCATCCCAGGCAGAAAGGAGGGGAAGCAGCCCCCTAAACTGGGTTCCTCCCAGCCGGGCTCAGGCAGGGAGAGAAAGAACCCTTCCCAAACACATCCCCATTTACACCTCAGGGACGCCCCAGGGCACATGCTGGCAAGCGAGGAGGGGACCCTCCTTACCAGCACCAGACCCCAGGGTTCTTATGCGGACCTCCCGTCGGGAGAGGACCAAGAGCACGGGGGAAGCAGCCAGGCCTCCCTCTGGAGAGCCCCACATCGAGTGCTAGGTCACGACCGCAGCCAGTCTAACCCACATTTGCTGCGTGACTCACAGTGAATGAGGAGGAGGAAGGGGCACTGGCTGCCCACAAGTGACAGGACCAGGGGAGGGCGGCGGCCCTCACAAGCAGCTGGGTCAGAGTTCAGACCATCTAGTGCAGGATGTCACTACCTCCTCGGCACATGTCTGAGAGCTGTTCTGCGGCTGGGTCACTGCTCTGCATCTGGATCCATGTGCGGAGGTGGGGCCAGCCCAAGGGGGCAGATCCACCACTGCTCAGCCTCCTGCTAGCAGTAATTCAGGGCAGAGGTAGGTAAACCTCAGGCCCTGAATAATTACCGCCCTGTGGGGGATTTCCAGCCCTGATGTGAAACAAGGAACTGAGACTTCTTTGGCGTCTATCCGCTCACTGCTCCCTTTTCTCCACGCATCAATGGTTCCCACTCCACTCGAAATCCCCAATCTCTTGGCAGTGCAGCTAGACGTGTGCAGCCCTGGTGGCAAAGGGGAAACCCTGTACTCCCCAAGTTCAAGAACTGGTGAGACCCAAAGGCACTAGAGTAAGCTAGTAAGGCATTTCAGCCTGACTCTCACAGGACCACTCCTTGTTGGGTTCCTGCAGGCACCGAAGTCTCTAGCTTCTCTTTCTTGAAACTCCACTTTACAGATAAGAAATCTGAGGGTCCAGAAAGGCAACAGAAGCCTAGTGCTCACCATGCAGCTGAAGATGGAGGAGAGTGGCTTTACACTAGCCTGGCACGGGGCCTGCCCACCATACACAGCCCAGCTGGTGCTTTACTGGGGGGGCTCCCAGACACCACCAGGCTGGTGACAGCCTCCCACCCACATACTCTCATCAACCTGCCACAGTGGGAAAATGGACAGGTTACAGAGTTCCTGGTAGCCACACAGGGTGGCTTCGTGCCCAGAGCACCAATGGATGATGGTCTCTGGGCTGCCTCTGTCTCCCACCTAGGGTGCTCTAGAGCTGAGAGGTCTCCAACAGCAGGGCCTTCAGCCCATCCCCAGTGCTTGCCCTGAGCTGCAGACCACTTGGTAAATGACAAAGGCACTGCAGTCTCCCTGCCAGGGCCTGAAATGACACACACTGAGGTGGGACTCACCCCGCCTGTCTAGCCAGCCCGTGAGCACACTGTGGCCCTGCACCTATGCAGCACAGCCCACACCAACTCCTTCAGGGGCTTAAAGCCCACCAGGTCAGTGGTAAAAGCTAGTTCACTTTAAAACCAGCCATGTGGAAGTCACACTTTTTTTTTTTTTTTTAAAGCAGAATAGTCTAGACTAGAATTTACAAAAACCAATTAGCTCAAAAGGCTTTGGAACTGTTCATCAGCAAGCAAGCTGTCCTTCCAAACCAAAACACGACACAGATGGCACCCAGAAGCAAGCAAACCTCGAGCTTTTTGACGTGCTGAGCATTCTAAGGTCATCCTTGGCTGAGTCACCATGCCCTGCCAGCCCCATGGCAGGTGTCAGTCGTGTTTGCTGAGGGTGTGCACGCTGGTGAAAGGGGCTTTGCCAGGCGAGTGTGTGTCTGTGATTTGGTCCCAGCCTCACTCTTCAGCCACAGCAAGTCTTCCCGCTTCTGATGAACTTTACACGTTCCCAAAACGGGTGCCGTTCTGTGACTCAAACTGCCTCTACCACAAGTCAGTGCAAGAGGTGAGCCTGGTGTTGACCAGCGTGTGTCCCACCCGACTTTCCCGAGTGAGGAAAACAAGTCGATGTGCCTTGAGTCTACCTCTCAGCTCTGCAAGGTGCAGCCTCCTGGCCCCGCTCTGCCTTGCTCTGTCCCACAGCCAGGCAGGCGCCAGGGGAACCTTCCTCAGGCAGATGCCCTGTCAGCGCCCTGCCTGGCTTTCAAAGGCGCCTCCTTCTGCCAGGACCCCATGGGAACCTCACACCCACAGGAGCTAAGTCACTCTCATTCACGGCTGCTGAGAGGAAGAGCGACACTGGGGCGGGGGCTGTGTCTCAGCCGCAGTCGCCAAGCTCACCACTTGCAAAAGCACAAAAGCACTTCCTCATCAGTGGGGCCCATCTGCTCCCCGAGAGCGTCCACAGCTGGAGGGTGGCCGCTGCCTGCGTGGCCCTGCCTGCTGTACACTCACAGCCCACAGAGCACCCGTGGCCAGAGCAGCCGACTGCAGCTGCGACTTGGCCCAGGAAGCCGGCAGAGAACACTGCCTGCACCTCATGAGCAGCCCAGGAAGAGGGAGCCCAGGGCCGCTACCATGAACGGCGGCCAACCAGGGGACCTCTGTGAGAGGCTTGCGGAGGTGAGAGAGGCTTGCAGACAAAGCGGGGGAAGTGGGGGAGACCAGCACTTCTCTCCACAGTGCTGGCCCTCAAGCCCTTCTCTCAGCTGTCCCAGCAGCGCTTCCCAACAAAACCACAAGCTTCAGCTCTCCTGACCTCTGAATCAGGTCAACGCACAATTCCTGTTGTAACTTGGCCCTTTCAGAGAGTGTAAGAGCTCTCAATGTGTCGTATCTGGGAGTTGGTTCATTCCTACAGTTTGCAGTTGCAAAGTCAGAAAGCCAAGCAGAGTGTTTTCTATCTGCATCCATGCTTGCAGAAGGGTCCGGTTGTCAGTGCCTGTGACAACATACAGCACACCATGTGGGTTCCTCCCTCCCAGCCGTGCTCTCATGGAAACAGCCAGTAAGAATACCAGCTGTGTAAGACGAAACGTCCGATGCCCGTGGGAGGGGCACACAGTGCTCGGCCCACATACACCCAGAATACCGGCAACCCCAAATGAGAACCAGCCAGCTTTTCAGGAAGCGATGGGGCCAGCCTCCGAGAGAAGGCTGAGTGAAGCCGCAAGGGGACGGCAGGGCACTCCCGCACTGCAGTGAACCCTCCTGGCACTCGGGCCGGGCAGAGAAGCAGCCGGGCCGGACCTGGCTTCCAGTGCCGGCCCAACCAAGACTTGAAGCAAGACCAGCCACCAACCCGAGCCCAGCTCTCCTTCCAGGAGTCAGGAAGCCTGCGTGGAATGTTGGGAAATTCACAGATCATCTGTAGACATTGAGGCACGCTGACTACCCTCTAGGGAGACTGTGCCCACGGGGGTCAGGCCAAGCTGGTCCTATCCACTGCCCACCAGGCCATTCTGTGGTTTCTAAGATCCTTTCAAGACAGCACAGTGCCCAATGTGGCATGTCAAGAGTCTGCCAGTCTGCTCACTTGGGCTGCTATGGGAGTCCTGAGAACAGGGGAGAGCCTAAAATTTCCCTCAACAAGGCACCAAACACAGGCCAGGGAGATAATAGGAAGGGCTGGTTACGGCCCAGTGTTGAGGCATGGGTAGAAATGGCCGAAGGCAAGGACAGAAGCAACAGGTGAGGCACTGCAACTGAGGCTGAACTGAGCCGCCAGGAACACCATGGTGGCAACACCCAGCAGGCTCCTTTACGACATCTGAAGGACTATGGAGAAGAAAGCCAAGGCCGTACCCCTTCTCAGAGGGCCTCAAGCCCAAACTAGCCCCAGAACCTGAGGCTGCACCGCTGACGACCAGGCTGCCTGGGGTAAGCACTGAGGGTGAGTCACGGACATGCGACAGACACGCAGCCCTCACCTTCCTGGGTACTCCACACGGGGTCACCATGTCTGTTCTGAGAGCAGAGTAACAGGAACTGCCAGTGCCACAGCAGATACATCACTTGGCAAGTCACAGGTTAGGTATAGAGGAGCCCTCGTCTCCTTCCACAGAACAGGATCTGAGATCTGCAAACTCACCAGGCCCTAAAGGTAACTGAGGGTTGGGTGAGCCTGTCCTACGTGATACAACAGCCACCAGGCAGGACACGGCCTAATGGGCTGCACCACACACTCCAGGGCAAAAAGCATGAGCGAACACTGCACACAGGAGGTGAGCAGAGAGCTCCGAGCCCACCCACCTAGCTCACTCAGTCATTCCTTCAGCCACGAAGTGGGAGGATGACAGAAGTGTTCTACAGGCTCCTGGGAGGGGAACAGGAGACACACACGAACACCCAGGACCTGGCCTGACTGGCTCACAGTAAGCACTCAAGAAAGGGGATCACCACGGAGCCGTCATGGGACTACACTTGAGAGGGGTCAGGTTCAAGGCCACCTCTTTCTCCCACCTGCTGCCCTGAGCTTTGTGTGGAACCAGAAGACCAGCAGTGGGTGTGGGGACTTTCTCAGTGGGCATTCCTGCAACAGGGGAGGCATTCCTGCAACAGCCGCTGTGGAGAAAACCAAGGACATCATCACGTGGAGCAGGAAGGGAAGTCTGTGCATGGTATCAAACACCATGTAAGGATGAACATTCACACCCCAGGACCCAGCAAATCCTACTCTGGGGTAGGGACCAACAGAAACCTGAGCGCATACATGTCGAGAATGGTCAGGGCGGCCGTATTCAGAACAGTCCCATCTGAAAACCATCCACATGGCCACCAACACTAAACAGATGATGAAGTCACGATCCAGCTGTTCAATGTCAAATGAAGACAGTACTGCTATACATAACATCGAAGATAAAACCTCAAAACAAGTCGAATGAAAGACTGGAAGCTCAAAAGCTGGCAAAATTTGTCCATGGTGACAGAAGTCAGGGGAATTGGGGGTGGGGAGAGGCTAGGAGAGGGAAGAAGAATGGCTTCTGGGGAGAAGCTCTATTCCATGACCTTGGTGGGAGTTACTGGGGTATGTTCACTTCACAAACACGCACTGAGATATAAACTTAGAACTTACGCACTTTTCTGGGTATATGCTATACTTTTAGGAAAAACTGGTCTGAGAAGCCATCCCATCCTAGAAACAGATGCCAGAGCTACTGGAGTTGAAGAGGAGGGAGAGGTACTGTCAAGCCAGCCCCTTGCCCCCCATATGGGGGGCAAAGACCCTCTGAGGGTCCCATAGAACAAGGTCTGAGAATGTGGACCAGGAGCCCAGGCTGCCTCTGAGATACCCAGCATGTGCTATGTTTCACAGCTCACAGAGAAAGGCATCCACACCACTCCCACCCCGGGCAGAGGCCAGTCTGGGGAAAGCAAGGGCATTCTGAAGGCTCTACAGCAGGAGCACTGAGCAGGCCAGTGTTCCCAGGAAGGAGCAAGCTCTTCAGTTACTGAAGAGAGGCAGGCAGGCAGTAACCACTACCTGGGCATCACCAGCTGGCACCCCGGTTAGGTGGGCCTCTGGCTCCTACCACTTAGGTTCTCTCCTAAGAACACACACCTCCAGAGGAGGTGTTATGCCACTTCCCCAACGAGGAAGCCAGGGTGCCCATTATACACCTGGCCACAGTTTCAATACTAACCTAACCTTCTAATCCTGTGCAGTTAGCCCATGTCTGCCTCCACTCAATGGGCCACCAGCAAGTCGTATTGATGCCAGGAACAGAGAGCTGGCTCAAGGGAGGACAGTGCAACAAATCAGATAAGGGAAATTCCACATGCCTACACCAGGAATGAAGACAGAAAACAAAGACTAAAAATTAAAGTGGGGAAGGCAGATTAACATTCAAAAACCAATGTAATCCTTTTCTAAAAAGGAAAAGCCCATGATCATTTCAACAGATGTAGAAAAAAAAATTGACAAAATTGAACATCCATTCCTGATGAAAACTCTCAGCAAGCCAGGAACAGAAGAGAACTTCCTTGGCCCAGCAACACCCACAGCAAACATCACACCTGGTGGCGAAGAGTCGAATGCTTTCCCCCAGGAACAGGCACAAAACCAAGGATGTGTGTCACCACTTCCACTCATTTTTGTCAGGAGATTCCACGTAGTTCAATAAGGCAAGGGAAAGAAAAGGAAGAAAGAAAAAGAGGGAGGGAGGGAGGAAGAAAAATCCATCTAGATTGGAAAACGAGAAGTAAAGCTGTCTTTATTCATAAATAACAGAACAGTCTATATGGAAAATCTTAACACAAATTCTACAAAAAAAGTGAGTTTAACAAGGCTGTAAGATATAAGTTCAATATAAAATTCTATGATATTCCTATACGCAAGCAACAAACATTCAGAAATTGAAAAATTTTAAACCAATTCTATTTACAACAGCAATTAAAAGTATGAAGAACTTACAGATAAATTTGACAAAAGGCCTCAACACTGAAAACTACAAAACAGGGCTGAGAGACATTAAGAGGGGCATCCATTAATGCAAAGATGGCTGCTGTCTAGTCGCTAAGTCGTGCCTGACTCTTGTGACCTCCATGGACTGCAGCCTGCCAGGCTCTTCTGTCCATGGGATTTCCAAAGCAAGAATACTGGGGTGGGCTGCCATTTCCTACTCCTGGGGATCTTCCTGACCCAGGGATCCAACACGCGTCTCCAGCATCAGCAGGCAAATTATTTACCACTGAGCCACCAGTGAAGCCCAATGGAAAGATATACCAAGACAATAGCTTGGAAGAGTTGATATTGTTAAGATGTCAGCTCTCCCCCAAACTGATCTATAGATTCAATGCAATTCCAAATGGAATTCCAGCAGGGTCTTTGGGAGAGATTGACAACTTGATTCTAAAATTTATACGGAAACATAAGAGTTCCTAGAAAGGTAACAAACTTGGAAAAAAAGAAAACTGGAAGCCCGTATTACAAGCGTGGTACTGGTGCAAAGACAAACTGACCAGATCAATGGGACAGGACAGTCCTTTAACAAACCCACACGTGGGCAGCCAGCCGACGCTTAACAAAGATGGTAAGGCAATTCAGGAGTGAATGAGTAATCTTTCAACAAACAATGCTGGAGTAACTGGGTAGCCATAGGCAAAAAACAACACTGAAAGAAAACATCAAACCTTGACCTCTATCTCACAAGATACACAAAAATTAACACAAAATAGATCATAAACCTAAGAGTGAAACTACAGAATGTGTCTTTTCTACAGAAGAAAACAGGAAAATCTTAGTGACCTTGGGTTTAAAAGGCAAAGATTTTAGTAATAATACACAAAAAGCACAAACTACAGAGAAAACAAACTGAATTTCATCAAAATTGAAAATAATTTGCTCTTCAAAACATGACACTGCTATGAAAATGAAAAGGCAAGTCACAGACTGGGAGAAAAGATACACAAATCATGTATCTAAGAAAGGACTTGTCTCTAGAATATATAAACACCTCTTTCAATAATTACACAAAGAACCCAAGGGAGGGAGGAAATGGGCAAATGATGTGAACAGATATTCAAATCTTTCACCAAAGAGATATGCATGGCAAACACAAATACTTCAAGAGATACTCAACCTTATTAGTCATAGTGAAAGTCGCTCAGTTGTGTCCGACTCTGCGACCCCATGGACTATACAGTCCATGGAATTCAGGCCGGAATACAGCAGTGGGTAGCCTTCCCTTCTCCAGGGGATCTTCCCAACCCAGGTCTCCCGCATTGCAGGCGGATTCTTTGCCAGCTGAGCCACAAGAGAAGCCCAAGAATAGCCTACCCCTCCTTCAGCAGCTCTTCCTGACAAATTCAAATTAAAACCATCGTGAGATATCACTATACACCTATTAAAATAGCTAAAGCTAAAAAGACTGACCATACCAAGTGATCACCAAAGTGTGGGACAACTGATACTCTCATACACTGCTGGTGGGTGGGGTGGCAGTATAAAATGGTATAATCACCTCGGAAGACATTCTGACAGATTATTAAGCAACCCAAAAGTCCATCAACACATGTATGATAAATTTTAGGATACTCATAAAATGAAACATTACTTAGCAACAAAAAAGAACAAACTATTGATATACACAACATGCATGAATCTCAAAATAAGAAGGAAAGAAGAGCCTAGATTAAAAAAAAAAAAGAGTACATGATTTTACAAAATTCTAGCAAAGGCAGATTAATCTACACTGACTATAGATTAGCAGTTGCCTAGGGATGGGGGTGGGCTGAAGGGAAGATTACAATGGGACAAGAAAAACTTTTGGAAATATGTTTAATACCATGATTGTGATGATGATTTTTCAAGTGTATTCACAGATCAAAATATATCCGATTGGGTACTTTAATTGTGCACAGTTTATTATATGTCAATTATACCTCAATAAATTTGTGAAATGACTATGGAGGCAGATGACAGATGCAACAGGTCCTGGAAAAAAAGGAGAGGGCGGGAGGCAAGAGAAGGCAGGCTTCTTTGTTGGAGGTTAGCTCCCCCTGGGGTGGAGGGCGCAGCATGAAGGCCCTTCTCCCTTCAGGAAAATGAAGAAGGCTGTCATGCCCAGGCCTCTCACGGGTATCATAAGGCCTGTGTGACAAAGGCACGTGTGTATGATGCACTCCTCATAACAGACTGCGCTCCAGTCTGCCTAGGCATTATCTCAATCCATATGCGCTGTGCCCCCCCCCACCCCACCCATTCTGCTTGCCCTGCAACACCTGTGCACCAGCAGACTGCACAGCCTGCCTGCGGGCCGGGAAAAGGCGCAGCAAACGCGCTGTGGCTGGAGCTGGGTGCCGGTGTCTTACAGGTTGTGAAATGACAGGCTCACTAGCTCCCCGGGACTGAGCTTCAGGACACGTGCTCTCCTCAGCCTGCCTGTGGGGTTCTGTCATCCTTCAACTGGAGACCCTGGCAAGGGAGCCAAACTCCTGTCCTCACATGGGAAAGGCCAGTGGCCACAAACATCTACAGAACGTCTTAGGTAAACAGCAGTCTGTTCTCCTCTCCAACAGGTGGTGTGAGTGATAACCTATTTCCATCCTCCTGACGAGAAAACAGCCTCTGAGCATCTGACAGCTTCTTTCTCCCCCTCACTCTTCAGTCTTCTCCAATGTATTAAGCTCCTGGGCATGAAAATGTCTGAAATCCTGCCCTCCCCCTCCCCCGAGACAGCTGAGCTAGACCCTTACTACTCTCAAGCGTGAGTGAATGAAGGACAGATAGATAAATGAAGTCCCACCTTACTGTCCTCAACAGCTGGCACTGTGTTAAGCCAATGTTATAAACCTCTCAGGGGTCTCCCTCTGTAGCAAGCGGGGATCTGCAGTCACCAAGTTAGCATCTGGAAAGCAAACAGGCCTTTCCTGTTGCCAGCTGTCACCTGCACCAGCCGCCCCACAAGGGTCACAGGGAACAGGGAGGTGACTCTCAGTGCCGCTCACACACAGCCCCATGGAAGACAAGAGGAAAAGCACCATGCCTGGGTGGCCAGCAGAGGGAAGGCTGGGACAAGAGCAGCAGAAGGCTATGACCAGGGTTGCCACGTTGGTCAGTAGGACCCAATGGCTTTGGGGAGAGTCTTCTATTTTAAACACAATGGTCCTAGAAGTTACCACAATGACAAAGATTTTTTCCAAATTACCTTGGCCACCATGAAATGATTCCAAAGGATTACATAAACAGGGGGAAGGAAAGCCAGGTGAGGTTTTTGCGAAGGCAACATTAAAGCAATGGGGACGTCGAACACCACAATCCAGTGTGCTAATGCAGTGACGGCAAGATCTGCGAGGTGGTAGCCCTGCCTGACATGCAGCTGAGCGGAAGGCTGCTGGCAGAAGATTAGGGCGCAGGGGAGGACCTCGACGGCTCCCGAAGCCATCTACTACCAAAAGCCAAATCAACTGCTTCCTCCCAACCTTCCCTGATGGGGACCCTTGGGAAAGCCTGACCACTCAACAGTCGTCCCCACTGGGCTGGTGTGGACCCCATCAGCACCATCTGCCTCACCCCAAACCACCTGCATCCCACAGGGGAAGGGTGGTAAAATTGATCCCGAGGATGAGCACCTACCCCATGGCTGAATGTCAGAGGACAGCCCTGCAGCGAGACATGACATCCCAGTCATCAAACATTTGAGGCAAGGTGGGACCCAGCTCCAGGAGAAGCACCACAGCAGCTTTTCCTTGCTTTAAATGTACCAGGCAAAGAACACTGAGGAGAACTGGGAACACAGAAGACTTCGCTTTTTACTGTATTTCCCTCAGTATATAATTTTTCTATTATTATTTTCTCACTACTTTAAACCAGTTTTTTAAAACTTTTTAAAAAAGTTTATTTCTTCCCTTTTCTGTAGCCACCATTACAGGTGGATACCAAACAGAACTGACAAGGCAACTAGGTGAAGAAACAGCACAAGTTTTCACTAAAACTTACATTAACACTGAAACGGAAATTGAGAGAGAGGTCTAACTGGGCCTCCCAGGTGGCGTTAGTGGTAAAGAACCTGCCTGCCAATGCAGGAGACTGAAGAGATGCAGGTTCAATCCCCGGGTTGGGAAGATGCCCCGGAGGAGGGCATGGCAACCCACTCCAGTATTCTTGCCTGGAGAATCCCATGGACAGAGGAGCTTGGCGGGCTATAGTCCATGGGGTTGCAAAGAGTCAGACATGATTGAGCATGCAGGCTGTCAACGCACCCAAACTGCTCTGCCCAGGTAAGTTTTCACCAAAGTCGGGGACCTTTCAGCCCTGCCTTGCCTCATCTCTTGGACCCTGGGCAGATCCTGACATCCCTCTGCATTCAAGACCTCTACATCCTCCTCTCAGAGCTCTTCAAGGCACAATCTCAGTCCCTTTCCTTCTCTCACCGCACTTCTCCACTGCCTGAGTAGTCCCACCCCCAGGCAGCATCACAGCTGCATCTGGGGCCCAGGCATCACCTCTGGATGCACTTAGAGGCACTTGTGCACCTGACAGGTACTGACGCTTTCTAAGCACCACCGGCTGACTCCACTGCTCCCCGCCCTCAGAAGTGGGCTAGGACCCTTGGTGCAGGCAAGCCTCCCTTTCTCTCACCTCCAAATAAACCCACTCACACTAGCCCCATTAGACATATGTTCTTTTTTAAAAATGTATTTGTTTTTAATTGAAGGATAACTGCTATACAATACTGTGCTGGCTTCCGCCATCCATCAACATGAATCAGCCATAGGTATACATATGTCCCCTCCCTCTTGACCTCGCCCCCACCTCCCTCTCCATCTCACCCCTCTAGGTGGTCACAGAGCACTGGGTTTGAGATCCCTGCGTCATGCAGCAAATTCCCACTGGCTGTCTATTTTACATACGGTAATGTATGTTTCAATGCTACTCTCCCGATTTGCGCCCCCTCTCCTTCCTGCCACGTGTCCACAGTCTGTTCTTTATGTCTGAGTCTCCACTGCTGCCCTGCAAATAGGTTCATCAGTAGCATCTTTCTAGATTCCATACCTATGCATCAATAGACAGTATTACTTTTCTCTTTCTTACTTACTCCACTCTGTATAATAGGCTCCAGGTTCATCCACCTCATTAGAACTGACCCAAATGTGTTCCTTTTTATGGCTGAGTAATGTACGTGCCACAACTTCTTTATCCATTCAAGATGTTGATAGACATCTTGGGTTTCTTCCATGTCCTAGTTATTGTAAATAGTGCTGGGATAAATACTGGCGTACACGTGTCATTTTCAAATACGGTTTCCTCAGGATATATGCCCAGTAGTGGGATTGTTGAGTCATATGGTAGTTTTGGAGAAGGAAACGGCAACCCACTCCAGTATTCTTGCCTGGAGAATCCCAGGGACGGGGGAGCCTGGTGGGCTGCTGTCTATGGGGTTGTACAGAGTCAGACATGACTGAAGCGACTTAGCAGCAGCAGCAGCAGCATGGTAGTTTTATTCCTAGTTTTTAAAGGAATCTCAATACTGGCTGTATCAATTTACATTCCCATCAACAATGCAAGAAGGTATCCTTTTCTCTACACCCTCTCCAGCATCTGTTTGACGATGGGCAGATCTGACTAGTACGAAGCGATACCTCACTGTAGTTTTGATTTGCATTTCTCTAATAATGAGTGATACTGAGCATCTTTTCATGTGTCTATTAGCCATCTGTACGTCTTCCTTGGAGAAATGTTCGTTTAGGTTTTCTGCCCACTTTTTGACTGGGTTGTTTGTTTTTCTGGTATTGAGTTGTATGAGCTACTTTGCATTTTGGAAATTAATTCTTTGTCAGTTGTTTCATTTGCCATTATTTCCCCCCATTCTCAGGGCTGTCTTTTCACCTTGTTTATAGTTTCCTTTGCTGTGCAAAAGCTTTTAAGTTTAATTAGGTCCCACTTGTTTATTTTTGTGTTTATTTCCATTATTCTAGGAGGTGGGTCATAGAGGATTTTGCTGTGATTTATGTCAAGTAGTGTATTGCCTATGTTTTCCTCTAAGAGCTTTATAGTTTCTGGCCTTTCATTTAGCTCTTTAATCCATCTTGAGTTTATTTTGTGTATGGTGTGAGGAGGTGTTCTAGTTTCATTCTTTTACATGGAGCTGTCCAGTTTTCCTAGCACCACTCACTGAAGAGGCTGTCTTTTCTCCACTGTATAATCTAAGGCATGTCTTCTTTGGATCCTGATTTCAACCCTGATACGGTGAACCTGAGCTTACCTTCTAGCCAACTTGTGACGGTTGCTTTGTCTGAGCACGCCTAAATCCAGCCCCATAACTGACCAGGCTCAGTGATGAGGACCTGAGGCTTGATGGTGCCCAAGCTCCTCACCCTCAGTTCTGGAGTTTTCCTCCACCCACTCTGGTCTTCCTTTCCTCTGAGAACATCTTCTAGGCCACTACCTACGTCACTCTTGAACCCCAACAGCCCCAGGAGGCAGATAACAACAATATGGCTCAGGTCTGACCTCAGAGGCTAAGTTCTGCCTTAGTCCCTCAAGCCACAACCAGCCTGGGCCACGGCAATGTTTCTCTGGGTGACTTTCCTGCTCTTATCCAGAGTTTGCAACAATTATGTAGTTGAAACTGCATCACAGATACTGGTTTTTCTTTTTTTCATTGAACACTTCTTCCTGTTGCTGCATACTCTTCATAATGATCTTAACAGCTAAACATCCCATTTATGCGTCATAATTTCCTTGACTTTCTCCACTGCTGGGCATCCCATCTCCTTCTGGGCTCTCCTACTGCAACCAATGTTGTAATGATCATCTTCACAACTTCCTTATCTCATTTTTCCCTAAGAAATAAATTCAGGTGTTCAACTCTGCCCCAGGGGTCCAAATACTTTTATGGCGACTGGTACTGCCTCAACTGGTTTTCACTCTCACCCTGGGCAATGCAATGACCCCACTACAAAGAGGAGGAAGAAAGCAGAGCCAAATCTGCTGTACCCTGCACAGGGTCCTGAAGAGGCAGGCCCAGCTGTCTGGCAGACTGGACTCAGATGTCAGGGCTGTTATCTTTTCCTGCCTTCGTCACCTATTCCATGACTCCACCAGCAGGAAGGGAGAGAGCACCCAGTGCACACAACTCTCCAGGACCAGCACTAAGGCTGCTCTGCCCCCCGCCGCGCCCCCCCCCCCCCCCCCAACTCCAAGGCTGCTGAGAAGACAGGTGAGGATCAATGGGACCGTCACTCTACCTGGGGAGATCAGCTGGGATAGAAGCAAATATGGCATTAATCTTGCTGAAACCTAGAGCAATTTTTACAGCTCAGTGGTGAGATTATCAAGAGTAACTGAGATCTGCCAGGAGAACACAGCCAGAAGACAAAGCTGCCACTTCCGAGGAGAAAGGTGCCCTGCATACAGAGATGGAATGGCTGTCTCCAAAATCAGGAAAACCGTGGACGTGGGAGCCAAAACCATTCAGATTGCATACTGAAACAGCTGCAGCTCACAGAGAGAAGACACCAGAATTCATTCAGTGGCTAAGCATTTACCAGGAAAATCAAAATGTGTTTGTGCTGAGGAGGAACTCAGGGAGCAGGGGGAGCTGGAGAGACTTACAGTCATGGCAGGGAAGAAAGGAGACTGACAAGGAAACAGGACAAAGTGACTGTATGCAAAGCTATGAAGAAAATCACCAACGCGACACACTAGAGGAAGGCTTCCTCCCAAGCCCTGGGCCAAGAGAGGTGGTCACCCCAGCCTGGAGTCCCAGAGAGAACCCAGGGAAGCAAAGGGTCTGGAGCAGAATGCTGGACCCAAACCATCTTCAGAATAGCTGGCCTCCAAGACACTCCAACCAAGAGAACCATCCCAGGAGTCAGTTGCAAAGGCACTGACGCCATCTTGGACAAGGAGCCTGCGGCCCGCAGCCCAGATCCAAGCAGGACAGGGGTAGGGTCTCAACCCCAGAGTGTGCTGCATTCAGCTCTCGCCAGCCAGCACTCAGGAACCTTGGGAGCCAGCTGTTATACACAGCCACTGTTAAAACATGCGATGATCAATCACTTGTGGTACAGTGGATGAGACTCCATCTGCCAACGCAGGGGACACGGGTTCAATCCCCGGTCCAGGAAGATTCCACATGCCTCAGAACAACTAAGCCCATGTGCCACAACTACTGAAGCCTGCGTGTCTAGAGCCCGTGCTCCGCAACAAGAGAAGCCACTGCAGTGAGAAGCCTGTCACTACAACGAAGACCAAAAAGAAAGTAAGTAAATTTTTAAAGAAATGCTACAATAAGGGAGTGGTTGGGACTGCCAGCTGAAGGCTGCTGTGGGCAGGCAGTTATCTCCTGCCTGGTAGCATTCTAAATTTTCTAGAAAAGTCACATATCTGGATTTTTGTAGGAAACCTCCATTTGTATTTTTGTGGCTAATTACAGTTTTAAAAATACTGTACTAGGAGATGTCACAAATCCTTGAGCTCTACCCAGCTCACAAATCACCTCTACTTATGCTCAGTGTCAGGTAGACCGCAGACGCTAAGAGCGATAAAACTGCACAAGCAGGCCTGTGTGTCGGGTGGACACGACATGTATTAACTCAGTGAATCCTCAAAACCACCCCGGGAGATAGGTATTACTACTACCTCTCATTTTCCGCATAAGCACAGTGAAACTCCAAGGTGTTAGGTAACTCGCCCAAGGCCACACAGTCACGGAGCCAGATCAAGTCCAGGCAGTGTGGCTCAAGTTGGTGCTTGTAAGCTTTATTTCTAGTTCCTGAAAAACAAAGGCACCAACATGCATAACAGAGACAGTGTCTAAGGGAGTAGGGAGGAATGAGTTCAGAGCTCCTCTGACAAACACTCTGGTGAAAATAGATATCACTTGAGATGTTCCTCTGAGCAGCAAGGATGGATGTCACCTCTGCGTTACTTCTGTTGTATTCCTGGGGTCTGGGGTGACTACTATCCTAGATCACTTGAGTTCCTATCTGTTTTATAGCACATGTCCTGGATTTAACATTTTTTAAACAAAGTTTTAGAATTTCATTAAGACTAGCTTTTAAGTGGAATCTTTATTGCTTCTTAATTTATGGTTTAAAAATGTGTAACGTAATTTACTTTAGCACTCCCTTTCACTTCTACGGGATATCTTCATTTGGATAGCTTTTTTTGTTTTTAATTGATGTCTAGTTGATTTACAATGCTGTGTTAGTTTCAGGTATTCAGCAAAGTGATTCAATGTTAAAAAGGCTGAAAGAGACAAATATCATGATATCATTTGTATGTGGAATCTAAAAAGTGATGCCAATCAATTTATTTACAGAATAAAAACAATTCACAGACATAGAAAACAAACTTACAGTTGCCAAAGGGGAAAAGGGGAGGGATAAATTAGGAGTCTGGGATTCATTTACACTATGACATAAAATAGGTAAGCAGCAAGGACCTACTGTATAGCATAGGGAACTATACTCATATTCTGTAATAATCTATAGCGGAAAAGAATCTGAAAAGGGATATATGTGTATGTGTGTGTGTGTAAAATTGAATATAACTAAATAACTCTGCTGTACACTTGAAATTAACACTATAAATTAACTATACCTCAATTTTAAGTGTAACGATTTTTTAAATTTGAAAACAAAGGTGATGAAATACTCATTTTTCCCCCACAGTTACTATTATTTGGGGCTTCCTAGGTGGCGCTCATGCAAAGAGTTGACTCATTGGAAAAGACTCTGATGCTGGGAGGGATTGGGGGCAGGAGGAAAGGGGGATGACAGAGGATGAGATGGCTGGATGGCGTCACTGACTCGATGGACCTGAGTCTGAGTGAACTCTGGGAGTTGGTGATGGACAGGGAGGCCTGGCGTGCTGCGATTCATGGGGTCGCAGAGTCAGACACGACTGAGCGACTGAACTGAACTGAAATGAGGTGGCGCTAGTGGTAAGGAATCCACTTGCTAATGCGGGTTAGATCCTTGAGCTGGCAAGATCCCCTGGAGAAGATAATGGCACCCCACTCCAGTATTCTTGCCTGGGAAATTCTATGGATAGAGGAGCCTGGCGGGCCACAGTCCACAGGGCAGTGAAGAGTCGGACACCGCTGAGCACAGCATTATTATCTGGGTTTTCGAGTTTGTTCATGACTACCATATCTTGGCCATGTCTACTACTGCAACATGTCTTCCCAACTTCACGTTGGGTGACATCATGCTAGTAGCTTGAAATCAGACACAGTGAAAGTATTTATACCATGGAAACCGGCAAACACTACAAATCAGGGCTTGATTTATTCTCAAGTTGGTGGCCTCTGTAGAGTCCTGGGCTGCATCCAGACCACTGCCTGTTTTCGTAAAGAGTTTTAAAAGTTTCATTTTATATATTTTTTATTGAAGTGAAATTCACATAACATAAAATCAGCCATGTAAATAAAGTTTTAATGGAATACAGCCATGTTTGTTTGTTTACAAATTATCTGTGGCTGCTTCTGTGGTATGCATAAAGGCGGAGTTGTGACAGAGACGGTATGAGCTACAAAGCTGAACTGAAAATATTTACTATCTGGTCCAGAAACAGCTCACCAGCCCCTGGGATTTAGACTTAAGGAAATACTGATTATGCAGATTAAACTTCAAAGTGTGCCGCCGGTAGGAACAGCACAAACAACTGAGGAAATATTCTTCCAGTATTTGAAAACTATTATCTGATTTTGCAAAGATATTACTTCACTCACTAACATAACAATTATCAGTCAATGTTCATGTCAAAATTAAACTCTTAAGTTGACTATGGATACAAAACTTCAACAAAATACAAGCAAAGCAGTCTGGGTGAAACAACTGGCTACATCGAACTGAAAATAAAGTGTTGTGTTTCATGATTACTTGTAAACTGTCTGCTACCTATCCTTTCTATGAGTATAATCATGTATGTACATATAAGGCATTTTTCCTGGAAAGCCAGCTATCAAACATTTATAAGCACACCACATAGAGTAAATTAGAGTTCTCTATTACTTCAAAGTGCTTAAAATAAAGGCTGAATAAAACTAAAATCCATTTGCATTACTATAATTCAGCATAACATATAAATGAAAAGAGGAAAGAACCTGCATTCTTTAGATGCTAACTCTTATAAATTATGGCGTACTTAAAAAATGGTTCTAAGTTTTATCATCTCTGCAAGCAAACTGAACTTCTCCATGGTGATTATCAATGTCAAGGAAAAACAAAAAAACCCAGCTAACACATAAAAGTTGTGTTCAAGGACACAGTGCTCCCTTTTAGGAACATCAATAATGTTACTGGGAGATTCAATAAAGTTCAATATTCAGCACATCCCCTAACACTTTACACTTTATTTTTCTCAAAACTATACTGAAGAAACGAACTGCTCGCCCCTCATTCCCAGCTCCAGTTTCCCAGTGCCCTGCCTGGACACCCTATTTCCTATGTGTTTCGTGAACTGACAAGAGTCTGGAGACAGGCAGTGTGACAGCAGGGAGGGGAGGGGAGGGAGCTCTTTACAAAGGCTGGACAAGAGAAGCCTGAAGGAATCTGAGGTCAGATCTAGGGAGGTGTCCTACACAGCCATGAATGAGGGAGAGGGAAGTAGAAATGAGACAAGAAAGGAAAGAAGGGGCCAAGCCATACAGCACCTGTCATTGTTATTGTTCAGTCGCTAAGTCGTGTCCAACCCTTTGCAACTCCCCGGACTGCAGCACACCAGGCTACCCTGTCCTTCGCTATCTCCCGGAGTTTGCTTAGATTCATGTCCATTGAGTCGGTGATGCTATCTATGGTGTACTTATCTACGCCTCTGTAGGGCGTACATCTCACCCTCTGTCGCCCGCTTCTCCTCCAGCCCGCAATCTTTTCCAGCATCAGGGTCTTTTTCAATGAGTCAGCTCTTGGCATCAAGTAGCCAAAGTGTTGGCGCTTCAGCATCAGTCCTTCCACTGAAATTCTCGTTGATTGGTTTGATCTCCCTGCTGTCCAAGGGACTCTCAAGAGTCTTCTCCAGCACCACAACTCAAAAGCATCAATTCTTCATGACAATAGGAAAGGGGATGCCTGTTCTAATCACAGAGGATCTTAAGCCAATGGTGTGATCTGATATCAGTTTGGAAGGGGCAAGACAGAGAAAAGATGATGAAAGGAGAATATACATTTTGGTAGTAGAGTTACCAAAGTCATCTGTAGGATTTGCAGGTGGATTGGGCGCATTAAGGTAGAGAAAAGCGTGGCGCACAGATGACCCCAGGACTTGAACAGAGCCACAGCTACTGCGGCACTGACTGCAATGAGGAAAACTTCATACACGTCTTCTCGTGTGGTGGGCTGGACTCCTGGTGGGCTGGACTCCTGTGCTCTGTGAGCATGAAAAGCATGATGGGTGGGCTTGACTGGGGTAAGGAGCTGCACACTCCTGTTCTGAACCTTCCAAAAAGGCACGAGAGAGAAAATAACCCTCTTCTCGCCGCTGGTTGCAGTACACAGAGGCCCCATGATCCACTCCACATCTTGATTGCTCTCAATAGTTTAAGTACTCTTCAGGCTAAATCAATCTACTTTTTCTTCTTCTTCTTCTTTTTTTTTAACTGTTTAATTGAAAAAAACAATAGGAAAAGCAAAAACAAAACCATTCCTATTGCCCCAATACAAATGCCTCCCATTTTACCCTAAGTTCTAGTTTTTGTGCCTTTCCTAGTTGTGCGATGCTGACCAAGAAAAAAAAAAAAAAGCCCCTTTTCTTCATCACGACAAAGCGTGTCCACTTCCCTGCCATCTTCAGGGTCAATCTCCACAGCTCTCTGCTGTCTGACTCAGTGGATGCACCATGTTTCCTAAGCCTCTCCCATGCCATTTAATTAATGATACTAACAATTACTATTGGATAAATATATTCACTAACATTGTTATTAAAAATGATCATGTATCTGTAAATAAATTTCCAAGAGTTAAAAAATGTCTAGATCAAAGGACATGACCAAAGCTACACCTCCTGTCAATAAGTATTTCTCAAAAGGAAGAAGTATGAAGTTTTCCTGGGTCCTGCCAGCGGGGCTGGGTGGGATGAGGGGGGAGAGTAGGAGATGTAAAATAGCAACAGGACGGTTTGACGCCCAGTCTTGCTTACCTGCCAATGCCATTTTACCTACATATTTGAGTATAAGGTATGCATTTCTCAGTTATTCATCACATTAGTATTTCCCTATCTGGTAATGTCTCTGGGAGGTTGTGACTGTTAGCTCTGAGTAAGTTCACATTTAAAGAACACTGCTTCGTAAATTAGGCGATTTCACACACACAGAAATCTGTATTTTGATCCCTTCCCTCCCCTGGTCTGCACTGCAATATAGAGGGATTCGGAGAAGTTCAGGCAGGTGATAAGTCCGGTTGGGAGTTCCAACCCTAGCACTTCTTCTAAAGAAGTGTGTCTTTCCGTCTACAAGCCTGAGATTTTGTTCTACAACCAATTTCTTCCCACTTCCCCCCAGGGAGCTTTCAGAAATGTGCAAAATTATGCAATGTTGTCTGGTAACTGCTCACACTAAAACGAAGACTATCTTTGGGAAAAAATACCATCTGTGAAAACCAAAGTTAAATATCTACAAACTCATCCAGGAGGAAAACTGGCCCCAGCCCCACCCGTCAAGAAAAGCAGGGGTGGGGGCATGTACTTGCCTGTGTTCAGTGTCTCCGATGTACCCAGCGACTCCCTTGGGCATTACTTACCCTTTGGCGGGCAGGGCCTGTCTTCACTTTACAAGAGGACAGCAAGTCTGACAGACTGTCCGCAGTATCTGCTGCGATTTGCCCAGAGACAAGCACCGCAGAAACAGAGCTATATAGATTTGAACCCAGGTCTACCTCCAAAACCCCTGCATAGGAAATACTTTTCTATCTGCCCATCCATTCGTCTTTTTCATTTGGCGGGAGGCTCAGACAATTTTGCACCCATCAACCTGTAGTTAAGAAAAGGGAAGAAGGCTTTCTTCTCCAAAAGACAAGACCTCATGAATGGCACTGACACAGCTCAGAGGGCCCAGAGATACCAGAAAAACCAGGAGGTGCGAGGGGGTGGGGGTTGCCAGGAGGGGACGGGGGCTGTGCTCTGCACCCCTAAGCTACCCCATGCCCCATGTGGAAAAACACAGCAAAGGCCTCAGTTCTTACCCAAAGCACAAGGGATGAGGCCCAGAAGCGCACTGGCCAACTGAGGTAGGCATTAAAATTAAACCCACATCAGGCAGGTGCTCCCGAGGCACATGTGGCTGGGGTTGCCACATGCACGGGCAAGCAGAGACCATCTCCATCAGCACCAGTGCTCTGCCAGGAAGCAAAGAGCTCCACAGGGATTCTCACTGTCGCCTCCCCTCCTTGCAGAGGCTCTGAGGTCAGTTGTGCGGTGGCCAGCTACTTACCCTGGCTAAGCCTGAGTCTCATCTGTTAAATGGGATACTATCCATCACAGAGTGAGCGTACAATGAGTTGCTACTGTCCTGCTTCTGTTATAGTCCAAAGATAAAGTCCTTACAAACATACAACCCTTAAAAGATGACATCAAAAGACACTGAACACTTGGATTTGTTAAGTAGGGTTGCTTACTAGACTGACTGAGATTCAGTCCCTCCAGGCTGACTCCACCTGCAGGTCTATTACCCACTAATAGAATGAAAAATCCGCTCTCTGCTCCTTCCAGCTGCAAGGCCTCAGGTAAGAACAGGCTCCCTCACTCTTTTCCTTATCTTTACCACAGAAACAGCAGCAGCTCCCGCCCTCCTCTAGGTGACTAAGCCCAAGTCAGACATTGCACCAGGCACCTAACACACTCAACCCCTCAGGACAACACCGCCAGGTGATGGCACAACAGCCACACATCACAGGTAGAGAGACTGAGGCCCAGAGGCTTTAGGTGATTCACCCTGAGGCCACTCCGGCAGAAGCAACTGAGGAGGACCTGGAGCCACTGCTCTTACAGCACAGCAGGGCTTCAGGGTTCAGAACCCTCTTCCAGGGGGAGTCCAGGTGGCCCAAAGGAGAGAGGAGGTATGCGCACTCCTGGGTGGGGGGTTGGTGCTGGGACTGAGGGATCATCACACCACAGAGGAGGCTAGGCAAGTGCTGCCAGACCAAAACTGCCCACCTTCTCGCCTGTCCTGTTTCCAGCCTCTAGAATCTCCAGACTCCCTAAAACTGAGCGGCACACACAAGACACACTCAATGCCTGAGTGCTGACCATGCCACTATGGCTAGAAGGGAACTGACGCACCATAGGAGGACCCCAAACAGCTGAGGTCTGGAGAGGGCCAAACAGTCAAAGGAGAGGGCTGCCCTTTGGGGAACCAGCCACCCCAACCCCAATGCTTGTGAGCCAAGCAGCTGCCCTGCCCAGTCCCCACCAAACCTGAACTCTTTCTACCCTGAACCCAGCTTGGTGCTGCCAGATTAGGCAATGCTTGTGCTCACCCACAGCTTGAAATCAGAGATGGACCCACAGTAAGCTGGTCATCGGCCCTAAAAGAATTAACTATATGCAACAGCAAGAAAGGGACCAAAGCAGAAGGGGACACAGGCACGCCAGACAGGTTAAAGGTGGGCAAGATCAGACCAGGGTGCCAGGAAGAGAAGACAGTGCTCCTTGGACAGCTGGCAAGGGCCTTGCTGTGGGAGGAAAGCCACACCTTGAGCCCAGAGAAGCAGGTAGGAAGGAAAGAGAATGGAGGGCAGACTATCCAGGTGGGGGTGCAACAGCAGGTCAGGAGCTGACAAGCAGCTGAGAGAGGCTGGAGCAGGGCAGGAGAGAGGAGGCCAGAGACCAGACACTGTGCTCAGCTGGCTCTCTTGGTTGCAAGTGACAGAAAGGTCAGATCAAATAAATGGACTTCACCAAGAAAAGACGCCACCAACTCACCTAGGGCCAACTGAGCCCCGGCAACTTATTCCTCCCCATCCCTCTGGGCCAGTCTTACTCCTGGGCAGGCTGTCCTCATGCAGCAGACCCTAGCAGCAACCTGTTCACATCCTTCCCATTTAAGTCTCCCCCAAGTACCCCAGCAAAGCATTAAAACTTTCAAATGGTCACAGGTCCGTCCCTGAACCAATCACTGGCCAGGAAAGATGTAGCCCCATGACTGGCTAGACCTCAATCACCAAGCACCCTAAGGACGTCCACCAAGGGATGGAACCTGGGTGAGCTGCCCACCGACAAGTCTGTGAACTGTCAGCTACCACCCACACATCAAGACCCAGGATGCTTCAGGCCAGGGACCACAGCCCACTCTCAGTAGAGGATGTCCCACTAGCACATCCTCCAAGGAAAACTAAGGCTGCAAACCTAACTTCATCCAAAACTACATGGTGAACAGCAGAGTCACACTGCCATCTCAGTTCTGCCCAACTCTAAAGCCCAAGTTTTCCACCTGGAGAAAGACTGCCTTCTTCACTATGTCATCTACAGAGCTCCCATGCTACCCAGTCAGCCACATGGCCCCAACAGAGAGAGTGAAACATCCCAGTCTGTTTTTGAACACTCACTCTGGGGCTGGCACACACAAGAGCTGGATGCAGAAGACTGGCTGGGAAGAGGCTACATCTCCCTAAGGTCCCATTCACAGGAATGGGGCGACCAGGGGAGGCAGCCAGCAGAGCAGTCGATTGTGGCACCACCAACCAACAGCACAGCATGCCGAGGGCAGTAGCTGGCTGGCCTGCAAGCGCCCAGGGCTCACCGGAAACCATGGTGAGACATCTGCGGAAAGTCTTAAAGGCCAGACAGGGGTCCTCAAAGCAAAGTCAAATATTCGAAGGCAAGGTGGTACAATGAGGTACAAGGAGGAGAGAGCAGAAAGGCCAGTGCAGTACAGTTCAGGGGCCCAACCACAGCAACTTCTAGCGTTAGTCCTCAGGCTTCCTGAGTTCCCAAGCAGCTGCATTCAGCACTGAGCCTGCGGTGGGTCACTAAGGACAGCATAACACCCAGGGAGACGGCCTCAAGTGACAAGTGTCAGTAATGCGTCCTCATGCCCAAGGCCAGCTCATCTCACAAAGCAGATGATGCCACTTCCTATTTCCTGACTTGGGGGCGCCCACCACCGACAGGACAGAAAACCATGCCGACTACACTCCTGACAAAGGAGCATCATCCCCAGGGCAAAAGGCAGACGCTTACTCCCCTAACTCTGAGGGGGGCCAACAAGCAGGTCCACCAGCAACCCAAAGACAGCCCCTACCTCCTGGTCCAGACCAGTGTCTCACTGTCTCTGCCCTGCCACACGGGAGGGCTACAGCAGTCAAGGGACACCTGCGGCTTCTGTCTGCACAGCAGAGCTGCTGCTTCTGCAAGCTCCTCCCCGACTTCCTGTGGACATTACCATTTTCACCCCACCCCCAAGCCAAGCCAGAGTAAGTCTCCAGGAGTTTTCAAGCTGAAAGCGAATCCATCCTTGTCCAAGCCTTCAACAGTTCTAATCCCAGAGCTACTACGTTTCCCACCACGTGGAACAAGTCTATCCACATAACACACAGATGCACGTGGTGTCGAGGACAAAAAAACAGAACAGTTTCCCTCTCAGTGCTCCCACTCCAATTCTAATCCCAAACAATATTTTGACTCAGTGGTGCAAGGAGAAACCTTACAAACAAATACAGGATGAGCTCACCTCATTAAGGAGGGTGATGGTGAGAAGTGAAGCTCCTGCATGCAGCAGCAGCAGCTTTGGCTTGCTGACCAGCCTTCAAAGGGAGAACTTTAAATGCTTAAGAATAAGAAGCTCCTTTAAAATAGAAGCGAAAGGGAAATGTCCATTCACAAACCTCTCTGCCCCCAGACACACCTCAATCGTAACACGTGGCCCACATTTGCCACTGCCCAAATGCCAGCATCCAGCCAAGGGGGAGCAGACATCACCAACTTTGGGTGCTTGTCAGAGCTCCCCAGACACATAGGAAGGGGAAAATGAAGGGCCGTGAAAGATCACCTGACCCGCTCTATCTCAGCTAACCTAAGTGAAAGAAACCAAACTCTGAAATGCAAGCAGGTACCAGCTTCTGTTAAGCAGGGGAAGGGGACAGTTAAGAGGAAATGGACACAACAATCAGCTGTGACCAGACCTCCCAGGAGCCATCCATGCTGAGCCTGAGAGAACACAAGGCTGGAGAGCTCGGCTGCTGCTTGGCCATAGGCACCGCTTCCTCCCACCCAGCCCCACACAGGCAGGAGAGGTGACGGCGTGCTGGACAGAGCACAAGCAGGGCCGTGCTGAGGCTCCCCTGGACTCCCAGAGGGCTCCTTAGCCCAGGATGGGGCCAGAAGCTGCAACCAGGCACCTGCGCTAATACAAGGCACCCAAGTGTGACTGCAGGCAAATCAGAGTCTGCAGTTCAGCCAGAACAAAGGGGTACTTAGAACCCCATGCTGCGATCTGACGCCATGCAAACCACCCGTTGCTTACTCCAGAATTCATATTTCAGTTATGTCCATTCTGTTACCTGGACCCAATCCCGGGCCCAGCAGAACACTCAACTACTTGAAGGCGCGATCATATCAAAATTTTAATTTAAAGAGGTGACGAAAGCAGCACCTCAAAGGCATCACCTAGGGTCACTACCAGGCAACTCCCACCCTATTCTCCCATGAACAGTGCCCTAATGTTTCTTGGGGACACCTCCTCTACTCTGGGTCAGTCCACCATGTCCTGATTTAGGGGTGAACCAATCAACACAGTCTGCTAATTCAATCAAAGTCCAGACAAATTCAATCAAAGGACCAGAAAACGTCTGCTCGGCCTTCTGGGGAAGAGGTACCTTCCTCTTCTGCCCTGGATGATGGTCGGTAAGAGTGATTCCCAAAGCTACAGGGGCTGGGGAGACAATACCCACTGTGCAAAGGCAACACAACCAAAAACAAAACAGAGAGATGGAGTAAAGCCAGGGTGTCACCTGAGAAGAAATCCACTTCTGGGCCTCTGTGCAACACAAGCCAATGCAGAAGTCATAAAGGTGCTTTGCCTGCAACTATCTAACTGAATGCTTGAAGGAAACAATGTGAAGTAATTAGCAGAAACCATTGTTTCCATTTTACATACCTCCACATCAGTGTCACTCACCCCCCTCCCCCCCACAGCACTAAAAAGCTGGCTTGCCAACTATCTGCCTGGCACAGATCCCAAGGCACACCAAGGGGGTAAAAAAAAAAAAAAAGCTGGGACGTGTTCACTGGAAATGGCTTTCAAGAAGGACTGGCCTTAAGGACACAGATAGCTATGTTGGGGATCACCCTGTGGCCACCAGCCCACCACTCACCCCAAGCTGGACCAGGGACCTGATGGCAGAGGGGTCCAGAGAGCTAAGCTGGAATAGGGGAGGGGGGATATCCAAGTAAGGCATCGTAGGGACAAGGGAACCCCAGCCCGCAGGTGTGTGCCAGGAGAGCCAAGGCCAGCTTAGCAGGCCAGGTGCTCTGCAGAGCCAACTGTGACCGGGGAGTGTGTAGGGGACGCAGCTGAAGGTACAAGCAGGAAAGCGGGGCTACTGGCACCTGGAAGAGGACAGCCAGGCCACCAATGGCCTCTCGGTGTGAGCCATGGTCACATGCAGCTGAATTCTCCATCAGTAACTCTCCTGACTCCACCACAGAACCCCCCGGGCACAGAACTAGGGCCAGCCACCTACAAAATCACTTTGCACACAGTGGACAAGTGACTAGAGTCTCCATTGCAGCCACCAGGCTGGCCTACCATGAAGTGTGGCCTGGAAAAAGCATCACCCACTTTCTGGCCCTGAAGAATGAAATCTGTGAGGGTAGGGGGTGGGGGTGTCCAGAAAGGGTATGGTTTGTCAATGTCAATGATCAAAAAAGGCCAAAGAGTCTCTAGGTGGCATTTGATCAGTGTCTCTAGGGATCACATATAGACAGGGATCTAAGATCGAGAGCCACCTTCTCTATCAGGGGTGGAAAATGCCAGCCAAGAAACAAAAAGTGAAAAATACCTTTTTCTCAGCTGATTCAAGAGAAAGCAGAGTATTCAGGTACAACTTTCCTGCTAAATAAGCATAAAAATGCTGCACAGAAGAATCCAGCCTAAGGATCCAAATCTAGGCAGGAGAGTGGACTGCCTGCCCTGTATCCACTGCCCTCTCCCAAGTGACATGGGAGGCAGCAGCAGATGGGTGAGGACCAAGTGGGGAGGTTCCAACCCGAGCCATCCCTTCTAGCACTGTGTCCACGGAGCCCCAGTTTCTACACTGGTACCTGCCTCACCAGGTTGCTGTATTGCTGTACAGGTTAAATGTGTAAAGTACTGGCAACCTGCACCTACTCAGTAAATGCTGACAGCTGGCTCTGAAGACCAGCCCTTTCACAAGAACATCATCAAGCATCTGAGCACCCACTCACTGAAGAAGTTCTTTATGGATACTTGGGGAATAACTCTGGCTCTGTTATCAAGGAACTTGCCATCCCATGGGAACAGATATAGTCTCAGCAGGAATGTAGAATTTTTAAGTTCTGTTAGGTGCCTGAAGGAGACTGTCTTGGATTAAAGTGGGAAAGGTTTCTGGAAAAGGGAAGAGGTAGGGATGACAGGAGGCCCCAGCCAGAGGCAGTGCAAAGGGTCCGATCCAATGTGCCACACACAAACAGGGAGTCAGCTTGTAGGTTTCCGTAGATGCTGTCTTGATGACAAGCTATAACTTTACTTCAAAACATTACTGGATTAGGAGCAGCTTCTGTCCTTGAATTTTTTTAAAACAAAACAAAACAGTACACCTGATCAGTGTACTGATGGCATCAGGTGGATGTTCCTGAATGTTTCTGATCATAAAAATGGAACTTGATATCCCAAAAGGTTAGGAGCCAGTAGGCCAGAAGATTTTTAGGGGGGAAAGGTTGTAGGAACTGGGAAGAAAATGGAAAGGCAAAGCTTAACGTTTAAAAACACTTCACATTTAAGGTAAACCTCAGAAGATGCACTGGACTTCAACTTTCATTCTGGGCACTGCTTATGTAACAGGTTGTTAGGCCCACTGGCTTTGGAGCCAACCAGCACTGAGTTTGGGCACCGAGCTTTCCCATATCCACCTCTGTGACACTGGAAAGATCCCTCAACCTCTGCTGCTGCTAAGTCACTTCAGTCGTGTCCAACTCTGTGCGAACCCACAGACAGCAGCCCACCAGGCTTCCCCGTCCCTGGGATTCTCCAGGCAAGAACACTGGAGTGGGTTATTTCCTTCTCCAATGTATGAAAGTGAAAAGTGAAAGTGAAGTCGCTCAGTCGTGTCTGACTCTGTACGACCCCATGGACTGCCGCCTACTGGAGTGGGGTGCCATTGCCTTCTCTGCCCTCAACCTCTGCTCTTCCCTAAAATGAAGATGGAGCATCCTTGTGTAAGAGTGGTTCAGAGAACCACCCAGGATGCAAAGCACACTACACATCCCTGGCACACAGTAAGTGCTAGTAAATGGCAGCTCTTTGTTTTATAGTCGCCAATGGACGAATTTCCAGGAAACTCTGTTGCAGTCCCAGGAGCATTTGAAGGCTTTTAACCCCACCCACCTGGCTGGGACACATCTGACATGACCCTTCATTTTAACAGGATCCATATATAATCACAGAACCTCCAGGAACTCACAGGTCAAGAGTCTGAGTCCTGACCAAGGGCCCAGTCCTGTGCGACACCCTCCTGGCACCCTGGCCCTGGACCCTTGAGCCAGGTCTGATGATCATCAAGAAGAGCTCCCCCGAGTCCAACAGCACCTACCTCCCATGAACTCCTGCCTTTCGAGTCCTAAGTTTGCCTCCAGAAGCCACACAGAGCCAACCTAAACCCGTACTGTAAACCAGCCTCCAGGCCCTTCACCAGCCTTCTTCCTATCCCATTGCTGAGACGGTAAACTGTTCAATGACTTGCCAGTGATTCCTCCAAACACTCCATTCCCCTCAGGTCAGAGACAAACCAAGAAATGACTTCCTTTTCCTTCTGAAAACACAAATGATGGAGGAAAAAATGATTCTACAAAGTCATTTTACGTTCTTGAGAATTCTGAACCATCTCTGAATAAGACACATGAAGAACTGTTCCATTTGGATCTAAGAGCTGTAGCCCTGTGAGGCTGCCCCAATCCCAGACCATCCATGCGCACACTACGCCTGCTCCAGGTCCCTGCAGGGTAGTGGCTGGGTATCCCCAGGTCTGCCCCCGCCACAGCCAGCACCATAAACACTCACTAGAAGTGTTTACTCCACAGCTCATCCACCTTTTCCAGTTTTATCATATATCTCCATAAACAGCGTGAGTCGAGTTGATGATTGAAATGTAGGTGTACTGCCTCCCAAGAACTGAAATTCACTCGGAGTGTACTTTTAAATCCAGCATGCGGAATACTGGTAGGCCCTCCTTATGCAGGAAATGCTCTCCAATTCATGGAATCCCTGTGTCAACACCTGCTCAGTCTGGAGAATGAAAAGGAGCAGTGGGAGAAGGGGGCTCTAAGTGTGGGCACTCACAAGGCTGGACTGAAAATGCACTGCCTATGCAGCCAGCCACTGAGCCACAAACTCAGGCACCCAACCTGACAGCCAGCTATGTGGGCCCCACAGGCACCAGGCAGACTCAGGACAGCCACCACCAGGAATAAAGAGAAAAAGCACGACTTCTGCTGAGAGACAGAGAGCCCCCAGCTTCCAGAAAGCAGCTGACAGTGGTGGGGTGGCAGGAGACCACTGGAGGCAGTCACAGAGAGGTCATGACGGGTTAAAATCAGTTCTGGATAAACCAGAACTCCATCTGCGAAGACAGACACATGGACAAACTGAGGCAAAGTGAGCAGAGCGCTCCTCCTTCACAGAACGCCAAGCCTGGCCCCTTGGAGGGCATGGCCCACCACTCAAAGCGGTGTTGTGAGCCCACATGGCCACAGTGCCTGTGCCTGTTTGTATCTGTATCAGGACAAATGCCTCTCCCCTAAGCTGATCTGAACTGTCTTCCAGGCCTCTGTGACCTGCAGCCAGGACAACATCCCCTGATGAGAGGCACCTCTGAGGACCTCCGTGAAGACAGAAAGCAAAGTCCACCTTCTTCTGAGGAAGAGGGCAAGTCACAACAAGGACTTAAACCTGATGACAACCAACACTGTCACCTGTCCACTTCCCAAAGCCACAAAATGCCATCCTGCTGTCCTCACACATCCTGGCCACAACAAAAAGAGCAAAGACAGGAAGGCTACTGAATCTGGGCCACCGGCGTGATCAGGAAGAGTCCACATGTTTCGATTTCATATGTTCTAATATATTAATGAGAATTGGAACTAACAGCCTTCCATTTTAGAACTTAAAAGATTCCTCTTTTCTGCAGGATCAATGGTGTTTTATAAAAACACCAGAAGTGCTGAAATCTTGAAGCAGAAAAGAAAGCTGGAACACCAGACCCATGACAAGTTCCACATCAGTTGGCAGTTACCACATCACGGTGTGGTCTGGCCCAGGATTCTGTTCCCCGGACAGAAACCTTCAGATGTTTCCGGGACAGGTTGTCTAATGTCATCATCCTGTTGGATCTATCACAGGTAAAGTTGTAATCTCTTATAAACTTGTGTGGGAGAGAAGAGGCACCCACATCTTTTCTTACCAGCTCAAGAACACTGCCCTCATGGCCTCTTCTGAAGCCGTCTCTCCATATTTGAGATCACTACAGTGCATTTAAAGTTGGAAACATTATCGCTTAATAACTCTGGGTAAGTCCCTAACTTTAGGGCAGTCACCTCACATTAAGTCAGTAGGAAACAAAGGCATTTTGTCCTCTCCAGACCATGGAAGACACTAAACAGCACCTACTGTCATGATGTCGGCTTCTGCACCCACAGAAAGGGGAGACTGGCCACGCACCCCACCTCCCTTTACAGGCTGTTAGAAGAAAGCAGGAGATTTTGCTGAAGTGTTGCACAAAGTCAGATAAAGCATACATCTCTGTGCAGAAGTGTGTTAGTATTTGTTATTCAGAAAATTCACACAATAGATACTGCATTAAAAGACAAAACTTCTCGAACAATTCACGTTAGCGTCTGATGCCCAGGTCCAGAATCTGAACCTGGATCTAGAAGGAGCTTTATGGGGCAAACACACCAGTCCCCAGTCCCAGATTGTGGATGAGGAACCCACAGCCCAAGGAAGCTCACTGGTATCCTCACCTTCCAATTCCTAGGTGGGAAAATGATCTTTTCCATGTGTCTCTCTGCAGAGGCCCCTTGGTCATCTCCCCTTGGCACCTGAAGTCTGCAGAATACTGAGGAAGAAATGTAGTCCTGAGATTTCCTGCTGGAGAACCCAAGAAGGAGTCTAGGGTTCAGTAGTTTAACCAGCACTTAGAAAGTACGCCTAACACTTCTGCTCTAGACGGAGCAGACAGAGAAACAAACTCCTCCTGAAGGCTGTCCTCTGGAAGACAAAGCCCGAACTTTAGCAAAATAAGGAGTGTCCAATACAAAAGGGAATCTAATCACTTGCTGATGAGGAACCTAATCACTTGCTGATGAGACTATGCTTGAGTGGACTGACTCCGATTTCTGGGCAGGAAGAAGACAGTCCTCCTCAACTTTATCCATGACAAAACAAGATTAACAAAGGCACACACTGCACTTCGGAAAGATTTTCAACACCCTGGGCTGCCATACAACGGTAAGAGTAAGGCTTTCACTGTTCTAAACAACTTTTAGTTGCTTCTTGAAAAGGAGTGTACAGAATTTTTTACTGAGTTGGCAAAAATTATTAAATCAAAGCCTGATGCTATAGATATTCAAGTACTCCAGAGGCTAGAATTTAGAGCAAAGAAGTTTCCTCTTAAGAACCCTCTTTGTCAGTGAGATGATCAGAAAATGTTACTTTGTTACTTCCCTAACTTTTTAGATACTTGTGGATATTAGGTCAGCTCCCTGACATTGACTTTTCAAGCAAAAGTTAAGTTTGTTATCATAATTGCATGCCCATAAAGGTAAGCATTAATGACACAATTCTCTATTGCTTCTCTCAGAAGAGGTTTAATTTTAGTGTTGGCTCTTCAACAGTGTCCCCATTTTTATTTTCCAGGAGCATCTTAAATATGTGTCAACTAACGATGCAGAAGTGGAGTTTCTACTTGGTTAAGGCAGAGAAGAGCAGCTGTGTGATGGCAATGCCTTGATGAAGCCACCTAGCTCTCACCTGAGCCCAGTTCAATCAAGAGAAACTGCAGAAATATGGTCACACCATCTCTACCAGCAACCTATTCCTCCACGGCTCAGAGTTCTCTGTGGAGTTTGCTCCAAGCCACACTCCTGTCAAACGGCTTGTAACAATACTCAGGAACATCACTGACAACAGCAGCATTTAAAGGAGGCACTTTCTCATCACTCATATTCAGAGACAATACCCTGATTTCGTCCACTATACTTACATCAGTATGACTCTAAGTCATCCCAGATAACCCACGTGAAATGTGCACTCCATGATACGTAACACAACCATAGGCTTGGACCCTCTTCCTCTTGTTCTCCTAGGAACCCTTTAGAGTCTTACAAAACAGTGGAACCCCTGAGGTCACCGCCCCACCTAAGCTACAACATGGTGACTGCCTGTTAAAGCGCCTCCTGATCCCAAAGCTCTCCTAGGTGGTATTAGGATCAGGGCTAATATCTCAGCAACCATTCAGAATCTCTGGAAAGCAAACAAGCACATGGAATTCAAGAAATTACACTCTGAGGTGAAAGTCACCAAGGCTCATTTTTCATTTCACTTGTTTTATCCTCTAATTTTTCAGTCTTGGGAATTGCTGCAGCACCAGTTACTGCAAACATTCTGCAAGGTTTTATATAGCTTGTGCCTACTCCACCCCCAAAGTCATAACAAAAATGTATACATTTGTTAAAGACAAGTACCACCAAGTCTATCTTCATGGGGCCTGAAGACCAGGAATGACAGAATTACTTATGATACAGAAATCGGTCTCACAAAGATCACAACTCCTCTCTTTCTACCAAATTTGTACAATCCAACCATGAATAATTCCCAAAGTGCTGGCTAAAACCTACTGCTAAAAGTAATCCGCAAAACTCATGTAAAGGAAAAGCAAAAGTCCCCACAGGGACAGAAACCTAAGTTACCTGGCCAAGCCAAAGATGATTTCTTCCATCCCCAGCACATTAAAGTGGTTTCAATGGCCACTTCCTGGTCTCCCAGGAAATGCAGGGACTCACTTCATACCTGGATGCTACAACATCTTGCCATTGCTGAACTTACTCTGGCCACAAGGGAAAATGACCCCTATCACGGACAACCACTCAGAGAAAACATGAGAATATGATGACTCTTTCCCAACACACACGGTGGGGGGCAGGGGAGATCCCTCCACAAACAGCAGCCTCGGTGGAGCACCACCTGAGAAAGCGACACCCTGGGGTTAACCCTGACTGTCTAGGTCACAAACCAACAGGCTAGGGCCCCACGTAGGGGGCAGACGAAGAAGGGCTCTGGGTGGAATGGGAGAGCACACAATCACCTCTACTTCACTGCCAAAAAGCGGGGCTCTGCCTTGGTCTGAGACGCAAGGAGTACTTAGGCCCAGAAAGGTAATAGGAAGAATCCCACTCTCCACAAGATCATCTTCCGTCGGCAGCGACCCCAAGAGAGACCCAGCGAAGGCAAGTCCACTCTCAGAACCGAAAGGGACTCTCCACGCGCCTTGGGCACCCGGCTAGGTGTAAAGGAGGCCGGGGGGGCTCCCTTCGAAGCCAGAAAGGTTCTTCCAACCGGGAGGAAAGGTAAACAAGACTTCCCTCATCACCGAGAAGGCCGAGACACCGGCGGCACGGGCTCCCCGAGTCCTACCCCGGACACCAGTTGCTCACAGCCTTTCCCCCTCCCCTCCCCCCCGCCGGGAGGGCTTCCCGGGGGTCGCGGGTCCTATGGTAAGGGCGAGGCGGGGAAGCACCGTCAGGAACAGCAAGGGTCGTAGAATTAGAGTGGATGAGGGGGAAAAACTCTAGTCTCAGCTCCCATCTGCTCCCTTCGCCCAGGCCGCACGAAAGCCTCGGCCTCACGTACCGAGCGCTGCCGGGCTGCCCGACCAGCCCCCGGCCCGGGCCCGGGGGAAGAGAGACAGGGATGGCAGCGGCCCTCAGGGGAAGCTGGGTGTCCGGGGGATCCTTCGGAGCCCGGCGGACGAGGAGCACTAGGGAGGGGGAGGGTCCTGGGCCCACGCGGCCTCCACCTAAACCCGTGTGAGGAGCACTTACGTTGCTCTGAGGGTCGATGGCCTGCAGCAGCCGGTCCCTGATCTGCTGCGGAGACGGCGGAGCCGCTGTCATTGCCTGGGCGAGGCGGGGGGGGAGCGGCCGGGCCAGCGGGCGGGCGGGCTGAGGCGGAGGACCGGGGTCACTCACTCGCCGGCCTCCGGGAGCGGAGCCTCATGTTCCCCGCGGCGCCGGGGAAAGAGGGGGCGCGCGGGGTGACGGAGAGGTGAGCCGGGGCCGGGGCTCAGGCCCGGGGCGCCGCCACCACCAGAGGAGGAGGAGGAGCCGCCGGAGCCGTCGCCGCTGCTGCCGCCGCCTCGAGAACCAAACTCCAGTGAGCTACCCCCGCGCGAAGCACTCTGGGTAACCCGCGCCGCACGCAGCGTCGGCGCCACGCTGAGGAGGTTGGGAGATAGGGCGGGCAGAGACGCCGAGTCTGGGCGGGGCCACTTGCAGGCCCCGCCCCTAGACTCCACGCATGCGCGCGCAGGCGCAGTCACCCCCACCTCTGTTCCGCCCAGTCGCTTGGCCCAGGGAGCCGTTGGGAGGCGGTTGGGCGGGGCAACGGCCGCCGCCTGGAGGCCCCGCCCCCACCCAAGTCGGGAGGTTGAGGGGGTGGCGGCCAGAGGTTTCCGACGGAAACGCTAGGTGAGCGCCGAGTCCTTGAACCCTGGCGCTCTGGGCGGACGCCCTCAGGGCAGCGAGGCGGAGAGGGCAGATGAAGTACCCCACTCCTAGGGTAGAAACGCTTTCCCCATTCTGACGAAGATGACGGGAATCGTGGGCGGGAGAAGCTGCCAAGTTTCCTGAGCCCCGGGGTCCTTCCCAGCTCCTCTGCGTTCGGGGAGGCCAGGAGGCAGACGTCCACGTTGTAATTCTGTGCGCCGAAGGGTCAACTGAGGAGCGCTGTGGGACGCTCCAGAGGGGGTGGGTGCGAGTCGGGGGTCTGCAGCGCCTCGGGCTACTATCCCCAAAACATGAGACAGCAAAGTGTCTCACGGAGGAGCCGCTACCGCAGCTAGGAAAGCCCCGAGGCCGCATGAGTTGACACCAACGTTGCAATCCTGTGTCCACGCGTTTCTCAGCCTGGGCACCAGTAACATTTGGGGCTGGATCACTCTGTCCTGTGCGTTGCAAAATGTTCGGCAGCATCCCTGGTCTCTGCCAGTAACACCCTTTTCCTGCAGGGGACCAGAAATGTCCCCAATCACTGCCAGAGGTCCCCTGGCTGGTAGACTAGACCCCTGTTGAGAATCATTGGTTTAAAAAACCCTCCCACCCTGCTTTGAATGGTGGTGCTGGAAAACTGAAACGCCCTTACAAAGGAGGAAACTGAGGCCCAAGGTCACCCAGAGTTATCGGTCGAACCCAGAACTGTTAAATGTCAAGTCTAAGGGCTTCTCCCCGCCCCTAGCCTCATCATTGCCTTCTTTCATTGCCGGCTCTCTCCGTGGAAGCTCTTGTTAAATATACGGTTATGCAAAGGGGTAAAAAAGGCAGGCTGAGTGGATCATTAGCCGCAGCCTCGAGAGAAATAACTTTTCTTCTTGTTACAGGAAGACCTACATTTAAAACAGGAGAGAGGCAGCTGATGAGAACCACATGCGCGCCTCGGCTCTGTGCTACACCTGTTAGTCTTGCATTTGTCATGCTTCTGGGAAGCATTTTTATTTGCAAAAAACGGCTGCTTCCCCACGTGGTTGTGGTTGCCTGCTCCTGCACGTGTGAAAAGTTTTACATCACACTTGTAGGAGAAAATAAATATGGGCAAATTACCTCTCTTTATTCACTCTCCCTCCTAGAATGAGGTGCTTTGTGTACATGGTGTCCAGGTTGGAAACCAGCCCATTTGGAGATACTTTTTATCTCACTACAGATAAGCAAAAGAAACAAGCCCTCCCCCGAGTATATTCGGGTTCTGCCATTATTTTTAACCTCAGACTTGTCTTTTTAAATCAAGGTTCCTTAGAAATAAGCTGCTCCCCCCCACCCCCAGCATGATTCAGATTGTTTAAGAAAAAAATCTAGAAAACACTCCATTGACCTGCTCTTAGTAAACTAAGAAGAAACATTAAGATGACTGTGAGCTCTGTTAAAGGTACGGATTCTGTGTCCCCAGTAGATAAAAGTGCATGTGGATGTGCTAAGTCGCTTCAGTTGTGTCCAACTCTTTGCCACCCTACGGACTGTAGCCCACCAGGCTCCTCTGTCCTAGGGATTCTCCAGGCAAGAATACTGGAGTGGGTTGTCATGCCAGTCCTCCTCCAGAGGACCTTCCCAACCCAGGGATTAAACTTGTGTCTCTTATATAAGTCTCCTGCATTGGCAGGTGGGTTCTTCTACCACTAGCACCATCTGGGAAGCCCAGTATATAGAAGTGAAGTGAAAGTTGCTCAGTCATGTCCAACTCTTTATGACCCCATGGACTATACAGTCTATGGAATTCTCCAGGTCAGAATCCTGGAGTGGGTAGCCTTTCCCTTCCCAACGCAGGGATCAAACCCAGGTCTCCCACATTGCAGGCAGATTCTTTACCAGCTAAGCCACAAGGGAAGCCCAAGAATACTGGAGTGGGTGGCCTATCCTTTTCTCCAGCAGATCTTCCCAACCCAGGAATTGAGCTGGGGTCTCCTGCATTGCAGGCAGATTCTTTACCAATTGAGCTATCAGAAAAGCCCAGTAGACAGAAGAGTCCTTATTAAATACATGTGAAGTAAGTGAATGAATGTCTCATCCAGATACATGGTAGTTGTATACACACACCCAGACACATTTATGCAGATCTGTCACACAGTGGAGGATCAAATATTTAATAAATGAAGTATTGCATTAAATATACACGAGGATGAACATGGGCACACACAGACGTATGGAGAATATGTAGTTACCCATTTGAAACATTTATTTGGCTGCGACCGGTCTTAGTTGTGGCACTCTGGATCTTTTGTAGCCATGATCGGGCTTCTCTTGTGGCATGGGGGTGAGCGCTTAGGTGCTCTGCAGTATGTGGGATCTTAGTTCCCCGACCAGGAATCAAACCTGCATGCCCTGCATTGGAAGGCAGATTCTTAACCACTGGACCACCAGGGAAGTCCCCTGTGGAGCTAGTTTTGAAGCCAAGTCCTAAAGACGGGTTAGGGGCTCATTAATACAGTACCATAATTGCACTGTCCAGGCAAAGCGTAGCAGAAGCACAGGGAGGGGAATCCTGAAGTAACAGGATTGACAGACGCAGCATGTCAACTGAGAGCTACACATTCACACCCCCTGACTCAGGATTTTGCAACTTTTAGAAATGTATCCAGAGGAAGCAGTCAGATACAAATGTGTCCGTACAAGGAAGATCAACGCAGCAGCATCTTTATAAGGGCAAAAGATTGGAAGCCACCTATGTGTCCAGTAATAAGGTGGTATATAGATAAACTGGGAATCATTTCATGAAAATGGGATGGTTATAGACTAGAAGAGATCAGAGGATCCTGTAATTCCATTTGGGTGGTGGTCTTGTCTTATGAATGTGTGCAACATGTAGAAATTCACCAAGCTGTGTCATTATAAACTTTCCAAATTACTAAGTAAAAGGACATAGAGCTAGCTAGATCATGTAGCCATTATAAACCAATACTGAATAATATGGGAAAATGCTCCTAATGTTAAATGATAAAATGCAACATATAAACTATGTATCTTACAATCTAGTTTTATTAAGATATGCAATATATGCTTACACACATAATTCATGAAAAAAATACTGGAAGGAAAGAAACCAAAGCACTTATCTCTCACAGGTGCTTTTTATTCTGACGATTTTGCCTGAAGTTCCACATTTTCTGGAATGAATATGGGATGCCTCCTGATGATCTTGTCCAGTGCTGGTGGTCACTGTGACCTCTAGTAGCCTCTAGTTCTCACTTTCCGACTCAAATACTGTTAATCTGTAATCATAATCTCCAAAATCCTGAGGACGGATCTGCTGTCAGGCTGACTGATGGTTGTCAACCTAAGTCCTGACAGTTTGTTTTCACTATGGGCCTCAGTTTTGTATTATTCTTAGTAATCAAGAGAATGACAACAGGGAGTATGTAATATTTATCAAGTACCTCCTATGTGTCAGGTTCCACTCTGAGGGCTTGACATGAGGGCCCTGATCAAGCCCTTTGGACAGTCAAGACCCTTGTAAGGCTCTTCTCCTTGACTCGGTGTGGAGGTCTGCAACTCACTTTGGTCTAGGGGATGCAGTAAAAGCCACACTCTGCCTGATCCAGAGTAAACCTTTAAGAAGGTCTTAGTTACTATATAACTCAGCAATTCCACTCCTTCGACCACCACAGGAAAAATGAAAACATACATTGGCATGGACGTGTACAGGTAAATGTCTATAATAGTTCTATCCTTAATAGGTTCAACATGCAAATACCAAATGCCCATCCACTGATGACTGGATAAACGAAGTGGATGGCTATACACTGCAATATTACTCAATCATAAAAAGAAGTGGAAGGAGGGCAGTATAGGGGTAGGGGAGTGGGCAGTACAAATTACTGGGGATAAGATAGGCTACAAGGATGTACTGTACAACAGGGAATATAGCTAGTAATTTTGTAAAAGAAAAGGAACCTTTAAAAGTTGTATAATTTTTTTTAATCTTATTAAAATACTGTATAATCTATTGAAATGCTCAAATAACCTAATCTTTTGATTGTGATGATCTAATCATCTGTTAGATTGAATTAGAGGCTATTCTTTTGTTTACTATAGTTTCCTGTTCTCTCAATTACTTTCAGGAACAAAGAAACAAAATCAGTCACTCCACTAATTCTCCAGTGAATTGTTTTATTTTAGTGTCTACAAAAGTAAAATAAGTTCAGTGAAGGAACTGCCGGATAAAGGATAACGGTATTGTAGCTTTTATCCATGACTGGCCTTTTCTACTCCAGGCAGCTGTAACATAGGGTTTGAATCTTACTGTTCTGCCTGCTCTAAAAATGCAGTGGTCTCGTAGTTCATCTTGCCTAAGTCCTTGGCCTACTGAGGTCCTCCTGTCACATACCACATGTCACACACTGGTACACACCATACACGTGCATTTCCCATGTTCCTGGCCAGCCTTATTTCTCGCCATCGCTAAGTGGGTTTTCTCCACTCCTGTCTGTCATGCTGGTCACCTAATTCTCCAACTGGGTGACTTGGCTCCTCAGAAGACCTGGTCAGAGTCATGTGGCTGGATTGGGAGTGAGAAATGGAGTAGTCCTGCCATATCAATAAACAAGGGGGTCACAATCAGTGAATTTCTGAACCCTAAGGGCAACCAGGAAAGAAAACAATACCTGTGACCCTGCAGCCATGAGGCAGCACTGGGGAACTTGGAATGTAAAAAAAACATAGGACACTGGCCCCAGACAGCTGAGACACATATTCAGTTCAGTTCAGTCACTCAGTCACGTCTGACTGTTTGCGACCCCATGGACTGCAGCGTGCCAGGCTTCCCTGAGATACTTATAGAAGGCATGATTTCAGTGAGCCCAGACTCTTGCATCTTCCCCTTCATAGAAAAGCGCTAAATTCCTTCACTTTAGATAGCAGGTTTCCTTTAATTAACAATAATCTCTTTATGTTCAGGCCACGTGTCCATTGTTGTACAACTTCATAACCTGGCTCCTCCCCTTGCTTCCCTGGAGCTGCTCTCTCAGGGTTTCTTGAGAGGCTGTCTCCCGGGCTTGAAGTCCTAAAACTTCCCATTGAAAAAAACATAACTGTCAACTTTCAAGTTGTGACTATTTTTTAAGTTGAGAGGGGCAAGATGATGACTGTGGTCCAGAGCTCAGGGTTCCCAGACTCATGGGGAAACACAGGAACCTAATCAGGTATAAGCCATTTCCCTAAAGAGCAGATGACGGTCAAGGGGTTTTGTGGAAAATCAAATGAGGAGACTGACCTCTGGGGGTGGGGCGGCAAATGGAAGCAGATGGAAGCCAGGAGGAAAGATTCCCAATGTAACTTCTCAGAAACATACACACAAAAACACATGCACAGGACCAGGTCATTTATCAAAATTTCTTCTGGCCTTTCCTGAACCTTCCATGCACTTTTCAGCTTTTCAGGGTTGCTGAATCACAAACTCCCAAGTGAAAGTACAATTTTGATGCAAAGTGGTCAAACCTGGGATCACCCATCCCCCACCCCCACCCACCATCCAGGCAACTATAGTCTACTTGCCTTAAAGCAGAACTGGATTATTGCATCAGATGGCCCAGACAAGAATCTCTTATCTCAAAGCAACTTTAAGGGGGAAAGGTCAGGGGACAAGCGCAAGCAGGTTCTATTGGAAGGGTCTGACCTACCCAAGCCGATATGATTTGAGATCTCGCTTGCCCTGAGAACGTCCTGATCTCTGCCTACCACTCAGGCTCACGGGTGATGACTGCAGAAAAGGACGGAGGTTCTAATAAGCTCTATTTGCATCTTTTTCCTTTTTAACCTCAAAACGCAGTGTTGGTTTTCCTCATGTTTCCTGGATGCTCGGATGTTTACTTCTTTGTGGTTTTTCTTTTCTTTCCTGATTACACGAGTAATAGATATTTGCAGTATAGACAATTAGTCAAGTACAGCAAAATATGAGAACGACTTAAAAATCATCCCCTGATGGGTACACGGAATCTCTGCATTGGTCTACTTCTGTGTGCATTTGAAATTTTCCATGAGTTTAAGACAAAAAAAGGGAAAAAAGAAACCACTCACCCAGGCCCATGTGTTTGTGTGGTTTTGTGTGTGGCAAATGCAAGTTCTGTAGTTAAGAGATGGTGTTGTCTGCAAAACCAAAAATTTTTACTGTCGGACAGAGTAACACCCCATGCCTCAGGCCCCCATTGATTTGATGTGATGTGTTCTGTCTGAATCCTTTACAAAACCCATGGATGGTAGCGCCTCTGTCCATGGAATTTCCCAGGCAAGAATACTGGAGTGGGTTGCCATTTCCTCCTCCAGAGGATCTTCCCGACACAGGGACTGAACCTGTGTCTCTTGCATTGGCAGGCAGATTCTTCACCGCTGAGCCACCTGGGAAGGCAGCCCCCAAGACAGCCCTGTCCTAATCCCTGGAACTTGTAAATAGTGTTTGATGTCCAGGGAGAATTAAGACTGCAGATGGAAGGAACGGGGCTTCCCAGGTGGCCCTAGTGGTAAAGAACCCGCCTGCCGATGCAGGAGACATGAGAGATACAGGTTCAGTCCCTGGGGCTGGGAAGATGAGGAGGGAATGGCAACCCACTCCAGTATTCTTGCCTGGAGAATCTCATGCACAGAGGAGCCTGGTGGGCTACAGTCCACCGGGTTGCAAAGAATTGGACACGACTGAAGGGACTTTGCACACATGCCTAAAAGGAAGGTTGTGACTCTGCTGACCTTAAGATGGAAAGATGTTCCTGGTGTAGCCACAGCCATCTTAAATGGGGAAGAGGGGAGGAGAAGAGTCAGAATGAGAGAGAAGGCATCATGAGAAAGATCAGACCAGCCCCTGCTGGCTGGGATGACAGAGGAAGGGGCCATAAACAAGGATGCAGAGAGCCTATAGAAGCTGGAAAAGGAAGGGAAACAGATTCTCCCCTACAGCTTCCAGAAAGAACCAGCTCTGCCAACACCTTGATTTTAGCCCAGTGAGATTCATTTTGGACTTCTAACAACATTCAGAAAACTAAGATCATGGCATCCAGTCCCATCACTTCATGGCAAATAGATGGGGAAACAGTGGCAACAGTGGCTGACTTTATTTTTGGGGGCTCCAAAATCACTGCAGATGGTGACTGCAGCCATGAAATTAAAAGACGCATACTCCTTGGAAGAATAGTTATGACCAACCTAGACAGCATATTAAAAAGCAGAGACATCACTTTGCCAACAAAGGTCCATCTAGTCAAGGCTAAAGTTTTTCCTGTGGTCATGTGTGGATGTGAGAGTTGGACTATAAAGAAAGCTGAGCACCGAAGAATTGATGCTTTTGAGCTGTGGTGTTGGAGAAGGCTCTTGAGAGTCCCTTGGACTGTAAGGAGATCCAACCAGTCCATCCTAAAGGAAATCAGTCCTGAATATTCATCAGAAGGACTGATGTTGAAGCTGAAACTCCAATACTTTGGCCACCTGATATGAAGAGATGACTCATTTGAAAAACCCTGATGCTGGGAAAGATTGAAGGCAGGAGGAGAAGGGGACAACAGAGGATGAGATGCTTGGATGGCATCACCGAGTCGATGGACGTGAGTTTGAGTAAACTCCACGAGTTGGTGATGGACAGGGAGGTCTGGTGTGTTGCGGTTCTTGGGGTCGCAAAGAGTCGACCACAACTGAGCAACTGAACTGAACTGAACTGAACCTCCAGAACTGTGAGATAATAAATGTGCTGTGTTAGGGCTTCCCTGGTGGTTCAGGGGTACAGTCTGTCTGCCAATGCAGGAGACATGGGTTTGATCCCCAATCCAGGAGGATCCCACACACTGTAGAGCAGCTGAGCCTCTGCACCACAAGTTCTGAGGCCTGTGCTCATAAGTGTGAGGTGATAACCTCACTGTAGTTTTGATTTGCATTTCTCTAATAATAAGCAATATTGAGCATTTTTTTCCCATGTATTTATTAGCCATCTGGATGTCTCCTTTGGAACAAAGTCTGTTAAGTACATCTTCTACCCATTTTTTGGATTGGGTTGTTGGTCAACACACCAGAAAAACAAACCCAAAAAAATTATTTAAAAAAAAAATTATTATTTTTTTTAATGCCTCAAAGCATACTATTTTAGCCAAGTAGATGAACTAATAGCTGTTGAGTATCTACTACAGCCCAGAGACCCTTGACCATCTATTATGGACTGAATTGTGCCCCTGTCCAAATTCATGTTAAAGCTGTAAAAGGCTACGTCAGGACACAGCAAGAATGTGGCAATCTGCAAGCTGAGGAAAGGGGCCTCACTGGGAGTAACACTGCTGACATCTTGCTCTTGGACCTGCAGTCTCCAAAAGCTATGAGATAAGAAATGTCTGTGGTTGACGCCACTCAGTCTGTGATATTTCGTTACGGCAGGGAAAGAAGACAAAGACCTCATCTCAATTAAGCCTTACAAAACCCTGTTGAGGATGTCTTTTAATAAATGTACTGGACTTCCCTGGTGGTTAAGAATCTGCCTGCTAGTTTAGGGGACAATGGTTTGATCTTTGGTCTGGGAAGATTCTACATGCCGTGGGGCAAGGCTTTGTGCCACAGCTACTGAAGGTCAAGTGTCTAGAGCCAGTAAGAGAAGTTACCACAGTGAGAAGCCCACTCCCCTCAGCTAGAGAAAAGACCGCTTGCAGTAACAAAAACCAAATTAATACATAAATATTAAAATGATTACTTAAAATGTGCTGGCCCTAATGAAATGACCACATCATTCCACTGAGTGCCTGCCCCACATCAGGCAGGTCACAGACACGTGTCAAAGCTCTCTCCTTCGCTGTCTCCGTATCACAGACAAGGACATGGGGGCACAGAGAAGCCAAGATGCAGCCCCGAGTCACGGTCTGTCAGTGCCAGAGCCAGGGGCTCAGCCAGATCTCCACCGTGCTTTCCGCTGCAACCTTCGTTACCATCTTGTTTCTGACTCACACAATAAACTCTAACTAAATGCACCATGCTTTACTCCCCCTAAAGTAACTTCTACAACCTTTCCAGCACAGTCACTCTTGCAGCCCATGTGTGCAAAGTCACTTCCGTCATGTCCAGCTCTTTGTGGCCTCCATGGACTGTAGCCCGCCAGGCTCCTCTGTCCATGGGGATTCTCCAAGCAAGAATACTGGAGCGGGTTGCCATTTCCTCCTCCAGGGAATCTTCCAGACCCAGGGACTGAATCCAAGTCCCTTACGCCTCCTGTATTGGCAGGTGGGCTCTTTACCTCTAGCACCACGTGGAAACCCATCTATACCACTAACAGCCACTGACACTAATGCAGACTAGACAAAAACGAGTAAGAGCCACCCATGATACATCCTTTTTGTTTTTAATTGTCCAGTCCCGGGACGGGCAGGCAACCCTTCTGTAAATGGTCAGCCAGTCAACATGTTCAGTTCTGTGGGTCAAATGGTCTCTGTCTCAAGGACTCAATTCCGTCCTTGCGGTTTGAAAGCATCCACTGATGATACACAAACAATTGGGTGCGACAAAGTTCCCATAAAACTTCATGGATGAAAAAACATGAATTTCCTTTCCATTTCCGTCTTGATTTGCTTTTCAACCACTTAAAAACATACGATTCCACCTCCTAGACCACGAAGAGACAGGTGGCGGGCAGCAAGAGGACAGGAGGGAAGCCAGGTGTGGGAAGCAGCTTGCCAAGCCCTGGCCCAACCACAAACCAACCAACTGATCGGAAAGAAAGCCATGGGCCAACACTGATGAGCTCTTGCTGTTTTTTACTGAAAAATGTAGATTTTGAATTTCCAGTTTGCTACAGATCCTTTCGCCCAATTTCTCATCCAGGAACACTTGCTATTAACCAGACTCCTTTCCAGGAACTCTCAAGTGCCAAAAATGGGCTTGAAGGGGATAAAGTGCCTTCCTCTGCATAATGAAAATCAAGGGAATGGTGAAAACAAACCCCCAGGTAGAATTTATATCTTTTCTTTAAAATATTTATGTTTTATTTTTATTTATATGGCTATGCTGGGCTTTAGCTGAAACATGTGGAATCTAGTTCCTGGGCCGGGGATCAAACCCAGGCCCCCTGTGCTGGGACCATGGAGTCTTAGCCACTGGACCACCAGGGAAGTCCCCCCCCCCCACCCCTTTTTTTAAATAGCATGTTTTTTGCTTTATACACAAACAGCACATGTCTTGCATCAACATAGGAAAACATCAGGTAGTTTGTCAAATCTTTCATGAACTCAGATTTGGTTAAGAAGGAGCTAATGAAAATGCTTGACATGAACAGGAAATGCCTCCCTGGCTTTGCAAATCTAACCACTTCAGAGGAGGGCCAATCTCATTATCACATCTCCTGCAGCTGCTTAAGAGGAATCCCAGGGAGCCCGGCAACGATTTACCCCCTAACTATCCAGGGAACTAAAATTGGGTCTGCTCTGTGAACCACCAAGGGAATATTTCATGTAAAGATGGGCTCCATAAAGGACAGAAATGGTATGGACCTAATAGAAGCAGAAGATATTAAGAAAAGGTGGCAAGAATATACAGAAGAACTGTACAAAAAAGATCTTCACGACCCAGATAATCACGATGGTGTGATCACTCACCTAGAGCCAGACATCCTGGAATGTGAAGTCAAGTGGGCCTTAGAAAGCATTACTACGAACAAAGCTAGTGGAGGTGATGGAGTTCCAGTTGAGCTATTTCAAATCCTGAAAGATGATGCTGTGAAAGTGCTGCACTCAGTATGCCAGCAAATTTGGAAAACTCAGCAGTGGCCACAGGACTGGAAAAGGCCAGTTTTCATTCCAATCCCAAAGAAAGGCAATGCCAAAGAATGCTCAAACTACCACACAATTGCACTCATCTCACACGCTAGTAAAGTAATGCTCAAAATTTTCCAAGCCAGGCTTCAGCAATACGTGAACCGTGAACTTCCAGATGTTCAAGCTGGTTTTAGAAAAGGCAGAGGAACCAGAGATCAAATTGCCAACATCTGCTGGATCATGGAAAAAGGAAGAGAGTTCCAGAAAAACATCTATTTCTGCTTTACTGACTATGCCAAAGCCTTTGACTGCATGGATCACAATAAACTATGGAAAATTCTGAAAGAGACGGGAATATCAGACCACCTGACCTCCCTCTTGAGAAACCTATATGCAGGTCAGGAAGCAACAGTTAGAACTGGACATGGAACAACAGACTGCTTCCAAATAGAAAAAGGAGTACGTCAAGGCTGTATATTGTCACCCTGCTTATTTAACTTATATGCAGAGTACATCCTGAGAAATGCTGGGCTGGATGAAGCACAAGCTGGAATCAAGATTGCCAGGAGAAATATCAATAACCTCAGATATGCAGATGACACCATCCTTACGGCAGAAAGTGAAGAACTAAAGAGCCTCTTGATGAAAGTGAAAGAGGAGAGTGAAAAAGTTGGCTTAAAACTCAACATTCAGAAAACTAAGATCATGGCATCTGGTCCCATCATGGGAAATAGATGGGGAAAGTGGAAACAGTGACAGACTTTATTTTTTGGGGCTCCAAAATCACTGCAGATGGTGACTGCAGCCATGAAATTAAAAGACGCTTGCTCCTTGGAAGAAAAGTTATGACCAACCTAGACAGCTTATTAAAAAGCAGAGACCATTACTTTGCCAACAAAGGTCCGTCTAGTCAAGGCTATGGTTTTTCCAGTAGCCATGTATGGATGTGAGAGTTGGACTATAAAGAAAGCTAAGTGCTGAAGAATTGATGCTTTTGAGCTGTGGTGTTGGAGAAGACTCTTGAGAGTCCCTTGGACTGCTAGGAGATCCAACCAGTCCATCCTAAGGAAATCAGTCCTCAATATTCATTGGAAGGACTGATGCTGAAGCTGAAACTCCAATACTTTGGCCACCTGATGTGAGGAACTGACTCATTGGAAAAGACCCTGATGCTGGGAAAGATTGAAGGCAGAAGGAGAAGGAGACGACAGAGGATGAGATGGTTGGATGGTGTCACCAACTCAATGGACATGAGTTTGAGTAAACTCCGCGAGTTGGTGATGGACAGGGAGGCCTGGTATGCTGCGGTCCATGGGGTTGCAAAGAGTCAGACACGACTGAGCGATTGAACTGAACTGAACTGAACCGAGGATGGTTAACTATCAAGGCAAAGGTGGAAAGCCAGCTGGTATGAGGTCAGCTGCTGTTGCCTAAGACAGTTATCTGGGTGGAGCTGAAAACCTCATCCTGGCTCACAGATTAAGCAAATTTAATCTGCTTAAGTGCCAGACACTGCTCCCAGTCACAGATGACAGGGACTTAGAACCAAGTTCTTTGGTATGTATGTTAAGTATTATGTATGTATGCATAAACAATACATACCATAGGAGCAAATGAATATTAACAAAAACAAGAAGTAAGGTGCCTAAGATGCATTTCTGGGGGTGGGGGCGGTTCTTAGCCTAAAGCTGTCAAAATGTTTGTGTTTTTTTATACGTAAGTTGCAGCAGTAGCTATAAGTTTAGTCATTTTACCATCCTATCTTTTTTTGATATCTGGGTTTTTAATTGAAGCATAGTGAATTTATAATGTTGTGTTAGTTTCCAGTGTACAGCAAAGTGATTCCATCATATATATATTTGTGTGGTTTTGTATGTGTATTCCTTTTCAGATTCTTTTCCATTATAAGTTATTACAAGACATGGAGTGGAAATTCTTTTTTAAAGTGACTCCAAAAACCCACTAGGGATGAGACACTGAGATGTCCACTGCTGTGTTATTTATAATACTCAAAAACTAAAGACAACTCAAGTCTCCATCAGCTGGGGACCAGTTAAATTAATTATGGTATGTCCACACAATGGCTTACTTACAATTAATAAGAATGGTATCATGGGGAAAAAAATGCAGAAATGTGGTCATATTATTAGGTGAGAAAAGCAGGCCAGAAGATACACAAATAACCATTTGTGTAGAGTAAAATGTATCCACCATACCCAATGCACATGTGTGGAAAAGGAGCCAGAAGAATGCATACCCAGAGAGATACTCCCTGGGGGAAAGTGATTATGGGTGATTTTTCCCCTTATAGCAAAGCTGTACTTCATAATTTTTCTACAATGAACGGGCATTGGGAGTAAGAAACTTTAAAAGAAAATAAAACAAACAGAAGCTACGGTGGTGGCACCTGACAAGGGAGCCCCCCTGGGTGCTCTGGGAATTAGCAGTGAGAGAAGCCAGCAGAGCCACAACAATGGTGCCCACAGTGGCGTTTATAACGGCGGACACAGCACAAGTTCAAAGTACATGTGAGAGGGCCAAGGTTAGAGAGATTTATTGAAGCTCCACGGGAATTAAAAATGAGAACAATGAGACCTCTCTGGCAGCCCAGAAAATATGAAGGAAATGATGCTGAAATGAAAACAGCAGAGGCTCAGAGATACAGAAAACAGAATTATGGTTACCAAGGGGGAAAAGAATTAATTAGGAGTTTGGGATTAACAGATACATACTACTATATACAAAAGAGATAAATAACAAGGCCCTACTGTATAGCACAGAGAACAACATAATGGAAAAGAATCAGAAAAAGAATGTATAGATATGTATACAACTGAATCACCTTGCTATCTACCTGTAACATTATAAATCAACTGTACTTAAAACAGCAGAACCCAAACTGCCTTATCCACTGTAGAAACTACCAATATGTATAAGGAAAATGCTAGAAAAGGAATGGGAAGACATAAAAGGTCTTCCATGCTGGACGTTGTTCCCAATTGTTTGAAATCATGTGGGTGCTCTTTTCACAGTCTGTGTGGGGCTGTCTGAACGAGACAAGAAGGGGGAAACTCAGGCGGCGAGGGTACACGCGTGCTGAATGCCGACCGTGCCGCCAGCCCAGCACTTGGCCTGCCTTCAGGTCGACCGCACCTGACAGCTAACCCGAGAGCACACCGCATGGCTTGGGGGACCCGCGTTCCCCAACTAGGGATTGAACCTCGGGGCACAGTGGTCAAAGTGCTGAAAGTGGTCAAAGTGGTGAAATCTTAACCACTAGACCGCCAAGAAACTTCTCCCCCTTTTTTCTTCCCCCAAAGCCCGTTTTCAAGATGTGAAAACTCTTTAAAATGGCTTAAGGGAAGGCTTACAGGCAAGAAGCAATCAGTCAAGGAAGAAGGAGCTTCCAGGGAAGCTTTCATGGAAGAGGCAATCAGTCAAGGTCCCGTTAGCAAGACACAGAGATTGGATCTGAACCCACATCTTCAGACTCAGAATACCAGCACTTGCATGCTGTAGGGTCCTATGCATCCTAAACTCAAACTCAGGTAACCTTTGGTGCTAACGTGGGTTCCTGAAAAGCTTCCTGAAGATACAGATCCACGAGTTGCCACTTTAAAAATGTATAACAGCCTTTGATGTGCGTCCCCCAAAGCTCCATTGCTCATAAGAACTGAACAATGAGATAATAGTTCTCCAGAGAAAAATACAACTATTGAAGCAAAATCTCAATGACAGCATTCTCTTCTCTGAGTTCGATTCATCTCCACGATGCACAAATGCCTCGCTTCATTGAAACCTCAGCATCGGGTCTGAATAAGGCGAAGAGGTTTCCTCGCACCATTCATATGGCTTGAGGACTGACCAGCCAAGATCTTGGCACGTCTGTTCCTGCTGACGAGAATACCAGCCTGGGTGAAGCTCAATTCAGCAGCCCCATTCCCCGCAACTTACAAACCATGGGATGATGCTCAGCCTGGATTTGATCAGGGAATAAATGACAGAAGCAATGAAGTATTGAAAGTGAAAGTGAAAGTGAAGTCGCTCAGTCGTGTCCAACTCTTTGCGATGCCATGGACTGTAGCCTACCAGGCTCCTCCCTCCGTGGGATTCTCCAGGCAAGAGTACTGGAGTGGGTTGCCATTTCCTTTTCCAAATGAAGTCTTGGGATGGCCAAAAATGAAGTCTTGGGATGGCCAAAAAGTTTGTTTGGGTTTTTCTGTAAGATGTTATGGAGAAACCTGAAAGAAACGTTTGGCCAACCCAACAGAATGAATTAGCTAAGCAACAGAATAAGTGATTGCGACCTGGCCTAGCAAAACCCCTCCATCATCTCTCACTCATTCTACTCTTCCAGGTGCAGCCCATCAAAATCTTAATCGCCCAATTCTTGCCCAACATATACTGAACAAAATCTGAAAAGGAATATCTAACGATGCTTCTCTAACTTTTTGAAAGCCTCCATAATAAAACAAACCATAGGTGTTTCCCAACAACTCAAACTGAAAGTCAACTTCTATAGTAGAAATTAATACAACATTTTAAATCAACTCTACTTCAATAAAATAATTTTTAAACAACCCAGTGACAGTGACAAAAAAATAATGAGTAAAATACAAAAGTCAACTTCTTGGTTAAAAAAATGTATAAACAAAAGGCCCTTTTTAGAAATGAGCTTTATTTTCAATCCTACTTAGTTCTAAAAGCCTGCATATTTATTTTTTCCTCCCACCAGGTTACCTAGAAGCTTGGATTTCACACATCACAACAAATAAATCAAACACCTGCAGGATCCAGGTGCTGACCACCAGACAGCCATGTTGATGATAAAATTCGGACTCGGATTCAAAGAAGCTTCTGTGCAAAATGCTGTATTTCCTCAAATGAGGCTTATAGTTTGTCAATCTTGATATCATCCACTTAAAAAGCAGACCCCCGAAACCAAGCTTTCAGAACTGGATCCCAGTACCACCACATAAATCACTCTCATTCTAAAAACTCTACAATTAATGGTCCCCAAAAGTTACTTTAATAGAGGGCTTCCAGGCAAGGGAAAGTTTCTCATAAAACCCCCATCCACCCTGCCAACTGCTCTGCACCTCTCTTCCATGGGAACCAATAATACTTCACCCTTGAAGTCCTGGGGCAACCTTAGTGGTACCATGTGGCTGAGTACGTCGAGCACAAACCATTGTGATGGGGAAGGAATCTGGACACTGACCCAGCAACAATGAACTTGCTCAGTCATCACAAACACAGTCCAATAAGAGGCTGCATCAAACCGAAAAGCGAACCTTTCTGCTTCAGATCCCTGGTAAGAAAGATTTTTACAAATCCGTATAACTCGAACCAAAAAAGGATGGTTATTGAAAATAAACCAAGAAAGACACAGAAACAGGTTTCCAGGGAAAGCTTGGTAGAAGAGAGATTCTGCTCTGATTAAATAGGTTCTTTTATCTTTGGGGAATGCAACATTATCCCAGCCCTTTACATACACTCTCCTCAGACTCCTTAAGTAGACAGCATTTCAAGGCAGCGATCAAAGAAAACATCTTTGTAAAGAAAACAGCGATGTGGCTGGGAAACCATGAGCATCTTGGCGAACATCTTTTCCACCCACCACAAGCTTGGACTTTCTGGGAAGGTCAGTCGGTTTCTGGTCAGAAACATTCTTGAAGTCGTCAGGAACGGAGCAAGAGAGACTCAGAAGGTGTGTTCTCGGTTCTGCATCTGGAGCTCAGGAACCAAACAGCCTGGAAAAATTAGAGGGCAAACCTCCATGAGGATGGGAAGCTGTAGGCCTGAAAACGCTGTCAGGAAATATTTTCCGGTTACCATTACTATGGGCTTCCCAGGTGGCACCAGTAGTAAAGAACCCAGCTGCCAATGCAGGAGACTCAGAGAGGCAGGTTCAATCCCTGGGTTAGGAAGATCCCCTGGAGTAGGAAACAGCAACCTACTTCAGTACTCTGGCCTGGAAAATTCCATGGACAGAGGAGCCTGATGGGCTACAGTCCATGGGACCGCAGAGTCAGAAACACACTAAGATTATTTTATACCATTTTCTGATTTTACAAGTAACTCTATTACACAACAATGTAAACACACTTAACACTCAACTGTACACTTTAAAAAAAGTAACTCTTCCAAAAAGTACCTACATTTTATTTGAGCCCATGCTCTATCACTGCAAGTCAGTGGTGACTTTCATAAATGAAAAAGACCTTTGAGTAAACAAGTATTAGAGACCTGTTAACTGAAAAACTCTGGAACAAGAGAGGCCTAGAAACTGTATAAATGTTCATGAAGTTTGGGAATGGGTATATAGGTTATGATACAGACCTACAGGGGAAAACTACAGAGTTGTTAAAAATATACACAGCTGACTCTTGAACAACATAGGTTTGAACATGTACCAGACCACTTATACGTGGGGTTTTTTTTTTCAATAGTTTTTTTCAATATTGTTTTTTTTTCAATAGTAAATTCTGCAGTACTCCAGGATCTAAGGTTTGGTTGACTGGATTTTTCAACAGGAAACACTGCACTGCTACATGACCCAAAGCTGGTTGACTGGATTGTTTTCAACAGTAAGGACTGCAGTACCACACGATCCAAGGTTGGCTGACTGTGGATTTTTTTCAACTGTATTACTGCAGTACTACACAATCCAAGGTTGGCTGAACCTGTGGATGCAGGACTGCCGATATGGAGGGCCAACTGTAAAGTTACACTTGGATCTTCAACTTCGAGGACGGTCAACTCCCCTAACCCTTGTGCTGTCAATGAATAGTATAAGGGAATTCTCTGTATTATCTTTGCGACATTTCTATAAACCTAACTCTTTCCAAGATAAAATGGTTATTTGAAAAACTAACAACAGATGGGGAAGGAACAACTGAGTCACACCACATACAAACGAGAGCAGCTGGATCCCCACTCCACACCATACACAAAAGTTAACTCAAAATGGATCACAGACCTAATTATTAAAACTATAAACGTTTACAAGAAACTTGTAGGTGAAAGTCCTTGTGACCTTGGGTTAAAAAGTGAAGTGAAAGTAGTATCTGACTCTTCTCGACTCACAGACTGTAGGCTCCTCTGACCCGCCTCTGTCCACGGAATTCTCCTGGCAAGAATACTGGAGTGGGTTGCCATTCCCTTCTCCAGGGGAATCTTCCCGACGCAGGGATCGAACCAGGTACCCCGCATTGAAGGTGGACTCTTTATTGTCTGAGCCACCAGGAAGCCCTGGATGAGGCAATGACTTCGAGGCTGTAACACAAAAAGTACAAGCGACAAAAGGAACAGACGCGCTGCTGCTGCTGCTGAGTCGCTTCAGTCGTGTCCGACTCTGTGCGACCCCACAGACGGCAGCCCTCCAGGCTCCCCCGTCCCTGGGATTCTCCAGGCAAGAACACTGGAGTGGGGTGCCATTTCCTTCTCCAGTGCATGAAAGTAAAAAGTGAAAGTGAAGTCGCTCAGTCGTGTCCGACTCTAGCGACCCCATGGACTGCAGCCCACCAGGCTCCTCCATCCATGGGATTTTCCAGGCAAGAGTACTGGAGTGGGGTGCCATTGCCTTCTCCGAACAGACACACTGGACTTCATCAAATTTGTAGAATTTTGCGCTTCAGATGACACCATCAAGAAACTGAAAAGACAATTCACCAAATGAGAGGAAATACTTTCAAATCATTTACCTGATAAGGGACTGGTATCTAGAACGTAAAAAGAACCCCTACAATTATAACTTTAGTAATAATCCAACTAAAAACTGGTAAAAGATCTAAACAGGCATTTCACCAAAGAAGATATACAAATGGCCAATGGTTCAATGTCATTAACTGTCAGGGAAATGTAAATCAACCTTCATATCCATTAGGAAGGCTATAATCAAAAAGATTGACAATAACAAGCATTAGCAAGGTCATGCAGAAATTGGAACCGTCAGACACTGCTAGTGGTAATGTAAATTGCTGAGCCACTTTGAAAAAGAGTCTGGCGGTTCCTCAAAAGGATAAATATAGTTACCATATGACCCAGCAATTCCACTCCTGGGTATATACCAGAGATTTGAAAACTTAAATCTGCATAAACACTTGTACACAAATGTTTGTATCAGCATTATTCAAAATAGCCAAAAAGTGGCAACATCTCAAATATCCACCAACCGATGCACAAACTGCGGCATCTCAATACAATGGACTATTATTCAGTCACAGAAGGAAATGAAATAGTGACACACGCTACAACATGAAGAACGGAGAAGACGTTATGCTGAATGAAGGCAGCCAGACACAGACAGCCATAATGACCCCACCAGTGTGAAATATGCACGACAGGCAAATCCAGTAGAGACAGAAAGGAGATCAGTCGCTGCCTAAGGGTGGGAAAGGGAGGAATGGGAAGGAACTGCTTAATGGGCAGTGGGTTTCCCTTGTGGCGGGTGAAAACATTCTAGAATTAGAGGTTATGGTTGCACAACCATATGAGAGTACTACCAGATACTGAATTGTGAAGACTGACTTCCACTTTTTACTTAAAATCTTTTTCCATGGTTTGACACTTTCCTTTTCTCCCTATCTTCCCCTGCCCATAATTTTTTTACGAATATTTCAACATAAAGAAGAGTTAAAAGGACAGTTCAGCAAACACCCACAAACACACGACCTACATTCTGCAATTACACTTCACTTTACCATGTATCTATCCGTTTATCTACCCAATTATCCATCTACATAATTTTGGATATGTTTCAAAGTTGCAGATATCAGTGCCCTTGGTCTCTAAACATTCAGACACCTTTCTCCCTGTGAAATGAAGTGAAGTGAAGTCACTCAGTCATGTCTGACTCTTTGTGACCCCATGGACTGTAGCCTACCAGAGCTCCTCCATCCATGGGATTTCCAGGCAAGAGTACTGGAGTGGGGTGCCATCGTCTTCTCCACTTCTCCCTATATTTCAAGCTTTTTGTTGTTGTCGTTCAGTCACTATGTCATGTCTGACTCTTTGTGACCCCATGGACTGCAGCACGTCAGGTTTCCCTGACCTTCACTATCTCCTGGAGTTAGTGCAAACTCATGTCCATTGGGAAAAGGCAATGGCACCCCACTCCAGTACTCTTGCCTGGAAAATCCCATGGGCGAAGGAGCCTGGTAGGCTGCAGTCCATGGGGTTGCTAAGAGTCGGACACGACTGAGCGACTTTTCACTTTTCACTTTCATGTATTGCAGAAGGAAATGGCAACCGGCTCCAGTGTTCTTGCCTGGAGAATCCCAGGGACGGGAGCCTTGTGGGCTGCCGTCTATGGGGTTGCAGAGTCGGACACGACTGAAGCGACACAGCGGCGGTGGCAGCAGCATGTCCACTGAGTCGATGATGCCATCCAACCATCTCATCCTCTGTCGCCCCGTTCGCCTCCTGCTCTCAATCTTTCCCAACATCAGGGTCTTTTCCAGTGAGTCAGCTTTGCGCATCAGGTGGCCAAAGTATTGGAGCTTCAGCTTCAGCATCAGTCCTTCCAATGAAAATTCAGGGTTGATTCAAACTTTTTAGGACTTTTAAAAAATTTCCAACTGAGCTCAGCTCCAACAATTACAAAAGTGAGTGCACAGAATACTGAACCATCCCCTTGGACCCGCTGACTTCCTCAGCAGTCACAGCACGGTTACCTCAGTGGACAGGCTGGACTAGATCCTTCCGATTCCTCACTGGCAGTTGCTTCCCCCACTCACTCATTCAGCATTTATTCAGCGTTACTGTGTGCAAGTCACAACGCCAGAGTGTGACGCTAGAGTGTACCTACAGGTGATATCCCACCTTCTTTACTTTCTAAACATTTTCCTGGGTGTGCGTGTGGGTGGCAGTGGGGAGGCAGAATTTCCTGACAGTCCAGTGGTTAGGACTCTGCACTCTCACTGCCGAGGGCCCAGGTTCTATTCTTGGTTGGGGAACTAAGATCCCACAAACCATGGAGCATGACCAAAAAGAAAAAAGAAAATTCTTTGTAGACATGTTATCAATGATGGTGTCATCACCATCGGTCATATGAGTATCTTTTGAGCTACCTGACTCTTCTCCTATTCTTGGAGATTTAGGTGATTTCCACTTTTCAACATCCTGGAAAAGCTGGTCGCTACCTCCCTGACAGAGCCCTTTCTGGAGAGAAGCTTCCCTCACTCAGAGCACAGGCTGAAAAGAGTTGGCCTAGGTCAGGGATCTATAAAAAGCCACAATCAAAATCAGGATCCTGGGCTACTGGCTAAGCTAGCCTTGGGCTGAGCTGAGAGGTTACGAAGCCTAAGGCTACCATCCTGATGGTCACAAGCCAACAGGCAAGTAGTGAAGAAAGCTGGTCAGGTAGGAAAGGACGATGAAGCCGATGGACAGAGAAAATGATGAGAACATAATGAGCTCTCTTCTGCCCCAGAACCTTCACATGCTACTTCCTGCACTACTGTGCCTCTCTCCAGCTCTGTAAATGGCAGATTTCCTCTCGTTCTTTAGGTCTTGATTTCAACGGCATCTTCTTAGCCTCTCCCTGACCATCCTAAACCAGGAGCCTCCCCCTTCAATTCTCCACCTCGTAATTGATTTTTTTCCTATTTTCTTGCTATGCCCCTTTTATTCTGTGCATTCGCTGAAAAGAAAAATGTTAGTCGCTCAGTTGTGTCTCACTCTTTGCGACCCCACGGGCTGTAGGCCGCCAGGCTCCTCCATCTGTGGGACTTTTCAGCACGAATACTGGAGTGGGTAGCCATTTCCTTCTCCAGTGGATCTTCCTGATCCACAGTTTGAACCTGGATCTCCTGCATTGCAGGCAGATTCTTAACCATTTGAGCGACCAGTGCGTTCACTGAAGGCAGGGACTGTGGCTGATTCGGTCTCAACTGTAACCCTGGAGCACAGCCCTCAACAGACACTTGTGAATAAATACTAATAAATCAATGAAGGAGGAGCTCCCCAACACTTCTACTTTCTGTGAGGACTTAGTTATACTTCCTACACTCCTGCAAATTCCTTGATCTCTTCATGAGCCCTCTTTGTACCCAGGTAGGCCTCATCCAAACTCCCCAAAAGGGTCTTTCCAAGCATATTTTTGGGCTTCTCTGGTGGCTCAGACACTAGAGAATATGCCTGCAATGCAAGAGACCCGGATTTGATCCCTGGGTCGGGAAGATCCCCTGGAAAAGGGCACTGCAACTCACTCCAGTGTTCTTATCTGGAGAATTCCATGGACAGAAGAACCTAGCAGGCTACAGTCCATGGAGTTGCAGAGAGTCAAGACACAAGTGAGCAATTAATACTTGTCAGGCATACTTTACAGTCCTCTTTCTGGCCTCTAAAATACTTTCTAATGCCACAGAAACCCCTGCTCACCTGACCTCCTACACCCTGGAATCATCCCCTTAAACAGCTACTTGGTTGACACAAGGACCACCCAGCAACCGCAAATTCAGCATCTCAATGACTCAAGACAGCCAACTTTTCACTCTCTTCCTCTTTAGAGAAAGGACACGGGGTGGGCCCAGCATGCCCCAGAACCCCTGATTCTCTTGTGTTTTTTTTTTTTTCCCCTGAGTCTCATAATTCATTAACAGCAGTATTGGAATTATGGCCCTGACACTGACAGGAAAACCAATCCAACTGGATATTTTTCACCTAATGAGAAAAATATAAATAGGCATAAAAAACAGAAATAAATTCTGAATACACTTCTGCTGGCTTCCAGCAGGGTGGGAGCAAAACCCAGCAGCACACTGGTCTCTCAAGCCATATTTTCCACTTTGACCAACGCCAAGCATAGGCTAAGGACAACAGAGCTGGCAAGAGGTGACGGAGCCACAGGCTCCAGGGAAGGCATCTCTTGGCAGCTCCCGCCAAGGCCCCGGGCATAGCCAGGACTTGAAGAACGCCATGTTCTAATCAAAGCTTCAGCCTGGACTGCAGGGACATAGTTTAACTCGTGTAGACCCCAGTTCCCTCTCGAGCATAGAGAGTTACTTTGAAAGCACAAAGTATGACACAGAAGTGCAGACTGGGAGGACAGAGAATGACCATCAACGGGATCATTCTAGAGAACGACACTGAGAACAATAATGACAGAGGAGACAGGCGGGCTGGACTTACACGATCATGCAGAACATCATGAAGACATTCCACAGGGCGATGAAGATTCGAAAGTATCTGAGGCTCAGCAGGAACTCCCGGATGTTGTCACCTGGGAAGTCAGAAAGCATTTTCACAAGCAGTGCTAACACTTCTGTTTTCACCACTGCAGTGTACTTCTGGGGTCCCTGCCCGCCCCGCACCCACTGCCCCCGTATTCCAGCAGCAGCATGGCTTTTCCTTTGGGCCACCTCTGTTCCCCAACCCTGAGCATGCAGGCTATAGATGCCACTGACCAACCCCCAGAGAGGACCAAGCCCCCAGCCTCTGAGTGGCTCAGGGAAGAGCACGTGACCCAAATCTGTCCAGTGAGAGGTGGCCCTGGGACTTTGGCCCCAACTACTGGGAAAGAGGCATCTGCTTTCTGCCAGGGTTGCTGGGCTGTGAAGATGGAAGCCCAATTCTCTAAGGCAAGGGTTGGAAAACCATGGCTGGTCCACAGGCCAAAACTGGCCTCTGCTACCTACTTCTGTATAGCCCATGAGTGAAGAAATTTTTTTTTTTAATAATTAAAAAAAAAAAAAAATCAACAAAGCGTTTAGTGAGACACAAGAAATTACATGAAATTCAAATTTTAATGTCTGTAAATAAAACTTTATTAAAATACAGCCATGCCTATTTATTTACATATTGTCCACGGCAGCTTCCAAATCACAGAGGTGAAGTGTTGCACCAGAGACTGATGGCCCACAAAGCCTCAACTGTTCATGATCTGGCCCTCCACAGAAAAAATGTGGGTCAAGGGTCATCTTTATCAGCACAAGCCAGCCTGAGAGTAAAACCAACCCAGGAGGAATAAGAGCTGGGGAGGGTCACGTGCTACAGGTCTGGTGTGAGCCCTGAATACACATGTGTCTGAAGACCATGCTACCCTTGGATGTTTCCATTCGATTTACACATTTTGAGCTGGTTTCCAGGATTTTCAACTGAAGTGATAGTGTTAGTTGCTCAGTCATGTCCAACTGTTTGTGACTCCATGGACCGTAGCCTGCCAGGCTCCTCTATCCATAGAATTCACTAGGCAAGAATACTGGAGTGGGTAGCCAGTCCCTTCTCCAGGGGATCTTCCCGACCCAGGGATTGAAGCCTGGTCTCCTGCATTGTAGATGGATTCTTTACTATCTGAGCCACCAGGGAAACCCCTTACAACTGAAAAAGCATAGTAATTCAGGCAAGTAAAACGACAGTTCTGCTTTGGTGACGACTTACTCTAGTATACACTGATGCCAAGGAATAGAAACCACTCCAAGGAGAGGGAATTTGGTACATGAAGACTCCAGAGGGACTTCCCTGGCAGTCCAGGGATTAAGAATCTGCCTTCCAATACAGGAGATGCAGCTTAGATCCCTGGTTGGGGCAAGAAGATCCCACATGCCTCAGGGCAACAGAGGCCGTGTGCTGCAACTACTGAGCCCATACAGCACACTAGAGAGAAGCCTGTGCACAACGAAAGATCCCACATGCCACAGTGAAGACCTTGTGTGCCACAGCTAAGATCTGACACAACTACAAAACATAAATATTAGGGGAAAAAAAAGATTCCAGAGATCTGGATTCCAGAACCTTCCTCTGGGGTTTTGAGTTGATTACGCAGCCTCTTAAGGCCTCCAGAATGAGATGAACGGATCCAGATGAGGTGCTCCACAAGGGTGGCACCCCAAGTGCCATCCATAGATCAGGGCTGTCTGGGAAGTATGGAATACCAGGCAGGAGCTTGGAAACTTCCAGAGCAACCCAACATGATGGCCACTTGGCGCTGCTGCACCATCCAAGCACAGAAGCAGCACAAGGGCTTGCTCAACATAGTTTAGACAAGTCCAGCACCGTCCAAAGGGGCTTCCCTGGTGGCTCAGTGGTAAAGGACCTACCTGCAATGCAGGAGCCGCAGGAGACGTAGGTTTGATCCCTGGGTGGGGAAGATCCCCTGGAGGAGGGCATGGCAACTCATTCCAGTATCCTTGCCTGGAAAATCCCATGAACAGAGGAGCCTGGTGGGTTGCAGTCCATGGGGTTGCAAAGAGTCGGACCCAACTGAGTGACTAAACAACAGTGTTGTCCAAGTCATGGGGTTAGTGACACGAAACACACCCTCCATAGTGTTGGCCCAGCACGGACTGCAAATGTCAGAGACAGGTCTATCCCCAGGATGTCTGCAAGGCAATGCTTGGTGAGGCCCTTCTCTGAGCCCAGGATCATAAAAATGGCCTCTCTCCCTCTCAACAAAGGCTGATTAAAGGCTACTAGTCTAGGGAGTACAGGGAGGAATGAGACGGGTATCCCCGCCCCAAGGAGCTCACAGGGAGGACAAACACTAAACACGTAACCACATAACTGATAATTCACTATGAGTGCCGTGGAGCTATAATGGGGTTCCCAACCTGGCATGCGTCAGGAGGGGGGTGGGGTCAGAAGTCTCACTGAGAAAGTGTAGAGGCTCGGATGTTAAATATGGGCAGAAGTTTGCTGCCCTTCCGCATAGGTGACTTGGGCCTATGTGTGCCCCAGTTTCTTCCAGTGTAAATAGGGGTGATGCAGGACTGGGAAGTCCGGTGCACAGTGCCCATTATATAGCATGCTCTGATAAATGCAGTCACTATGATATCAGGGGTCAACCAAGCAGACGATGGAGAGAGAGGAGCATTCTCTGTGGGGGCAACAGCCCACACAGAGTCCTAGCTTGAAGGAGCCTTGCAAGAAGCCCCCAGTCAGAGGAAAGTCGCTGTTCTGACCATCCTTGTCATCAATGCTCCTGCTACCTCTAAGCTAGAATAGTGCCTTCCACGTAGTGGCGAGCAACGTACACAACTGCTGAATGAATGATGCATGTATGAATGACTGAACAGACAGACGGTCTAGTGACTGAGGGGACAATCTCTGGAGACAGAAAAACCCAGGCTCAAATCCTCATGCTGTCACTGATTTGCTGGGTAGCCACAAAAAAGTTGAGCTACACTTCTGAGCCTCAGTTTCCTCATCTGTAACACAGGAAATGCTCCTTACCTTTTAGAAACAGAGGTGGAATGAAATACCTGTAGGAAGAACCTAATAAGGCGGCCACCACCAGGCAAGCCCCCGATAAAGGAGAGCTGTCAGACTGTCTGTTCAGATTCACAGCTCCTCAGGGTTCCTGCTGTCCCCATGCAATGCTCCATCATAGCACCCATGACCTTGGCTCCACACAAGGAAGCTGGAGCAGCAACCCCATTGCTATCCTACATCTTCTCCTTTACTGTCTGTTCTTTGTTGAGGAACTGTTTGTCCCACTCTGTGTGACCACAACCCAAAGGCAGGAATTACCTCTGTCTTGTTCCCTGCTGTGTTCCCAGCATCCAGCACAGTAGCTAGTATATAAGAGGAGCTCAATAAATGCTAGGTGGATGAATGGATGAATGGATATAACAGTCAGGTACAGGTCCCATTAGACTCCAAAGTTATACGAGTCAATTTAGCTGCAAGTATACATTCGAGGGCCACCAGGGGCCAGGTGGGTAAAATGCTATAAAGATAAGGGGCGGAGGCTGGGATAAGCTAGAGTCCACAGGCCCCACTTCGATGGGGTCCTGCTTCTCAACTCCCATTCAACAGATGCCAAAAGGTCTCTTGATCTCCAAGTAGTAGAATGTTCTGATTTACATTTGAATTTTTATATGATATCTCCTGGCTTATTTGAAAGCTAATCTACTAGAAAATTAATCTAGTTGAAAATTAAACAGGTCTACAGCATTCTGAACCCACTCCAATATTCTTGCCTGGAGAATCCCACAAAAAGAGAAGTCTGTGGGGGCCCTGTGGGGGCTCTGGTTCATGAGGTTGCAAAGAGCTGAACACAGCTGAACGACTGAACAATAACAACAGCATTCTGAAGGTAATATTTGTGAGGATATTCACTCATTCACACTGGAATGTTGGAACTTCAAGGACACAAGGAAGCCAAAACAAGCTGGAACCTCTTTTCTGGAGCTTAAGATCAAGTGTGAGAAGTAGATATTAGCCAGATGATAGCACAGACAGAAGAAAATTATAATTGTAAAAAGTGATATGAATGCTGATCTACGCAAGGAGGCCTGGTAAGAGAAACAAGTGGATGACAAAGATGGGTAGAAGGAACAGCACAAACTCAGGCCACCCCCCACCACACACACTTAAAACTGATGAGAAAAAACTGTCCTCTCCGAAATGTACCAATTTCAGAGTCCTGATAGGAGGCCTTACCTGTGCTGGGCTCCCTCGACTCCTCCCCAAAGCCCTGCGTGTCCTTCTTTTTCCTACAAAGAGAAGCAGACAGCGTCCACTTTCAATAGGACAGACACATCACTTGGTCCCCAGGCCCTGATCCCCAGCTCAGAGGAGAGTTCTAGCCCTACCGCTGGTCTACTGTGACTTCGAGCAGTTCAGTGATCCTCCCTGGACCACCACTTGCCCCGCCAATCATAGCTATGACTACAGCCATCGACGAGGTGGAGGTGGTGGTCCGAGGGTGCCAGATGTGGGGCTGAGGATACACGTTAGGGCTAAGAGATTCTCGGGGGATGGGCCTGAGGCTCTCATGGGTGCGAGCAGAGGGATACCGGGGGAACTGAGAGTCTGGATTTCAAGTTGCGGTGGCGCAGAGGATCATAGAAGACGGACCAGAACGGAGGCGGAACTAGAGGCCGGGACTTGGGGGCGGGGCCGGGGTCCTAGGGCAGGCTCACGCTTGCAGGGGCGGGGCTACAGTTCCCCCGGATGGAGCCACGGTCCAACGCGGCCTACTCACAGCTTAAAGTTGAGCACCGCCCCGGCGTTCATCAGCAGCGTCCTGCAGAGGAAGAATACGGTTACTTATACCGCCCCCCACCGTAAAGGGCCCTCATGTCCCATCCTCTGGTCCCCCTAATTACCCAAACAGCAGGATGTCCCCGATCATCGTTACGGCCGGAGCGTCCGTCAGAACAGGAAGCGGAAACCTCCGGGAGGGAGGGGAGAGACACATGAGCCAGCCAATCTGGAAGCAGCTCTGGCGAGGGCTGAGCCAATCAAAGACCAAGACGGTCAGGGTCCCGCCTTCTACAGGCCAAGCCCCTTAAAGGAAGAGCCAGCGCCGCTCCTTGCTTGAAAAGTGTTAGTGAAAGTGTTAGTCGCTCAGTCGTGTCCCACTCTTTGCGACCCCATGGACTGTAACCCTTCAGGCTCCTCTGTCCATGGACTTCCCCAGGCAAGAATACTGGAATGGGTTGCCATTCCCTTCTTCCGGGAACCGTTCCGACCCAGGGCTCGAACCCACATCTCCCGCATTGCAGGCATATTCTTCACCATCTGAGCCCCCAGGCCTTGAACGTAACCAAGAAAGGGCGGGGCGAGAACCAGACGTCATCCAACGGGAAGGAAGCATATGAGGGCAGGATTGGGTCACGGATTGGAAGCCTATCGCCCATGTGTGAGTGACCAGCGCTCCACACCACTAGCGCAGCAGCTTTTCCTTCTGCTGGGCTAGGCTCTCAAAGGATGCGGCCTTTGGAAAAACGGGATTTTTTGATCATTAAACTGCATAAGGGAATGGATCCCGACGCAGTGGGCTCTCCCTGACATGTACATCCCGACTGTTGGGTTCCAAAAGGGCCTCCTCCTGGGCCCCACGGAAGGCAAGATCCCCACTAGCCGTGGGCACTATCGGGGGCGGGGGTTCCCACTGAGCGGTTCCCTTGGAGGACGTGATTCCTCGCGGGGGACAGAAGTTATGACTTAGAGCTGGGATCATGACAGGATAGAGGACGAGGGATCTGACCGAAAAGACCCTATGGGGCACGGGAGTATGAGGTTCACAAGTGATCCGGTCCCACGGGGGGATGGAGGTCTCGATCCAAGGGCTCCACAGAGGATGTGGGTCCTAACCGAGCCCCACAGGAGTGGGGTCCTGAATGATCCGTCCTGCCTTAGTGGGCTCCTTGAGGAACGGATATCGCCCCCCTCCAAGGATAGATTCCGTGTCCAACTCACAGTCCATAGCGACCCCGCACCCGGCATCATCCACCCACCCCACTCCCCCGGGCTGGGCTGTATCAGGTCATGATGGCTCGAGAGGCAGAGTGTGGGATGCTGGACCGATCGAGCTCCGTGGGACAGGACGGTCCCACGACCCGCCGGGAGGCCAGCGGTCGCTCCTCCTCTCCCGCGGGGGCCGGGTTGGGGCGGCGCCTGGCGGGCGGGGGCGGGTCCAGCGGCGGGGGCGCAGTTGCCAGCGACTGGACGCACCGGGCCGGGGGCTGGGGTGGGACCCGGTGGGCGCCATGGAGCTGCTCTCGGCGCTAAGCCTGGGTGAGCTTGCGCTCAGCTTCTCGCGGGTGCCCCTCTTCCCTGTTTTCGACCTTAGCTACTTCATCGTCTCCATCCTCTACCTCAAGTATGAGCCAGGTGAGCCAGGGCCGGGGTGCTGAAGAGGGCTGGCATTACGGGGCGGGAGACGGAAGGAAACCCAGGGGTCTGGAGGAGGGGAAAGGCCTGGATCGTGGGGAAACAGTCCCAGGGGTCGGTTCGGGGACGCCGGCAGGTTCTGGTATCGTGGGGGCGGGCAGAGGAGACAGATGTGAGCGAGGGCAAGGAGAGAAGCCCCTGGGATTGTGGGGCTGGGGGAGGGGAAGCAGATGCAGGAGAGGAACGTGATTGTTCAGAGGAATGGGGAACAGGTGCTGGGAGGATGCGGGGAGAGAGAAGGTCAAGGATCCTGGCAGGAGGGGGTCGGATGAACTTGGGCGAGGGGCTAGGTCGTGGTGAGGGCGCAGGCAGGGGTCGGCTCTGCTGGCCAGGTCACAAGTCCTGGCTGCCTGCAGCCCTGACCTCTCTCCTTGCCCTTGGCGCCGGGAGCCAAAGCCGCAGCTGAGTGTCTATATAAGGGCCGGCAGTGCTGGGGGCTGTGATCAGGTTCAGAGAAAGTGACACCGATGTCGCTTCCCTGCTGTGGCTCTGGGGCAACCTCTTCTCCCTTTGCCTGGGCCGAGGCTGTGCTGGAGCCCAGCGGGAATTCTTCCAGCTCTGGCCAGGATCCTTTCCACTTCCTGAGCAGGACCGGCCCTAGGGCAGGGTAATTTGGGGTCAGCCTCCTCCCACCGGCTCCAGACCCTTTTGGAGAATCTCTGGGGGAAGACCCAGAGTCTTGGATTTTTTTTTTTTTTTTTCCAGTAGGGGTAAATGGCCTCCTTAGAATGCAGCCTATTTTTATACAAGGCTTAGGGAGTGTTTCTTATTCATCTCCTCCTGTTTTAATAACTCTAGCACAACAGCAAACTAAAGGGATAATAGAATTTTAGCTTTAGAAAAAAGACCAATCACCTGAAACTTTGTGATCTGTTCTCCCACTTAGATGTAAATTACTCCTGTATCCTCTCAGAAATAGCTTTTCTTTTTTTTTTTAAGATGATAAAGATAGCAGCTGCTGCTAAGTCGCTTCAGTTGTGTCTGACTCTGTGCGACCCCATAGACGGCAGCCCACCAGGCTCCCCCGTCCCTGGGATTCTCCAGGCAAGAACACTGGAGTGGGTTGCCATTTCCTTCTCCAGTGCATGAAAGTGAAAAGTGAAAGGGAAGTCGCTCAGTCGTGTGGGACTCTTAGCGACCCCATGGACTGCAGCCTACCAGGCTCTCCGTCCATGGGATTCTCCAGGCAAGAGTACTGGAGTGGGATGCCATTGCCTTCTCCAAAAGATAGATGCTAGTGTACATTAAAGAGAAAAATCAAATTGAAAAGCCTAAAGGAAAAAAGAGATAATTACAGTCGATGTTGTGGCCGCCTTCCAGACCTCACTTCTCTGCTTTTATACCCCTGTAGTTATGGATGTAAATGCGCAGTCTTATGCAAATAGGATCATACTCTGCCTGCAGAGTGTTTCTGTTCTGTTTTATTTTAGCTCGTCCACATGCCAGAGCCTATTTCTTTATAAGGGCTTTTGGAAAGCAGTTACTTTGCAAAGCAAAATAAGCTTTGTGTTGTCTTAGCCTGAACACAGGGCTGTACTTCCTGTCTGCAGATGAATTGCTGGTGGCTCATACCAGGTCTCTTGGGCAAGTACAGAGCCTAGCACACATTGGGGAATCTAAAATTGTGGAGGGCAGGAGCCCGGTAGTGATGTAGGACACAAGTGTCTGGAAGGAAAGCGGTCTCTGGGCTGGCTGGGAGCATGCAGTAGGGGTTGAGACATTCCTGCTGGAGTCATAGAGTAAAACTTCTGGACTTGAAGTGCTGGAGCCTGAAGGTTCTTGAAGGTTGAGAGGGTGCCTTAGAGGCTCCCCGGGGCCCTTCTTCCCCTATCTCATCTCTGCTGCTGCTGCTAAGTCGCTTCAGTCGTGTCTGACTCTGCGACCCCAAAGACGGCAGCCCACTAGGCTCCTCTGTCCCTGGGATTCTCCAGGCCAATTGAGTCAGAAAGTCTGGGATAGTGACCTGGCATGCTCCTGTTTCAAGCTCTTCTCCCCTAGGGATGCTGAGGAAATAGAGGCTAAGCTAATTTACATACGCAATGAACCTGTGGTCCCATAGCTGGAACCCAAGAATGACTACAATTGTTCCGGAGGACTCGCCTACCCTTAGAAAAGGGAGGCATTGGGCTTAGCTATTGAGCCCCCAAGTTTGGTGTTCCTGCTAAGCCTCTGTAAAGGTTTCTTCTCAGAGTCTGTGTGCTGTTTGCAGGGCCAGCTAGAGAATGCATGGGCCCCTAAGAATTTTGTGAACCTGAGAGCCAATCTGGCTTAAGGAATAATCTTCAAACTAGAAGTCAGTTCTGCCTTTAGCAGTGAGTAAACACCAGGCAGGTTGTTTTGCTTACATGAGCATCAGTTTATTCATCTGTGAAATGGGCTCATTGGTACAATAATCTGGATTCCCTTACCTGGCTCTTGTGAAGATCTGTAGAGAACTTGATCAGTAGTCAGGTCTAAGGCACTTGTGAGAGGTAGTAGAATGATTTGTAAGGCATGGGGCAATGTGTTTCCTGGGCTGCAGGCATTTTCTGGGTCAGGCTTTCATGAGAATCCTGAATGAGGATGAAGCACAGCGTGTGGTCCTCACGTGAACAGCATCTGTGACCCCTGAGTTAAGAAATGCAGAATGCCTGACTCCCCACTCAGACCTACTGAGACAGACTCTGCATTTGAACAGGATCCCTGCAAGCATACTAACATTTGAGAAATGATGGACTAAAAGAAGCTGGAGCTCCTCAATAGGGCAGGGAGGGCCAAACCTGACTCACCTCTAAGACCCCTAGCTCTATGCAAGAAGAGAAGAAGAAGCTGTGGATGCTGGCTGCATGATTGAAGGAATGAGTGGATGAATGAATGACAATCAATGGCTACTTTAAGACCTGATCCATGCAAAGAGCCTTCCAGACTAGTGGTTCTCAAGTATGACTACACATTAGAGTCACCTGGAGAGCTTTGAAGATTCTTGTTGTCCAGGGAGTACCCCTTCATCATGAAAATCAGAATTTCAGGGGATGGTACCAGCATCAATATTATAAGTTCCCCAGATGAGATCCAGCTTTCTGCACCAGTGTTTCCCAACCTCAACACTAGTGACAGTTAGAGCCAGATCATCCTCTGTGGTGGGGGCCATCTTGTGAGTTTCAGGATGTTTCACAGCATCCCTAGCCTGACCCACTGGAAGCCAGCAGCACATCCCAATTGTGACATCCAAAAATGTCCCTAGACATTGCCAGTGTCCCTTCAGGGGGGCACAGCTACCTCCAGTTAAGAATCATAAATCTAGACTGAGTCTTAAACTCTCGTGCTTCCAAGGGCCTGTCAGGTCACATATAGAAAGCAGTAAGACAGCCAGGTGAGGACAGTCCCCAGGTGAGATCCAGCCACGTGCGTCGCCACCTGATTGGGGCTGGAACTAGCAGAACTAATTTTTCAAGGGAAGCTAGAAATGTGATTTGCAGCTTCCTATGTTTATATGTTGGCTGTTTGAATATCTTTATTCTTTTTTTTTTTTTAATTCATAGACAATTTTTTTTAGAGCAGTTTTAGATCCAGAGCAAAAAAATGAAAGTAGTTTTCCATATAGGCTGACTACCTCCTCCACATACAGCCACTCCTACCATTAAGGTTCTGCACCAGAGGGGAGCGTTTGTTATAGTCGATGAACAAACATTATTGTCAACATCATTATTGTCCTATTAGCATTATTGTATTGCATTATCAACATCATTATCAACTGGTCTATAGTTGACATACGGGTTCCTTTGTGTCGTACATTTTATGGATTTTTTACATAGTGACATGTATGCATCATTATGGGGCCTCCCTGCTGGCTCAGTGGTAAAGAATCTGCCTGCCAATGCAGGAGAAGTGGGTTCGATGCCTGGGTCAGGAAGATCCCCTGAGAAGGAAATAGCCACCCATTCCAGTATTCTTGCCTGGAAAATCCCATGGACAGAGAAGCCTGGCAAGAGTCAAACAATACTTTCTGTAACTAAAACAACAACAACATCCATCATTGTAGTATTGCACAGAAATGCCTCACTAACCTAAAAATCCCACAAGCTCTGCCTATTCACCTCTCCTGCCTCTTCTCCCCAAATCCCTGACAGCCTCTGATCTTTTTACTGTCTCTATACTTCTGCCTTTCTCAGAATGTCACAGTGTTGCAGTTGTACACTATGTAGCCTTTTCAAGCTGGCTTCTTTCACTGAGCAATATGCATTTAAAGCTCCTCTGTGTCTTTCTGTGGTTTGATAGCCCATTTCTTTTTAGTGCTCAATAATACTCCATGGCATGACCGTTCCAAGGTTTAATTATTCACCTATTGAAGGACATCTTCGTTGGAGCTTGAGCATTTAAAAATTACTTGGGGAGCTCAGCAGAACCACAGTGAGGAAGAAAGCTGAGCACAAAGGCTTGGGGGAGGGAGACTTGTCTTAGAGAAACTGAGCACACCTCCCATGTTCGGACCTCACAGTAAACAGCACAGAAAGGCAGCAGCGCCAAGAGTGCCCTGGGGGACTCCCTTGGTGATCCAGTGGTTAAGACTCCTTGCTACCAATGCAGGTGGCCTGGATGCAGTCCCTGGTCCAGGAACTAGATCCTGCATGCTGCAACTAAGACCTGGTACAGCAAAAAAAAAGTACACCAGGGAATCTTCTAGCACTCCCCAGCCATCCACAGACAGGACACTAACCCCCAGAGAGGGAATGTGTGGAGCCCATCACAGATCAGAAATAGGGTCAGCATCAGTGCTTCTTCCTTAGGCAGATCTGATTTTTATTATCAGTCCATCCACTAAAATCTCCACCCACAGGTACTTTCCATTTCAGCCCAGTTCCAGAAATAACCCTCACATAATTGCTAAGCACTAAGCTTCATTTCTTTTCATCTTTCACAGATGAAATGAATAATAGCCCTTTGAAATGAGTAATAGCCCTTTGAAATGAGTAATAGCCCTAGGTGACCACCTCACCCAGGTTTGCCCTAGACAGACATCCAAAGCCCCAGAAACCTCTCAGCCCAAGCAAACAGCGACAGTTGGTTGCTCTAGACAGCATCCCCATTCTACAGATGACTAAATCAAGGCCCAGATGGGGAGTGAGCCACCAGAGCTCACCCTTGAGAGGGGAGTGCTTTGGTGGCAAACCTGAAATTGAAACCCACATTCTTCTGCTTCCTGGCACTGCTCTAAGACCCAGCAAAAGAAATCAGAATGAAGCATGGCAAAGGGAAAGAGCCAGGGGGACAGTTTCTCCACCACTGCCTTGCTGTGGATCCTTAGGGCAGACTGTCCCCGCCAGCCTCAGTCTTCTCATGTGGTGATGGGGAGACTCGTCCTGTCTTTCCAGTGTTGCTGGGAGAGTAGTGATAAAGACAAAAAGCTCACAGACATAGAAAACAAAATTGTGATTGCCCAAGCAGAAAGGGGAAGTATAAAATAGGGGTATGGGAACAAGGATACACATGGTTGTGGTGGTTTAGTCGCTAAGTCACGTCTGACTCTTTGGCGACCCTGTGGACTGTAAGCCTCCATGCTCCTCTGTCCATGAGATTTCTTAGGCAAGAATATTGGAATGGGTTGCCATTTCCTTCTCGAGGTGATCTTCCCCACCCAGGGATCGAACCCATGTCTCTTGCATCTCCTGCATTGGCAGGCAGATTCTTTACTACTGAGTCACCAGGGAAGCCACAGATACATATTGCTATATATAAAATAGATAAACAACAAAGCTTTGCTGTATAGCACAGGGAACTATATTCAATATCCAATAATAATCTATAATGGAAAAGAATCTGAAAAAGTATGTATTTATATATGTATAGCTGAATCACTTTGCTATATATCTGAAATTAACATGATATTGTAAATCAAGATCCTACAGTTCAATTTTATTTATTATTTTTTTGGCCACACTACGTGGCTCGTAAGATCTTAGTTCCCTGATCTAGGCCCTTGGTAGTGAAAGCACAGGATCCTAACCACTGGACTGCCAAGGGAATGCCCTTTAATTTTTTTTAAAAAGCATAATTATGGTAATAAACAGCACTGAATCATCAGGATAACTCAGTGAAGGGAATGCTCTCATTCTCCCTTTGACAAAAGAGGAAACAGGCTGGAGGTGAGAGGGGGTGGTGGTCATCTGCCCAAAGCCACTGCAGAGTGAGCCGCAGAGCCAAACCCCAGACGTGTGGCTTTTCTACCAGGCTTCCCCCATAGTGAGGAGCCTACGGAGTTCCTGCAAAACCCAAGCTCCCCACACCCCCACTCCACCTTATCGTCCCAGCAGGCAAAGGAAAGATCCTGGAAAGAATTCAACCTCTGCGGGTTATTTTTAGTTGCAGAGGTATCCATTTCTGCAAAACATGGGGGCCTCACCTGACCCAGCCCCTATAGGACCCACCAGCTGCTCCCAAGGATTAACTCTCAGCTGGCAGCGTTTTAAATAGATGCCCGGGGGAGAGAAGAGGGCACTGGGCTTCATAATGGAGGAGCTTAGTAGATGCAGAGAGGATATACTTTAGGCTTCTGACTTCAGGGTGAGATGGAGGAGGGAAAATTTGATTCCAACCCCTGATAGGAGTTAGGCAAAGAAGGGATTAGGGTTCCCACCTGACAGAAGGAAAGAGATAGGGGAAAAAAAAAGATGATTTGTCCAAGAACATGTGGTTAGTCAATGAGGGTGTAAAAAGAAAGGGAAGTGTGTTGCTGATTTAATCTGAAACGACTTTTATGAGGCAGGTTTCTGATTATAGTATGTATTAGTGTATGCCAGAAAATGGATAAATAACTTGTGATCTGTTCCTATGATGGCATATAGTACAGCAGTGGAAATGAATATTCCCCTTGAAAATACTGAGCTCAGTGAAAGAAGCCAGATGCAAAGGGCCATATTATATGAGCCCATCTGTATGGAATGTGGGCCTTCCCCGGTGGCTCAGCGGTAAAGAATCCACCTGCAGCGCAGGAGACTTGAGTTCGATACCTGGGTTGGGAAAATCCCCAGGAGAAGGGAATGACAATCCACTCTAGTATTCTTGTCTGGAGAATGCCATGGACAAGGAGTCTGGCGGGCTACAGTCCATGGGGTTACAAAGAGTTGGACACGACTGAAGCGACGGAGCATGCACACATATGGAATGTATAAGTTCAAGAACCACCTTCATCACTTGAAAAGGAAACTCCGGTCCCCGTTAGCAGTCGCTCCCCACCCCCTCCTCAGTCCCTGTGTTCTGTCTCCATGGCTTTTCCTTTCCTGGATATTCCACGTCAGCAGGGTCACAATGTGCGTCATGCCGTGCCTGGCTTCTTTCACGTGGCGTGTTTTCAGGATTCACCCCTGTTGTAGCACCTGTCAGTGCTTCATTTCTTTTCAGGGCTGAATAGTACTCCGTTATGTGGATGGACCACATTTAGTTTGTTCGTTCATCTGCTGATGGACGTTTGAGTGGCTTTCACCTTTTGACAATTGTGAATAGTGCTTCTGTGAACATGACCTTTTAAGAGTCTTCTAGAACCTATTGGTGGGTTGTTGTACATAAAACCGTGTGCTGCCCCACCCTAGGCTGTGAGACCTCCTGTTCCTGGGTCCCCGTTCACAACCACTGGGGAGGGGGCAGGTAGTGGGGGCCCCCCAGGGGGCTTGGTGTGATAAGGCAGGAGAGCATCAATCCCCGTTTACAACTATTGGGGAGGGGCAGGCAGTGATGAAATATTTCAAACATACAGAATATGCATGACACAGATACCTCTGTGTTCGCTACACACTTACCAGATGTAAACATAGATTTGCTTCAGATCTTTCTTTTTTTTTAAAGAAATAGTGACAAAGCCAGTCCCCTCCCTTCCCCTCTTTCCCTCTCTAGCTATGTTGTTGTTGTTCAGTCGCCAAGTCGTGTCTGACTCTTTGTGACCCCATGGATTGCAGCAAGCCAGGCTTCCCTGTCCTTCACCATCTCCTGGAATTTGCTCAAATTCTTGTCCATTCAGTCAGTGATGCTATCCAACCATCTCATCCTCTGTCACCCGCTTCTCCTCTTGCCTTCTGTCTTTTCCAGCATCAGGGTCTTTTCCAGTGAGTCAGCTGTTCGCATCAGGTGGCCAAAGGATTGGAGCTTCAGCACAGCATCAGTCCTTCCAATGAATATTCAGGGTTGATTTCCTTTAGGATTCAGTGGTTTGATCTTGCTGTCCAAGGGACTCTCAGGAGTCTTCTAGATATGATCACTGCCCTAAAATCAGCCTATATTATTCCCATGCCTGTGTGCATACCTTCACCGATGTACATATGTCTATGAACTGCATGGAGCAGTTTGTGTTGTTTTACATATATATTATACATAGAATGTACATAAACATATCATTTTGCAACCTAACTTTTTTATTCAGCAGCAGCCTTATGGGATTTATCAGTATTGATGCATCTGGAGTAGGGGTTCTCAGCCAGAAGATCTGTCCTCTGGGGATGTTTGGCAATATCTGGAAACATTTTTGGTTGTCACAACCAGGGTGAGGTGGTGGTTTATGCCCACCACACTAGAAGTGTCTTGACTCTTTGCGACCCTATAGATTATAGCCCGCTAGGCTCCTCTGTCCATGGGATTTCCCAGGCAGGGATACTGGAGTGGGTTGCCATCTTCTTCTTCAGACTGGGGGTGGGCTATTAGCATCCAACAAGACAAGGCCCGGGATGCTCCTTGACATCCTACAAGGAGCATCCCGGGCCATCCTACATCCTGTGGAGGGGCCCCACCACAGCAGAGAGTGATCCAACCTCACATGTCAGCAACGCTGAGGCTGAGGAGCTCAGATCTGGATTTAGTGTGTTGCTGGTGTTTGTTTTGGCCACGTCACACGGCTTGCAGGATCTTAGTTTCCCAGCTTGGGACTGGAGTCCTAACCACTGGACCACCAGAGAGTTCCCTAACTGGTTCGTTTTTGTTCTTAAGGTTTATTTATTTGTCTATTTTTGGCTGCACTGACTCTGTTGCTGCAGGTGAGCTTTCTCTAGTTGCAGTGAGCAGGGAGGCTACCCTTCATTGAGGTGTTGGGTTTCTCACTGTGGGGGCTTCTCTTGTTGCAGGACCCAGGCTCGAGGTGTGCAGGCTCCGTAGCTGTGGCACACAGGCCTAGTTCCCCTGTGGCATGTGGAAGCTTCTCAGACCGGGGATTGAACCCTTGCCCCTGCATTGGCAGTGAATTCTTAACAACTGGACCACCAGGGAAGCTCCTTGTTCACTTAAAAATAACTACTCTGTGGTACTCCATTTTGTATGACTCTGGGTTCACTCACTCAGTCGTGTGTGACTCTTTGCTGCCCCATGGACTGTAGCCCGCCAGGCTCCTCTGTCCTTGGGATCTGCCAGGCAAGAGTACTGGAATGGGTTGCCATTTCCTACTCTGGGGAGAGGGGGATCTTCCTGACCCAGGAATCAAGCCCACGTCTCTTGTGCCTCCTGCATTGGCAGGTGGATTCTTTACCACTAGCACCGCCTGGGATGCCCTTTGTGTGGCTCACCCCTTACCAAGAATCAGTAGACTCTGCTTTTCTCCTGCTGCCACAGTGTGGCAGCGAAATGCGTCCCCACCCCCATGTCTCTTTGTTCACGTGCATGAGTTTCTCTCTTGGGCAAATAGTGAGGAATGGAATTGCTGGGGCCAAGTGACTCACAGGTGACTCGTTTCCTCAGTGTTTCCAAATTGCCTCTCAGCTGGTTCTGCCTATTGATCCTCCCAACTGTGTACCTGCAAGGGAAATGGGCTTTTTTCCTCTGTAGGAGGGGCCGATATTCCCCTCCCCAACCTTCTCTCTGAGGTTCACTGATCTGAAAAGAAGGCAGCTCCTTCTATAGAGTAGAGTGAATTCCATGTTTCTTTCCCCAACATGAGCTTAGAACACTGGACACAGGACCCGGAAAGAGGCTTGGATGCTGACAGTGTATTGTTCGGGTTTTGTGTGTGTGGGTGTGTGTATTTCTTTGTTTCTAAGATGTTTTTGATGTGGACCAATTTTTAAGTCTTTATTGAACTTGTGACAATATTGCTTCTGTTTTTTATGCTTTGGTTTTTTGGCTGAGAGGCATGTGGGATCTTAGATCCTGACCAGGGATCGAACCCCCACCCCCTGCATTGGAAGGAGAAGTCTACCCACTGGACCCCCAGGGAAGTTCCCTGAACACTGTATCTTGTGCTGAGTGTCCCTTAGCTCTTAGCTTCCCTCTCTCCCCTTCTGACCTTCTCCCATGCACTCTCTTTGCCTGGGTCATCTTCTCTCTTCCACCCCTCATCCTCTAGGAAATCCTTGCTCATTGTTCAGATCTCAGGTTAAGCTGCTGCTGCTGCTGCTAACTCTGACCTCCTCAGTTAAGACAGTTGCTGAATTAAACCCTTCAAAGCACCATGTGCCTCTCCTTTATGAGTTTTAACCTCCATTTGTGGAATTATTTAACCATTTTGCCTCCCTACCAGACTACGGACCCCACAAAGGTAACCCCTGAACCAGCTCTTGCTATAGCTGCTTCTCTGGTGCCCAGCAAGAGCCTGGCACATGGTCAGAACTCATAAATCCTCACTGAAGCCTGGGTGATCTTGAGAAAGCCACTCAAGATCTGTTGCCTCTTCTGTCCGGTGCTGTGTTAGTCTCCTAGGGCTGCCATAATGAATGACCACAAACCAGAGGGCTTGAAACAACAGACATTTATTCTTTCCGTGTTCTGAAGGCTAGAGTCCAAAGTCAAGGTGTCTGGGTCCTTCTAGATACTCAGGAGACGAACCATTCATGCTTCTCTCCTGGTTTCTGGTGTCTTCCAGCCATCCTTGGCATTCTTTGGCTTATACACAAATCACTCCAATCTTTGCCTCTGACCTCATATGGCTTTTTTAAAAATTATTTTATTATTCTTATTTTATTTAGTTTTTGGTCATGTGGCATGTAGGATCTTGGTTTCCTGACCAAGGATCAAACCTGCACCCCGTGCATTGGAAGCATGGAGTTTTAACCACTAGACATCAGGGAATCCCCCTCATCTGGCTTTTTGTATAAATTTCCTTTGGCTGCCATAATGAAGTACCACAGACTGGGTGGCTTACAACAGAAATGTATTGTCTCACGATTCTGGAAGCTGGAAATCCAAAATCAGGGTGTCAGCAGGGTCATCCTCTCTGATGGTTCTAGGAAGGAAGCTTAGGAAAAGCTTCCGGAGGTGGCTAGCGTCCTTGAAGTTCCATGACTTACAGCTCCATCAGTGCAGTCTCTGCCTCCTTGTTTATACAGCCTTCTCCTCTGTGATCCATCTCCTCTTATCAGGAACACCAGACACTGTATTAAGGCCCACATAATGATTTCATCTTAAATTAATTACATCTGCAAAGACCGTATTTCCAAATAAGGCCCCATTCACAGATACCAGGGGTTAGGACTTAAACATATCTCTTTGTGAGTTTAACTCCTAACACCTTCTTATCTGTGTCTACATCTCCTTTTCTGCCTTTTACAAGAACACTCATTGGATTCAGGACAAACCCAGATGCTCCAGTATGATCTCATCTTGAGACCCTTACCTTAATCACATCTGCAAAGACCCTATTTCAAATGAGGTCACTTTCTGAGGTTCTGATGGACATGAACTTGAGGGGAGAAGGGAGTACTGGTCCCTCCTGTAACTGACTGTAGGTAGGGATATCAATCCCTATGTTACTTGGGGTGGAAGCCTGGGGTGTGAGGCTGAAGCCTTGAGGATGCTAAGAAGGTATGTAGTTACCTAGGATACAATAGTAGGGACAGGGGAGCCTGGTGGGCTGCCCCCTATGGGGTTTTACAGAGTTGGACAGGACTGAAGGGACTTAGCAGCCCAGGATACAATAGTAACTCAATTAAAACAAGGAACTCAGTAGGTAAAGAGAGCAGGGGAGGTTGTTGTTATAATGTAACTAAAAGTGCCCAACATAACTGCAATGCTTAAGAGTGTTCAGTCCACATTTGCTAGAATGTAACAATTATTATTAGCTACCATGTATCAGGACAGTGCCCAGCATGGAGGAAGGGAGGAGGCTGGGATGGAGGGTTCCACAGCAGTTAAGATGGATAAGGTCCTTGTACTCACCGAAGGATTACGATCAAGTCAACTTGATGGGGGTGCTTCCCAGGTGGCGCTAGTGGTAAAGAACCTGCCTGCCAATGCAGGAGATATAAGAGATATGAGTTCAATCCCTGGGTTGGGAAGAATCCCTGGAGGAGGGCATGGCAACCCATTCCAGTATTCTTGCCTGGAGAATTCTATGGACAGAGGAGCCTGGTGGGCTACAGTCCATAGAGTTACACAAAGTTGGACATGACTGAGTAACTTAGCATGCATGCATGCAACTTGTTGAGTGTATCAACAGTATATAGTTATTTATATCAAAAGCTTCACACTTAGTACATGGCCTAAAGAGGTCAAGCCTTCAGATTTGACAATTTTACATTTTTTATTTATTTTTATTTCTTGGGCTGCACTGGTCTTTGTTGTAGCATGCAGGCCTCTCTAGTGGCAGCACATGGGCTTCTCTCTAGTTGTGAGCCGCAGGCTCAGCAGTCGCAACACACAGGCTTAGTTGCTTCAAGGCATGTGGGATCTTAGTTCCCTGACTGGGGATTGAACCCTCATCCCCTGTACTGGAAGACAGATTCTTAACCACTGGACCACCAGGGAAGTCCTAGATTTGACAATTTAGAGACAAAAGTCATCCAATCTCTAGATATAAAGAGAAACTTTCCCTTCAAAATCCCCAGAGCTGGACTGACTATATCTTTTGATTAGTCTCCTGATTAACAGATCATATATTGTAACCTTGTTATCTCACATCCACATTGAGTGGAGTTTTCATTGGATTTAAGTAAACCATTTAAAGAGAGCTACTGGGGGAATACTACTCAGCCATAAAAAAGAATGAAATCATGCCATTTTCAGCAATGTTGATGGACCTAGAGATTATCATACTAAGTGAAGTAAGTCAGAATGAAAAAAACAAATACCATATGATATCATTTACACATGGAATCTAAAATATGACACAAATAAACTTAGCTACAAAACAGAAAAAGACACCCATAGAGAACAGACTTGTGGTTGCTGGGGTGGTGGGGGAGGGAAGGAATGGGAATTTGGGATAAACAGATGCAAACCATAGGCGGATGAATGTGTATATATATATATATATATACACACACGATGGATAAACAACAAGGTCCTACCATATAGCACAGGCAACTCTATTCAGTATCCTATGACAAACCATAATGGGAATGGATATGAAAAGGACTGTATGTGTATACATAACTGAATCACTTTGCTGTACAGCAGAAATTAACACCACCTTATAAATCAACTATACTTTGATAAATTTAAAAATAAAATTTACAAAATAAATAATAAAGACAGTCATTGGTACCACCTCTGGCTATGAGAGCTAAGTAACTGTGTCTTACAACTTCATTCTAAATTCATTCTCTGGAAGATGAAGCTAGTGGGGGAGGGAAGGAATCAAGATGATGAACTAAGTTGTCACACCAGAAGACACCTGAGTTCCAAGCTGGGGGGGTGGTAACTGGAAGATTATGACAATAACAGTATAAAGATAGACCTGAACTATTTCAAAAGATTTGCGAGACTTTCAGTGGGTAGTACAAAGTGTACAGTTTGACTAACAGACATCAGTCTTGTACCTCTAGTGGTTTTGTAAACATGTTTTTAAAGAACTAGACCCCACACACACACACCTTCATTTTAATTTGGGATCTTAAAATAGCTTTTATCTTGAAAATGTTCAAGACTCATAAGTAATTTATTATTTATTGTGCCTATGCCACACAGCTTGCAGGATCTTAGTTCCCCTACCAGGGATTGAACTCTCCACAGTGAAAGCACCAAGTCCAACCTCTATGCTGTGCTGTGCTGAGTTGCTTCAGCTGTGTCCGACTCTTTACGACCCTACGGACCATAGCCCACCAGGCTCCTCTGACCATGGGATTCTCCAGGCAAGAATACTGGAGTGGGTTGCTGTGCCCTCCTCCAGGGGATCTCCCCGACCCAAGGCTCAAACCCAGGTCTCCTGCACCAGTAGGCGGGTTCTTTACCACTAGCGCCACCTGGGAAGCCCCCCTAACTGCTGTACCACCAGGGAATTTCCAGAAGTTGCAAAAATGAAGCAAAGAGTTTCCAGCTTTCCCAGCTTCATCCAATGACAACATCTTACCTGATGATAGCTCATTATGAAAAAAAAAAAAAAAAACCTGAAAATTGGGACTTCCCTGATGGTCCAGTGGTTAAGAATCTGTCTTCTTATGCAGAGCATGCAGGTTCAATCCCGGGTCAGGGAACTAGGTCCTACATGCCACAGGGCAATTAAGGCTGTGCCCCACAGCTAACCCCACTGGCTAACCACAGTGAAAGATCCTGTGTTCACAACTATGATCGGACACAACCAAATACATATTAAAAAATAAAAACACTGGAGATTGACACCAGTATTATACCATTAACACCTACTATAGACTTTACTCAGCTGTTTTTCCTTGCACTTTAAAAAAATATAGTCCTTTGAAATTTTTCTTACATGTGTAGATTTGAGTAACCACCACCACAGTCAGGATATAGAATGGTTCTGACACCCCAGGGAAACTCCCTTGTGAAAAGAAAGTGAAAGTTGCTCAGTTGTGTCTCAAGGCTAGAATACTGGATTGGGTAGCCTTTCCCTTCTCCAAGGGATCTTCCCTACCCAGGAATCGAACCCAGGTCTGCCGCATCGTGGGTAGATTCTTTATCAGCTGAGCCACAAGGGAAGACCAAGAATACTGCAGTGGGTAGCCTATCCCTTCTTCAGCAGATCTTCCTGACCCAGGAATCAAACCAGGGTCTCCTGCACTGTAGGCAGATTCTTTACCAACTGAGCTATCAGGGAAACCCCCTATAATTAGATCTTCTTTAGAAGCCTAACCTCTGGTAACCACTGATCTGCTCTCTGCCACTCATCACTATGGTTTTATCCCATGGAGAATGTTATATAAATGGAATCATTCAGTACATAACCTGAGACTGGCAGTTTTCACTGAGCATTATACTCTTGAGATCTGTTCAGATAGTTTTTGCATCCCTGGTTCATTCCTGTTTCATTATTGAATAGTATTCCATGGTACAGATATACCAGGGTTTGTTTATCCATTCACCCATTAAAGCCATTTAATTGTTTACAAATAAAAACTGCTATGAACATTTGTATGCATGACTATGTGAATACCAGATTCTCCTTTTCAAACAAAATCTTATGCCAGAGTCTGAGATGAAGCAGTAAATGAAATTGTGCTCCATTTTAACTCCAGCATACCCACCTGATTTCTCTTTTGCTCCTGCAAACCCTCACGGTTCCCAGGAACACAGTTTGAAAACCATTGCTCTTGGGAGCCCAACTTCTCAGCCATGGATGGAAGGTTTTGGGTTATCAGGGCTGCAGGATGTCAGGACATGGACCAGCTCATTCCCCTATCTCTGTGTGCTCGACTATGTTGCACAGAAGAATCACTCAAGAGCGTTAAAAAATCCACAAGCCCAGCCACACCCCAGAACCACCAACCAAGACACTTGGCTGGGGCAGAGGGATCAGGTGTTTGTAAAGTCCCCAGGTAATCCTGATGTATAGTCAAGGTAGAAACTAACACACTGAGCCATCTTCCTTAAGGATGGGGTCCCTGTTTCTATTTGCTAAGTAAGTCCATTGTTTCACATTTTCTTTCTTGGGTTGAATAAGAAGACTCAATTAGTATCATTTGTGTGTATATGTATCTTCAGCTGTGGGCTTCCCTAGTGGCTCAGTGGTAAAGAATCCACCAGCCAATGCAGGAGACATGGGTTTGATCCCTAAGTCAGGAAGATCCCTCGGAGAAGGAAATGGCAACCCACTCCAGTATTCTTGCCTGGGAAATCCCACGGACAGAGGAGCCTGGTGGGCTTACGGTCCATGGGGTCACAAAAAGAACTGGAGGTGACTGAGCAACCAAACAACAAAGCAACAATCTTCAGTCCCAGAAACTGTGAAACATATTGCATCTCTTCTTTGCTGGCCTTTTTTTTTTTTTTTAACAGCTTTATGGAGGTATAATTCTTGTACCACCCATTTAAACCATCCCATTCACTGGTTTTGAGCATATTCACAGAATTGTGCAACCGTCACCTCTCAAAGAAACCCGGATCCTTGAGTTCTTACCTTCCCACCTCCCATCCCCTCCATCCCTAAGCAACCACTAAGCTACTTTCTCTTATTCGATGTGAAAAAATTGCATAAAGTACCAATAGCGTGGAGTCCACAGGGGAGTGGAAGTCCTCAGGAGTGACTGGCTCCGTAGAGCCAGGAAGCCTTCCTGGAGGAAGTGGCGTTTGTGCTTGGCCCGTTTTGCTTTGTGTCTTTGTCCCTTTGTCCCTTCTATGCTGCTAACAGGGTTGCTCTCTCTCCCTCCCCACTCTGTCGGTATAATTCTATAGTCAAGGACTCCCTTATCCAGCTTTGCTCATTGCTCTTTCTGCACCCTTCCACACACATGGGCCTGTCTACACTGTCTGTCTTGGTACCAATATCTGGTGACTTCCCTCTGCCCTGATGGCACTCTCCCAATAAGACAAGACTTGGAGCAGGACTTCAGATTCTCCTTTCAAATTTCTTCTGTACCTTCCTATCTGGGGCCAGTCAAAGCAAGTAAACCTTCTCCATAAGAGCACAACTCAACAACAGAGGGACAGCCCAGTTTTTTCAAAAATGCACAAAGGACTTGAATAGACATTTCTGCAAAGAAGATACTGTAATGACCAATAAGGACCTTCCCTGGTGGTCCAGTCGCTAAGACTCCGTGCTCCCAATGCAAGGGGTCTGGATTCAATCCCTGGTAAGGGAGCTAGAGCCACACGCTGCAACTAAGACGCAGTGCAGCCAAATAAATAAGTTAAAATATTTAAAACAATGGTGGTGCAGAGAAAAAAAAAAAGACCAATAAACATTTGAAAAAAGAACTCAGTATCACCAGTCATTAGGGAAATGCAAATCAAAACCACAATGAGATACCACCTCCCACCCATCAAGACAGCTATTCCTAAAAAACAAAACAGTAAGTGTGACCCAGGAGGTGGAGAAGTTGGAACCCTTGTGCATTGCTGGTGGGAATGTAAAATGGGGTGGTTGCTGTGGAAAACAGTGGGAAAGTTTCTCAAAAAGTTAAAAATGGAATTAACCTTTGATCTGGCAAATCCACATCTGGAATTATACCCCCAAAGAATTGAAAGCAGGAACTCACATATATTCATATGCTCTTGTTCTTAGCTGCCATATTCATAATAGCTAAAGGATGTAAGCAACCCAAATGTCCACTGACAGATGAATGGATATGCAGAATGTGGTAGACGCACTCAAGGAAATATTACTCATTCTTAAAAAGGAAGAAAACTCTGACACATCCTATGACGTGGATGACCCTTGAGGATTTTATGCAAAATGAAAGGATCCAATCACAAAAATGCTGTATGATTCCACTTACTTGAGGTCTCTTGAATAGTCAAATTCACAGAGATGGAAAGAAGAGTGGTGGGCGTCAGGGGCTGGAATGAAGAGTTTCAGTTTTGCGAGGTGAAAAAGCTATCAATATGAATGATGGGGGTGGTTGTGCAATAACATAGATGTGCTTAACGCTATTGAACCATACCTTTAAAATGGTTAAAGTGACACATTTTATGTATATTTTACCACACCCACTTATTTTTTCTTTTAAATAAGGAAAGACCAAATGTACAGGCGTAGGCTTACAGGAATCTTGGCATCCTCCCAAGGCTGCATCAGATGTTCTCAGCTGCGTGTTGCCCTCTTCAAGCTTTAGTCTCCTCATAATTCCCTGGTGGTCCAGTGGTTAAGACTCCACGCTTCCACTGTAGGGGGCACGGGTTCAATCCCTGGTCAGGGAACTAAAATCTCATGAGCTGAGAGGCATGGCCAAGTGAAACAAAACAAGTTTCAGTCTCCTTGGGCAGGATAATAACAGTGATCACTTGGCTGCAGTCATCAATGAGGATTTAATGAGTCCTTCCTATAAATTCTAAAACCCAGTGTCTGAGAGGGCTTCCCTGAAAGCTCAGTGGTAAAGAATCTGCCTGTGATGCAGGAGACCTGGGTTTGATCCCTGGGTTAGAAACATCCCTTGTTGAAGAAAATGGCAGCCCACTCCAGTATTCTTGACTGGAAAAATCCCATGGACAGAGGAGCCTGATGGGCCACAGTTTGTGGGATCACAAGAGCCGAACACAACTTAATGAGTAAACCACCACCATCACCACCTCGGACCCAGGAATGCTTGCTAAATATGAAAGTGAAAGTGAAGGTCACTCAGTCGTGTCCGACTCTTTGCAACCCTATGGACTTTACAGTCTATGGAATTCTCCAGGCCAGAATACTGGAGTGGGTAGCCTTTCCCTTCTCCAGGGGATCTTCCCAACCCAGGGATCAAACCCGCATTGTAGGTGGATTCTTTACCAACTGAGCTATCAGGGAAGACCTGCTAAATATGATTTGTTTTAATTATCATCCTCTCTGAGCTCAGAGGAAAGAGCCCCAACCTGGTCCTGCCTTCTCTCTGTGTGATCTCAGACACATGTACAGTCTCTCTGAGCCTTGGTTCTTCCTCTGTAAGTGGACGAACTGCAAGGCTTTGGGCAGACACTCTGAGAAGGTGGCTGAATTAGGATGGGCTGGTCAGAGGGCATGATGGTGAAGCATGCCCTCAGCGCCCTGGTGATGGTGGGGACACCCCCGTACCCCTCAGGAGCAGTTGAGCTGTCCCGGCACCACCCCATGGCATCCTGGCTGTGTGCCATGCTGCATTGCTTTGGGAGTTACATCCTGGCTGATCTGCTCCTTGGGGAGCCCGTGATCGACTACTTCAGCAACAACTCCAGCATCCTGCTGGCCTCAGCAGTCTGGTGAGCGTCACGGGTCCGGCGGGATGTGGGAGAGCAGAGCAGGCGGGCAGGGCGATCCCACCACCCGGGAGGTGGGAGGAACTAGGACCTGCCAGCCAAACCTTCACAGTTAGCCCTGACTCACCACCCTCTCCACCCAGCTGTCCTGAGTCTGGACACAACCTCGTCTCCAGGGGCCCCCAGGGTCTAGCTCCCCCCTGATGCTTGGCATTCTCTCCCCAAAGGTACTTGATTTTCTTCTGCCCCCTGGACCTCTTTTACAAGTGTGTCTGCTTCCTGCCAGTGAAACTCATCTTTGTGGCTATGAAGGAGGTGGTGAGAGTTCGCAAGATCGCCGTGGGCATCCATCACGCCCATCACCACTACCACCACGGGTGGTTCGTCATGATCGCCACCGGGTGGGTCAAAGGTAAACAGGACCATGGCCAGAGCAAAGGGAAGCCACCCCACTGAGAACCCCTTCTCTCAGCCATCTTATCCAATCCCATGTGGGAGCTAAGACCCCATATGCCTTGGGACCAAAAATCAGAACTTAAACAGTAGAAGCAGTATTGTAACAAATTCAGAAGAGATTTTTTTTTTAAGTAAGTAGGACAATGAAACATTGATAGCTAATGCCTCTGGAGAAAGCTTTCTCAGCTGCGCCCTACTCACACGTGGGGCTGGACCCTTCTGTGTGTGGAGGCCGTCCTGTGCATTGTAGGGTGTTGAGCACATCCCTGGCCTCCACCCACTCGATGCCTGTAGCACCTACCATCAGTGCAACAACCAGAAATGTCTCCAGACGTTGTCAAGTGCCTCACAGAGAGGAAATCATACCCCTGTTAAGTTTTGTGGACTATGGCCCTTTTGCCAGCCCAGTAAAGCCTACAGACCTTTTTATGTTTTCTTAAGTGCATAACATAAAATATATAGGAGAATAAAGGAAACCTAATCTTTTAAAGTAGTTATAAAGTGTTTTAAAATAGGCTTTAGTAGTTTTATGCCTATTTGTTATTGCTGTTTGTTGTTTAGTCACTCAGTCGTGTCTGACCCTTTTTTGATCCCATGGACCATAACCCACCAGGCTCCTCTGTCCATGGGATTCCCCAGGCAAGAATACTGGAGTGGGTTGCCATTTCATTCTCCAGGGGATCCTCCCAATCTAGGGATCAAACTTGTGTCTCCTGCATTGGCTGGTGGATTCTTTACCACTGAGCCACGTGGGAAGCCCTTTATGCATATTTACTATTGATTAAATAGCAGACTTTCCACTGACTTCTAATAAGTCTCATGCTCTTGGAGCAGTGTTGAGCACAAATGGTATTTGAAATCATCTACAACAATGATAATGTGAAAAGAAAAAAATCCATTAGTTCTGTTGATGACAGTCATAGACTTGCAAATCCTGCCGAGGTAATTGCCTCCCTTCATGATAAAAGGAAAGGCTGTGTTTCAGTGAAGGTTGTGAAAATGAATATGTAATTCTGTTTCCTCTCTGGGTTCCTAGACTCTAGGTTAAGATCGCTAAACCAGGGTAAGTTTTGAGTTGAGCTCATTGTGCCTCTTACTTGACCTTCTTTAGCAGAAAGTTAGCATCACCCCTTTCTACTGACGAGGGGAATGAAATGACTTCCCCAAGGTCATGAGGCTGTGGGGGCACAGATGGGGTTTGAGGCCATGTCCTCTGAATGCAACATTCACATTCGTAACTATTTTGAAGCCCCCCTTTTCCCCCTCCTCCATCTATGCTAAGAGGCAGACCGAGATAGACATTACGACCAAAACAAAAAGTTACTAAAATTACATAGGGACAGTTTATAATGGTGGGTCAGTCCACTAGGATGATATAATCATTTTAAACAATTATCACCTAAAAACAGAGCACCAAAATACATAAAGCAAAAACCGAGAGACGTTAAAGGAGAAACAGACAATTCAACAGTGTTAGTTGCAGAGGTGAACCAGGGAGTGACGAGAAGGCAGGGAGAGAAGGCTTGAGCAGGTGCTGAATACCACTAAGCTCTGTGTTCCTGTTTCCTGACAACCAAAGTGGGTACTCCCAAATGCCTGGGAGTACCCTCCAGCGAGCCAGTGTCCTGAGGCACCTTTGACGCTTAGGGCTGGATCACGCTCTGGTGGGGGCTGCCCTGTGTGTTACAGGATGTGCAGCATCTCTGGCTTCAACCCGCTAGTTGCCAGTAGCAGCTCCCTCCCCAGTGGTGAAGTAAAAAATGTCTACAAATATTGCCAAATGTCTCTTTGGGGCAAAGACACCCCAGAAGCAAACTCCTGGGCCAGTGGTACATATTGGGCACCCCAGTTGGCACAACCACTCCTTCAGTGAGTGTCTAAGCCTCTTTAGCCAATACATTTGGAGTAAATGGGAAGATTCTTCTAGAAATTCAACCAAAAATCTTGATATGGGTCTCCTTATTGTCTCTCTAGGAAGCCTATACTAAAGAGAAAGGTCCCCAGGGGTATAACATGCCTTCCAGAGGGCAAGTGGCTCAAGAAAGGTTGAAAGCTCAGAACCCAAGGCGGGAGAGGCTGGGGTGCCTCTTGCACAGTTCAAGGTCCTGGATTGAAAACATCAGGGCAGACAATCCAGATTTGATCAAGACATATCTTGCAGGTGGGATATGACCACCCCACCCCCTCTTACTTCATGCTGGTTTTGCTCTGAATATGCCTTGTGATCCTTGGGAAGACTGTCCCTTCTTGGCCTCAGTTTCCCCACCTGCAACACTTTAGGCTCAATATACCTCTGGAGAAGACTCCAGAAACTTCTTGCTTGGGAATTCAGCCAAGAAGAATGGGAAGCTAGGGGTGGCAGGCTTGTTCAGAAGTACCCTGTCCCATAGGCTCTGGTGTCACCCTCATGTCCAACCTTGAACAGCTGCTCCGAGGGGTCTGGAAGCCAGAGACCAACGAGATTCTGCACATGTCCTTGTGAGTATCCCATCTCCCCCACCCCCTGGGCCTGACCCTGGGTTGGATACTCTGGTAACTTAGGAGCCTTGGTTCCTTAATTCTCCTTCCAGAAGCTTCCAGAGGCCATGGCTGGGGGACCTCAGAGGCAGAGCCTTGATACTACTCAGAGGGTAGGCAGAGCTTCAGGGAGATAAGACACTCCTTCTTCTCCCATGTAATGGGTTTTGAAGATTGAGTAGGAGTTTTCTGGCAAAGAAGGAGACTCTGGAGAGAGGCCAGTGCTTCTGCCAACTATCAAGTCAGAAAAGATTCTGCCTGGTTCTTCAGGGCCAGGGTACAGATTTTGGGTGGGAAGTGAGGGTGTGGTGGGGAGTGTGGCTGGGGTTAGGTGGAGAACAAAGGGTAAGACCAGATGGTCATATACAGGACTCAACCAAGGACCCCATGAGGCATTAAGTCTAGTACATTTTTAAAAGACCTGAAAGGATCAGGCTAGTTAAATTTTCTTCCATAAAGCTGTTGCCATTAAAATATGACAACATTAAAAGACTCACCCGTGTGCCAATGATGCTTTTGAACTGTGGTGCTGGAGAACACTCTTGAGAATCCCTTGGACTTCAGGGAGACCAAACCAGTCCTAAGTCAGAAAGGAAATCAACTCTGAATATTCACTGGAAGGACTGATGCTGAAGCTGAAGCTCCATACTTTGGCCACCTGATGTGAAGAGCTGACTCATTGGAAAGACCCTGACGCTGGGAAAGATTGAAGGCAGGAGGAGAAGGGGATGACAGAGGACGAGATGGTTGGATGACATCACTGACTCAATGGACATGAGTTTGAGGAGATAGTGAAGCACAGAGGAGCCTGGCATGCTGCAGCAGTCCATGGGATTGCAAAGAGTCGGACACAATTTAGCAACTGAACATCAACAACATCTGCCAGTGAAAACTACCTCCCATGTCGTATGTTGCAAAACATGGCATGATCTCATTTTATCCTCATGAGAGGTGTGTTCACACACTCAGCTCATGGGCAAGTCAAAATATCGGAAGCCTATTCTTCAAAGAAGAAAAGGAAAATCAATAAAAATTGTGTGTTATAATCCCACATTCCAGGGGAGTGCATCGTTCAGGAGTCCCCAAGACCACTCTCAGGTGCAACGATTTGCTAGGAAGAGGCATAGAACTTGGCCAAGCTGTTATACTTAGGGTTGTAGTTTATTAGAGTAAAAGGGAACATTAAAACTGGCAAAGGCAAAAGGCACGAGGGATAGAATCCAAGGAGAGACCAGGTGGAAGCTTCCAATTGTCCCCTCTCCGAGGAGCTGTGTGGATAGTACCTGTTGCTCCCAGTATCCATGTGTGACTGTGTGTATTTAAGATTGCCAACCAGTAGTGTTCCCTCAAGCCCTGGTGTTCAGGGGTTTTCCTGGAGCTTGGTCACATGGGCCTAACTGACACCCTGGATGGCCAACCTCAGTCTCCAGTCCCTCCAGAGGTTCAGCTGATACCACGTGGCCCTAGACCCCACCCTAAATCACATCGTTATCATCTGGTGTGACCCAGAGTCCCCAGGTGAACAAAGACATTCCGATCAGGCAGAACTTAGTGGGTACCTCTCAGGAGCAGGCCAGAGGAGAGAGCTTTCTTTGCACCAAGTTACCTCTTTACTGCCCAGGGGGGCACTGTCTCGTCCGTGTCACATGGGCATCTTCCCACCGTGCACCCCGGAGAAGCTGGGGTGGGAGCTGGGCACAGCAGGGGTGGGTGGAGAAGGGGCTCTGGGCCAGAGGAACAAAGCCCTGAGCCATGTAGACCCCCCGGATAACCAGAGCCACCCCGTGCAGCCCCACCAAGGCCAGCCTGTATGGAGCCATCCTCTTCACCCTCCAGCAGACCCGCTGGCTCCCAGTGTCCAAAGCCAGCCTCATCTTCATCTTCACCATGTTCATGGTATCGTGTAAGGTAAGTCCTCCTGTCCTGGCTAAAGCTGACCCATGCTTCCTGGGCTGAGGATGGAAAACTTAGGCTGATAGCCTTGGGGGGTCTGGGGAAAGGACAGCCCTAAGGTCGAGGTGTTGGGGGGAGGAGCTTGTCAGCAGGTTCATGCCTGAGAGCAGGGTATGAGATCAGGGTCCAGCAGGTGGGGGTGAGAGTGAGCAGAACAAGGTCTCCCTGGCAGAGGGTCCCATAAGGCCAAGATGGGAGCAGGAGAGTATGGAGTCTGTTTGGAGTATGGGGGCCTGTGCCTTGGGCATGGAGAGTGGGCTGGACCAGGAATGGTGCGAGGTGCAGTCACTTCCTACTCAGGAAAGGTCTTTCAGGGCCACACACCCTTCCCTGCCCCGTGGAGCTGGGGAACTTCATTGCTGGCTCCCTAGGAGGGGACCACACTGAACAGAGGAAGGGAGTGAGTGACCCCAGACCAAGCATAGCTCCTCTCTGATCCCAGGTGTACGTGTGGTGGGTGGGGATATTCCTGGGGAAAAGGCAACCAACTGATTCGGTGTGGCTGGGATTTTAAGCACCAAAATCTTTGCATCCTGGAAATGGCAGGATAGTTGATCACCTTCTTGGGGGTGCATGCCGCCAGAAATCTGAGTCTAGGCTCCCTCTGCCCTTGACCTTTTGACCTTCTCTCTCTATCTCCCCTCCCCCTGCCCCAATCTGCTTCTGCCTCATCCTCCCGCTGGCTCTCTCGCTGTCTCCTGTACCTCTGTCATCCCACCTCAGGTGTTCCTGACGGCCACCCACTCCCACAGTTCCCCTTTTGATGTCCTGGAAGCCTACATCTGCCCTGTGCTGTTTGGGTCGGCCTCGGGGGGCGACCATCACCATAACAACCATGGTGGATCCCAGGGTGGCAGCGGGCCCGGCTCCCCACACTCACCCCTGCCCACCAAGTCCAAGGAGGAGCTGAGTGAGGGCTCCAGGAAGAAGAAGACCAAGAAGGCAGATTAGGGGGCAGCCCAGGGGGTCTTCAGGGCACCAGGGAGAGGACCCAGACCCAGGACCTGGGCTCCGTTCTCCCCTCTCCAGGCCTCTGCTTCCCTGTCTGCAAACTGGGGCCATCAGCCCGCCCTCCAGGGCTGATGTGGGGGGTTAAATGAGATATGGGGGGTGAAGGGCATTTGTAGGAATGGGGGGTCCCTTTCTTCTTCTGCCAGGTCCCCATAGAGTTACAGCTTTGGGGGAGCGGTCCACAGAATCCCAGCAATCGCTCCAACCAGAAACCTTGGCGGTTATGTTCTTGGTCTTGTTACTCCCTCTCTAAAATGACACCTTGACTCCGAAAGAATGTCAAGCCATGTTGACGCTCATCCATCTGATGGATGTTTACTGTCTGCTGTAAGGTAGCTGCTGTGATCTCCACGTCTCTTCCTATCAACTTCTCCTGGGCATCCCTGGGCAAGCTGCCACCTGCTCTGAGCCCTGCATGCCCATCAGTATAACGGCCCCTCACCCCATTCTGTATACAAGGGCTGCTGTGAGGCTGGATCTGACAAACCAGCTTTGTAAGCTCAGAAGCACAACGCAGTCAGGAGGTGAGGCCTTGATGGGTGTTCATCATGCTTAAAAAACAGTTTTGCAGTTTAGATCTTTTGTGTTTGTGGCTTGGAGAGCCCCACAAGTTACCTGGAACAAAGGAGGCCGTCAGTAGATGTGTCTAGGCCAGACTGGGGAGCCTGGAGGGGTGGGGGAGGCTTGTTCTGATCCTTGGCTTCAGGTTGCCCCCTAAACCAAAGAAATGCAGCTGGCCGGGCGGGGGTGCCAAGATCTGGCTCTAATCCAGGGGCTTCAAGCCCTCACTGTCGGACTCCAGAAGCTCCATGAGACCGCCCTCAGTGCTGGCATCCTTCATTGCCACTCGCTCAGTCATTCAACAAACACTTGCCTACTATGTGCCAAACCTTGTGCTGCTACTGGATGGGCTGGGAACTTGATTCAGGGTGAGCAAGGGGGATGGGAGCTGAGCGCCCCTCCTGGCCACCCTCACCTCAGCCTAGGTCACCAGGGTATTTGACAGGGGTAGGTGGGTTGGGCATGGCCAGTCTCAGGTGGGATTTGGGCCCAGAATTGGCCAGCTTGGGACTGTTCTTTGCATGTGGGTGCTCAGGGCATGCTCAGGGCATCAGCCTGTGGCTGTGTCACATAGGCCTTGGGTTGTTGGGGTCCCAGGTTTTGCCCAGTTATTGGGAAAGTGCCTTGGTCTGGTGATGCCCGGGAGCTTGGTGGGTCCTGAGGCTGTAGGGCCCCCAAATTCCTCCTCTTGTATGTCTATCAAGGCTCAGCGTGAAGGATCGGCAAATAAATTTGTTGTGAAAGAATCCTGAAGGCTTGTCTGGTTCCTTCTTGCTCTTTTGGCCTCAGGGCACAACGGGAGTGTGTGAACTTAGAGACACATGGAGGTTCTAGGAGAATGAAGCTCACGGTAGCCCTTAGTCACCAGGGGGAGATGGAGGCGGTGGGTGAAGTCTGTAGGGATTAGGTAGACTTAGGTTTAATCCTCACTGTGCCATTTGCAGGTCATTGGGCTTCCCCTTCTCTAAGCCTGTTTGCTGCTTGGGAAAAAGGATGATGGCTATCACTACCCTTCAAAATAGGCTGGATGATCAATGGGATTAATGGTTGGGATTTGCAGCTAAGAGTCTGTGCAAAACCCAGTTAATGCAAGTCAAGCCACAGACTAGGAAAAAATCTTTGAAAATCACACATCTGATAACAGGAGTGGATCCTGCATATATGAAGAATTCTTAAGCCTCACTGACAAGGAAACCCCTCAACTTAAAAAGGAGCAAAGGATTTGGGCGGACATTTCGCCGTAAAGAATATACAGGATGGCGTAGAGATAAACACACGAAAGATGCTCAACATCCTTGGCCATCAGGTAAATGGGTGGAAAGATACCACTTCACACCTGCTAGAGGACTAAAATTAAGGAGACCGACCACACTAAGTGTTAGCAAGAACACAGAGCAACTGCAACTCTCATACATGGCAGGTGGGAATGTAAAATGGTGCAGCTGCTTTGGAAGACAGTCTGGCAGTTTCTTAAAAAGTAAAGTTAAGAGAGTCTGGCAGTTTCTTTAAAAATTACTGTATAACCTAGACATTCCACTCTTAGGAATTTGTCCAAGAGAAATTAAAATATGTGTCCATACAAAGACATGCACATGGATGTTCATAGCGGCTTTTAAATAATAACCTCAAACTGGAAACAACAAACGAATTTCCATCAAAAGGTGAATGGGGCCTTCCCTGGTGGTGCAGTGGTTAAGACTCCATGCTTCTGATGCAGGGGGCTTGGGTGTGCTCCCTGATAGGGGAACTAAGATCTCACATGCCACACAGTGTGGCCAAAAGAAAAAGAAACAAACTGAATGAATAGTGCTCAGTAATAAAAAGGGACAAACAATACCATGAATGAGCCTCAAATGCATCGTGATGGGGGAAGAAAGCTGTACCAGAAAGTATGCACATGGGATGATTCCCTTCATAAAAAATCATAGAAAAGGCAAATTCATCTATAGTAACATCTAGTCATGGGTACTTGGGGGGAGAGAGAGAGATGGGGGTGGGGTGGGAGGGATGGCAATGAAGTAGAAGAAAACTCCAGGTGATGGAGGCCTTAACCTTCCTGATTATGGTGACGGTTTCACGAGGCTATATACCAGTCATGTGTGTGTGTGTGCTAAGTTGCTTTGGTTGTGTCTGATTCTTTGTGACGCCGTGGACTGTAACCTGCCAGGCTCCTCTGTCCATGGGATTCTCCAGGCAAGAATACTGGAGTGGGTGACCATGCCCTTCTCCAGGGGATCTTCCCAACCCAGGGAACGAATCCCTGGGTCTCTTGAGTCTCCTGCATTGGCAATCGGATTCTTTACCACTGGGAAGCCCTACTGTGCGGTTACCTATATATCAATCACATTTCAATAAAGCTGTAAAACAAATTTAAATAAAAAAACTTGATAAAAAATGATCAAAAGATTTGAACAGACAGTTCACCAAAGAGAATAGATGTATGACAGTGTCCATATAAAAGAGAACATTAGAACACAGACATGCACAGAGAAAAGATCATGTGAGGCCACAGGGAGAAGATGGCCATCTACCGGGAATGGAGAGAGGCCTCAGCAGAAACAAGTGTGCTGTGGACACCTTGATGTCTTGCTGCCAGAGCTGTCAGAAAACAAATTTATGTTAAGTCACTATATCTATAGGACTGATGCTGAAGCTCCAATACTTCGGCCACCTGATGCGAAGAGCCAATTCACTGGAAAAAGACCCTGATGCTGAGAAAGATTGAAGGCAGGAGGAGAAGGGGACAACAGAGGATGAGATGATTGGATGGCATCACTAACTCAATGGACATGAGTTTGAGCAAGTTCTGGGAGTTGGTGATGGACAGGGAAGCCTGAAGTGCTGCAGCCCCTGGGGTCACAAAGAATCAGATATGACTGAGTGACTGAACTGTGTTCGGTGTTCAGACTGTGAATAGTGTTCTGCTAAGTCAGCCCTAGCAAACGAATACAACACTGTTGAGAGTGAGTAAAATAAAAATAACTCAAAATGTCAGGTGCTGGTAAGGATTTGGCACTGCTGGAATGCTCACGCACTGCTAGTGGAAGAGTTAGAAGACAGTAGTTTTATATAAAATTTAACATCACTGACCATATAACACAGCAATCCCATTTCCAAGTAAAGCAAAAACTCAAGTTCAAGCAAGAAAATTTATAGTGGCTGGTTTGGGTAATCAGCAAAACCTGGAAATATCCCAAATGCCCTTCAGCTGGTGAGTGGCTGAACATCATACAATGACTCCATCCCACAATAGAAAACTACTCAGCCAAGAAAAGGAACGGGCTTGTGACACATGCAGCAATGTGGATGAATCCCATATGCATTTGTTCACCGAAAGAAGTCAGACTCAGGCTACATCCTGTGTCGCTAAGCTGTGTCCAATTCTATGTGACTCCATATACTGTAGCCTTTCAGGGTCTTCTGTGCTTGGGATTTCCCAGGCAAGAATACTGGAGTGGGTTGCCATTTCCTTCTCCAGGGGATCTTCCTGACCCAGGGATCGAACCTGCGACTCTTGTGTCTCCTGAATCGGCAGGCAGATTCTTTACCACTGAGTCACCTGGGCAGCCCCATAGGATGCTATAGGAAAGGCAAAAGCATAGAGACAGAAAACAGATCGGTGAGTTCCAGGGTCTAGGAGTGGGAGGAGAGATTGTCTTCAAAGGGACCAGGGGCATTTCAGGGGGAGAGGGTGGCAGAACTGTTCTGATTCTTGATCATGGTCAAAACTCACAGGACCTATGCTGAGAATTCTACTTAACCCAAAAGAAAAGGAAAACTAGAATAGGCTCTGAAGCTTCTCAGACCTGTTCTTATCCTGTCTTTTCACCTTCAAGAATGCGTGGCTTTGGGCATGTGAACCCCCTTCTCAGACCCTCAGTTTCTTCCTAGGACTACCAGTAGGAGTCACCAGAGTTGGATCACAAAGCCAGCTCTGTAGGGTCCCCAGAGAGTCTGCTGTGCTCATCTAGCGCCTGCCGGGGGCTGGTAGTAAGCCAGCTCCCTGCAGTCCAGCACGAATGTTCTGGGATCTCATTTTATGAGAGAACAGATTGTACCAGAATAGCCTCTAGGCCTATTTTGGGAGGGGGATGGGCAAGCCACCGGCTGGCTGGGGGACGATTGGCTGGGCAAGCTGACTCTGCCATCTGGGGTAGTGCGGGAACTCCGAAGGCTGGCTCTCAAGTCCAGAGTAATTTTAGCAGCAGGAGTCAGGCTCCATAGTTTCTTTGGTCTTGAGAGAAAAGTTATTTTATTGCTATTACTATTATTCTGCATGTGCTCAGTTGCTCAGTCATGTCCAGCTCTTTGCAACCCTTTGGACTGTAGCCCACCAGGCTCCTCTGTCCTTGGGGATTCTCCAGGCAAGAACACTGGAGTGGGTTGCCATTTCCTGCTCCAGGGGATCTTCCCAACCCAAGGATCAAACCCACAGCTCCTGTGGCTCTTGCATTGGCAGGCAGGTTCTTTACCACTAGCACCACCTGGGAAGCTTCCATCACTATTATCATTATAAAATCCACAACATGGTATTATTATTATTGTAAAATGCACAACATGGTATTATTATTGTAAATAAACAACATGGTTTTATTATTATTGTAAAATACACATGGTGTCATTATTGTAAAAGACACAACATGTTTATTTTTTATTATTACTGTAAAATGCACAACATGGTATTATCATTATTGCAAAACACACAACATGAAATTTGCTATCTTAACCTTTTTTTTTTTTTTTTTGCTGCCCTGGGCAGTTTTGGGGATCTTACACCCTCAGTATGAAAGCCCAGGTCACAGGGAAATTCCCACCATCTTAATAATTTTTAAGTACACAGTTCAGTGGCATTAAGTACACACTCACGTTGTCATGCAACCATCGCCATAGTCCGTCTCCAGAACTTGCTCACCTTCTCACGCTGAAACTCTATCCTCGTTAAGCATGAACATCCCATTTCCCACCCCCAGCCCTGGCACCCACCGTTCTACTTTCTTTCTCTAAGACACCGGCTGTTCTAGGGGCCTCACAGAAGTGGGATCATACAGTACTTGTCCTTTGCTGACTGGCTTATTTTACTCAGCATGATGTCTTCGAGGTTCATCCGTGTTATAGCGTGGGTCAGAATTTCCTGCCTTTTTCAGGGCAAATATTATTCCTTTGTATGGACATACCTGGTGGCTCAGTAGTAAAGGATCCACCTGCAATACAGGAGACGTAGGAGACGTGGGTTCAATCCCTGGGTTGGGAAGATCCCCTGGAGCAGGAAATGGCGACCCACTCCAGCATTCTTGCCTGGAGAATCCCCAAGGACAGAGGAGCCTGGCTGGCTAGAGTCCATGGGGTCACATAGAATCAGACATGACTGAACACGCTCATGGACATATCACGTTTTACTTATCCACTCATCTGTTGACGAAAACTATGGGTGGCTTTTACCTTTTTCTTTTGTGAAAAAGCACTGCTGAAACATTGGTGGACAAATACCTCTTAGGTTTTTGTTGTTTAGTCGCTAAGTAGTATCCAACTCTTTGCAACCCCATAAACTGCAGCACGCCAGGCTTCCCTGTCCATCACCAACTCCCAATGCTTACTCAAAGTCATGTCCAAAGAATTGGTGACACCATCCAACCATCTCATCCTCTGTCGCCCCCTTCTCCTGCCTTCTGTCTTTCCCAGCATCAGGGTTTTTTTTCCAATGAGTTGGCTCCTTGGATCAGGTGGCCAAAGTATTGTAGCTTCAGCATCAGTCCTTCCAAAGAATATTCAGGGTTGATTTCCTTTTGGATTGACTGGCTTGATCTCCTTGCAGTCCAAGGGATTCTCAAGAGTGCTCTCCAGCGCCACAGTTTGAAAGCATCAATTCCTCAGCGCTCAGTCTTCTTTATGGTCCAACTCTCACATCGGTACATGACCACTGGAAAAATCAAAGCTTTGACTAATATGGACCCTTGTCAGCAAAGTGATGTTTCTTTGAGACCCTGCTTTCCTTTAAGAGGGAGATTGTTGTAGCGAAGATGATGGGGTGGATGCAAAGCCACTGGGTACCGGAATCCAGTTCTACAAAGAAAGAGAACAGTGACCACATTACAAGGCCTTTATTTCTTGGTACCACATCTTTTGGCTAGAAACGTACATGCCTTTTGTTGGGGGAGGGTGGTCATTGCAGGTGTATGAACTTCCTGTGGCTACTCTAACAAATTACCACAAACTTGGTCACTTGGAACAACAAGAAATTATTCTCTCACAGTTCTGGAAGCCAGAAATCTGAAGTCTGGGCGTGCTCTTTCTGAGGGCTCTAGGGGAAGATGCTCTTTGCCTCTCCCAGCTTCTGTGGCTCCTTTACTTGCCGCTGCCATCACTCATATCTCTGTCTCCATCTTTACCTGGTCTTTTGTCTCTCTCTTTCCCTTTCTTTTTTTAAGGACACTGCCCAATACAGCAGTATAGTCAAAGATCATTGATCATAGATCAGCATGAAGAGTATAATAACAATCAAAAAGCCGGAAATAGTACAAGAATTACCAAAACGTGACAGAGACATGAAGTGAGCAAATGCTGTTGTTAAAATGGTGCCGCCCAACTTGCTCAAAACAAGGTCGCCACAGGTCTTCAATTTGTAAAAACAACACTCGGCCACACAGAGTATGTTGTACTTTTCCCCAGTAGGGAGAAACCTGCAAAATCTTGTCTGTCAAACCATGAAGTGATACCTCTACCCACTCTTCACCTAAGAAAGGGAAAGAGGAATCAAAAGAATATTTATCAGGCAAACTACATTAGATGTTTGTACCTCCAACAGATGTTAGGTGGGATGAACAGGGGTTCAGTCTCGGAGAAACTGATTAAAACTGTGACCTGAAACAAATGAATTTATCTCTTTTTTTAGAAAAAATTGTTATTATTTTTATTTAATGCTTAAAGTTTTAAATAATTTTTGGCTGCCCTGGGTCTGCACTGCTTTGGGCAGGCTTACTCTAGTTGTGGCAGTTTGGGGCCACTCTCTAGCTGCAGTGTGCGGGCTTCTCACTGCAGCTTCTCTTGTTGCAGAGCACAGGCTCTAGAACATGAGGGCTTCAGTAGCTTCAGCAGTCAGCCTCAGTAGTTGTGGCTCATGGGCTTAGTTGGTCCACTGCATGTGGGATCTTTCCAGACCAGGGGTCAAACCTGTGTCCCCTGTATTGGCAGGTGGATTCTTATCCACTGCACCACCAGAAGTGTCCCTCTTGAAATTCAAGCATCTTGCCTCTACAATGGGCTATATTAAGAATTGACTAAGGGTGTTGAGGCTGTGGTCTCATCCTAAGGCTTGACTGGGGAAGAATCTGCTTTCCGAGTCCACATGGTTGTTGGCAGAGTTTTGCTTCTTGTGGTCTGTTGGACTGAGGACCTCAGTTTTTTACTGGCTGTTGGCAGGAAGTTGCCCTCAGTTTCTCAGCCATGACAGCCTCTTCAGTCCAGCAAAATTCATCAAAGCCAGCACCTTTCCTGTTAGCAAAATGGAAGTTGCAGTTTTTTTTTTTTTAATTGAGGTGAAATTCACATAACATAGTGGTTGGTTAGTTTTAACTAACCACTTTAAAGTAAGTAGTTCAGTGGCAGTACAATCACAATACTTTATACCCATAATTTCTATTTAGTTGCAAGACATTTTCATCCCCCAAAAGGAAACCTCATGCCCATTAGCAGTCATTCCCCATACCTAATTCTGCAGCCTCAGGCAACCACCAATCTGTTTTCGGTCTCCATGGATTTGCCTGTTTTATAAATGGAATCACACAATATGTGCCCTTTTGTGTCTGGTCTCTTTCATTTGCTGCTGCTAAGTCGCTTCAGTCGTGTCTGACTCTGTGTGACCCCATAGACAGCAGCCCACCAGGCTCCCCTGTCCCTGGGATTCTCCAGGCAAGAACACTGGAGTGGGTTGCCATTTCCTTCTCCAATGCATGAAAGTGAAAAGTGAAAGTGAAGTCGCTCAGTCATGTCCAACTCCTGGCGACCCCATGGACTGTAGCCTACCAGGCTCCTCCGTCCATGGGATTTTCCAGGCAAGAGTGCTGGATGATCTTTAAGACTCTAAATCCCCAAATCTGATAATTAATAGAAAAAATGAGCAGTACAATTAACTAGGTAAAACCAAAGCAGTTTGTATCAAACTCTGTGCCACCCCACAAAGGGACATCTCACTATCCCTCAAGTATTCACATTTCCTCAATAAAAATCTACCATAATTAGGTTGGGCTGCTATAACAAATTATCACAGACTGGGCTCGTTAAGCAATGTTTATTTCTTACAGTTCTGGAGGCTGGGAAGTGCAAGATCAGGTTGTCAGCACATCCACTGTCTAGTGGGCGCTCTTCCTAGTTTGTGAATAGCTGTGTTCTTGTATTTTCACAGGGCAAAGAGGGAACCACTTTCATGTCCTCTGCCTGCCTCTTGTTTGTAGAAAAAACTTAGTCTTCTAGGCCTTCACCAAGTTCCAAATAACACATTTGAATCAGAAAAGCGAGAAAATGCAGAACCAAAGAAAAACAGTCAAGCAAGACAAGATAATGATGTGTTCTCAGTTGCTCAGTCCTGTCTGACTCTCTGTGACCCTATGGACTGTAGCCCATCAGGCTCCTCTCTCCATGGGATTTTCAAGGCAAGAATACTAGAGTGGATTGCCATTTCCTTCTCCAGGGGATCTTCCCAACCCAGGGATCAAACCCGTGTCTCTTGTGTCTCCTGCATTGGCAGGTGGATTCTTTACCTCTGCACCACCTGGGAAGGCCAAAACAAGTCAAAGACTTTCAGTTCATCCTTCAGTTCAGTTCAGTCGCTCAGTCGTGTCCAACTCTCTGTGACCCCATGAATCGCAGCACTCCAGGCCTCCCTGTCCATCATCAACTCCCGGAGTTCACTCAGACTCACGTCCATCGAGTCCGTGATGCCATCCAGCCATCTCATCCTCCGTCATCCCCTTCTCCTCCTGCCCCCAATCCCTCCCAGCATCAGAGTCTTTTCCAATGAGTCAACTCTTCGCATGAGGTGGCCAAAGGACTGGAGTTTCAGCTTTAGCATCATTCCTTCCAAAGAAATCCCAGGGCTGATCTCTTTCAGAATGGACCAGTTGGATCTCCTTGCAGTCCAAGGGACTCTCAAGAGTCTCGATAGTATCCTGAGCCATATTCTTGAGCTATTTTGCAGATACTGAAACCCCCATTCAGGAGGAAGGTGTTAACTGTATGTTGACCCCAAACATAGACCCACAGATCAGTTGGAACCAGAAGGTTGATCATGTTGACTCGTGAGTATTTCACCATCAGTCACTCAGAGGAATGCCTGTGAACTGATCATGTACCCTGAAAACCTCTCCCTCATCCCGTCCTTAAAAACCTTTCCCTGAAAGACATTGGGGAGTTTGGGTCTTTTGAGCATTAGCTGCCCAGATTCCTCACTTGGTGACTGCAATAAACACAGTACTTTCCTTTGACATAACTTGGTGTCAGTAGACTGACTACACTGTGTGCTGGTGAGCATACTCAAGTGTGGTTTGGTAATAACCCCCCCACACAGAAAAAAAACACAAATGAAGAGAATTCTGAAGATGAGATGCAAAATCATGCTTGGAACATAACTAGGGGAGGGTGCAGGAATCTTTCAAGCATTGGAAACGTTCTATTTCTTAAGCTCGTTTAGAGTCACCTGATTTTGTACAACCCCTGAACTAAGAATGGATTTTACATTTGATTAATGACAGGAGTGGGGAGAGAGGACAATTGTCTCATGCCATGTGAAAATCATGTGAAATTCAAATTTCATGTGCCCAGAAATAAAACCTTATTGGCACACATTCATGACCATCCGTTTGTGTATTGTTTGTGGCTGCTTTCAAAGAACAATGATAGAGCTGACTAGTTGAGCCATAGGCTGATCTGCAAAACTGAAAACATTTACTCTCTGGACTTCAAGAAAGTGTCCATTATGTTATTTGTTATATCTAAATGTGTTGTATCTTATATGTCATATGGAACCTCTCCAGACGATGCAGTTTCTTGAACATGCTATGCTCTCTCTCAGAGCATTTGCACGTGCCACCCTCAAGGAGAGAATACCTCTTTGTTTATTCTAGCTTCTGGTGGCTCCATTCCTCCGCTGGGGCTGCTCTACTCCAATCCCTGCCTCCATCATCATATCGACTGCTCCTCTGTGTTCGTATATTCTCGTCTTTCTCCTACAAAGATACTTGTCATTGGATTTAGAGGCCATCTGGGTAATCCAGGATGTTCTCCTCTTGAGATCCGTAACTTAATTACATCTGCAAAGACTCTTTTGCCAACTTTAGGGTCACATTCACCTGTTCTGGCAGTTAGGGCAGGAATATATCTTTCTGGCAGTCCCCATTCAACCCAATAGGCTTGGTTACATTGAAATTTTGGGTTTGTCCGAATGGACCTCCTATGAACATGGTAGCATTGGTCCCTTGGAAAATATCAGTTTCCTGAATTATGCAGAGGTTGTCGTGCTTTCTTCTTCAACAACAGAAAGCTACATTCATTAAGATCACCACCATTCTGTTGCAAGAAAAAAAGCCTTTTAAAAGTGTCAGGAAGTGGTAGACATGGGATTTCCAAAATTTTGATTTCCCTTGAAAGCTTATATCTTACCATTGGCAACAGCACTGACAGTTGTTTTCCTTGAAGTAACAGGCTCCTTTTGTTCATTTTTGAGGAAAAGTCTGCCAAACAGCCAAGTCTGAATCATACTTTGTCAGATATTTCAAATAAAAATGGTGTTCCCTGAAAAAGGATGCCAGCTGGATGCCAAAATGTGTTCAAGTGCTTTTCTTTTGGAGATGATCATCGAACTTCATGCTCAATAGGAGGGCTTTATGTGTATTTCCCATTTGTCACACAAAATATTAAAAAGACATGGACTCACCTATTGTGTGGTGAATTGTGTCCCCCTAAAAGGTGTATAGAAGTCCCTAACCTTCAGTATCTAAGAAAGTGACCTTATTTAGAGATAGGGTCTTTGCAGATGTCATTAAAATGAAACCACCAGGCTGGGCCCTAATCCAGTAAGACTGGTGTCCTTACAGGAAGAGGAAAGCTACATTTAATGTCTGAACTCAGACATTAAAGAGGAAAAGGCAAGGTGACGATGGAGCCAGGAACTGGAGTGATGTGTGTGCAAGTTGTGTGTGTCCCAGTGATGTGACGCAAGTGATGTGTGAAGTGGGTCACAAGGACTGAGCCATCACAGATGCTGGCAAAGACAAGGAAGACTTTCCCTACAGCCTTGGGAGAAAGTGTGGCCCCTGCAAATGCCTTGGTTTTGGCTTTCTGTCCTCCAGAAGCCTGAGGGAATAAGCCTGTGTTATTCTAAGTCCTCCAGGCAGGCCCAGGACACTAATCCATCATCCAAATATGCTGAGAAGATAGAGACTGATGGAAAAGAAAGGGAAAGTGTTAGTCAGTCAAAGAGTCTGACCCTTTGCCATGCCACGGACTGCAGCCCATCAGGCTCCTCTCTCCAAGGAATCCTCCAGGCAAGAATACTGGTGTGGGTAGCTATTCCTTCCTCCAGGGAATCTTCCTGACCCAGGGATCAAACCTGGGTTTCCTGCATTGCAGGCAGACTCTTTAACATCTGACCTACCAGGGAAGCCCATGATTCTGTTTATGTGACATTCTCTAAAAGAACTTATCTTTTAAAAAAATGTAATGTGGACCATTTTTAAAGTCTTTATTGAATGTGTTACCTTATTACATCTGTTATTTACGTTCTGGTTTTCTGGCCATGAGGCACGTCAGATCTTAATTGCCTGACCAGGGATCTGAACCCACTCTCCCTACATTGAAAAGTGAAGTCTTAAGCCCCAGAATGCCAGGGAAGTCTCCAAGAGAACTTACCTTGACAGAGAAATGGGAACATGCCAGGAGCTTGGGAGGGCTGTCCAAACAGACAGCCTAAGGGAGTTTCTTGTTGTTCAGTTGTTCAGTTGTGTCCAACTCTTTGTGACCCCATGGGCTGCAGCACACTAGGCTTCCCTGTCCATCACCAACTCCCAGAGCTTTCTCAAACTGGTGTCCATTGAACTGATGATGCCATCGACCATCTCATCCTCTGTTGTCCCTTTCTCCTCCCGCTTTCAATCTTTCCCAGAATCACGGTCTTTTCCAATGAGTCAGCTCTTCACATCAGGTGGCTAAATGGAGCTTCAGCATCAATCCTTCCAATGAATGAATATTCAGGGCTGATTTCCTTTGCGATTAACTTGTTTGATCTCCTTGCTCTCCAAGGGACTCTCATGAGTCTTATCCAACACCGCAGTTTGAAGGCATCAATTCTTTGGCCCTCAGCCTTCTTTATGGTCCAACTCTCCCACCCATATATGACTACTAGAAAAACCATAGCTTTGACTATACAGACCTTAGTCAGCAAAGTAATGTCTCTGCTTTTTAAAATGCTGTCTAGGTTTGTCATAGCTTTTCTTCCAAGGAGCAAGCATCTTTTAATTTCATGGCTGAGGTCACTGTCTGCAGTGATTTTGGAGCCCAAGAAAATAAAGCCTGTCACTGTTTCCATTGTTTCCCCATCTCTTTGCTATGAAGTGGCAAAGATGGGACCGGATGCCATGATCTTTGTTTTTTGAATGTTGAGTTTTAAGCCAGCTTTTTCACTCTCCTCTTTAACCCTTGTCAAGAGGCTCTTTAGTTCTTCACTTTCTGCCAAGGAGTTTAAGGGGATGATAAAGCTAGTTGGGTCAGTATCCTGATTGTGGTCATGGTAATATTAACATGCACATGCGCCAAAGTCTGCTAACCTGCACATGGAAGAGTCAATTCAACCATACATGAATTATAAAATAGTATGAGAAAGTGAATGAGGAGGAAAATATACTCAAGGGTTGAAATTTTCTTAATAATTTTTACTGTTTCACCAAGCTTCAGACATAAAATCAAGTGACTATGGCTCCCCCCAACCCCTTTTTCTGCACAGGTGCTGTGATGAGCAGTATCACGACTTCCAGTACATTTGGTGCTGTTGCTGATTTCTGCTAAGGCACCAGCAGGATGCCTGAGTACCTTTAGGGTAAATGCCAGCTGAGAGAATAAGGCAAATGATGTAGCATTAACGTCATGGTCAGGGGTCTGACATTGTGGGTCCTGGAAAGAATCTGGGGGACCTCAGGGGTGTGCTGGACACATTTGGAGAAGTGATTTCTAGCACCCGGGAGGCATGGATAACCTTCCCATTTTACAGATGAGGAAACTAACATTTGGAGAGGTGAAGTCATTTGCCCAGAGAGACAGGAAAAGTCTTAAACACCGGACTTCTGGACACAGAGTAGGTGCAACTGTCCAGGGAGCTGGACAGTCTAGTGCTTGTAAAACTTAGGAGCATGGAGGCCTTGAATAATTTAGGACAGCTAAATTATATTTAGTATCATTAGTATAACAGTACACTATGATATAGTCTAGGTTTACACAGAGAAGGTAATGGCACCCCACTCCAGTACTCTTGCCTGCAAAATCCCATGGACGGAGGAGCCTGGTAGGCTGCAGTCCATGAGGTCGCAAAGAGTCGGACACGAGTGAGCAACTTCACTTTCCCTTTTCACTTTCATGCATTGGAGAAGGAAATGGCAACCCACTCCAGTGTTCTTGCCTGAAGAATCCCAGGGGCAGTGGAGCCTGGTGGGCTGCCGTCTATGGGGTCGCACAGAGTCAGACACAACTGAAGCAACTTAGCAGCAGCAGCAGCATAAATAGCACAAGTACATTAATGTACTGTGAAAAAGTGAAAGTGTTAGTTGCTCTGATCTTCCTGACCTAGGAGCGAACCTGGGTTTCCTGCATTGCAGGCAGATTCTTTACCATCTGAGCCACCAGAGAAGCCCACTAATGTATTGTATGCCATTTAATTTACTATGTACTATAACAGCATATAATAAATTAATATACTATATATAATTTGATTATGTACTATAATAGCATATGGTGAACATAGTATATGTCATTTAATTTGCTATGTGCTATCACGCAGCACACAAAAATATATGTGATTTAATTCCTACACACTATAGCATAACATACAGTAAATTAATATGCTGTAAGTAATTTACTAAAATGTATGCATTCATCATATATAACATGTTATGTGTGGGTGAGTGCTAAATCATTTCAGTAGTGTCCGACTCTGTGCGACCCTATGGAGTGTAACCTGTCAGGCTCCTCTGGCCATGGGACTCTTCAGGAAAAAATACTGGAGTGGGTTGCTATGCCCTTCTCCGGGGGATCTTCCCAACCCCAGGGATCAAACCCATGTCTCTTACGTCTGTTGCATTGGCAGGTGGTTTCTTTACCACTTGCATCACCAGGGAAGCCCATAACACACTATATACAGAGTAATAAATACATATATTTCTAAAAAAAAAAATGTAACCTCATTACAGAACATCTGGAGAAAGAAAAATAACCCTTAATTCCAGATGCAGGTTGTATTTTAGTTTATTTCTTGTCATTCCCGCCCCCTCCCCCCGCCCTTGTACTTCTAGCTGTTTCTTTTAAAAAAAAAAAACAAACCAAAAAAAACACATAATATCTACCAAATTCTACCTCCACTTCTGGACCTGGCTCTTTTCACCCAATATTTAATCCTAAGATGTTGTCCACGATGCTACACAGCTGCACTGTCCAATTTGGTAGCTGACAGCCATTTAAATTTAAATGGATGACACTTGCATAAAACTGACAGTTTCCTTTCTCCATGGAACTAACTCCGTTTCAAGCACTGAATCGCCATGTGTGGTAGGTGTCTGCCCGTATTGGGGAGCACAGAGAATATTTCCATCATCTCAGGAAATTCTATGGGGGCAGCACTGCTCCACAAGCTTTCTAACCAGCATTTTTAACTTTTTTTTTTTTTTTGGCTGCAGAGGATGGAGGATCTTAGTTCCCTGACCAGGGATGGAATCCGTGTTCCTTGGAGTGGAAGTACAGAGTCTTAAATATACTGGGCCTCCAGGGAAGTCCCCTATCTGGCATTTTAAAATAAAGACTATCTCTGTGATAAAAGATGCAAAGATTTCAAAGGGTAAGCAGTGTTCGTGTCTCCTCCCCCATCCCCAACTTCTGTCTCTCTCCCCAGACACCACCATGGCCTCTTGCTATCCTCCCTTTAAAAAATATTCTTTCCCTATGTGAGCATGTGAGGGCTTCCCTAGTGGCTCTGTCAGTAAAGAATCTGCCTGCAATGCATGAGAGCTGGGTTTGATCTCTGGGTCCGGAAGATCCCCTGGAGGAGGGCATGGCAACCCACTCCAGTATTCTTGCCTGGGAAATCCCATGGACAGAGGAGTCTGGCGGGCTATAGTCCCTGGGGTCACAAAGAGTCAGACAAGATTGAGCGACTAAGCACAGCATATGTTAGCATGCATACATATATATGTCCCCATCTTCTCTATATATATTTTTAAATTTTGTTTTGGCTGTGCTGGGCACGCAGGCTTTGTTGCGGCATGGGGCTTCTCTAATTGTAACACACGGGCTTAGTTGTCCTGTGACACGTGGGATCTTAGTTCCCTGGTTAGGGATTGAACCCACATGCCCTGCATTGAAAAGCAGGTTCTTAACCACCGGACCACCACAAGTCCCCACATCTTCTTTTTGAAAAATACCTGCTGTTTTATACCTTGTTTTCCCCACTATGTCTATTGAGAATTGTTCCTTGTTAGTCGCTAGGAGTTGGACAGGACTGAGTGACTTCACTTTCACTTTTCACTTTCATGCACTGGAGAAGGAAATGGCAACCTACTCCAGTGTTCTTGCCTGGAGAATCCCAGGGACGGGGGAGACATGTGGGCTGCCGTCTCTGGGGTCACACAGAGTCGGACACAACTGAAGCGACTTAGCAGCAGCAGTACTATGAAAGCTGTAGGTGAGGATGTTTCCTTGTCTCCTCCAGCTTCTTGGGGTGTCAGTATTCCCTGGGCTGTGACTGCATCACTCCAGTCTTTGTCTCTGTCTTCACTGGGCCTTCTCCTCTTTCAGTTCAGTTCAGTTCACTTCAGTCGCTCAGTCGTGTCTGACTCTTTGCGACCCCATGAGTCGCAGCACGCCAGGCCTCCCTGTCCATCACCAACTCCCGGAGTTCACTCAGACTCACGTCTATCGAGTCAGCGATGCCACCCAGCCATCTCATCTTCTGTCGTCCCCTTCTCCTCCTGCCCCCAATCCCTCCCAGCATCAGAGTCTTTTCCAGTGAGTCAACTCTTCGAATGAGGTGGTCAAAGGACTGGAGTTTCAGCTTTAGCATCATTCCCTCCAAAGAAATTCCAGGGCTGATCTCCTTCAGAATGGACTGGTTGGATCTCCATGCAGCCCAAGGGACTCTCAAGAGTCTTCTCCAACACCACAGTTCAAAAGCATCAATTCTTCGGTGCTCAGCTTTCTTCACAGTCCAACTCTCACATCCATACATGACCACAGGAAAAACCATAGCCTTGACTAGATGGACCTTTGTTGGCCAAGTAATGTCTCTGCTTTTGAATATGCTATCTAGGTTGGTCATAACTTTTCTTCCAAGGAGTAAGCGTCTTTTAATCCGTCTCGAATTCCATTCTGCCCTTCTCTCTTTAAAAAAAAAAAAAAATTTTTTTTAAATCTAGTTGCAAAGAACAGAGGCTCCTCTCTGGTTGTGGGGCATGGGCTTCTCATTGAGGTGGCTTCTCTAGCTGTGGAGCACAAGCTAGGGCACACGGGCTCAGTACTGGCAGCTCCCAGGCGCTAGAGCATGGGCTCAGTAGTTGTGGCACTGGGGCTCAGTTGCTCACAGCATGTGGAATCTTCCTGGACCAGGGATCAAACTTGTATCCCCTGCATTGGCAGGCAGATTCCTATCCTCTGCGCTAACAGGGAAGTCCTTTGCCTTTCTCTTATAAGGACATGTACTGGATTTAGAGCCCATCCTAACATCGGAGCTGATCTCATTCAAGATTCTTAATTATGTCTGCAAAGAGCCTTTTCTCAAATAAGGTCACAGTCACATGTTCCAGGGGTGAGGACTTGGACACACCTTTTTTGGGGGGGTTCTATTCAGTCCTCTACCATGAGTCTATGATACATAGAGTGACTGATGAGGTCAAAGAGACAGGTAGGGTCTTTTTTTAAGAAGACTAGATTTTACTCTAAATGTTGGGGAAAGAGACTAAATAGTTTTCAACCGGAGATGCCACCAGCCGGCTGAGACAGGGAAAACAAACTTCAGTGGATCAAGCTGGAGACAGGAAGATGAGCGGAGAGGCGATGGTAGAGCCTGGACTGGGTGGGAGGCTCCTGAAGGGTCGAACTGGGGACAAACAGGAGGAATTGAGAATAACTCTGGGTTTGGGGCCTGAACAACTGAGTGAATGAATGACCATTAATGAGATGGAGAATACTGGGGGCCAGTCAGATGGGCCAGGAGGGAGGTATTGGTCATCACCCCCATACTGTAGCTGAGTCTCAGAGAAGGAAGGGCTTGGCCAAAGTCATGCATGCATGTTTAGTCACTCAGTCTTGTCCCATTCTCTGCAATCTTTTGGACTGTAGTCCACCAGGCTCCATGGGATTTCCCAGGCAAGAAAACTGTAGGGGTTGCCATTTCCTCCTGCAAGGTATCTTCCTGACCCAGGGATTGAACCTGTGTCTCCAATGTCTCCTGCACTGCAAGCAGGTTCTTTACCCACTAAGTCATATATATATACACACACACACACACACATATATATATATCACTAACTGAATTAACCACCTAGTGTGTGTCCTCCAAACCCATGTATGGTGGCTTGAATTGTGTCTCTTCATAGAGATGTTTGATTCAAGTCCTAATCTTTGTTACCTGTAACTATGATCTGACTTGGAAATGGGGTCTTTGCAGATGTTAATCAAGTTAAGAAGCGGTCATAACTGGATTAGGGTAGATGATGTCCTTGTAAGGGAAGGGAAAGCTGGACACAGGCGCATAGGAAGGACATCATGTGATGATGGAGGCAGAGCTTGGGTGATGTAGCCCCAAGCCAAGGGATGCCGTGGAAGCTGGAAGAGGCAAGGAAGGACTTCCAGCATCTCGAACTGGAAAAGAATAGATTTCTGAGAATGTTCATGGTGGCCCAGTGGCTAAGACTGTGCACTCCCAATGCAAGGGGTCTGGGTTTGATCCCTGGTCAGGGAACTAGCTCCCACATGCAACTAAAGGTCTGGCATGACCCTGCACGCTGTGACTGAGACCCAGTGCAACCAAGTTAATTGAATAAATAATAAATATATTTTTAAAAAAGGAATAGATTTATGTTGTTTTAAGCCACCTTGTCTGTGGGACTTTGTTATAACAGCCCCAGCAATCCAGTTCACCAAGCTTTGTCCAGGGGGCTCCACCATGGTGTGACCTGGAGCAGCGAGCTCCACGGCTCAGCCTGCTGGCACTGTGACAACCAATATGACAGAATGTAGAGGCAGAAAGCCCAAGAACAAGGTGCTGATCAGATTTGGTGCCTGGTGATACCCCAGTTCCTGACTTGCAGACAGTTGCCTTTTTGCTGTGTTCTCACATGACCTTTCTTCTCTGTCTTTCTCTTAGAAGGACACTGATCTTATCATGAGGGGCCTACACTTTTGACCCAATCACCTCCCAAAGGCTCCTAGTCACCTCCAAACACTATCACAAGACAGGTAATTTTATGTGTCAACTCAGCTGGTTGGAGGGATGGCCCAGGTAGCTGGAGAAAGGGGTGTGTCCATGAAGGTGTTTTCAGAAGAGATGAGCATCTGAACTGGTGAACTGAGTAAAGCAGATGGCCTTTGACAACACATTTGCGTCTTTCCAATCAGCTGAGGCCTTGTTCAGGTCAGTTCAGTTGTTCAGTCATGTCTGAAGCTTTGTGACCCCATGGACTGCAACATGCCAGGCTTCCCTGTCCATCACCAACTCCTAGAGCTTGCTCAAACTCATGTCCATCGAGTTGGTGATGCCATCCAACCATCTCATCCTCTGTCGTCACTTCTCCTCCTGCCTTTCAATCTTTCCCAGAATCAGGGTCTTTTCCAATGAATTGGTTCATCACATCAGATGACCAAAGTATTGGAGTTTCAGCTTCAGGATCAGTCCTTCCAATGAATATTCAGGACTGATCCCCTTTAGGTTGGACTGGCTGGACCTCCTTGCCATCCAAGGGACTCTCAAGAGTCTTCTCCAACACTACAGTTCAAAAGCTTCAATTCTTCGGCGCTTAGTTTTCTTTATATTCCAACTCTCACATCCATACATGACCACTGGAAAAACCATAGCTTTGACTAGATGGACCTTTGTTGGCAGAGTAATGTCTCTGCTTTTTAATATGCTATCTAGGTTGGTCATAGCTTTTCTTCCAAGGAGTGTGCATCTTTTAATTTCATAGCTGCAGTCACCATCTGCAGTGATTTTGGAGCCCCCCAAAATAAAATCTCTCACTATTTCCATTGTTTCCCCATCTATTTGCCATGAAATGATGAGACCGGATGCTATGATCTTAGTTTTCTGAGTGCTGAGTTTTAAGTCTACTTTTTCACTCTCCTTTTTCACTTTAAGTAGAGCAAAAAAATAGGAAGGGCAAATTCACTCTCCCTGCTTGAACTGAAATATCCATATTTTCCTGCCCTTAGACATTAGTACATCTGACTTTTTTTTTTTTTCATTTGCCACATCCTGCAGCATGTGGAATCTTACTTCCCTGACTAGGGATTCAACCTGTGCCCCTTGCATTGGTAGGAAGTATGGAGTCAACCACTGGGCCACTAGGGAAGTTTCTGATTCTTGAATAATTTGTTATGACAGCCTCAGAAAACTAATATGCCCACTGAACAAAATCCTAAAAGGACCTTCCCTCCACACCATGACCCTGGAACAGAATTGCAACTAGATAAGTGAATGACAGGCCTGTTCTGTCTGAATGCACACATGGGCACTTGTCAGTTGGCAGTCACACATTTTTTTTTTTTAAACCAAACATTCCAGACTGTTTCCTGAAGGGATGCACATTTTTCAAAACCCTATAAAGCAAAGGCTTTTGTTTGTGTATCTTTCAGATTTTTTAACATTACAAAAGTAGTACAATGTGGATAAGTGAATCACTTTGCTGGGAGCCCAAAATAAGAAATCTAAAACAATTAAAAAGGAAAAATGAAAACTACAGGGAATTCCTTGGTGGTCCAGTAGTTAGGACTCTGCACTTTCACTGCCGAGAGTGTGGATTCAATCCCTCACTGGGGAACTAAGATCCCACAAGCTGCATGGTGTGGCCAAAAATGTAAAATGAAATGACATAATATAACGTCACACAAAATAAAAAGAATCTGTTATGTAAAAAGGACTTCCCTGGTTGTCAGGAAGCATTTAACAGGAGGCTTCCTGTGTGCTGTTTTGAATCTGTCAGGAATCCTCTGCTCCTTATTAATTCCTGAATATTCAGGAATTAAGAGGAGAGGCAAGCCTCTCCAGGGACTGAGGAATCCAGGCATTTCCTTCATTAGCATTTCTATATGGTGATAAATACCCTCCTCTTTCTTGTGAACCATACGGTAAAAGTGATTGTTTACAAATCTCTCTCTTTAATATGGATCGCCTATGTTTTGTAAGTCTTGAATTTTAATTTTTATCTTTGCTGAGAATAACTACTTTGTAAGACAGTATATATGCCCACATCATGTTGATTAAAACACCTTTGCTCCATCAGAGCTCTGGTCCCTGTGTCTGTCTTTCTCTCTCTCTCTCTCCCTCTCCCTCCCTCTCTTTTTCAGGCTGATCCCCTGGAGCGCAGAGGTTCTCTGAGTTCACTTTCCTGCCTGGGCTTCTAAGACCCTCTCGAGAAGGTGCTCTTTGCCTTCACCCCATCGAGAGGGCGTCTGAGGCCTCCGTGAACAGAGCAAGCCCCGTGCAGGGGCTTCATTGGCTTTCTGTGTAAACCAAGGAATATCAGCCTCTTTCTCTCCTTTACTTTCTTATCATCGACTCCAGACCACCAAGTTCCGGTCAATTAAAGGACCTCAACAAGTGGCACCCAGAACAGGGACTTGGTACACATAGGCAGATTCTCGGACGGAGTGACCCCAGGGCCTATTGAGGCCGGTAAGTACTAAGACATGGGTAAAAAGGCTGGAAAGCCCCATCACTTTTCTACTTTACTTCATCACTTATTTAAAGTTCAGGGATCTAACGAAATGCATGCTGATTTTTTAGCTAGATTAGCAACTGCTATTTCCCGTACTGTAATTGGAGAAGAAGCCAAAAGGCAACTAGAGAAATTACTTGCTTATGAAAATGCAAATCAGGAATGTCAAAAAGCTATAGCTCCAATTCGTGAGATAGGGACGATTATTGATTATTTGAAGGCTTGTCGCGATCTAGGATTAGACACTCAAAAGATGCAAATGGTAGCTGAAACAATCGCTGCTGCCTTAAGAAAGGGAAATAAAGGATGCTTTACATGTGGAAATAAGAACCATTTAAAAAGGGACGGCCTTAAGAAAGCTAAAAAAAAAAAAGAAAAGAAAAAATATATAAAAATAAAAAACCTCCAAAAATCTGCCCTCACTACCATTGAGGAATGCATTGGGCCAAAGATTGTAAGTACATTGAAAGAAAACCTATTCCGGAAGACTCCAAGCAGGGACCCCCAGGTCCCCTTCAACAAAAACCTGGGGCAAATTCCATCTTTTACCTGAAACCCTCAACATCTGGCAGTGCTGCCATCAATACACCAGCTTTGTTCTTAGAATGAGCTCTATTTAAATTCAAATTCTCATGAACTGAAAAATATTAAATATGTATAATGTTTATTTAAATACAAATATAATTTAAATGTAATTGTTTGCTAATCTAATTAAGACATGTCTTAAGTCATCAACATTATATAATACTTTTATTATGCCTAGGTTTAAGGTAAACTAAATTTGTCAACAAAATATATATATATATATATAAATGCATAAATGAGATAAAAACTTTTAGATAAACTCTATTAAAAATAATTATATTTTTAATAGAATAATCTATTATTATAATCTAAAATAATCTCTTAAGGTTGGGATAACTTAAATTTCTAGAGTTGTAGTAAACTAAATAATAAAAGTTTATTAAATAGCTAGGTCATTTCCAAATAAAATAAGATTTTAAAACATTAATTAGTAAACATTAACTTCCTCTTACAAAAAGTTTTTCTTACAGAAAAACTAAAGAGATTTTAAAATATTAATAAATATATAATGTATTCAGTTCAGTTCAGTGGCTCAGTCATGTCTGACTCTTTGCGACCTCAAGAATCGCAGCACGCCAGGCCTCCCTGTCCATCACCAACTCCCAGAGTTCACCCAGACTCTCACATCCATTGAGTCAGTGATGCCATCCAGCCATCTCATCCTCTGTCGTCCCCTTCTCCTCCAGCCCCAATCCTTCCCAGCATCAGAGTCTCTTCTAATGAGTCAACTCCTCGCATGAGGTGGCCAAAGGACTGGAGTTTCAGCTTTAGCATCATTCCTTCCAAAGAAATCCCAGGGCTGATCTCCTTCAGAATGGACTGGTTGGATCTCCATGCAGCCCAAGGGACTCTCAAGAGTCTTCTCCAACACCACAGTTCAAAAGCATCAATTCTTCGGCACTCAGCCTTCTTCACAGTCCAACTCTCACATCCATACATGACCACAGGAAAAACCATAGCCTTGACTAGATGGACCTTTGTTGGCCAAGTAATGTCTGTGCTTTTTAATATGCTATCTAGGTTGGTCATAACTTTTCTTCCAAAGAGTAAGCATCTTTTAATCTCATGGCTGCAGTCACCATCTGCAGTGATTTTGGAGCCCCCAAAATAAAGTCTGCCACTGTTTTCACTGTTTCCCCATCTATTTCCCATGAAGTGATGGGACCGGATGCCATGATCTTAGTTTTCTGAATGTTGAACTTTAAGCCAACTTTTTCACTCTCTACTTTCACTTTCATCAAGAGGCTTTTAAGTTCCTCTTCACTTTCAATATACAATATATTCTAATATATTCTAATGTATAATATATTGATGTATATATAAATATAAACATATATTTATATATATAATAAATATATATTATAATATGATATAATAAATATATTCACCAATCTATAAAATGCTAATATACAAGACACTTCATAGTTGCTAAGGAAAAGTAAGATATATGATTTTAATTAAAAGATATAAGATATGACAAACTCAGATATACATTCCACATTTTTCCTGGGGACCACTGCTCATTTAACAAACAATACAATTATTAAAATAACCTGGAAATATGACAAGCCTATTTGGACAGAGTAGTGGCCCCTCACAAAAGAGAAATTACAGGCAGCTAAAGAACTTATAGATACACAACTAGAATTAAAGCATATTGAGGAATCTTGGTCTCCTTGGAACTCCCCTATTTTTGTTATAAAAAAGAAATCTAACAAATGGCGTCTCCTAACAGACCTTAGAAAAGTTAATGCATCTATGAAACCTATGGGTGCATTACAACCAAGAATCCCATCACCTACCACTATTCCTCAAAATTGGTATATTATTATTATTGATTTACAAGATTGCTTTTTAAATATACCTTTACACCCTTTAGACCGAGAGAGATTCGCTTTCTCTCTCCCTTATCCTAATCATATTGGACCTCATAAACAGTACCAATGGAATGTACTGCCACAAGGGATGATGAATTCTCCCACCATGTGTCAGTACTACGTAGCCAAAGCCCTTGAGCCTGTGAGAAAGCAGTTTCCTAACTTTCTTGTTATTCACTATTTGGATGGTATATTGTTTTCGGCTCCATCTATCTTAAAAACTGAACACATGTTTGATATAGCTCAACTATGCTTTAAAAACTCTAATCATTGTCCCTGAAAAAATTCAAACCTCTACACCTTACCATTACTTGGGGTTCATTGTTAATAGGCAACGCATTACTCCCCAACTAACTTAGATCCATACTGATAAATTATCAACCTTAAATGATTTTCAAAAGCTCTTAGGTGATATTAATTGGATTAGACCTTCTTTAGACATTGCTAATCATCAACTGAATAACCTATTTAATACTTTAAAAGGAGATCCTGATTTAAATAGCCCTTGTTCACTTTCTCAAGAGGCACGAGAAGAACTCTGGTGCAAAATAAATTACAAAAACAATTTCTTACTCACATCAAACTAGATTTACCTCTAGAATTGTTTATACTCCCCTCTCCTATATTTCTAGACACTTTAAACAATTTTTACAATCTTTTCCTATTATCCATTTACAAGTATTCTTTATAATCCACAGACACAAGACATAGTCAAACAAACACATCACACACTAAAGTTACAAATAAAGAAATTAAAAAAGGGGGAATACACGGGAACACTACTGTCTTCGTTATCTAAAGCAGACTTCACTAGATTCCAACATATTTCCTAAACCTATAACTATTGTTAATACAGCTTTATTTGTTTTAAAGTTTTTAACCTCTTCTTAAGATTCGACCCAAGGGGGCCCCCGGAGTTCAAAATGGAGATGAAACAAGAACGCCTGGAAGAAGAAATTCCAATACGGGCTATATCTGCTTTAAAGATCTCCAGAAAGCACTGCCCTTGGGGGCATCACCCCAATGATCTTCCCACCTGGGGACAAATAAAAACCCTTACTAATCGAGCTGAAAATTTGGTCTCTCAACAGGGATTGCCTCCGAGTCCTGAATACATTGTCCTGGCAATGCTCAGTCTTTTGGCCTGTACCTCCCCCCGGCTCAAGCTCGGACTAATACCCAACCCCCCTCTATTACTGGTGGTCGAATGGACAGAGAGAGGACCAATCGTTTCAACTAATGATTCTATACATATGCCTTCTCCCTAGTACAGGAAAGGGCCCTCACACCCTGGGCAGGAAAGAAAACTAATTAACATTTCTTTAGGCTATGAAGTCCTTCCCTTGTGCATGGGCACAGCAGAATTGTGCGTAAACATCAGCCGACAAACTTGGGCTTTCCTCCTGCCTCCAAAAGAAGATTTTCAGACATTGCTTGGATCATTTACTACCCTTTCTTTGTCTGTAAACCATGTTTATACTACTGAGACTTTAGGGAAAGAGTTAGGGAAAGAACAAAGAACATTATGCAAAGGGTTTACTTATAAAAACTGTACTTATACTCCCGTTTGTTGGGACAAATGTCAAACCAAATCAAGAAAAATCAATGTTTGTGGCTAATCATACAATTGTTGATTGGGGACCCCATGGTATGTGGTTATCTGACTGCTCAGAGGATATTACCAACACTGTGTGTGATAATGGAAGGTCACGGACACCACGATGGAACATTACTATGACAAAGGACTTCTTGAGTGGCTTGACGGTGGATTAGCCCCACCTCGTCCTAGGATCGTCCTCGATAAACAGAGTGGGCCTGAACAATGGGACATTTGGAAATTTGCTGCATGCACCAGAGCACGGAAAAACTTGGGACTTGGACTGGACATTTCATAGGGACCAGTCGTGGTCATAGTAACTATTTCTTTCGCTATAATCAGTCATATTTTATACAGGCCTGTGTCTCACTTCCTTTTGTTATAGCCATAGAAAATTTACAATTTAATAAGACTTTTACATTCTGTAACTTGTATTAATTGCAAACTATACACTTGTCTTAACCCTTCTATTTCTTTAAGCTACTCAATTTTGTGTTATTCCTGTTCAATTCAATCATAGTGCCTACAACTGGGAACAAATCAAATTTCATTTACAAAATATACATGATAACACCTCTCTGAATGTACAATTACTGCAAAAGAAAATCTTTAACACTTTTCCTAAAAATCTGCTCTCTTCCCCTAATTTGGAAACTTTAGCTGAACAAATTAACTGGACTAGACCCTCGAGGATGGTTTCAAAGTATTATCCACAGTATCAGATCTGGAACTGTAACTTTGGTGATTGTCATGATAATTATATTTGTTGTTTACTGTCGCTTTTCTATAAGGTTGGTTAATACTAACCAAACTCATTTGGTCAAGACCGTTTTTTACAAATATAATAAAATAGGGGGAATTGTCAGGAAGCCTTTAACAGCAGGCTTCCTGTATGCTATTTTGGATCTGTCAGGAATTGTCTGCTCCTTATTAATTCCTGAATATTCAGGAATTAAGAGGAGAGGCAAGCCTCTCCAGGGACTGAGGAATCCAGGCATTTCCTTCATTAGCATTTCTATACAGTGATAAGTACCCTCTTCCTTCTTGTGAACCATACGGTAAAAGTGATTGTTTACAACTCTCTCTCTCTTTAGTATGGATCACCTATGTTTTGTAAGTCTGGAATTTTAATCTTTATCTTTGCTGAGAATAACTACTTTGTAAGACAGTATATATGCCCACACCATGTTGATTAAAACACCTTTGCTCCATCAGAGCTCTGGTCCCCATGTCTTTCTCTCTCTCTCTAACCCTCTCTCTCTTTTTCAGGCTGATCCCCTGGAGTGCAGAGGCCCTCTGAGTTCACTTTCCTGTCCAGGCTTCTAAGACCCTCTCGAGAAGGTGCTCTGCGCCTTCACGGAGGCACCTGAGGCCTCCGTGAACAGAGCAAGCCCCGTGCAGGGGCTTTATTGGCTTTCTGTGTAAACCAAGGAATATCAGCCTTTTCTCTCCTTTACTTTCTTATCTTCAACTCCAGACCACCAAGTTCCGGTCCATTAAAGGACCCCAACACCTGGTGGCTTAGATGGTAAAGAATCTGCCTGCAGTGTAGGAAATGAAGGTTCAATCTCCGGACTTGGAAGAGGTTTTTTAAAAAATGCAAAGTATAGAGAAGCGTATGAAGTAAAAGGAGAGCGAGACTTACTTCCTCTCATCCATAACGTGCCTTCCCGGAAGTAACCACTATGAACAGCCTTTTTATTATGCACATATGAACATAGGTGAGGCTTCCCAGGTGGCGCCAGTGAGACTTGGGTTCAATTCCTGGGTTGGGAGCAGCCCACTCCAGTATTCTTGCCTGGAGAGTCCCATGGACAGAGGAGCCTGGTGGGCTAGAGTCCATGGGGGTCACAAAGAGTCAGACATGACTGAAGTGACTTAGTATGGATGCATGAACATATGTGGAGAAAAAGTTTCTATTTTGACCAAAAGGGACTCATCCAACATGCACCCTTTGGCATCTTGCTTTTGTCGCATAATAATATAACATGGACACCTCAGCACAAAGCCTTGAAGATCTAGTTCATTCATTTTCATGGCTGCATTGAATTCTATCAAGTGAATGGTTTATACTTTATTTACGCAGTTTCTTAAGATGGATGTATACACTGTTTCTAACTTTCCTTATTACAACTTAAGTTGGGCAGTGGAACCAGACTACCTGGGTTCAAATCCCGCCTCTGTCCATTTCAAGTTGGTTGATTAGTTATTCACTGCTGTGTAACTAACATCCCCCAAAACACAACAGCTTAAAACAGCAAGTACTAGTTATCCACAGTTTTAGGAGCAGAAATGTGGGAGTTGAGCTCGGTAGTTTAGGCTTGGGGTCTCTAAGGAGGCTGCAATCAGATGTCAGCCAGGGCTATAGTCATGGAAGGCTTCAGTGGTACTGGAGTATGTGTGTGTGCGTCTTAGTCGCTCAGTCGTGTCCAACTCTTTGTGAATCCATGGACTGCAGGACGCTAGGCTTCCCTGTCCTTCGCCATCTCCCAGAGCTTGCTCAAACTCATGTCCACTGAGTTGGTGATGCCGTCCAATGATCTTGTCCTCTCTCACTCCCTTCTCCTCCCGCCTTCAATCGTTCCCAGCATCAGGGTCTTTTCAAATGAATCAGTTCTTCGCATCAGGTGGCCAAAGTATTGGAGCTTCAACTTCAGCTTCAGTCCTTCCAATGAATATTCAGAATTGATTTCCTTTAGGGTTGACTGGTTTGATCTCCTTGCAGTCCAAGGGATTCATAAGAATCTTCTCCAACACCACAGTTCAAAAGCATCAATTCTTCCACGCTCAGCGTTCTTTATGGTTCAACTCTTATATCCACACACGACTACTGGAAAACCCATAGCTTTGACTATACTTACCTTTGTCGGCTTTCCTGGTGGCTCAGATGGTAAAGCGTCTGCCTGCAGTGCGGGAGGAGAAGGCAATGGCAACCCACTCCAGTACTCTTGCCTGGAAAATCCCATGGACGGAGGAGCCTGGTAGGCTGCAGTAATGGGGTCGCTAAGAGTCAGGCACGACTGAGCGACTTCACTTTCCCTTTTCACTTTCATGCATTGGAGAAAGAAATGGCAACCCACTCCAGTGTTCTTGCCTGGAGAACCCCAGGGATGGGGGAGCCTGGTGGGCTGCTGTCTATGGGGTTGCACAAAGTCGGACATGACTGAAGCGGCTTAGCAGCAGCAGCAGCTGCAGCAGCAGCAGCAGTGCAGAAGACCCAGGTTCGATCCCTGGGTTGGGAAGATGCCCTGGAGAAGGAAACGGCAATCCACTCCCGTACTCTTGCCTGGAAAATTCCATGGACTGAGGAGCCTGGTGGGCTACAGTCCATTCGGTCGCAAAGAGTCGGACACGACTGAGCGACTTCACTTTCACTTTCACCTTTGTCGGCAAAGTAATATCTCTGCTTTTTAATACACTGTCTAGATTTGTCACAGATTTTCTTCCAAGGAGCAAGTGTCTTTTAATTTCATAGCTGGGGTTACGTTCTGCAGGGATTGTCAAAGTGAAAATGAAGCCACTCAGTCGTGTCCAACTCTTTATGACCCCATGGACTCTAACCCAACAGGCTCCTCCATCCTTGGGATTTTCCAGGCAAGAATACTGGCTTGTGTTGCCATTTCCTTCTCCAGGGGATCTTCCCCACCCAGGGATCGAACCTGGGTCTCTCACATTGCAGGCAGACTCTACTGTCTGAGCCACAAGGGAAGCTAAAGCTAGCACAAGGAGCCGGGATCGTTTGGGATGACGTGCAGAGGCAGCGGAAACCAACGAAGTGAAGAAAGGGGCAGGAAGGCGATCACCTGGGGCCGGACCGCCCCGCCCCGCCTGCAGTGAGGACGGCTGACAGCCCATGCTTGGCCCATGAGGGGCGCGGTGGCAGCAGTGGTGGCGCGGAGGAAAGAGGGGGAGACCCCAAAATAAAGTCTGTCACTGTTTCCACTGTTACCCCATCTCTTTGGCATGAAGTGATGGGACCGGATGCCATGGTCTTAGTTTTCTGAATGTTGAGCTTTAAGCCAACTTTTTCACTCTCCTCTTTCACCTTCATCAAGAGGCTTTTTAGTTCCTCTTCACTTTCTGCCATAAGGGTGGTATCATCTGCATATCAGGTTATTGATATTTCTCCCGGCAATCTTGATTCCAGCATGTGCTTCATACAACCCAGCATTTCTCATGATGTACTCTGCATATAAGTTAAATAAGCAGGGTGACAATATACAGCCTTGATGTACTCCTTTCTCAATTTGGAGCTGGTCTGCTGTTCCATGTCCAGTTCTAACTGTTGCTTCTTGACCTACATGCACATTTCTCAGGAGGCAGGTCAGGTGGTCTGGTGGTATTCCCATCTCTTTAAGAATTTCCCACAGCTTGTTGTGATCCAACAGTCAAAGGCTTTAAGCATGGTCAATGAAGCAGAAGTAGATGTCTTTCTGGAACTCTCTTGCTTTTTCTATGATCCAGCGGATGTTGGAAATCTGACCTCTGGTTCCTCTGCCTTTTCCAAATCCAGCTTCTACACATGCACACACTGTTACCTCTGCTTTATTCTGTTCAGTAGAAGCTGGTCATTAAGTGCAACCCACACTCAAGCGGAGGAGAATTAGCGTCTACTTTTTGAGGGGATGACCATCAAAGAGTTTACAGTCAGATTTAAAAACCACCACACTGTGCATCTGGCCAAGTTATTTCGCCTTTCTTTTCTCCACTTCTCCTGCTGAAAATGGAGATAAAAACTAGCACCTGATTATTGAATAGGTTAGAAAGAGTGACAGGTTAGTATCTGTCACTAGGGAAACACTCAGGGAGGGACAACTGTTTTATGTGCCTGGGATATGTCCCTTCTGCATGTCACTTTCGTAGCAAATTATGCTGTTGGTTTAAGAATGGTTGAATCTCACTAGGGAATGGGAGAAGAAATTTGCCGGTGAAATGACTGACAAGAGATTAATGCCAAATAGTTCACACAGTGCAATCTAAAAAAAAAGCAAACAAATCAACAACAACAAAAAATGGGCAGAAGATCTAAACAGACATTTCTCTGGGACTTCTCTGGTGGCTCCATGCTAGAGACCACAATGTAAGAGACCCCTTGCAACTCTGGAGATGAATGTTCAGCCCCTGCATCAGGATAATCCCCTGGAGGAGGAAATGGCAACCCACTCCAGTATTCTTGCCTAGGAAATCCCATGGACAGAGGAGCCTGGTAGGCTACAGTCCATAGGGTCACAAAAGAGTTGGACAGGACTTAGGGACTAAATAACAGCAACAACATGGCAATTCTGTGTTTAACTCTGTAATGAACTGTCACAGCAGCTAAAGCATTTTACATTCCCATCTAGCAGAGCTCCAAGTTTTCCATATGCTCATTCACACTTGTGATTTTCTACTTTTTTTATTACAACTGTCCCAGTGGTTGTGAGATGGTGTCTCACTGTGATTTTGATTTACAAATAAATGCTATTTTTAAGTAATTAAAAAATCAAAATCAATGCAAACAAAAATCCGTGATGAACAAAATATCAGAATCTTAATGAAAACAGGATTCTGCATTTGTATACTCATTTCACTCACTTCACTGTTTTCTGTTTGTTGGTTTATTTTGTTTTTTGTTTTGGCTTTTTTGGGAGGGTCACACTGCCCCATTTGTGGGATCTTAGTTCCCCCACCAAGATCTAACCTGGACTCCCCGCAGTGAAAGTGCAGTCTTAACCACTAGACCACCAGGGAATTCCCACCTCCCCGTATTTTAAATTGTGATTTATGTAGGTTTTTCTGTGCTGATTTTGATTTCCTAAAAAATATTGCATGGAAATATTTTTATCCTTTTACAACAATTTAAAAAATATTATTTATCTTTACCACTTTGTTTTTTTTTTTAATTAAATTTATTTATTTTAATTGGAGGTTACAGTATTGTATTGGTTTTGCCATACATCAACATGAATCCACCACGGGTGTACACGTGCTCCCCATCCTGAACCCCCCTCCCACCTCCCTCCCCGTACCATCCCTCTGGGTCATCCAAGTGCACCAGCCCCGAGCATCCTGTATCATGCATCGAACCTGGACTGGCGATTCGTTTCTTATATATTATACGTGTTTCAATGCCATTCTCCCAAATCATCCCACCCTCTCCCTCTCCCAGAGTCCAAAAGACTGTTCTATACATCTGTGTCTCTTTTGCTGTCTCGCATACAGGGTTATCGTTACCATCTTTCTAAATTCCATATATATGCATTAGTATACTGTATTGGTGTTCTTTTGGCGTCCCTGAACCCAAATGCTGCACCCGGAGCAGCCGGCATCTCTCATGCGTTCTCAACCCACTCCGCACCCTGTTCAAGTTCACGAGGCAGGCCCAGCTATGACCTCCAGGGGGCGCTGCTGCTCTGCTCAAACTCAGCCCAGCACCTCCCATGCTAAGCGCCGGATTCAGTTTATTGACGTCTCCTAGTGGGAAATAGATGGGGAAACAGTGGAAACAGTGTCAGACTTTATTTTTCTGGGCTCCAAAATCACTGCAGATGGTGACTGCAGCCATGAAATTAAAAGACACTTACTCCTTGGAAGGCAAGTTATGACCAACCTAGATAGCATATTCAAAAGCAGAGACATTACTTGGCCAACAAAGGTCCGTCTAGTCAAGGCTATGGTTTTTCCTGTGGTCATGTATGGATGTGAGAGTTGGACTGTGAAGAAGGCTGAGTGCCGAAGAATTGATGCTTTTGAACTGTGGTGTTGGAGAAGACTCTTGAGAGTCCCTTGGACTGCAAGGAGATCCAACCGGTCCATTCTGAAGGAGATCAGCCCTGGGATTTCTTTGGAAGGAATGATGCTAAAGCTGAAACTCCAGTCCTTTGGCCACCTCATGCAAAGAGTTGACTCATTGGAAAAGACTCTGATGCTAGGAGGGATTGGGGGCAGGAGGAGAAGGGGACGACAGAGGATGAGATGGCTAGATGGCATCACTGACTCGATGGACGTGAGTCTGAGTGAACTCCGGGAGTTGGTGATGGACAGGGAGGCCTGGCATGCTGTGATTCATGGGGTTGCAAAGAGTCGGACATGACTGAGCGACTGATCTGATCTGATCTGAGACCAGATTCCTCCTCTCTAAGATGGAAATGATAACGTTAGGCTTGCGGGATGGCTGAGCAGCCTTGGAAATGCCCTGCCCAGGACTCAGTCCCGACTCAGTACACAGTGATAATCACGACTATTTCCTCAGAGTGCAGATAGAAGAATATTTTACAATTTTACTACAGAGAATTTGAAAACCTCATAAAAGTAGGCAGACTGGTATAATGAGTTCCCAGCCCCAGCCCTGACCACCATCACCCCCTGGCCAACTGTACTCCATCCACCTTGCCTAGGATTATTATTTCAAGGCAAATCCCAGTCCTTCTGTAAATACTTTGAGTCTCTAAAAGATAAAGACTTGCAGGGAAGGCGGGGGCGGGGGGTACTAACCACATTACTATTATCATGCTTTAAAACCTTTGCCAAGAATTTTTGAATACACAGATTCCAATATAGCCGGAAAAGGAGTGGGGTGCCTCTCAGTTCCATCAGCCTCTTGTCAAGAGAATGTGGGCAAATTGTTGAACTTCTCTGGTTTATTTTCCTTATGAGGCAACCAGGGTAGCATGTGCCTTAGGGCCCGTGTGCCACAGCTACTGAGCCCACAGTCTAGAGCCGGTGCTCCACAATAAGAGAAGTCACAACAATGAGAAGCCCTCGCACTACATCTAGAGTGTGCTGCTGCTAAGTCGCTCCAGTCGTGTCCGACTCTGTGCGACCCCATAGACAACAGCCCACCAGGTTCCCCCGTCCCTGGGATTCTCCAGGCAAGAACACTGGAGTGGGTTGCCATTTCCTCCTCCAATGCATGAAAGTGAAAAGTCAAAGTGAAGTTGCTCAGTCGTGTCCGACTCCTCGCGACCCCATGGACTGCAGCCCACCAGGCTCCTCCGTCCATGGGATTTTCCAGGCGAGAGTACTGGAAAATCCCGTGGACGGAGGAGCCTGGTCACTTATCGAAACTGGAGAAAGCCCTCATGCAACAGTGAAAACCAAGCATAGCCAAAAGTAAATTTTTTAAGAAAAGAAAAGCAGGGTAGCAAACTGAAGTCCTCAGGTCACTGGGAATATTGGTGACAGTATGTGTATTAATACCTGCAACTTCAGAGTCCCTCGAAATACATTAATATGACTATGTACATATGTAAAAACAAACTTGTGCTTCAGTTCAGTTCAGTCCCGCAGTTGTGTCCAACTTTTTGAAACCCCATGAACTGCAGCACGCTAGGCTCCCCTGTCCATCACCAACTCCCAATGCTTACTCAAACTCATGTCCATAGAGTCAGTGATGCCATCCAACCATCTTATCCTGTGTGGTCCCCTTCTCCTCCTGCCTTCAATCTTTTCCAGCATCAGAGTTTTTTCAAAAGAGTCAGCTCTTCGCGTACGGTGGCCAAAGTATTGGAGTTTCAGCTTCAGCATCCGTCCTTCCAATTAACAGGACTGATTTCCTTTAGATGGACTGGTTGGATCTCCTTGCAATCCAAGGAACTCTCAAGAGTCTTCTCCAACACCACAGTTCAAAAGCATCAATTCTTTGGCACTTAGCTTTCTTTATAGTCCAGCTCTCACATCCATACATGACCACTGGAAAAACCATAGCCTTGACTAGACAGACCTTTGTTGGCAAAGTAATGTCTCTGCTTTTTAATATGCTATCTAGGTTGGTCATAGATTTTCTTCCAAGGAGTATGCATCTTTTAATTTCATGGCTGCAGTCACCATCTACAGTGATTTTGGAGCCCAAGAAAATAAAGTCTCTCACTATTTTCATTGTTTCCCCATCTATTTGCCATGAAGTGATGGGACCAGATGCCATGATCTTAGTTTTCTGAATGTTGAGTTTTAAGCCAACTTTTTCACTCTCCTCTTTCACTTTCATCAAGAGGCTCTTTAGTTCTTCTTCGCTTTCTGCCATAAGGGTGGTGTCATCTGCATATCTGAGGTGATTGATATTTCTCCCGGCAATCTTGATTCCAGCTTGTGCTTCATCCAGCCCAGCCTTTCTCATGATGTACTCTGCATATAAGTTAAATAAGCAGGGTGACAATAAACAGCTTTGTTGTACCCCTTTCCCAATTTGGAATCAGTCTTTTGTTCCATGTCCAGTTCTAACTGTTGCTTCCTGACCTGCATACAGATTTCTCAGAAGGCAGGTCAGGTGGTCTGGTATTCCCATCTCTTTCAGAATTTTCCACAGTTTATTGTGATCCACACAATCAAAGGCTTTGGCATAGTCAATAAAGCAGAAGTAGATGTTTTTCTGGAACTCTCTTGCTTTTTCCATGATCCAGTGGATGTTGGCAATTTGATATCTGGTTCCTCTGCCTCTTCTAAATCCAGCTTGAACGTCTGGAAGTTCACGGTTCACGTACTATTGAAGCCTGGCTTGGAGAATTTTGAGCATTACTTTACTAGCGTGTGAGATGAGTGCAATTGTGTGGTAGTTTGAGCATTCTTTGGCATTGCCTTTCTTTGAGATTGGAATGAAAACTGAGCTTTTCCAGTCCTGTGGCCACTGCTGAGTTTTCCAAATTTGCTGGCATATTGAGTGCAGCCCTTTCATAGCATCATCTTTTAGGATTTGAAATAGCTCAACTGGAATTCCATCACCTCCACTAGTTTTATTCGTAGTGATGCTTCCTAAGGCTCATTTGACTTCGCATTCCAGGATGTCAGGCTCTAGGTGAGTGATCACACCATCGTGATTATCTGGGTCATGAAGATCTTTTTTGTATAGTTCTTCTGTGTATTCTTGCCACCTCTTCTTAATATCTTCAGCTTCTGTTAGGTCCATACCATTTCTGTCCTTTATCAAGCCCATCTTTGCATGAAATGTTCCCTTGGTATCTCTAATTTTCTTTAAGAGATCTCTAGTCTTTCCCATTCTGTTGTTTTCCTCTATTTCTTTGCATTGATCACTGAGGAAGCCTTTCTTATCTCTCCTTGGGTATTCTTTGGAACTCTGCATTCAAATGGGTGTATCTTTCCTTTTCTCCTTTGCCTTTAGCTTCTCTTCTTTTCACAGCTATTTGTACGGCCTCCTCAGACAGCCATTTTGCTTTTTTGTATTTCTTTTTCTTGGGGATGGTCTTGATCCCTGCGTCCTGTACAATGTCATGAACCTCCATCCATAGTTCATCAGGCGCTCTGTCTATCAGATCTAGTCCCTTAAATCTATTTCTCACTTCCACTGTATACTCATAAGGGATTTTATTTAGGTCATATCTGAATGGTTTAGTGGTTTTCCTTACTTTCTTCAATTTAAGTCTGAATTTGGAAATAAGCAGTTCATGATCTGAGCCACAGTCAGCTCCAGGTCTTGTTTTTGCTGACTGCATAGAGCTTGTCGATCTTTGGCTGCAAAGAATATAATCAATCTGATTTTGGTATTGACCATCTGGTGATGTCCATGTGTAGAGTCTTCTCTTGTGTTCTTGAAAGAAGGTGTTTGCTGTGATAGCGTCACAAAACTTGGCAAAACTGTTAGCCTTTGACCTGCTTTGTTTTGTACTCCAGGGCCAAATTTTCCTGTAACTCCAGGTAGCTCCTGACTTCCTCCTTTTGCATTCCTGTCCCCTATAATGAAAAGGACATCTTTCTCGGGTGTTAGTTCTAGAAGGTCTTGTAGGTCTTCATAGAATCGTTCAACTTCAGCTTCTTCAGCGTTACTGGTCAGGGCATAGACTTGGATTACCGTGATATTGAATGGTTTGCCTAGGAAACAAACAGAGATCATTCTGTCATTTTTGAGATTGCATCCAAGTACTGCATTTCGGACTCTTGTTTACTATGAGGGCTACTCCATTTCTTCTAAGGGATTCTTGCCCATAGTAGTAGATATAATGGTCATCTGAGTTAAATTCACCCGTTCCAGTCCATTTTAGTTCACTAATTCCTAAAATGTCAATGGTCACTCTTGCCATCTCCCGTTTGACCACTTCCAATTTGCTTTGATTCATGGACCTCACATTTCAGGTTCCTATGCAATATTGCTCTTTACAGCATCGGACTTTACTTCCGTCACCAGTCACATCCACAGCTGGGCTTTGTCTCTGCTTTTGCTCAGCCTTTTCATTCTTTCTGGAGTTATTTCTCCCCAATCTCCAGTAGTATATTGGGCACCTACTGACCTGGGAAGTTCATCTTTCAGTGTCCTATCTTTTTGCCTTTTCATACTGTTCATGGGTTACCAGGTAACTTGTGGTTGCCAGAGTAGAAAATGGTGGGGTTTGTGAAATGGGAGATTGCTATATACACACTGTGATGGTGTTTAGTTGGGAAGTTGTGTCCAACTCTTGTGACCCCATGGACTGGAGCCCACTAGGCTCCTATGTTCATGGAATTTCCCAGGCAAGAATATTGAGTGGGTTGCCATTTCCTTCTCCAGGGGGTCTTCCTGACCCTGGATCGAACCCACGTCTTCTGCATTGCAGGCTGATTCTTTTCCACGGAGCCACCAGGGAAGCCCAGCACACTACTATACATAAAATAGATAGCTGGTAAGAATCTACTGTGTAGCACAAGGAACTCTACTTGTGCTCTGTAATGACCTATATGGAAAAAGAATCTTAAAAAGAGTGGCTTTACGTATATATATATATAACTGATTCACTTCGCTGCACAGCAGTAATTAACACAACACTGTCAATCAACTATGGTACAATAAATATTTAAAAAATAAAAGACAAAAAATAATTTAGAAAATAATATGGCTATGGTAACATGAGCTTCCCAGGTGGCACAGTGGTAAAGAATCTGCCTTCCAGAGCAGAAGATGCAGGAGATGTGGGTCTGATCCCTGGGTTGGGAAGATCCCCTGGAGAAGGGAATGGCTACCCACTCCAGTATTATTGCCTGGAGAATCCCATGAACAGAGGAGCCTGCTGGGTTGTGGTCCACAGGGTCTCAAAATCTGCTAACCCTCTGAATGGTAACCCACTCCAGTATTCTTGCTTGGAGAATCTCATGGACAGAGGAGCCTGCTGGGTTGTGGTCCATGGGGTCTCAAAGAGTCAGACACAGCAGTGATTGAGCAGGCACGCCTGCAACATGGGTATAGTAACAGAGTGGAAGGATGGCTCTCAACCAGGAGCAGGAGGTGAGGACTCTACCACACAGGGCGTACTTGGCCAGGTCGGAAACATTTTTGAGAGGGGTGGTGCTACCGGCATCCAGTGTGTGGAGGCTAAGGATGCTATTCAATATACCACAGTGTACAGAATGGCTCCCCAACAAAGAATGATCCAGCTCCAAAGTCAGTAGAGCCAAGGCAGAGAAACTGTGTTCTAGAGACTTGGAGTTCGTTAACTGTTGCTGAAACTTTGACAGTTGGAGCCTTTGATTCCTGACTCTGCCACTAGTTGGGTGGACGAGGTGGTAGTAAAAATATTGCAGAAAGGGGAACCCCTTTGAGGGCCCGAGAGTGGGCTCTTGTTAACACTTGGGAATGAGTTGTCCAGGAGATACACGTGCTGACAAAACAAGAGAATTTATTGGGAAGGGGCACCCTGGAGGAGAGCAGGAGGGAAAGGAAAAGTTGAAGGATTTCTCTGCCATATGGCTCCCCCCTTCAAGTTTTGTGATGATGGAATTAGTTTCGGGGTTATCCCTGGCCAACATTCTGAGTCAGTGTCCTACTTGGTGGTGCCTGCGTTACTCAGCCAAGATGGATCCCAGCGAGGTGGATTCTGGGAGGTTGGTAGGACATGCGGGCATCTCCTTTTGACCTTTCCCAAGTTCTTCCTGTTGGTGATGGCTTGTCAGTTCCATGCTCCTTACCAGGACCTCCTGTCACAAAGTAACTCACACAAATGGTTACTACAGTGCCTGGCCAGGGTGGGTGGTCTCAGTTAGTGTTTGCCCTACCAAAAACAGCCTTTAACAGGATCTCTCCGGTGGTCCAATGGCCAAGATTCCTTGCTCTTAATGGGACGGGCCAGGGAGGGGCCAGAGTTCGATCCCTCGTCAGGAAACTGGATTCCACGTGCCGCAAGCAAGAGTTCAGGTGCTCCCACTGAAAATCCTGCATGCCGCAACGAGGCTCAGTGATTTCCTGTGCTGGGACTAAGGCCTGGCACAACCAAATAAAAAATAAATAAATGAAAATAGCAATTAATCACACCAGGCATGATGCTAGCCTCACAGTCTCTGTAAGTACATTTCATTCTCTCACCCTCCAGGAAGGTGGTTGAGAAAATTTAGGCCCAGGGAGGCCAAGTGGCCTGAACAAGGGGCTGCATCTCTTTGAACCTCATTTCTTTCATTGGCGGCCTTCCCTGGTGCCTTAGACAATAAAGAATCTACCTGCAATGCAGGATACCCAGGTTTAATTCCTGGGTCGGGAAGACCCCCTGGAGAAAGGGAATGGCAACCCATTCCAGTATTCTTGCCTGGAGAATCCCATGGACAGAGGAGCCTGGCAGGCTGCAGTCAACCGAGTCACAAAGAGTCGGACACGACTGAGCGATGAATACACACACTCCTCATTGGCGGGACGGGATTATGATGTGTGCCTCTCGAGGTTGTTGGGAGGACTGCCCTCCACAAAGGGCATCTGCTAGGGATGAACCCATTAGCCGGCACACAACAGTTAACCACCAAGTCTGGCTAAGTGCCCAGCCTAGCCAGGGCTGGAGAGCCAAACAATTTCTTTCATTATCCTAGTTGCTGGGGGAATTGGCAGAGACCTGTGAAGTGCCTAAGACAAAAGTTACTAGGGTTGCTGGGGGCATGCCTTTCAGGCAATGCAGAGCCCAGGAAACTTTCTTCTCCAGCCTACTTCCCCAGAAGATTATAAATTGGCCCTTTCACCACTAGCAGGAGCTGGAGGAAGGCTGGAGCCCCCAAGGCAAACCTCTGTCCTTCCTGGGGAATCCAGGCTTGCTTAGCTGTCTCCTTATGTGACCAACAGGAGTTGAGAAAGATGGATAACTGGTGATGAGCTGACTGATTGGACGGTTATGGACTCAGCACCTGCTATGTGCCAGGCACGCTGACCTTGGCAGACGCGGACATCACGTTCTCTTAGGAGGAAAAACAGTAAACAAAGAAGAAACATCAGCTGGTGGTGAGTACTGTGCAGAGAATTAAAATAGGGTGATGGTCAAAATAGCAATTTGAGACGTCAAGGAGTAGTGGCATGGTCAGAGAGAGCCTCTCAGGAAATGGCGTTTAAGGTGGAATGTGCATAACTTGAAAAGGTGCAGCATGGGAGTTCAAGTATGGCATATGCAAAGACCCTAAGGCTGAGAGCAGTTGGCCAGCATTAGACTGGAGGAGAAGGGGACAACAGAGGATGAGATGGTTGGATGGCATCACCGACTCAAGGGACTTAAGTTTGAGCAAGCTCTCGGAGTTGGTGAGGGACAGGGAAGCCTTGTGTGCTGCAGTCCATGGGGTCACAGAGAATTGGACATGACTGAGTGACTAAACTGAACTGAAACTGGCTTCCCAGGTGGCTCCGTAGTAAAGAATCTCTTTGTCAATCCAGGAGATGCAGTAGATGTGGGCTCAATCCCTGGGTCAGAAAGATGCCCTGGAGAAGGAAATGGCAACCCACTCCAGTATTCTTGCCTGGAGAATTCCATGGACAGAGGAGCCTGTCAGGGTTATAGTCCATGGGGTCACAAAGAGTTGGACATGACTGAGCAACTAACACTTTAACTTTTTGCTGTAATAAACCATCAGGGTGAGTGAAACAGCATTTGTGAATCCTTCGAGTCCTCCTAGGGAATCCTCCAAACCTAGGGTGGTCCTGGGACCCCTGAACAGCAAAGCCTTTCCGGATGGACAAAGCAGGGAAGGGAAGTTGGGGCAAAGAAGAAAAAGATGAGCAAAAATTCAGGCTGTTAGGTAAAACTATTTCTTGAGTGCCTGTATGTAAAGTGGGGCCTTCTAAAAAATATATATGAACAAATGGAAAAGCATATCATATTTTTATTTTTTCTTTTATTTTTTTGACCACACATGTGGGATGTGGGATCGTCATTCCCCAACCAGGGATCGACCCTGAGCCCCTTGCATTAGGAGCATGGAGCCTTAACCACTGGCCCACCAAGGAAGTCCCTTTTTCTTTATTTTTTTGATTGGAGTATCATTGCTTTACAATGCTGTGTTAGTTTCTGCTGTACAGTGGAGTGAATCAGTCATATGTATGTATATAAACCCTCCCTGCTGAGCCTCTCTCCCGCTTCTCCTTCCCACCCCTCTAGGTCATCGCAGAGCAACGAGCTGAGCTGAGGCGGGTACTTACATACCTCTCTCCCAAAGGCCTTGTTCGCATTTGCTTCCTCATGGAACTTGGGGAATTTATTTTGGTTGTCAGGCACATTGTGCTTTCTTCCTTATGTGTTGTTCCTGAGATGAGAGCCTCCTCTTCTCACCCTAGCCCACCCGGGAGTGGTTCTCACTCCCATTTCCCAGAAGATGGCAGCTGATGTCCCAGGAGAGAGGCTGTTGGCTTAAGTCCTCCAGGAAGGCAATGGAGGAGTCAGCATTCCAAGCAAACCCATGGACACCAAGGTATCCATTCCTCCAATCTGTGGTTTGTCAACACTGAGAGGTGGGTGAGGCAGGAGTAAGGTCACCAAAGCATCTTCTGTAAGGCCAAATCCTGAGAAAGTCTTTTCCTGCTCACTTTTTTTTTTTTTTTTAATTTTTCCCCAGGCTTTATTGAAATACAATCAACATATAACATTGTGTAAGTTTAGGGTGTATCATATCCATATGATGCACTTCAGGATGGCTACCCACGGTAGCATTAGCTAACAGGTGTCACATAATTACCATTTCATTTTTGTGGTGAGGACACTTAACTGTCTTAGGAACGTCCAGGTGTATAACACAACATTGCACAGTATTGCTAACTGTGATCGTCATGCTACACATTAGATCCTTGGACTGACTCATAAGTGGAGGCTTGTAGCCCTTGGCCAACCTCTCCCCATTTCCCCACCTACAGTCCCTGGCAACCACCATTCTCCTCTCTGTTCTGAGTTGGGTTTCTTTTGTGCGGTTGTTTGTGCTGGGTCTTTGTTGCAACACGTGGGCTTCTCTGTTGGGCAGCACAGGCTCCAGGGCACGCAGGTTCAGTTGCGACACGTGGGCTTCGTTTCCCAGCAGCATGTGGGTTTTTAGTTCCCTAACCAGAGATCAAACCTGCATCTCCTGTCTTGGAAGGTGGACTATTAACCACTGGACCACCAGGGAAGTCCCTGAGTTGGACCCTTTTTGGATTTCACATATAAGTGAGGTCTTGGAGCAGTTATCTTTCTCTGACTTGTTTCACTCAGCGCAATGCCCTCAAGCTCCATCCATGCTCTTTCAAATGGTGTATTTGATTATTTCAAACAGCACATCTCGGTTGCTCAATCAGGGATCAAACTTGCACCCCTGGCATTATAAGCGTGGAGTCTTAACCACCAGGTCATGAGAGAAATCCCTCAGTCAGTTCCAGGTGGGTAGGTACTTAACTGCCCCTCCGGAGACTTGCTAATTTCCCTTCTTCTCAAGGAGAGCAGGCCTCAGGTTCCACACCTCGTGCAGGCAAGCAGATTCAGCTAGAGTTGATTTAAAGTTGGTGTCCCAGTTTCTCAGCACTGCTGACATTTGGGGACAGATGGTTTTCCGTGGAGGCCCTGTCCTGTGCCTTGTGGGGTGTTGGGCAGTATCCTTGGGCCCTACCTTCTAGATGCCAAGAGCTTCTCCTCCCCCAGTCGTGACAACCAAAAATGTCTCCAGATATCCCAAGTGTCCCCTGGAGGGGGGGTGCAAAATGGCCCCCAGTTGAGAACCGCTGGCTTAAATAGTACACCTTGTGCCCATACTTCACTGGAGGGCACGGTGAGCACAGGATGATGGGGGTTCCCCCGAGTTGTCCTTCTTGCCTGCCCTGCCAGGGCTTGGCACCGTGCCCAGCATCACACAGCCTCCCACTGCACACCTGGGCCAGGGCTCAATTTTCATGGAGCCCCAGGGGACCCAGGTGTTCGGGAGGCTGGTTTGTCCCTAGACTCCAAAGCTGAGCGCCAGGAAACCGCAGTTACTGTGGCTACCGGTGAGCTCCCGGGGTGAGAAGCTATTGGTTGAGGGGGAAAAGGCTCGGGTGCCTGGCGGAGTCAACATCCAAGGGATGTCAGCTGGGAGGCCATTGTCCAACATCTCTCCCCATTAGCTTTCGCAGACCAAGTGGAGCCGTGAAGAGCCACTGGTTCATCTCCCCAGGGGCCCTGGAGGTGACAGAGGCTGCGGGTGGTCAAGAAACCTAGGAGGGTGAGACAGGTACCCCACTGCAGATGGCCCTGCCCGGCTGGCCTCCTAGGAAGGCCATCTGGCCACTGGTGTGAGGTGTCTGAGGCCCCGGCCCTTTCCTGGGGAAAGACTGTCCAGGTAGGTGGGCAGCATGAACTGCAGCCCCCTCAGCCCAGGCACCCGCCGGCGGCTTCTCCACGGTCAGGCAGGCCCCCTCCCAGCGCCTGCATCCAGAAGCGTGGCCATCTTCATCAGCTCTACGGTCTCAGGTAAGGGACAGGGCTGGACTTAGAGCTTGGTGGGGTGCCAGGGCCAGTGGGCATGGCTCACAGCATCCTCTAGGAGACCTGGATGTGAACACAGCCCGGCCAGTGACCCACACACATAGGGACTGGGGAGGGAGAGCCTCCCTGACCCTTTGCTTCCTCCCCTATAAGCCAGCCTTAGAGCCTGACTTGAGAGAGTTGTCAGTGGCAAATGATACTGCAACTAATATTAATGATGAATGTTCTAAGCTAGGCTTAAAAAGTGCCCGAGTCTTCCCACAGCTACAAAGCTCTGTATGACAGGATCTGGTTTACTCCCCAACTTTATCTGGTGTAACTCTCACCTCACACCCACACCCACCCACACTGGGCTCCAATAGGTCCAGGAACCCAAGCCCCATAAACTGTAGTTATTCAACTGATCTGTTTATCTAATGCATGACTCCTCCAACCAGGCTATAAGCTCCATGAAGGCAAAGAGTCCACAGTGTGTGCAGGTAAGGGTTTAATAACCCGTTCTTCGAAAATTAAAACAAAAACCCCTGATTCATACTGTCTGCCAATTTCTGTGGTGTAAATTCTCCCACCATGGTCAATTTCAAGCTGTCCTGGGTGACCTCATAAACATGCAGCCAGATATGTTGGGTAGCTCACCATCCTCGAATATTTCCCTAATGCAAAATCAATAGCTATAAACAAACTCAAGAGCAGAAACCAGGGTCAAGGGTAGTAAAATAGTTCGGAAGTGATGAGGTTTGAGTATTTGCAATCTCCACTTTCACTGTCATGTATTCCATCCCAAGTTCAGACAGTTTAATGTTTCACGTTATTATTATTTAGTTAAGTCATGTCTGACTCTTTTGCGATCCCATAGACTGGAGCCGGTCAGGCTCCCCCGTCCGTGGGATTCTCCAGGCAAGAATACTGGAGTGGGTTGCCATTTCCTTCCCCAGGGTATCTTCCTGACCCAGGGAATCTTCCTGACCCAGGGATTGAACCCGAGTCTCCTGCATTAGCACATGGGTTCTTTACCACTGAGCCACCTGAGAAGCTAATTTTTCACAGTGGCTGTTTTAACAAAATCCCTGATGATTCAGCCATCGGCTCTCCCAGGACAGCAGGGGCCGGCTCCAGCATACTGCATTGCCTACATATGCACTGTTTGCCATTGTATCCTTGATGCTTTTTTTTTTTTTTTTTTGGCATTTTTGTCTTGCGGGATCTTGGGGCTTCCCAGGTGTTGCTGGGTGGTAAAGAATCTGCCTGCCACTGCAGGAGACATAAGAGATTCGGATTCTATCCCTGGGTCAGGAAGATCCCTTGGAGGAGGAAATGGCAACCCACTTCAGGGTTCTTCCCTGGAGAATCCCATAGACAGAGGAGCCTGGCTAGCTACAGTCCATGGGGTTGCAAAGAATTGGACTTGACTCAAGTGACTTAGCACGCATGCAAACAGGATCTTAGCTCCCTGACCAGGGATTGAACCTGTGTCTTAACCACTGGACCACCAGAGATCCTTTGTAGTGTTTGGACATAAAGTAACTTCACAGAGGACATTTTATGGACAAATATAAATAACCTGTGGAATTCATAGGACAGGCACAGGAAGGGAGTAGGAGGCAGGTCCAAGATTGGCATTCAGGTCAGTGCCTGTGCTAGGACCCCGGCAGCTTCTTCATACTAGCCGCTTTGGGAGTCTTTTCATGGACACTAAAGTGACCCTCCCCTGGCTACGTGGAGAAAACAAATAATTCTTGAATGCTTACATTACAATAGGTGCAGCCTCAATGGTTCCATCAACATTTATTCGGTACCTGTGTTGAGTGCTGAGAAATTAGCAATGACTTAGACAGAGCAGAGGTTTTTGACTTTGGGGAGCTTGTAGCCCTGCAGAGTAGAGGCATCACCCACTTTTTACGGAGGAGGAAACCAAGGATAGCATGATGCTTGGCACAAGGCCATACAATGAAGGCAAGTGGTAGAAAATAATCTTAGAATCCAGATTTACCCTAGGCAGGGCTGCCAGATTTATCAAAAATAAGAAACCAAACCACCACCATAACCAGCAAAACCAGGACACCCAGCTCAGTTTGCGTTTGAAGTAAACAACCAATGATCTTTTAGTATAAGATAGTGTGCAGAGCTGGAGAAGGAAATGGCAACCCACTCCAGTACTCTTGCCTGGAAAATCCCATGGACAAAGGAGCCTGGTAGGCTATAGTCTATGGGGTCGCAAAGAGTCGAACACGACTGAGTGACTTCACTCACTCACTCAGCGTGCAGAGCGGCTTCTCTGGTGGCTCAGCAGTAAAGAATCTGCATGCAGTGAAGACTGCCTGCAATGTAGGAGACGTGGATTCGATCCCCGGGGCAGGAAAATCCCTCGGAGAAGGAAATAGTGACCCAGTCCAGTATTCTTGCCTGGGAAATCCCACGGGCAGAAGAGCCTGGCAGTCCATGGGGTCACAAAGAGTCAGACACGACTGAGTGAGTAATCCACCACCGCCAGTGTGCAGAGAGGGACATACTTATGCTAACAAGTGATTTGTGTTACACATGGAACAGGGCTTGTCAGAAATGCACATTCTGGAGTTCAGGGAGTGGGCTGCACTTATGCTACCAGGCTTCTCATTACTTATCTGAAATGCAAATCAATGGGGTGTCCTGTATTTTATCTGGCAACCCTAACCAAAGGTGAACAACCATACTGGTTAGCTGGGTCTGAGGGGTTTCCTGGGATGTGGGATTTTTAGCACTAACACTAGGAAAGTCTCAGGCATAGTTGGTCTTTCTGGCATGCCTCCTATTTTTTGTAGCTTTTGATTCTTCATGAACGGTCCTAACCTTTGTAAGAGTTGTTGTTGTTCAATCACCAAGTTGTGTCCGACTCTTTGCAACCCCATGGACTGCAGCATGCCAGGCCTCCCTGTCCCTCACCATCTCTTGGAGTTTGCCCAAGTTCATGTCCATTGGGTCAGTGATGGATCCATCCAACCATCTCATCCTCTGTTGCCCTTTTGTCCTTCTTGATCTTTCCCAGAATCAGGGTCTGTTCCAATGAGTCAGCTCTTCACCTCAGGAGGCCAAAGTTTTGGAGCTTCAGCTTCAGCATCAGTCCTTCCGATGAGTATTCAGTGTTGATTCCCTTTAGGATTGGCTGGTTTGATTTCCTTGCAGTCCAAGGGACTCTCAAAAGCCTTCTCCATCACAATTCAAAAGCATCAGTTCTTCGGTGCTCAGCCTTCTTTATGGTCCAACTCTCACATCTGTACATGATTACTGGAAAGAATATAGCCTTGACTATACAGACCTTTGTTGGCAAACTGGTGTCTTTGCTTTTTAATACACCGTCTAGGTTTGTTGGTGCCAGTGGTAAAAAACCCACCTGCCGATGCAGGATATGTAAGAGACGCAGGTTCCCTCCCTGGGTTGGGAAGGTCCCCTGAAAAAGGGCATGGCAACCCACTCCAGTATTCTTGCCTGGAGAATCACCATGGACAGAGCAGCCTGGAAGGCTAGGCTACAGTCCGTAGGGTCACAGAGTCAGACACGACTAGAGTGACTGAGCACACACACTAGGTTTGTCACAGCTTTCCTTTGTAAGAGCACCTGAGGCTAAAAGCAGAGCTGTGAGGCAGGGACGAGTTCTGAGTTTGTCCGGTTCCTAGCCTGCATGCCGTTCCTTGCAGATATGGACGCAGAGAGGGAAGCCCTCCAGAGCACCGCCTACCCCGAAGTGCAGACCTTCTGCCAGAAGCACGGCCTGATGTTCGAGGTAATTGCCCCCCGACCCCTCACTGTCTCAGCAACCCGGGCAGGCATACGGGCTCCTTGCTCAGAGGGGCTCCACACCAGAACTACAGATGAAAGTCCTCTGAAGAAGGCAGGCGGAGAGGTCGTGGCCATGGGCGCTGCAGTCAACCCTGGTGGTGTGCCAAAGTACTGGGAGTGGATGCCTTGCAACTCTGGTCCTTGGGCATGCCACTTTTTTTTTTTTTTTAATAAGATTTACTTTCTTCTTCTTTTTGGCTGTGCTGGGTCTTCGTTGCTGTACGTGGGCTTTCTCTAGTTGCAGAGAGCAGGGGCTACTCTTCGTTGCTCCCAATGCAGGGGTCCCAGGTTTGATCCCTGGTCAGGGAGTTAGACCCCACATGCTGCAACTAAGAGCTCACATACCACTCCTAGACCTAGCACAGCCAAATAAGTAAATCAATAAGAAAAAATACTTTACAAAATGACGGTGGGGGCTGTGGGTGTGATGGATGACGCAGGCTTCTCTTGCTGTGGAGCAGGGGCTCTAGAACATGTGGGCTTCAGCAGCTGTGGTTCCCAGGCCCTAGAGCATTGGCTCAGTAGTTCTGGTGCAAGGGGTGAGTTGCTCTGTGGCACGCGGGATCTTCCTGGATCAGGGGTCAAACCTGTGTCTCCTGCATTGGCAGGCTGATTCTTTACCCCTGAGCTACCAGGGAAGCCTTGCATGTCACTTTCATCATTGCTTTGTCCTGTCCTCCAGCCCTCCCGACACTGGAACAGCTTTAGCGGGTATCTATGAGGGCTGTGGGATATTTGGGTGGGTATGCATGTGAGACGTGCACCAGCTGGGCAGTCCCCATGGGCCCTAGATAGAGGGCACCGATCCCAGGGTGGGGATGTAGATGGCTGCATGTTTCTAAGCGGAAACTGATAAACCATCTTTGGAGTCTCAGCCTCAGTTGATGCTGTCTCTTTGCCATTTACAACAGTCATCCAGAGAGCCTAGCCACTGGACTACCAAGAAAGTCCCTCTACATTACTAAGAAAGGGGCCCTCACGGATCATGAGACATGATTCAATGGCAGAGATGCTATAAAGGAAGACATAGGTGCTGAGCACTGATGAAACGCCTCGTGTGCGTCCCCTTTAATGTGCGACTAAGGCAACAAACATCCTCAAGACGCAGGCTGGGAGACAGTGGCCTAGAGTGATGGAGTTTCTTGTGCGGACCCAGTGGCTGAGCCTTTTTCCTTTTCCCTTTCCTCCTCCAGCCGCATCCGGTACTGTAGTCCTTTTACCCCATGCCGTAGTTTATTAGGAATTTTATGTCCTTCTCTCTGGACAAAAGAATTGAGTGAGACATGGCCTGTTCTGAGTCCCACCCACTCTCTCCTCATCCCAGCTTTCTGCCTGGTCAGCTTCACTGCTTGAATTAAACCATTCTACTCAGCCCCACCTCCGGCCAGTGGGCCAAAATAGACCGAAAGCGTGCAGTTGCCCAGGACACTTTGCCATGTCTGATTCTGGCCAAGTGAAAACCCTCCTTTGCAAAGAAAGCTCTGCAAACAAGGGTGGACATGTCCTTGTTTAAAAGGAACAGTTTGAAAATGCCCAAGTTCTTTAAAAATGTTTTAAAATATTTTAAAGTAAACGTTTGAGTTTGGAATTCAGATTTGCAGGAAAATTGCCTGTAGGATAGAGTCTCCATATGCCCCCACCCACCCACTTTTTCCCCTGTTGTGAACATCTTCTATTATCGGAGCATGTTTGTTATGACTAAGAAATGGACATTGGTACATTGCCTTTAAGCAACCTCCAGACTTTCAGACTATCACCATCTGTGTCTCCTTTCTGGCTGGAGAACTCGGTTACATTTAGAAGGCCAAAGAACTCTTACATTGAGTTGTGCCAGCTCCCCAGTCTCCTGTGGCTGGGACAGCTCCTTGGTCTTCTCCTTCATACTCATAAGCAGTACAGTTGTGGGGAATATTGCCTGGGAGTCCTGTGGCATACCTCCAATTTGGGTCTGTCTGATATTTTTCTCATGATTACACTGGGATTATGGGTATCATTCGAGTTCTTTTAATCCAGACATCCCTCTTTGAGGAAAGGTTGTCAAATTACTGAAAGAGGGCCTTCTCTGGTGGTCCAGTGGCTAAGACTCCGAGCTCCCAAGGCAGGGGGCCAGGGTTGGATATCTGGTCCAGGAACTAAGATCTGGCATGCTGCATGCTGCTGCTAAGTCGCTTCAGTCGTGTCCAACTCTGTGTGACTCCATAGACGTCAGCCCACCAGGCTCCCCTGTCCCTGGGATTCTCCAGGCAAGAACACTGGAGTGGGTTGCCATTTAAATAAAAAATGACTGAAAGAAACTTTATGCCTTTATCAAAAGGAATTGAAAAACATCACCCATCCTGCCACTTTCCTGACAAACCCATGCTTGTCATTTCCAGGTGGTTGACCTGAGGTGGGGTATTCGGAACACTGAGGCCACTAACCACATGACCACAGAACTCTGCTTGGAGGAGCTTGACCGGTGTCGGAAAACATCCATAGGGCCAGCTTTTGTTGTGAGTCTATTGGGAGGGACAGATGAACTCTTACTTCTCATTCTAGCCCCAGGATATGGCCCTGTTTCTAGACCAAACCCATCAATGGAGGGAAGTGGGTGGCATGTCTGCTATCATGCTCAATCTTCATAGCCTGCCCATGGCAGACATTGCTAATTGATCACAGCACCCATTTTTCTGAAGAGCTAGCCAGAATCCAGACAGTAGCAGTCAAGTGGAAGCAGCAGGTGAGTGGCAGAACAGAGTGCTGAAGCCCAAAGGCATCTTAAAATTTGCTCTGAGCTTTCCCACATCATGAGCTTTGTTTGGGGGACTTTTAGATCCTAGAAAACCATAGAGAAGGTGAAAATCTACAGGGTATGCAAATTTTTTTCTCTCATGTGCCCTGTGTTATTGGGAGCAATCTCTGTGTCCCTTTTTTGAGCATGCCTGAGGAGCTAACTTCTTCTGATCCTAGGCAAGACTAACCAGGGTCTTCTCTCCTCCCCAACTAAACTCTCTCTGATACCAGAACAATCTCCAGCTCACAATTAAAGGTTTATGTTATAATCAGCATATGATATTCCAAAACTTTGATTTATTACATCACCAAGTTTCAAATATACCAAGAACTAGAGAATTTTGGCTCGTAAATCCTAGAGCAGGGATCAGCAAACCACAGCCCATGGGGCAAATCCGGCCTTCTACTTGTTTTTGTAAACAAACCTTTATTGGCACAAGCCTTTATTTGGCCCTTGATGGAAAGTTTGCTTAAACCTGTCCTAGAAAGTAAAGAGAGAAAAAGTCAAGAAAGTATCTTTGCCCAATACATCTTAATCAAAAACAAGCTTTGAGCAGCTCCCCAAAAAAACTTCTGGAGATAAGCATATAGCAAGTAAAAGGTAAAAGAAGGTTTATAAAAGCTGTTTTCTAGAGAAACAAAGACAAATAAATGAAGCCCATTTGGACTTAAAATTGCCCTGCCCAGTCAGTGTGCATGCATGCATGCTAAGTCGCTTCAGTGGTGTTCGACTCTTTGCAACCCTATGGATTGTAGCCCACCAGGCTCCTCTGTCCATGGGACTCTCCAGGCAAGAATAATGGAGTGGATTGCTGTGCCCGCCCTCTCCAGGGGATCTTCCCGACCTAGGGATCGAATCCATGTCTTTTATGTCTCCTGCCTTGGCCGGCAGGTTCTTTACCACTAATGCCACCTGGGAAGCCCACTGCCCAGTGTAGTAGCCACGAACCACATGTGGTGATTTAAATTGATTAATATCAGGCAGAATTAAAACTTCAGTTCCTCGGTTGCACCAGCCGCATTCCAGCGGCTCAGTGGCCGCATGTGTCAAGTGGCCACTGTGTTGAACAGCATGGGTATGAACACTTCCAGGGTTGCTGAAAGTTCTAGTGCTGCTTTAGAGATTAGTTCAGTTCAGTTCAGTCGCTCAGTCGTGTCCGACTCCTTGCGACCCCATGAATTGCAGCACACCAGGCCTCCCTATCCATCACCAACTCCCGGAGTTCACTCAAACTCACGTCCATTGAGTCAGTGATGCCATCCAGCCATCTCATCCTCTGTCGTCCCCTCTCCTCCTGCCCCCAATCCCTCCCAGCATCAGAGTCTTTTCCAGTGAGTCAACTCTTCGCGTGAGGTGGCCAAAGTACTGGAGTTTCAGCTTCAACATCAGTCCTTCCAAAGAACACCCAGGACTGATCTCCTTTAGAGATTACGTCTCCTTAAAAAAAAAAAAAAAAACTAAGATCTGGGTGGCAGATGTGAAAAGCTTTACTATGTATTAAGTTTTATCTGTACACTTACCACTGTGTTTTCATGCTTTCCTCTTATACTTTTCTTTGTAGGTTGACATCAATTTTTCTTTCTTCCCTGCTTTGTTGAGCTGTAACTGACATCCAGCACTGTATGGGTTTAAAGTATACAACATAATGACTTGATTTACATGTATCGTGAAATGATTATTAAATAATATTAGTTGACACCCAGCTGCTTATATAGATATGAAAAAGGGAAATGGTTTTCCTAGTGATGAGAATGTCTAGGGTTTACTTTCTTAGCAATTTTCAAATATGCCCTACAGCGGTGTTAACTGCAGTCACCATGCTGTACACTACGTCCCCAGGACTTACTTATAACTGGAGGTTTGAATCACTTGATTTCATGTCTTTATTTTTTATTGAATTCTTTATTATTTTTATTTTATAGCTGATGTTCAACTTGTGTTGGTTTCAAGTGTACAGCTAAGTGATTCCGTTACATACATCCATAACGGCTCAGCAGGTAAAGAATTCATCTGCAATGAAGGAGACACAGGAGGCATAGGTTTGATCCCTGGGTGGGGAAGATTCCCTGGAGCCTTGAAGAAGTGGCAACTCATTCCACTATTCTTGCCTGAAATATCCCACGGACAGAGGAGCTTGGCAGGTGTACTTCAAAGAGTCGAAAAGAGTCAGACACAACTGAAGCAACTGAGTACAAATGCATATATATGTTTAAACTTTTTCAGATTCTTGTCCCTTAAAAATTTGTTGCCAAGTATTGAGTATGGCTCCCTATTTTAATCATTATTGTTTTAAGTACAGTCTAATATTTTAAAGGCTCTACCCTCTGAGTTGCTTCCCTTGTGACTCAGTGGTAAAGAATCTGCCTGCCAATGCAAGAGATGTGAGTTTAATCCATAAGTTTGGAAGATCCCCTGGAGAAGGAAATGGCAACCCACTCCAGTATGCTTGCCTGGGAAATCCCACGGACAGAGAAGCCTGGAGGGCTACAGTCCATGGGGTCACAAGGAATCGGACACAACTGAGTGATTAAGCAACAACAGCAAAATCCTCTGATTTATGTATCTCCTTTGCGATTCCCCCCCCCCCCCCCCAGTTTTCTGCTTTTGCTGATGACTGAGACTGATGATTGATCATTTTGTTGCGTTTCAAAGAAAAAAAGAAAAGGCAAAAGTTTCGTAAAGAAAAAAAGGGAGATGGGGAGAAAAGGAACTCCAGGAGGACTTCCATTTTGCAACCGAAATTGCAGGCAGCCAAAAGCGCAATGCAGCTTCCAGGTGGCATGGGGGATGGTGGATGGGAGGGAGGGTGATCTCGGAGCTTCCCCCAGGCCTGAAAGGCCCAGGGACCTCACAAATCCTTCCAGAAGGGTTCCTTGGGCGGCAAGCTGACCTTTAGCCACTTCCTGTGTTCCTCCTGAAACAGGTGTCTCCCCTCTAACTCTTGAGAGTCACGGCTTCATTCTCCTTCAGTGGCTCTGGTTTAGGGGGCTTTCCACCAAACTCAGAGATGCAGTGGAGGCCCTTGGAGAGGCATCTCTCTGGTAAATAAGTCATTAGGCAGTGCGGCAGGGGACGGCTCCCCATGGCTCTTCCTTCTAGAAGCTCTGGGTCTCTCGGGCCACCTGCAGCTTCAGCATCTCCAGAGAGTTGCTCCTGGTGGTGGCAACTTGAGCTTCTTTCAAGCTCCTCCCATTCCTGTTGCTCTGGTCCCACAGACAGGAGCATCTTGTGTCTTCTGTCTCCTTCCTGAGAGCTCTGGTTTGTGGTTGGCTGGCTGCATCTTTTCCAACTCCTCTTGCTTGTCCAAGGCTCTGCCTTCAAGAAAGGCAATTGGAGAGTGGAATCCTCTTCAACACCTCGTTCTTACCAAACCAAACTTGGATCCACAAGCCCGTGCAGAATAAAACCAATCTACCAACATTGAGTTGTCATGAAGGAAGGCACAGCATTGACTGCAGGTGCCAAGCAAGGAGTTCAGGGCAGCTAGTGCTCAAAACCCCTGAACTCCCAGATGACTTTTAGGAAAGCATTTTTAAAGGCCAGGTGAGGGAGTAGAGTTGCAGGGTATGGGATCAACTCGCACAATTCTCTGATTGGTTGATGATGAGGTAACAGGGTGGTATCACAGGGGTTAACGTTACCAGTCCTTAGGTGCCATAGGTCTGGGGGCTATGTGTTCATGATCATCACAAAGTGAACTTCTTCCATTTGGTGAGGGTTTTCACACTGGGCTTTCCTGGTGGCTTATACAGTTAAGAATCCACCTGGAATGCAGGAGACTTGGGTTTAGTCCCTGAGTTGGGAAGATCCCCTGGAGAAAGGAATGGCAACCCACTCCAGTATTCTTGCCTGGAGAATCCCATGAACAGAGGAGCCTGGTGGGCTACAGTCCATAGGGTTGCAAAGAGCTGGACACAGCTGAGCGACTCACACTTTCTTTTTTTGCAAGACAACTCAGGAAATGTGCATCAGATACTGTTTTCTATGTATTTCAGGGCGGAGCTAAAGGTGAGGATATGGGGTAGGGGTCTGTCCCCTAGGGTCCTGCTCCATTACACCATCATCACAGATTCAAGTCATTCAGGTTTCCCAGGTACACACCCCCTGGAATATTCTGGTATGTCCCAATGAAGAAGGGAGGGTTGATTGCTTCCATTTTACATAGTGAAGAAATTCAAGACTTTGGGTCCACTGTCCTAGGCCTTCTCCAGCCTAATTCTCTTGAATTCCAGTTTGCACTTTCTTCATGCATGCTGAAGGTGGAAAGACGGCCTCCTATATTCTTGCAATAAGACCCAAATCTTAGGGGCTCTGCAAGCCCTGCAAAATCATCCCAGGGGATGGCCTTATCCCCCTTTACTGCCCCTTCCCTGTTGGTTCTGTAGACCCTGTCTTTTCCGCACAGTATATCCCAGGGCCTTTGCATGTACCGTTCCCCCTGCAAGCCCTCTGCCAGGGGCATTCCTTCTCCTGTCTTATTCTTTAGCTTGATCCTCACTCCCTCAGGGGAATTTCTCTGACTCCACGGCCCTCGTGTGACCTAATTTGCCTTTTCCTCTTAGGACGATGAGCAGCTGAAATACTGACACTGGTGCAATTCTCAGACTGAAGCCTGTTTCTCCTGTTAAGACTCCAAGGTCCAGGAAGGCAGGGCCCAGCACTGTCTCGGTCACTGCTGTCTGCTGAGCAGCTGTCATGGGTTTGGCTCAATATATATATTCGGGGAAGATATTCTGCATGGGGATCTCACCATCTCCCTTTCCAGATCAACTCTTTTTTAAAAAATTTTAATTAGTTTAGTTTTGGTTGCTCTGGGTCTTTGTTGCTGCACGTGGGCTTTCTCTAGTTGCAGCGAGCAGGAGCTACTCTCTGAGAAGCTACTCACCGGCTTCTCATTGCAGTGGCTTCTCTTATCACAGAGCAGGGTCTCCAGGGCATGAGGGTTTCAGCAGTTGCAACACGTGGGCTCGGTAGTTGCAGTGCGCAGGCTTAGTTGCCCGGAGGCATGTGGAATCTTCTCAAACCAGGGATCGAACCCATGTCTCCTGCATTGCCAGGCGGATTTTTTACCACTGAGCCACCAGGGAAGCCTGGAAGGACTTATCACTTGCAACAAGTCAGGAAAACACCAGAGACTTTTTCCAAAGCAGTGTCTCCCTGAACAGCAAAACTGAGAAAATTTTAAGCCAAGGGGGCATGCATATTCATGAAGTGATTTGAGCAGAGGTGAATTCAGCCTAGAATTGGGACAAAGGTCCACAGCATCCAAGCTTTGGTTGATTGAAGTCAAGGAGGGTCTACACCATCATCCTATATTCCACCTGGGCAGGAGTCTTAGTTCCTGCAGAACTCAAAGACATATTATATCTATATCCTTTGAAGATTAACGAGGAGTCTGTTTTATCACTGTGTTGCAAGAAGGGAAACACTTTCCAGGACCCAAGAGCAGGCTCCTGTCCAACACTCAGAAATGAATTGTCCGAGGAGACATACATGTTGACAAAGCAAGAGACTTTATTGGGAAAGTATGCCTGGGCAGAGAGCAGTAGTAAAAGGGAACCCAGGAGAACTGCCCTGCCACGTGGCTCCCAGCCCCCAGTATTATGGTAATTGGCTTGGTTGCTGGGTTGTCTCTGGCCAGTTACTCTGACTCCGGGTCCTTCCTGATGGTGCATGCACCACATCAGCCAAGATGGATCCCAGCGAGAAGGATCCTGGAAGGCTGGTAGGATATCTGAACTAGAGTCTCTTTCTGTATTGTTTCGTTGCTAAGTCACGTCTGACGTTTTTGCGACACCATGGACTGTAGCCCTCCAGGCTCCTGTGTCCATGGGATTCTCCAGGCAAGAATACTGGAGTGGGTGGCCTTCCCCTTCTCCAGGGGATCTTCCGCAACCAGGGATGGAACCGCATCTGTTGTATTGCAGGCAGGTTCTTTACCGCTGAACCACCTTTTGACATTTCCCTCCTCAGGGGATTCTGCATCCCTTACCAGGACCCCCTGTTTAAGATAACTCATGCAGGTGGTCACTACTGGGCCTGGCTAGGGTGGGTGGCTTTAGTCAGTGGTTCCCCCTAACAACTGGACTATTGGACTGTTTCTTGACTGCTTTTCCTTTATTCCTGCATTGTCTCACTTCCTTTAAGATAATTAATTACTTAGATGTGTTCAAGGGCAAGCATTGAGACCAGGCTTCAATCACAAAATGGCTTAGGCCAAAATGGTTTCTCTTATGTCAAGAAAGCCATTACTGGTTCCCTTTCTCTGGGGACCCCTAACCGATCTGCTTACATTAATCTAATTATCTCTGTGGAACAACCACCAGGCTCATTTTAAGGGCTCGGCATCCCTCACCCAGGGTCACTGAGCTAAGTGCCTGAGCCGAGACTTGAGCCCAATACCACCCCTCTCCAACTCTCTCTCCTCCAGGCCCTCGTGGGTGACCAGTACGGCCCCTGCCCCGTCCCCACATGGATCGAGGAAAAGGAGTGGGAGGCGCTGAAGGCTCAGCTGACCGCCAGGCCCCGTGACCTGGAGCTGGTGGCACGATGCTTCTGGAGAGACGAGAACGCGGTGCCCCCCGCCTACCTGCTGCAGGCCCTGGGCACTGGGGAGGCCTCTGGGCCTGAAGAGGCCACCCTGCTCTCTGCACTGCGCTCCGGAGCCCAGGAGGCCCGCAGGCTGGGGCTCATCAGCCAGGAGCGGTGGTACTGCTACCACCGGTCAGGTGAGGCTGCCAAGACTCCCCTAGGGGTCCCTGGGAAATGCCCAGGGGTTCAAAATACACGTCACGCTTTATCCAAACACCACCGCCTGCATTTCTATAAATGCTAAACCAACCTAGCTCCCGGAGGCCCAGTTCTGAGAAAGATTATTTTTCTGATCCAAGAGACTGTAGTCACATCCTGGTTAATTTCAGCGTCTTAGGGTTCTTCTCTTCGGGCTCCTTCCCTTTTCTCAGGCAGGCTCCTGGCTTTGGGGGACTTGTCCTAGGATGACCACCATCCCCATACACCTGGGACCGAGACCCTCCCAGGATTCAGGGTTCTTAGGGCCAAACCCAGGACAGTTCTGGGAAAACTGGAAGAGTGGGTCACCCCGGGCTAGCTGAGAGCCGGCTTCTACTGAGGAAATTGTCCTTCATCAATGTACCTGCCTTTGAAAACTGAAGCGAAGGAAGAAGGAGTCTCTGTTGCCCAAGGAGGGGAGAAGAGTTTCCCCTCTGTGCTGAGTTCATCACCTGTTCCCTTACCTCTCACCTCAAGCCTCGTCCTCTGCCCCTTCCGTCCTCCACACCGGGCTAGCAGAAAGGTGTTTCTAAAAAGGCAGTGAGATCAAGCCATTGCCCCATTGCTTGCTGACTCAGGAAAGAAATAGGTTCTTTCAGTAAGAAAAAGGTTCTTATTATTTATGGATTAGTAAGTAACACACAGAGTCGGACACGACTGAAGTGACAGCTGCAGCAGCAGCAATGTCAGTTTACACTTTATTAGTATGACAGTTTACATCACCCACCTTATTTTTTATATAATTTTATTTATTATTTTGACCGTGTGGAACCTTCTTCCTCGCTGCGCGGGCTTTCTCCAGTTGCAGGGAGTGGGGGCCGCTCCTCAGTCGCGGTGCACCAGCTTCTCATTACGGTGGCTTCTCTTGTTGCAAAGCAGAGGCTCTAGGGCACGAGAGCCTCAGTAATTGCAGTGTACACTCAGTAGGTGCGTTTTCCAGGCTCTAGAGCACAGATTCAATAGGTGTGGGGCACCAGCTTAGTTGCTCTGGCATCTGGGATCTGCCCGGATCAGGGATCTAACCCGTATCGCCTACAGTGGCAGACAGATTCTTTACCACCAAGTCACCAGGGAAGCCCTCACATTATTAAATATATGAATTTATATTATCCAAACTATTAACTATATGAATTCATGTTATCCATACTATTAAATATATGAATTTATGTTATAAAATATTAAATATATGGATTTATATTACCCACACTATAAAATATATAAATTCATTTGATCAACATATTACATATATTGATTTATTAAAAGGTATTGAATGTAGTAATTTATACTAATAGTATTTTATTAAAATATATTGACTGCTATTTACTGTATATATAGTAATTCTAGTAAGGAGATAATCCATTTTTAAAAATTTTATTTGAGGATAATTTTAGATTAACAAAAAAGTTACAACGTTATAAAGATACAAAGATAGTGTAGATTTCTCTTACTCATATAAGAGTAAGTATGATCGAGGTACATTTACTGGAACTCAGAAATGAACATCAATATTTACTATCTGTACATGACTAGTAACTAGACTCCAGACTTCATTTGGATTTCTACAGTTCTCCCATCAATGTCTTTCTGTCCCAGGATTCCACACTTGCATTTCATCCTTTGTCTCCTGAGGCTACTCTGGTCTGCAACAGGTTTTCATGACTGTTTTGAGGAGTACTGGCCAGGTCTTTTATAGAATGTCCCTCAGTCTGGGCTTGGTTGGTGCTTTCTCATGATTTGACTGGGATTATAGGTGAGGGGGCAGAGAAGGCAATGGCACCCCACTCCAGTACTCTTGCCTGGAAAATCCCGTGGACAGAGGAGCCTGGAAGGCTGCAGTCCATGGGGTTGCTAAGAGTCGGACACGACCGAGCGACTTCACTTTCACTTTTCACTTTCATGCATTGGAGAAGGAAATGGCAACCCACTCCAGTGTTCTTGCCTGGAGAATCCCAGGGACGGGGGAGCCTGGTGGGCTGCCATCTATGGGGTCTCACAGAGTCGGACACAGCTGAAGCGACTTAGTAGCAGCAACAGCAGCATAGGTGAGGGGGAGGAAGACCACAGAGCTGAAATTCCCTCCCCATCCCATCATATCAGGAGCACCTGAGGCCCACCTGGCATCACAGGTGGGGCTGACCTTGACTGGTTAAGACTAGTCATGACGGACCGGTTTTGGATACACTGTTTGTGTGTCTAACAATGTTGAGTCCACTGTTTGTTGAGCACTTACCCTGTCACTATAGCTTGCCGGAGTCCAGCTCCAGCAGCCAGGGATTCAACCTGAAGGGGTGAGCGGTGTTGGCGAGAAACTGAGGCAGCCTCTCATTTTTCTTGGACTGCCTGTTTATTTCAAGCTTATGATTCTCTTTTATACTTTTACAAAAGCATTAGGTCAGAGGTTTGATATTTTTAGTTCCCATTGACCCAGATTTATTTTTCTCCAAAAATCATTGTTGCCCCTCAAAAGGGGTTCCTTCGTCAGTGATTCTCTTATCTACTTTTTCTTATGTGTCCTTGTGAATACACTGTAGCTCATGCTAATGTCTGGGCTGCGTACCACATTCCTCAGTTTAATTCTTATCTTTCTAAGTCCTGTTTACCCCTAGTATCCTAAGCTCACTATTTCTTAGAAAGGGCTTCTAGCTAATAATATCGCTAAAGTCCCTAATCTCTATAAGCTATAGTAGAATATGCTAACATTACAGCATCCCTTAAATCTTTAGCTTCTAACTATTTTAATTATTCCCAAGCCCTAAATTCTTGGTGGCTCCGATGGTAAAGCATCTGCCTACAATGCGGGAGACCCGGGTTCAATCCCTGGGTCGGGAAGATCCTCTGGAGAAGGAAATGGCACCCCACTCCAGTACTCTTGCCTGGAAAATCCCATGGATGGAGGAGCCTGGTAGGCTACAGTCTATAGGGTCACTAAGAGTCAGACACAACTGAGCAACTTCACTCACTCACTCAAGCCCTAAATTCAGCAAACTCCTTTGCCATAACACTTTCCTCACAAATAGGCTTCAGATAGCAATCCCTCCCATGGTCTCAAGCTGCGGCCTGTGTGCTCACCCTGGAATACTTTTTTGTGAAAGTCCTTGAATAAATATCAGTGATTAACTTTATGAATTATTCTTTGAGCACAGCTGCGGAAGGCTTTATGCCTTCTTATGCTCCTCTCAAAAACAATAAGCACCTTAATATTCTCTTCAGTCAACTCAGCCGAGGAAAGGAAAAAACAAGTCAGAATCACAAAGCCTAACTCCTTCATTCCGGGTCCGTGCCTACGGAACAAAGGGAGGGGGTTTAGGGCCGTGCCTCCATTTTGTCAGTAATGCCTAACGCGGCTCCCGACAATAGCTTGCTCTACAACACAAAGCCAAGTGTGCCAATTGTTCTCAGAGAGAAATCTGACCCTGAGGTCATACTCAGCATCTGGGGTCTGTACTTTGGGATGGGCCCGGATTAGCATCTCAGCCCTGCCCCTTTCCAGCGCATGACCTCTGGCAGGCTTGGAGCCTCTGTTTCTTCATCTGTAAAATGGAACTGCTGCTGCTGCTGCTGCTAAGTCGCTTCAGTCGTGTCCGACTCTGTGAGACCCCATAGACGGCAGCCCATCAGGCTCTCCCATCCCTGGGATTCTCCAGGCAAGAACACTGGAGTGGGTTGCCATTTCCTTCTCCAATCCATGAAAGTAAAAAGTGAAAATGAAGTTGCTCAGTCGTGTCCGGCTCTTAGCAACCCCATGGACTGCAGCCCACCAGGCTCCTCCGTTCATGGGATTCTCCAGGCAAGAGTACTGGAGTGGGGTGCCATCGCCTTCTCCCAAAATGGAACTAGTCAGAAGTAGTACCTAGGGGAGTTGTTATGGAGATCTGAAAGGTCCTGTCTCGGCCGTGATCTTATTCAACAATAAGATCACTAAGCAATCATGTCAAACCTCACCCACTAGTAAGCCCCTTTTGAAAGAACAAATAGAAATTCCTAGACATCAGCAGGGATAAGGCAGTGTGTGTGGGTGTGGAGGTCAGAGGCGTGTATCTTTAGACCATATTATTTTTCAGGCACCTTGCTAAACTTTCTTTAAAAAAAATTTTTTTTATCTTGAAATAGAGTTTCATAGGAAACTGGAAAAAAAAAAAAAAAAGAGGAAGAGGTTTCATGTATCCTTTACCCAGATTTCCCCAAAGGTAACATCTTGCATAACTAGGGTACAATATTATAACCAGGAAGTGGACATTGTTAGAATACAGAGAGAGTAACAGAAACCATTTGTGCATGTGTGTGTATGAGCCTTTTCTTTCTCTGCAATTTTATCACCTGTATAGCTTCAAGTAACCACCATGGTTGATACACAAGGACTGTTCCCTGACCACAGGGTCCCTCCCACTGCCATTTAGAGCTACACTCACCCCTCCCCACAAACCCCAGCCTTGGCAAGCCCTAACCCAACTCCATCTCATTTCTTTTATTTCGACCATGTCACAGAAGATAAAATCGCAGACTGAAACCTTTTGTTCCTTCAGCATAATATGCTCAGCTTTTCACAAGCATTATTTCATAGAAAATCCCCATAGCAGCCCTTTCAATTTTGGGATTAGTACTCTTGTTAAAAGGAGGAAACAGAGACTCAGAGAGGTGCAGTGATTTTTCCCAAGGTCACACAGCCTATTGCTGGCAGACAGATAGTCTTGGATTGGTTCATGCCAAAATGTGTCCAAGAAGCATCCCATTTAAGGACTGCGAGTTGCCTTCATCTCTGATCTCCATTCATGAGGCTAAAGGGGTTGTGGGGTCAGATCAAGGAGGACTTTTGAGTGGCTCTTGTCTTTGGCTCTGAGACTGAGTCCTGTCTCCAAGGTCCTGACTCACTCATCTGCAGAGATCTGGGAGCCTCTGATGAGCCCAGAGCAGCTTCAAAAATAACTCAAACCTGATTGCGATTTCAAAACAAAGGCCTCCAAGGAGAAGTCAATGTGGGCTCTTGGCTCTAGAAGATACAGGTCCTCAGGGCAGCTGCTGCATGCTCTGGGACAGGAGTCAGCAAACCATGGCCCAAGGCCCAAACCCAGCCCACTGCTTGTTTTTATAAATAAAGTTTTATTGGAACACACTCAAGCACATTAGTTTGTAAGTTATCTATGGCTGCTTTCACATGGCATGACATTAACCTTTTTGAAATGAACAATTCCTGCATACAAGTGTTTGAGCTTTTGTTTTCAGTTCTTTGGGGGCCATACCTAAGAGCTGTATAAACTCCATATTTAACTATTTTGAGTTTGATGGCATTGTTTTATGATGAGACTGCTTCACATACACACTGCTTCACACAATCTGTGTGTTGCCTACACCAAGGTATCTTTGATTTTGTTGTTGTTGTTCAGTTGCTAAGTCATGTCTGACTATTTGCAGTCCCATGGGCTGCAGCATGTTGGCTCCTCTGTCCTTCAGTATCTCACAGAGTTTGCTCAAACCCGTGTCCCTGGAGTTGGTGATGCTATCTAACCATCTCATCCTGTGCTGCCCCATTTTTGCCTTCAGTTTTTCCCAGCATCAGAGTCTTTTCCAATGAGTCAGCTCTTCTCGAGTAGTGGCTAACTCAATGCCACTCTTGGTGTGGCCTCTGAACCCCAGCCTCAGCATCACCTGGGAGCTTGTTGGAAATTCAAACCATAGGCCCTACCCCGACATGCAGAATCAGAACTTCTGGAGGCAGGGTCCAGCCATGTAGGTTTTTGTGAGCCCCCAAGTGACTCTGGCAAACTGTGGCCTCAAGGCAAACCTGGCCCATTGCTTGTTTTTATGAAAAAGTTTTGTTGGAACACACTGGAGCCCATTATTTTGGATGTTGTCTATAGTTACGCCAAGTAACTCTGGCCCATGTTAAGCCTGAATTCCAGTGTTCTCATTCCTGGAATGTGTGTCCCAAGTGTCCCCATTTGAGCCAGCTGATGACATAATGCTGACCGCACTCTCTTCTACTTTTGCAGTCATTGAGTGGGAAATAGAACGGGCCTTGCTGAGCTCAACGGTTGGGGATCACGGGGCAACAGTCTTCCTGAGAGAGATCCAAGACCTCAATAAACACATCCTAGAAGACTGTGCCCTCAGAATGGTGGACCGTCTTGCAGATGGTTGCCTGGACACGGATGCCCAGAACCTTCTCAGCAACCTCAAGGGGCGCATCGCTGACCGGCAGCCTGGAGTTCTCAAGGCCCACCACCTAGCGTGGAGCCGAGACCTGGTGAACCCCAAAAACAAGGCTCATGCCCGATACCTGAAGGAGCTGGGGGAGCAGTTTGTGGCCAGGGCCAACCATCAGGTTCTTGAGTGCCTCCGGGAGCTGGAGGCAGGCAGGCAGGAGTTGGCATGGCTCTACCAGGAGATCCGCCACCACCTGGGACTCAGTGCCGAGGTCAACCAGACCTTCTGTGGGCGCCAGGAGCTCCTGACCCAGCTGGGCCAGCGACTGCGACAGAGTGATGGCCACCCCCACCCACCCCTGGTGCTTTTTGGACCCCCAGGGATTGGAAAGACGGCTCTGATGTGCAAGCTGGCTGAGCAAATGTCGGGGCTGCTCGGCCGCAAGACAGTGACCATTCTGCGGCTTCTGGGGACGTCACAGATGAGCTCTGAGGCCCGAGGCCTGCTCCAGAGCATCTGCTTCCAGGTGTGCCTGGCCTACGGGCTGCCCCTGCCCCCTGCCCAGGTCCTAGAGGCCCACACCAGGCTGGTCCAGTTTTTCCACATCCTCCTCCACACCATCTCCAGCCGAAACTTTGAGTCCCTCGTGATCCTGCTGGATTCGGTGGATGAGGTGGACTCTGTCCACTGTGCTAGGAGGATCCCCTGGCTGCCTCCCAAATGTCCTCCGAGGGTCCACCTCATCATCTCGGCCTGCTCTGGACAGCAGGGGGTTTTAGACACCATTCAGCAGGTGCTCACGGACCGAGAGGCTTACTGGGAGGTGAAACCCCTCTCTGGAAACCAAGGGCAAGAGATGATCCAGCTCCTGCTGTCTGCCTCGAGGAGGACACTGAGTCAGGTGCAGAGGGACATGCTCTGGGCCAGCCTCCCAGAGTGTGGACACCCAGGGCGGCTGAGGTTGGCTTTCGAGGAGGCCTGGAAGTGGGCCTCCTTCACTGTGCCAGCCCCGCTGGCCTCCACTGCTAAGGAGGCGATGCAACAGCTGTGTGCCCGCCTGGAGCAGACACACGGGCGGCTCCTGGTGGCCCGCGTGCTGGGCTACATTGTGTCTTCCCGGTGAGTCTCTGCTGGGTTCACTCTGTTTTGAACTGAGATAGTATGCGTGCATTCTTCTCCAAGGGCTGCCATAACAAATCACAACCTGGGTGCCTTAGAGCAGTGGAAGTCTTTCTCTCACAGTTCTGAGGGCCAGAGTCGGAATCAAGGTGTCAGCAGAGCCACACTCCTGGAGGCTCTGAAGGAGAATCTGTTCTAGGCATTCTCCTTCATTTCTGGTGTTGCTGGCCATGCTCAACATTCCTTGGCTTGTAGAAGCATCACTCCAGTCTCCACCTCTGTCATCTTGTGGTCTCCTCCCTGTATGTCTCTCTGAATTTCCCTCTTTTCTTGGAAGGACATCACTCATTGGATTAGGGTCTACTCCTATCCGGTATTGTTACTGACCGGGGTTCTTGGCCTTCTCAATCAATAGAAATTGATCAGAGGCCAGACAAGAAATCCAGGCAAGGATTTACTGGTACTTCTGCTGTGAGCACAGGCTTTCTAGGTGGCACTGGTAGTAAAGAACTTGCCTGCCAATGCAGGAGAGGCAAGAGACTCTGGGTTCGATCCCTGGGTCAGAAAGATCCCCTGGAGGAGGGCATGACAATCCATTCCAGTATTCTTGCCTGGGAAATCCCATGGACAGAAGAGCCTGGTGGGTTGTTGCCCATGGGGTTGCAAAGAGTCGGACACGACTGCAGCAATTTAGCATGCATGCATTGCTGCAGCAGTGGGGAGGGGGCACAAATGACAAGCTCCCTTGCTGCCTGCTCCCAGTGAGCTGGTTCCTTATTTGGGTAAAGGTAGGTGTCAGGCTGGAGGGGTAGCTTAGGTGGTTTGTCCACCCCTTTGGTGGTGTGAAACACCCTGCTTTTGCTCCCAGCTCTTCAGAAGTGGCAGTTGGGTTTTTGGTCTTTTTCTGTCTTATCCATAATTTCCCCAGTGGTGCATGCATGAAGCTATTTTCAGTTCTTCATAGTTTGTTTGTATTCTGTTGTTCGAGGAGACGTTTGTCCAGGTGCAAACACCACAGCAAAGGGCCCCAAGTCCCAGGTCCCAGCCCGTCTCAGTGGGACCTCATCTTGACCACTTCCCCAAAGACTGGTTTCAAATAAGGTCCTACGCACAGGGTCCCCATGGGCATGAATTTTGAGGAACACTTTTCAACCTAGTATCATTCACATCATAAAGTTCACTCTTTTGAAGTGTCTGGTTTGGCGGCATTCAGTACATTCACAGTGTTGTGCTACCACTAACCGTGAGGAATGGGTCCTCACCCTGCAAGGGAGGCCCTGTCCCTGTCGGCAGTCACTCCTCCTCCTCCTCTCCCAGTCCCCGGCAGCCATGAATCTGCTTTCCGTCTCCATGCATTTGTCTAGGTTATCTCCCTTTCCTTCTGTCTGTCTATGTATCTGTCTATGTCGCATCACCAGTTCAATGGACATGGACTTGGGTGAACTTCAGGAGATGGTTAGGGACAGAGAGGCCTGGCATGCTGCAGTCCACAGGCCTGCAAAGAGTTGCAAAGAGTTAGACGACTTAGTGACTGAACAACTACAATAATACATATCTATCTATCATCTGTCAGGGCTTCCCAGGCGGCTCTAGCAGTAAAGAACGCTCCTGGCCATGCAGCAGATATAAGAGATGAGGGTTTAATCTCTGGGTTGGGAAGATCCCTTGGAGAAGGGAGTGGCAACCCACTCTAGTATTCTTGCCTGGAGAATGCCATGGACAGAGGAACCTGGTGGGCTACAATCCATGGGGTCACAAAGAGTCAGACACGCCTGAAGTGACAACACAGCACGTCACATCATCTCTCATCTGTCTATCATGCTGCTGACACCTAGTGGTTGGAGGCTAGGAATTCCACTAGCATCCTAGATGATCTGACCCTTAGCATCACGGTGGGAGGCTGAGAAACTCTGTTAGGCATGCATTGTGGCCTTTTCAAACACCCTCTGTACAGAGTGGGTAGCTGAGTGTCTGTTGTATAGGGCTGCTGAAAGAAAGAATGAGACTATACCTGCAAATAGACATCACCTGGCCAAGGTCACTCAGCCAGCACCAAATGCAGAGTGGTGTGACCTCACACACAGAGCTTGTCTGCAGCGCAGGAAAGGCAGGTCCCATGTTGGGGGGCAGGTGAGGTGCCTGCTTTGGGTCCACATTGTCACAGGGATGTCTCTGGGGATGGAGAAGGGCTCTTAACCTAGTGGTTCAGTTGTGACCTTAGGCACACCCCCCAGCGCACATCTCTAGCACCGTCCAGTAGAATATTGGCAATGAGGGCAACGCTCTATATCTCATTGTCCACCGTGGTAACCACGAGCCACGTGTGGCAAATAGACACTTGAAAGCCAGCTTATCCATCCCAGAAACCGGATTTTAAACTTCATTAATTTTTACCTTTCAATGACTGTGTGTGGCTGGTGACAACTATACTGGACATCGTGGCTCTAGACTCGATGAGACACAACATCTTCAAGAGCAGGGATGGAATTGAATTCCTTTCCCCCTGGCCATCCAGGACCATGAATACGCAAACCTCAGTTTCCCCATCTGACAAACGGAAGAAGGCCCCCTCCTGCACAATTCCAGCTCTCGAGGGCACCTTATCAGAGGGACTCACATGCTCCGAGAACCATCTCTCCCTGCCACTTACCTTGTCCTCTCCTTCCTGTGAGTTGGCTTATCTTCTTCCTAGCAACTGGTGTTGCTGTTTCTTTTTTCCCGGTTCTTTTCTATGTGGCTCTCTGCACTGGAAGATCAGCTTTGTGGGCCCCGAGCTCTCTGTCCTCCAGGGGGCAGCACAGACATAACACTCCATGAACAGGAGTTAAGCAAAAGTGCCCATGCTTTACTGATGTCAGTGGCCTTCCAGAACGCAGCCCTCTGCTTCTCTGAGAATGAATGCACTGGCCTGGTCCCTACCAAGAGGGCCCGGTGCAGGGGTGTGATGCCAGAGAAGTGTGGGGCTGTGCTTCCCTTGGATATCCAGGGTGAAAGCCTCTTAGGATGTCCCATTTTTTTGATCTGGTGGACAAGTCATTCATTGTGCTCGAAACCGCAAAGAGAGAATCTAAGCCTGCAGAGTACATCATGAGAAACGCTGGACTGGAAGAAACACAAGCTGGAATCAAGATTGCTGGCAGAAATATCAATCACCTCAGATATGCAGATGACACCACCCTTATGGCAGAAAGTGAAGAGGAACTAAAATGCCTCTTGATGAAAGTCAAAGTGGAGAGTGAAAAAGTTGGCTTAAAGCTCAACATTCAGAAAACGAAGATCATGGCATCTGGTCCCATCACTTCATGGGAAATAGATGGGGACATGGGAAATAGATGGGGAAACAGTGGAAACAGTGTCAGACTTTATTTTGGGGGGCTCCAAAATCACTGCAGATGGTGACTGCAGCCATGAAATTAAAAGACGCTTACTCCTTGGAAGGAAAGTTATGACCAACCTAGATAGCATATTCAAAAGCAGAGACATTATTTTGCCAACAAAGGTCCGTCTAGTCAAGGCTATGGTTTTTCCTGTGGTCATGTATGGATGTGAGAGTTGGACTGTGAAGAAGGCTGAGCCCTGAAGAATTGATGCTTTTGAACTGTGGTGTTGGAGAAGACTCTTGAGAGTCCCTTGGACTGCAAGGAGGTCCAGCCAGTCCATTCTGAAGGAGATCAGCCCTGGGATTTCTTTGGAAGGAATGATGCTAAAGCTGAAACTCCAGTACTTTGGCCACCTCATGTGAAAAGTTGACTCATTGGAAAAGACTCTGATGCTGGGAGGGATTGGAGGCAGGAGAAGAAGGGGACGACAGAGGATGAGATGGCTGGATGGCATCACTGACTCGATGGACGTGAGTCTGAGTGAACTCCGGGAGTTGGTGATGGACAGGGAGGCCTTGCGTGCTATGATTCATGGGGTCGCAAAGAGTCGGACATGACTGAGCGACTGAACTGAACTGAATTGAACTGAAGCCTGGTTTGTTTCGAGAGTATACTGAAGATTGAGAAAGAAGATTTTATTCTTTTTTTTCCTTATGGCTGCACCTTGAGGTATGTGGCTTCCCTCATAGCTCAGTTGGTAAAGAATCTGCCTGCAATACAGGAGACCCTAGTTCAATTCCTGGGTTGGGAAGGTCCCCTGGAGAAGGGATAGGCTACCCACTCCAGTATTCTGGCCTGGAGAATTCCACAGACTATATGTATTGTCCATGGGGTCGCAAAGAGTCGGACACGACTGAGCGACTTTCACTTTCACTTTCGAGGTAGGTGGCATCTTAATTCCCCACCAGGGATCAAAGCTGTGCCCCCTGCATTGGAAGTAGAGTCTTAACTACTGGACTGCCAGGGAAATCCCAGAAGATTCTATTTTGAAAGAGTAAATGTTTGAGGAAACACTGGACCACCCCATGTAAACCCTCGTGTTGTGGCTCCCAGGAATATTGGTTTGGAAAGACCTGTCAAGAGGAGAAAAGCAGATTAGGGAGATGGCCTGGCTACTCCAATGGGGAAATTGTGGAGAACACCACCATTGACATAGCTGTGACTGTCAAAGATGAGATGAACTCAGTGGAAGAGATCTCAGAGAATACTGATGTTAACATCTACCTCGTTGGACAACATAAAATTCCAAGTGAGCAGGCATTCTGTATGTGTAAAGAATGTGGGAAGCGTTTCCAGCAAAATGAAGACTAATCAATATCAGGGAATTAAACGCACACACACAAGGTGTTTGTATTCTTTGTAAGCAGAAGCCAGCCTCTCTCTCTCATCTGCTTTGAAATGAACTCTGCTTGTTCTCCAACCCAGAGGAAATTTGTGGACAAGTCCCTTAGTTTTTCCAGGCAAATGCTTGCAGGTATTATGAAGTCCATTCCAGTCCGATGCTCATCGTGTTTAAAGCCACTTCCTTTTTCAGGCAAGAACACATGGGGTGGTTTATGTATTATTTTCACAAGTTACTTCTCTTCCTGTGCTACTCGACTCATCTGAGATTGGGGGAGGGATGGTTCAGGGTTCTGTAGGTGTGAGAAGGAAAGAAAGATCAGGAAATGTCTTACTTGATGGGTACAGCTGGAACCAGGTATGAGTACCAGCTAACCGTGGGCTCTGTCCAAACGCTGATCTCCATGGTGAAGCCTTCAGTGATGGGCAGGATGCCATAGAGCTGGTCACATCTGTCCCTCGCTCAGCTTCTGCCTTCTCCAAGTGCAGGAGACACAGGTGTGCCCCCACGCCCGTCCGTCCTTTCCACAGGCAGGGGCTCTCAGAGGCGGAGTTAAAGGATGTTCTGTCCTTGGATGATGAGGTCCTGCAGAGCGTGTACCAAGACTGGACGCCACCCAGCAAAGAGCTTCTGCGCTTCCCACCCCTGCTGTGGGTGAGGCTTCGTCGAGATCTGGGTAACTGCTTGGCCAGGCGGCCCGTGGACGGCTTCACCCTTCTGGCCATTCCTCACAGGTGAGTCGAGCAGGTTGGTGACACTGTCTGGGTGGGACGCCAAGAGCAAGGACTCCCTGATCGGGTTCCTCTTTGTTCCAGATCCTTCTTCACTCCCCATTCCCAGGGAATCAAGTCCACTTAGCACAGCAAGCAAGGGTCTCCCCCCCACGAGCTCTAACACAGCTAACTTGTTTGTTATCATTATTAGTCACACCACACGTCTTGTGGGCTCCTAGCTCCCTGACCAGGAATTGAATTCGAGCCCTCGGCAGTGAAATGGCAGAGTCCTAACCATTGGACTACCAGGGAGCTCCCACAATGAACTGCTTCTTTAAAGTGAGGAGAAATTCACACGAAATTCATCATTTGAAAGCAGAACAGTTGAGTGGCATTTGGCATATTCACATGTTGTACAACTATCACCTCTACTTCCAGAACATTCCCACTGCCCTAAAAGGTACCCCATCCCCATTAGCAGCCACTCCCCAGTCCCTGCTCCCCCAATGCCTGGCAACCCCGAGCCTGCTTTCCGTCTACGGATTTGCCTGTGCTGGACATTTCATATGGACGTGATTGCACGCAGTGTGGTCTATTGCGTCTGGCTTATCTCACTCAGCGTGACATTTTCATGGCCTGTCTGTGTCACAGCACGTGTTAGCGCTTCATTCGTTGTTATGGTTGAATGATATTCCCCTGCAGGCATGGATCACATTCTGTTTATTCACTCATTCGTTGACGAACACGTGGCTGTTTCCACCTTTTGGTGACTGTGACTAGAGCTGCTGTGAATAGGCATGCACAAGTTTTTATTTGAACGCCTGCTTTTCCATTCTTTGGGGGGTATATATGGAGTGAAATTTCTGGATCATACAGTAACTTGTTTTATGTTTAATTATTGAGGAACCCAAATTCTCCGATTTTAAATTGGAAATCCCATGGACAGAGTCTGGAGGGTTATAGTCCATGGGTTCCCAAGAGTCAGACATGACTTAGCAACTAAACCACCACCATAGTTAATTCAGTTTTGTGTTAGTTTCAAGAAAACAGCAAAGTGATTCAGATATATACATGTATTATATATGTTATATATATATACACACATATGTTATATATATAACATATAAAAACATATACATTATATATGTTTTATATATAAATTAGTACTTATATATACATTATCTTATATATTATTATATTATATAAGTTATTTGTATATAAATTATCTTATATCTTATTATATATTATTTATACTTATATATTTTGTCTTATATATTAATATATATTTATATATATATCAGGATATTTTTATATATATTCTTTTTCAGATTCTTTTCCATTATAGATTATTATAAGATACAATTCCCTGTGCTATACAGTAGGTCTTTTTGTTTATCAAATATTCCTTTTTAAAGTAAAATTACTTAAGGAAAAAGGTAAGATGGGCTGATTTAGAGCTAAATTGTAGGTACCAAGTAGTGCAGGCGGCCAGCTGAGCCAGGAAGCATCTAGAAGGAGTTTAGGATGGACTGGCACTTGGGAACCACTTCCTGAAGTGGTGGCCAGTCACCACCTCTGAGCCCAGCCTGTGCCCCAGGCCCATCAGCCCATGTCTCCTCTCTGCAGACAGCTGACCGAGGTGGTCAGAGAGCTCTACCTGTCTGGGCCTGAGAAAGCCAAGAGTCACGGAGTCTTGGCCGACTTCTTCTCAGGGGCCTGGAGCCAGGGCATCAAGAAACTCATCACCCTGCCACTCGTGGGAAAACCCCTGAACCTGGACCGCAAGGTGAGGTGTCCGGGGGCCCCTGTTCCCCACTCTCAGCCTCCGCACTTCTGTGCCCGCAAGGCCGGGGCCACGTGCCCCCTTCCATTCCCTATTTCCAACCCAGACACACTCTGCCTCCTTTCCTTCTTTGCTCACAAAGGACAGAAAGTCCCCAAACATTATTTGAAGGGTGGGGAGCAGCAGATGAGGAATTGATGCTCCACTAACTTTCAGGATGAGAAAACAAAATCACAACATTAAAAGCTTATCTCCAAAGTCATGGCATCCCAGAATTTTAATTCCTTATGCTCTGATTCATCCTGAAACACACAAGTTTCCTCCTTGTTTTGTGTGTGTGTGTGTGTGTGTGTGTGTGAGTGGTGGGGGTGTTGATGTTTTCCTTGTGAATCCCCTGATACAATTCAATTTTCAATCATTGGTTCTCCCAAAGTGTTACTCATTTTAAAAATAACACTCATTTCACTTCCCACCTAGGAGAGTAGTGTGTAATTGTTGGAGAACACAGAGAGGATCAAACAGTAAAATAAGAGCTAAACCCACAAGTCCCTGCTCTGAAGAGCTGCTCCCAGACTTCCAGTCACTATTCACGTATTTCCTCCGTCTTTCTTTTGTACTCAGGAGCTCTAAGACTTGGGTCCTTAGCTTACAAGTTGCCACCTCTTTTTTTTTGCCTTTCAAATACCTCGAGGCCCAGCTCAAATGCCTCTCCTTCAGTAAGTCTTCCCTAATTTCCTTCCTTTTGCTTATTTGTTCTTTTTCTTTTTTTTTTGCCATGCCACGCAGCTTATGGGATCTAGTTTCCAAACCAAGGATCAAACCCGTGTCCCCTGCAGTGGAAGCGCAGAGTCCTAACCACTGGACTGCCAGGGAATTCCCTTGACTACTTGTTCTTTACTCCATGTGCCCTTCTCTCCGAGTCAGAACTCAGACTGTGTATTTATTTTATTCTTGTCTGTGCTGAGTCTTCGTTGCTGCAAGCGGTCTTTCTCTAGTTGAGGATCATGGGCTTTAGGCGTATGGGCTTCAGTAGTCGCAGCACTCGAGCTTAGCTGCTCCTCTGCACGTGGAATCTTCACGGACCAGGGATTGAACCCATGTTCTCTGAATGGGCAGGCAGATTCTTAACCACCATTCTTAATCACCAGGGAAGTCCAGAGCTCAGACTTTTTAAAAGAAGCTTTTAGTTTCAAGATCATTTTAGAGTCACAGACTAGTTGCCATGAGTGTAAGAGTTCCCGTGGACACTTCTTTTAGACTTCCCTATTGTTAACATTTGCCCTAAACATAGCACAGTGACTACAGCTAGGGAATACACTTTTGAGTCTTTTATTATAGTTTGATTTCTCTTTTGCATTTTCCCTCCTGGACAGGGAGGCCAGAGGCAGGGCCAGGCCTGATTCTTTCTCCTCTCTGGTTTCTCATAGACGCTCTCCTGTGCGCCCAGAACTCCTGCAGGCTCAGCCTCATCTCTTTAGGATGTGGCTTGCCCCTCTTCCTGGTTTCACAGCCTCAGGACCTCCCACTCCAGTCCCTCTTCCCCAGCAATGCCCCTGACCATCCAATCTGATCATGTCTCTCCTCTAATATCTCACATGGCTCCCCAGCACCCTCTGTCTCCAGTCCAATCTCCCCAGCCTGATGTTCGGTGCTTTTGTTATCTACTATCGACATCCTCCCTAGTCTCATCCCAACCATGATCCTTCACTCTGTCTTATAATTCAGCCTTCCCAAACTCTGATCCTGCTCTCTCCCACCACTGGGCACATGATGCTCCCTTGCTCTGAAATGCTATCATTTCCAATGTATTTTGCCAGACAGGCTCCTACTTACCCTGTGAGACCCAGTTTCAATGCCCCTTGGATTCCCGGAGCCCCAGACCCCTCCTATCCCAGCCTGTGTGTGGGTATGTCCTGTGTGTGGGTGTGTGTGGGTGTCCCCATCTGAAATTGTGTCACTGTCCCTCCAGTGTCACCTGGTACCTGGCCTGGCCCATGTTTGTGGAGTGAATGAATGAGATTGTGTCTTAGTGGCCTGGCTGCCAGCTCTCTCTTCCTCTGCAGGTGGCCCCTCAGCCCCTGTGGTTCTCCGACACGGTTGCAAACCTGAGGAAGCTGAAGGAGTTACCCTACCACTTGCTCCATGCCAGCCGTATCGAGGAGCTGAAGCAGGAGGTTCTGGGTAAGGTCTCGGAGGGGCTTGCGTGGGTCCCTGACCCTCTGGTGCTCCCACTTTCTGGAGCCTGACAAGGTGGAAGGGTGAAGGTTAAAATCTCTGGCACCTTTTAAAGCACTAGTTCTCACCAGAGGCGGTTCTGCACCGTCACCGCCCCGACATACACACCCACCAAGGGACCCTAGGTGATGTCTGGAGATACTTTGGTTGCAGCTGGCATCTAGGGCTAGCTGGTAGTATAGAGGATGAGAAACTGCCTTAGAATGAGAGAGACCCTGTCTACCTGTCAATCTATCACCTACCATCTCTATTCATCTACCATATACGGCTGTCTATCTAGTATCTATCTATCGCCTATCTACCTGCTGCTGCTGCTGCTGCTAAGTCGCTTCAGTTGTGTCCGACTCTGTGTGACCCCAAAGACAGCAGCCCACCAGGCTCCTCCGTCCCTGGGATTTTCCAGGCAAGAACACTGGAGTGGGTTGCCATTGCCTTCTCCGCCTATCTATCAGCATCTATCTATAATCTACCATATCTATCATGTCTCTCTCTCTCTCTATATATATATATATATAAACATAAAATCTCATCTAACATACATATCTCCTTCTACCATCTGTATCTATCATCTTTATATTTATCTATCCAATATCTATCATAACTATCTACCTACCAACCTACCTAAATTTCTCTCTCTCTACCATTATATCTATCATCTTTATATCTATCTATCCATCCATCCACCTATTTGCCTATCAATCTACCGTGTGTGTGTGTGTGTGTGTGTGTGTGTGTGTGTGTGCACGCTCAGCTGCTCAGGTGTGTCTGTCAGACTCTTTGCAGCCCCATGGACTATATAGCCCGACAGGCTCCTCTGTTCATGGAATTTTCCAGGCAGGAATACTGGAGCAGGTTGCCATTTCCTACTCCAGGGGATCTACCCGACCATCTACCATCTATGTCTGTCTATCTGTCTGTCCATTGTCTATCCGTCCATCCATCTTTCTGTCTATCTATCCCTCTCTCTCTCTCCCCATCCATCCATCCATCTCTTCATTCATTCTCATCCATCCATCCATTCCTATCATTCTCAACCAGGGATGACTCTGCTTCCTAAGGGACACTTGACAATATGCATCTTTCCGACGGTCATCACTTGGGAGGCGTCCCTGGCATCTAGTGGGTGGAGACCAGGGACACTGCTCGTCCACCCTACCTAATGGCCCCACCACAGAATACGACCCAGCCCCGAATGTCAGTGAGGCTGCGAGTGAGAACCTCAGAGAAAGGAGCTGAGAAGCCACCTCCCACGATGCGCTGAAAGAAGCTGCAGGCTCCCCACAGCGCCCCCTTCTGCCCACAGGCAGCATGACCTGGATTTGCTGCCGGGGCCTCTCTGGGGGCATCGAGGGCCTGCTGGAAGACTTTGACCTGTGCGCCCCATACATGGACTGCCCTGAGGTCAGCCTGGTCCGGGAAGCTCTCCAGCTGTGCCGCCCGGCAGTGGAGCTCCGAGGCATGGGTGAGTGGTGCGGAGACGGCGGGACGGGGGAGGTGCGGTCTACTCTGCACCCACTTCTAGAAGCCCAGTGTCTTCACTGAGTCACTCACACACCTTTCCTGTTATAGCTGAGGGCTTTCTCCTAGCTCCAGCTTCTAGAACTTTGAATTGAATCTGGGAGAGTTTAGGAGTAAAAACTACCAAGGCAGAGCCCTTCCTCTCACCTCAGCCCAGCGATGTATTCTATTTAAAAAAATTTTTTTAAGTTTATGTTTATTGTTTTAGCCTTGCCATGCAGTCTGTGGGATCTTAGTTCCCAGACCAGGGATCAAACCCAGGCCCTCAGCAGTGAGGTCACAGAGTCCTAACCACTGGACTGCCAGGGAATTCCTCCAGTATCTTATTCTAGAAAGGGCCACATAGGAAACATTTTAGGCAAAATTGAGGAAATTATGTTGACAGTATAGATAGATGGTGTTCAGTCGTATCTGACTCTTTGCAACCCCATAGACTGTAACCCACCAGGCTCCTCTGTCTATGGGATTTCCCAGGCAAGAATACTGGAGTGGGTAGCCATTTCCTACTCCAGGGGATCTTCTGGACCCAGGGATCGAACCTGCAGGCTCTTTACCACTAGCGCCACCTGGGAAGCCCATGACATTTAATATAACAAGGGAGAAAACGTTCCCACAGATTTTTTTTTTTAATTGATGAAACGCATATAATGATAATAACTGAGCACAGCTTTTTGTAAGTTAGGTCTACTCATGAGAAAGCAGGGGAAGTCTTGATCAGGCAGATAACATTTAGGGCTCAGCTGGGGTTCAAAGTTGGCATTTCCTGTCATCCCACTAATTACGCATATCAATTTAAAAACATCAATGGTTTTACAAAAACCATTCTTAGCTCTCAGGGAAAGTCGTTGAGCAGGGTTTGGCCCACGCTCTGGCCTGGAGTTTGAAGGATCTCTTGTGTCCTCAGGTGATACTCTGTCCAGGATGGAATTTTGTTTGTATTTTTTTAAAGTGTGGCAAAATGCCCGTTAACATAAAATGAACCATTTTAATTGTCCAGGTCAGCAGCATGAAGTCCATTCACACCCCGTTGCACGACCATCAACCCCATTCATCTTCGTAACTTGTGCGTCCTCTCAAACTGAACCTCCGTCCTCATTAAACACTCGCTCCTTTTTCCCCCTCCCTAAGCCCCTGGCACTCACCCTTCTACTTTCTATCTCTAGGAATTTGACCATTCTAGGGACCCATGTAAGTGGACTCATGCAATATTTGTCCTTTTTGTGAGTACTTATTTCACTTAACATACAGTCCTCAGTTCATCCATGTCAGAATATCCTTCCTTTTTAAGGCTGAATACTGTTTCGTTGTGTGTATGTGTGTGCTAAGTCAGTCCAGTTGTGTCTGACTCTTTGTGACCCTATGGACTGTAGCCTGCCAGGCTCCTCTGTCCATGGGATTCTCCAGGCAAGGATACTGGAGTGGGTTTCCATGCCCTCCTCCAGGGGATCTTCCTGACCTAGGGATCCAACCTGCATCTCTCGTGTTCCATTGTGTAGATGGGCCATTCTTTGATCATCCATTAACTCTTCAACGGACTCTTGAGTTGTTTCTACCTTTTGTCGATTGGAAGTAATGCTGCTGTGAATATTAGTTCCATTCAGTTCAGTCACTTAGTCTTGTCCGACTTTGCGATTCCATGGACTGCAGCGCTCCAGGCTTCCCTGTTCATCACCATCTCCCGGAGTTTGCTCAAACTCGTGTCCATCGAGTCAGCGATGTCATCCAACCATCTCATCCTCTGTCATTGCTGTGACTATGGGGGTACAAATATCTCCTTGAAACCCCACTTTCGGTTCTTTTGGATATATACTTGGATGTGGAATTGCTCAATCATTTGGTAATTTTGTGTTTAATTTCTGAGGAGCTGCCAGCTCTTTTCCCACACTGGCCGTGCCGTTTTACATTCCTACCAACAGCACACAAAGGTGCTAGGTTCTCTATATCCTCTACAACACTTGTTATTTTCTGATTAAAAAAAAAAAAAAAAAAGCCATCCTATTGAGTGTGAAGTGGCCGGGATGTGCTTTCTTTTCTTTCCCCTGCTATGTTCGGTCTTAGCTGTGGCATTCAGGATCTTTGCTGTGGCTCGAGGGCTTCTCTCTAGTTGCATCGCAGGGGCTCAGTAGTTGTGGCACGTGGGCTTAGCTGCCTGACAGCATGTGGGACCTTATGTCCCCAACCGAGGGATCGAACGTGAGCCCTGTCCTGTGCAAGCAGGATTCTTAACCCCTGGACCACCAGGGAAGTCCCCGTGATGGTTTTTATCATACATTTCCCAACTGGATTTTTTGTTTGTTTTTGTCTGGCCACACTGCATAGGTTGTGGGATCTTGGTTCCCCAACCACGGATACCTTGGCCCTCACACTGAAAGCACCAAGTCCTAACCACTGGACCACCAGGGAATTCCCATCCCAGTTGGATTTGATTTGAGTGTTTTTACAAGTGATTTTATAAGGATGCTTAATTCCTGTATTCCTTCCATGGTTCATTCATACCTGCAACTGCTGGTTGTCTGAGAAGCCTACCTGGCTACCACTGAGGCTGGACACCCCTGGCCCCCACACCCCTGCATATTCCATTGCTACATGCTACTTCCACATATCTTAACTTTTTAGTTATTATTTTCTCTGGCTTTCTTTTGCATCCTCTATCTGCCCCTATGCTATGCTAAGCTGCTTCAGTCATGTCTGACTCTTTGCACCCCTATGGGCTGTAGCCCACCAGGCTCCTCTGTCCTTGGGATTCTCCAGGTAAGAGTCTGTCTGCCCCTGCTCCCTGCCAAATGTCCACCCCTATTACATAGATCAGTCCAAGTGCATGGATATTGGTCTCACCAAGTTGACTTAAATCTGGGCTCTGGCATTTACTGGCAGTGTGACCTTCAAGTCCCTTACTACCTCGTCACCTCCCTCACTCTCACCCCTCCCCGTGCCTTGCAGCCTTCAGTTTTCCCATCTGCAAAATGGGGGATGTTGGTGAACCCTCCCACCTAGGGCTGCTGGGGAAACTTTGCAAGTCAATTCACGCAGAGCCTGTCCCCATGGTGCCTTCCGAGGAGCCTTTTACTGTCATGTGACAGCACTGATGCTGTTGACCTGAATGGCCTTGGAGGGGCCATTTCTGCCCTGAGCCTCCGCTTTCATCATCTGCAAAATGTTGGATAGCGCTAAGGTGGTGTCTACACGACTGAGCGACTTCACTTTCACTTTTCACTTTCATGCATTGGAGAAGGAAATGGCAACCCGCTCCAGTGTTCTTGCCTGGAGAATCCCAGGGACGGGGTAGCCTGAGGGGCTGCCATCTATGGGGTCGCACAGAGTCGGACACAACTGAAGTGACTTAGCAGCAGCAGCAGGATCCCACCCAAGTGGATGATGCTTTTGCTTTCCTCTTCTTGCATTCATGCTCACCAGAGGTTTTAAACCTCAAAGGGACTGATTTCCCAGGAAAATACCCTTGGGCCAGTTTAAGAAAAGATTTCAAAGCTCAAATCACAGTATGTTCTTTGCAGCGCTCCTTGACTGACAACCTGTGGCTGCCCGGTGCAAGGAGAAGGTGTAGAGAGAAATGTTGCCACCAGATGGTGCAGCTGAGCAACCGTGCATTCTCACAACATTCCAGTACTTCCCAGCAAGCTCCTAGAAACCAGTCCTATTATGGATATCTCCCATTGCCTCAGGCTCCAGGATGACTTGGCGTGGTGCCATTCCTGTTTGTTTTTATTTAAAAGACTGATATTTTGTTCATCATGGATCTGGGGGCATGCTTTTGATTTTCTTAAAAAAAAAATTGCATTAGTGTTTATCTTAACAGTTAAGTTTGTTAGCACCACCTTAACTGCTACGCCTGTGGTGAGTGGGACACTTGCTCCTGTTCCTGGCCTTACCCGATTTCACCCACCAGCAAACCCAGGCACAGGGCGTGGCCACCCTTGCCCCAGGCCCCACAGTTCCTGTGAGCTGTGTAAGCCGCTGAAACCTCGTGTGTGTGTGCTAAGTCGCTCAGTCATGTCCAGCTCTTTTGCGACCCCATCAGCTGTAGCCCACCAGGCTTCTCTGTCCGTGGGGATTCTCCAAGCAAGAATACAGAAGTGGGTTGCCGCTTCTGAACCTCACCATGCCTCAGTTTTTGGGGTGATAGTGATGATACATCTAGACTGCCCCCTCCCCAAGATGTAGTTACTTTTAAAATACATATTTATTTATTTATTTAGCTGCATCAGGTCTTCATTGCTGTGCACGGGCTTTTCCAGTTGCCGTACATGGGCTCTCTAATTGTGGCATGCAGTCTCAGGAGTTGCCACACACAGGCTCTCTAGTTGTGAGAGCTCAGTAGTTGTGGTACATGGGCTTAGTTGCTTTGAGGCATGTGGGATCTGAGTTCCCCAACCAGAGATGGAACCTATGTTCTGTCCTGTTCATTGCAGATTCTTAACCACTAGACCACTAGTTCAGTTCAGTTCAGTCGCTCAGTCGTGTCCGACTCTTTGCGACCCCATGAATCAAAGCACGCCAGGCCTCCCTGTCCATCACCAACTCCCGGGGTTCACCCAAACCCATGTCCATTGAATCGGTGATGCCATCCAACCATCTCATCCTCTGTCATCCCCTTCTCCTCCCGCCCTCAGTCTTTCCCAGAATCAGGGTCTTTTCTAAGGAGTCAGCTCTTCGCAGCAGGTGGCCAAAGTATTAGAGTTTCAGCTTCAACATCAGTCTTTCCAATGAACACCCAGGACTGATCTCGTTTAAAATGGACTGGTTGGATCTCCTTTCAGTCCAAGGGACTCTCAAGAGTCTTCTCCAACACCACAGTTCAAAAGCATCAATTCTTCTGCACTCAGCTTTCTTTATAGTCCAACTCTCACATCCATACATGACCACAGGAAAAACCATAGCCTTGACTAGATGGACCTTTGTTGACAAAGTAATGTCTCTGCTTTTTAATATGCTGTCTAGGTTGGTCATAACTTTCCTTCCAAGGAGTTAGTGTCTTAATTTCATGGCTGCAATCATCATCTGCAGTGATTTTGGAGCCCAGAAAATAAAATTAGCCACTGTTTCCACTGTTTCCCCATCTATTTGCCATGAAGTGATGGGACCAGATGCCATGATCTTCGTTTGCTGAATGTTGAGCTTTAAGCCAACTTTTTCACTCTCCTCTTTTACTTTCATCAAGAGGCTCTTTTAGTTCTTCCCATCTGCATATCTGAGGTTATTGATATTTATCCCAGCAATCTTGATTCCAGCTTGTGCTTCCTCCAGCCCAGCGTTTCTCATAATGTACTCTGCATATAAGTTAAATAAGCAGGGTGACAATATACAGCCTTGACGTACTCCTTTCCCTATTTGGAACCAGTTTGTTGTTCCATGTCCAGTTCTAACTGTTGCTTCCTGACCTGCATACAGGTTTCTCAAGAGGCAGGTCAGGTGGTCTGGTATTCCCATCTGTTTCAGAATTTTCCACAGTATATTGTGATCCACACAGTCAAAGGCTTTGACATAGTCAATATAGTCAAAGGCTTTTGGCATAGACCACTAAGGATGTCCCAATATAGTTATTTCTTAATCCCTGGTGGTTGTCACTAAGTTATATTTAACTCTTGGCGACCCTAGGGACCATAGCCTGCCAGGCTCCTCTGTCCATGAGATTCTCCAGGCAAGAATACTGGAGTGGGTTGCCATTTCCTGCTCTAATCCCTAGAATCTATAACTATCACTTTATATGGTGAAAGAAAATGTGATTAAGGTTCTTAGGATGGAGAGTTTATCTTGGATCCTCCAAGCAGGCCCAAAATGCAATCACAAATGTCCTTATAAGAAGGCAGAATGAGATTTGAAACCCCCCCAAAAAAGGGAAAATGCGGAGACACACAGATGAGAAGGCCATGTCAAGACACAGGCAGAAATTGGGTGGATGCACATACACGCTGTTGGTGGGAATATTGTTGCAACCACTGTGGAAAACAGTATGGAGGTTTCTCAAAAAAACTGAAAAATAGAGCTACCTTATGACCCAGTAATTCCATTCCAGGGTAAACAAAACAGAACAAAAACGCTGAAAGATACATGAGCCCCCGTGATCATAGCAGCATTATTTACAATTGCCCAGATATGAAAGAAACCTAAAATGTCCGTGGACAGATGAATGAATAAAGATTTGCTACATATATTCAATGGACATAAAAAAGAATGAAGATTTGTCATTTGCAGCCATGTGGATGGACTTATAGGGGATTGTGCTAAATGAAATAAGCCAGACAGAGAAAGACAAATACTGTATGATATCACATATGTGGAATCTAATAGAACAAACTAGTGAATATAATAAAAAAGGAGCATACTCACAAGAATAAGCTGGTGGTTACCAGTGGGCAATGGCACCCCACTCCAGTACTCTTGCCTGGAAAATCCCATGGATGGAGGAGCCTGGTGTGCTGCAGTCCATGGGGTCGCTAAGAGTCGGACACGACTGAGCGACTTCACTTTCACTTTTCACTTTCATGCATTGGAGAAGGAAATAGCAACCCACTCCAGTGTTCTTGCCTGGAGAATCCCAGGGATGGGGGAGCCTGGTGGGCTGCCATCTATGGGGTCGCACAGAGTCAGACACAACTGAAGCGACTTAGCAGCAGTAGCAACCAGTGGGCGAGGGGATGGTGAAGTGAACATCGCTCAGCCGTGTCTGACTCTTTGCAACCCCATGGACTGTACAGTCCATGGAATTCTCCAGGCCAGAATACTGGAGTGGTGTTCTCCAGAAGGTGTTCCCTTCTCTAGGGGATCCTCCCAACGCAGGGGTCAAACACAGATCTCCTGCATTGCACGTGGATTCTTTACCAGCTGAGCTACTACGGAAGCCCTAGAGGGAATGGAGGGGGCAAAATAGGAGGGGGGGAGTAAGATAGACTACAAGGATGTATTGTACAACATGGGAAATATGGCTAATATCTTGTAATAAGTGTAAATAGAGTGTAACCTTTTTAAATTGCATAAAAAATTAAAAATAAAAAAAAGAAATTGAGGACTTCCCTGGTAGTACAGTGGATAAGAATCCTCCTGCCAATGCAGGGCACGTGGGTTCAGTCCCTGGTCCAGGAAGATCCCACATGCCACAGAGCTGCTAACCCCACAAAGCACAACTTCTGTAGCCCTGGCACCTGGAGACTGTGCTCTGCGACAGAGAACCACCACACAGAAGCCTGTGCACTGCAACCAAGAGTCGCCCCTGTTTGCTGCAACTAGAGAGAGCCCACAGCAACCAAGACCCAGTGCAGCCAAAAGAAAGAAAGAAATATTTTAAATAATAAAAAAAGGAAGTTGAAGTGATGTGGCCACAAGCCAAAGATGCCTGGAGCCCCCAGAAGCTGAAAGAGGCAGGGAAGGATGCTCCCCCAAAACCTCTGGAGGGAGCACAGCCTTGGCCACACCTTGATTTCAGACTTCTGGCCCCCAGAACTGTGAGAGAAGAAGGTTCTGTTGTTTGAATCCCCCCAAGTTGTCTTGTTTCCAGCAGCCACAGGGCACTAACCCACTTAGTAACTATGAACTGCTGGTGAAATGATCCTACACATTGGTTGGGTGCCTGGGTTTCCCTGTAGGCTCAGACAGTAAAGAATCTGCCTGCAGTGTAGGAGACCAGGGTTCAATCCCTGGGTCAGGAAGATCCCCTGGGGAAGGGAATGACTACCCACTCCAGGGTTCTTGCTTGGAGAATTCCAAGGACAGAGGAGCCTGGTGGGCTACAATCCATGGGGTCACAAAGCATAGGACACGACTGAGTGACTTACACACTTGGCATTCAGAACGTAGCCATAAGCAAGACAGGCATTGTCTTTGTTTTCAGGAAACCCAAGGTCTAGGATGTGAGGTGGGGATCCTCCTGGTGCACTTGAAGTAGGGGCGAGTGGGTGGAGAGAACAGAAATGGAGGCAGAAGCGGGGAGGGCTCCAGCTGGGGGAGCAGGGCCCCTCCCCTCAACCAGCGTCCCCTCTGTTGCAGAGAGAAGCATCCTGTACACAGAACTCCTGGCCAGACTCCATTTCTTCAGCACTTCACATCCCAGGCTGGTGGGACAGCTGTGCCAACAGGCACAGAGCTGGTTCCGGATGTGCCCACAGCCTGTGCTGGTGCCCCTTGGAGGATTCCTCCAGCCCCCTGGAGGGCCCCTGCGGGCAACCCTCAGCGGCTGTCACAAAGGTAGGTGTCCCCAGCGCAGTCCCTGTCTGCCTGGGGGCAGTGGTTGCAGGCAGCTCTCTGGGGCTCCCCTCTGCCAGTTGGGAAGCCCCAAGGGTGCCAGCTGGGCCTGGCCCTGCTGTCTCATGCTGACTTGACTCCATCTGTCCCCCAGGGACTGTAGACGACTAGTGTAAATACGGCTATTGAGCCCAGAGCAAGCAGATGCTGACTGCCTCTGGGGTCTCGTCACTAAGAGTTCGGTGCCCATCTCACCATAGCTTCTGTGATTTTACAGCCTCATGCTAGTAAGTTTGGAAACTGAAGACTGGCTCCTGCCTGGCCCTGGAGAGGCTGGTGGGACTTTTAGGTTCTCCATGAGACACCAGAATGTCAGGATGAGAGGGTTTTGTTCTCTCCATCCATTTCCAACCCATCTTTCTGTCCGTCCACCCATCATCCCTCTCTTCCTTCCATTTGTCTGCCTTTCCATCCATCCAAACTCCTTCCCTCCCTCTCTTCCTTTCTTCTAACCACTCAGCTATCCATCCGTCTTTCCATTCATCCACCCCTCCCTCCATCTGCCCTTCCTTCCTTTCATCTATCCATCTGTATGTCCTTCCATCCTTCCTTCCCTTCTTCCTTTCCACCCATCTGCCCATCCATCCACCATCAGTTGTCCATATTTCCAATAGTCATCCTTCCTTTCACCATTCTATCCACACCACTTACCTTTCATTTTCCCCAAATTGCCACCTTCTATTTGCTCAAATACCCCTCCTCCCATCCAGACACTCAGCCATTCATCAACTCACCCACCCACCTATCAAATTCATCTACCCTTCTAATACCCATCCGTTCACTAACCCACTCGTGCGGCCAGTCATCTGCCTGTCCACTTACCCACCAGCCCACCACCACGCATCCAGCCCTTTATCTGCCCACCCACAGCCTCACATTAATCATGAGGCTACTGAACACAAATGGCTTGTTGTTCAAATACCAGCCATTATAACTTGTGCCTTTTCTGTGCCACAGGGTCTTGTAGGGAAAGCTACACTCTCAAGGCACAGAGCTTCAAAAAGAGAAATTCTAAGAGACACTTGATACAATGCATGGAAAAAAAAAATGATTTAGGGACAGCTACCAGAATACTGTGTTGAGAAGGATTATAAGACTGAGTCTAACAGGAAAGAATGTACATTTATTACGATACTGATTCTGATGCTGTAACAAAAGCCAACATAGCAATGGCTGAAATAAAAAAGAACTTCATTTGTCTCACACACAACGGTCCATGCATAAATAAAGGTAATACGGTGTCTTCAGGTTGTCAGGGACTCAGACATTTTCAAACTTTTTGCTCTGCCATTTTCAGTGTGAGGTTTGCATTTAATGGCCCAAAATGGCTGCTCCAGCCCTTGCCATCACAGCGGCATTCCAGCCGGGGAAGAGGGAAGAAGTAGACGGCAGTCCCCTTCCCTTCGAGGACACAACCTTGAAGCAGAACTTGTCACTTTTGCTCCTGTTTCACTGGAGAGAACATGGCCATCTTTGATTATAAGGGAGCCTGGGAAATACGCTCTTAGTCTGGGTAGCTACATACTCAACGAAACGTGTGGGCTGTGGATTTTATTACAAAAAGAAGCATGATATCAATAGAATGGCTACTGTAGGGGGTGGGGCCGATCACAGAGCGTGGTGATTGATTGGTGAGATCTGTCCAAGCATAAGGAAAGGCAGTCACAGCGCACACGTTTTTTGGTTTTTCTCATCTCAGTAGGAAAATGTCTTGTGTTTCAGACCCACTGTGCCAGTTGCATGAGCTCTAGTCATGTCGCCCGGTGGTGCTGGTGGTAAAGAATCTGCCTGCCAGTGCAGGAGACATAAGAAACGTGGGTTTGATCCCTGGGTCGGGAAGATCCCCTGGAGGAGAACATGGGAATCCACTCCAGTATTCTTGCCTGGAGAATCCCACGGACCGAGAAGCCTGGTGGGCTACAGTCCACAGGGTCGCAAAGAGTCGGACACCACTGAAGCAATTTAACACATACACACACACGACATGTTGAGGTTGGGAAGCTTCCTACCCACTCTGGGCTTCAGTTTCTTCATTTTTATTTATTTATGGATGTACCATGTGGCTTGCAGGATCTTAGTTTCCTAACCAGGGATCGAACCTGCATCCTCGGCAATGAAAGTGTGGAGTCCTAACCACTGGGCCTCCAGGGAATTCCCAGTTGCTTTGTTTTTAAGATGAAAAGTTTGAGTTCTCATTTCCAAGGTGACACAGTTCGTGAGTGATCACAAATTAAAAAAATAAAAATAAAAAAATAAGGAAAGAAGAGAAAAATCCCACCTCCTCATATCCTGTCCCAGTGAGGTGGAAATACAATCCTGGATTCTCAGACCTGGACTCTGACTTTAACACCTCCCCCACCATCTTGGCTTTCCTGGTGGCTCAGCAGTAAAGAACCCGCCTGCCAATCAATACAGGAGACACAAGAGATGCGGGTTTGACCCCTGGGTTGGGAAGATTCCCCTGGGAAAGGGAATGGCTACCCACTCCAGTATTCTTGCCTGGAGAATCCCATGGACAGAGGAGCCTGGTGGGCCACAGTCCATGGGGACAGAGTCGGACACAACTGAGTGACTGAGCACGTGGACACCCCAGTTGTAATGACCAGAAATTTCTCCAGACATTTCCCAGTGTGCCCTGGGCGTGTGGGGCAGAATCACCCCTGGGTAGGAATCGCTGAACTAGAGACACTTACGAATGAAGAGTGGTTTAGCCCATCTTCCTGCCTCAGAGCAGCTCAGAGTCTGCATCTGGCGTCTGACAGTGCTGGTTTTAAAATCCCAGCTCTGCCACTTCTAGATGTGTGACTCTGGACAAGGAACTGATTCTGTGCCTCAATTTCCTTATCTGCAAAGTGGGGGAGTATTTCATGGCTGAGAACTCAGACCCATGAGCTCTTGTTTCTGTGTGGCTGCAGGCATCACTGCCATGGCATGGAGCCTGGAGGAGAAGCTGCTGCTGGTTGGCACGCAGGAGGGCATGGTGGCTGTGTGGGACATGGAGGAACAGCAGGTGATCCACATCCTTCCTGGACACACAGGTGAGGCTTGGAAAATGGGGCTGACGATCAGGCTCCTCCTAGAGTCCTGCAGTGATCAGCCAGTTTTCAGGGTCCATTTCCCACCAATTCACTTCTCTGTATAAAAACTGTGGTCTTTGTTCCTGCATCAGCTAGCTACAGCCATGTAACAAAAACCCCAAACAAGAATGCAAATCAGAACAGCCACTGTGGAGAATAGTAAGGAGGTTCCTCAAAAAACTAAAGATTGTTGCCGTATGATCCAGGAATCCTATACCTGGGCATATATCTGTACCATAATTTGAAAAGATACCTGCCTCCCTGTGTTCATAGCAGCAGTATTTAAAATAGCCAAGACTTGGAAGCAACCATCAATGGATTAATAGACAAAGATGTAATATATACAATATATATGAATATTAGCCACAAAAAGAATGAAATAATGCCATTTGCAGCTACACACATGGACCTAGAGATTATCACACTAAGTCAGAAAAAAGACAAATTCTGTATTGTATCACTCATATGTAGAATCTAAAATATGATACAAATGAACTTATATACAAAATAGAAACAGACTCACAGCAAAGAGAACAGACGTGGTTGCCAAGGGTGGGGCTGGGAAAGGGCTGGACGGGAGTTTGGGGTGAGGAGATGCAAACGTGTGTGTAGAGAAAGGATAAACAGCAAGATTCTATTCTATAGCATAGGAACTATATTCAGTGTCCTGTGATAAACCGTGATGGAAAAGAATACGAAAAAGGAAAATGCAAAATCAAGATCACCCCAAACACAGTAGCTTCAAACAATAGCTTATTTAGCTCACCTCTGTGAGTGGGCACTTCCCCGGTGGCTCAAACGGTAGAGTCTGCCTGCAATGCGGGAGACCTGGGTTTAATCCCCGGGTCAGGAAGATCCCCTGGAAAAGGGAATGGCACCCCACCCCAGTAGAATCCCATGGACAGAGAGGCCTGATGGGGCGACAGTCCATGGGGTCGTGAAGAGTCGGGCACGACTGAGCGACTGACACACAGTGTGAGTGGGCGCTCCAGCCCCGTGGCAAGCACTCATGTGCTTTCTGAGGCTGTAGATTTGTGCTTTTGGGGCATTTCTTATACGTGAAATTGTATACTATGTGATCTTGTGCGTCAGTTTTCTTTCTCGCCACTTAACACGTTCGCAGTTCATTTGTATCGTTACAAGCATAGATAGTTTGTTCGCTTGCATTGCTGAATCGTATTCCCTTGTATGCAAGCGACAGGTTTTCAACCATTCGTCACTTGAAGGACATTTACACTGTTCCCAATTTGGGGCTGTTGTGAATAATGCTACTCTGATTCATTGTATCATCATCTTTATACTGTTTAAATGCACTAAAAATATTTCATTTATCTTAATAGATCATATTCCAGAATTTGTTAAATGTTTAAAATTATTTAAACATTTTGTGGCTATTTAGGCTTTTTTTTTTTTTTTTGGATCTTCCCTGGTGGCTCAGACCGTAAAGCGTCTGCCTACAATATGGAAGACCTGGGTTTGATCCCTGGGTCGGGAAGATCTCCTGGAAAAGGAAATGACAACCCACTGCGGTATTCTTGCCTGGAAAATCCCATGGACGGAGGAACCTGGTTAGGCTACAGTCCGTGGGGTCGCAAAGAGTCGGACACGACTGAGCAGCTTCACTCACTCACTTCACTCAGGCTATTTCTAGTTATCTTCTATTTGGATGATACTGGGATGAATCTGTTTTAACTCTTGGTCAGTATTTTTTTCATTCTGTTTAATATTTCCAGTGAGTGGCACTCTTGACTTGGAAGGTATGAACATTCCTATAGGTTTTGAGAAGTGTCATCATATTGCTTTCCAAACAGGCTGCAACAGATTAAAACACTCCCTAACCCCAAAGTTCTCAGCATTAGATACTTGAATTTTATTCTTTTTGTCTAAGGGGTTGCAGTGGAGTACGTACTGATAGAGTATTGACAAATGAGTCTCTTTATTTTATTATTTTCATCAGGATGGCTATTTTTCCAGAGGATGATTCAATCTCTGTACAGTAGCTGACTCATGGCGACCTTGATTCATTTTTTAAAGTCTTCAAACTCTTATTATTTGTAATCAGAAAAACTCAGTAATCAACTTACTGAAAAAAAAACAAAAACACTGTGTGTGTGTGTTAGTTGTTCAGTCATATCCAGCGTTTTGCGACCCCACAGACTGTAGCCCCACAAGGCTCTTCTGTCCATGGAATTCTCCAGGCCAGAATACTGGAGTGGATTGCCATTCTCTTCTCCAGGGTATCTTCCCAACCCAGGGATCGAACCCGGGTCTCCTGCATTGCAGGAAGATTCTTTACCATCTGAGCCACCAGGAAAGCCCTGAAAACACTGTAGACCTAAGTAATAGGAAAAGTAAAAGTTTCCCATCACATGGTAGGGTGCTAGAGGTCTTTTGTACTGGCTTCTGAGAGTCAACTGTGAAATTTTCAAGAATTAGGAGAGGTGGTCATTCTTTTTCTTAAAAAAAATTTTTTTTTATTGAAGTATAGTTGATTTACAAAGTTGTGTTAATTTCTGCTGTACAGCAGAGTGACTCAGTTATACACATATATGTGTTCTTGTTTACATTCTTTTCCATTGTGGTTTATCCCAGGAAATTGAAAAGTGTTTTCTATGCTCTACAGTAGGACCTTGTTGTTTATCCATTCTGTATGTAAACAGTTGGCATCTACTAATCCCAAACTCCCAGTCCGTCCCTTCCCTGCTGCTGCTACTGCTAAGTCGCTTCAGTCGTGTCTGACTCTGTGCGACCCCATAGACGGCAGCCCACCAGGCTCCCCCATCCCTGGGATTCTCCAGGCAAGAACACTGGAGTGGGTTGCCATTGCCTTCTCCAATGCGTGAAAGTGAAAAGTGAAAGTGAAGTCACTCAGTCATGTCTGACTCTTAGCGACCCCATGGACTGCAGCCTACCAGGCTCCTCCGCCCATGTGATTCTCTAGGCAAGAGTACTGGAGTGGGGTGCCATCGCTTTCTCCGCCATCCCTTCCCTACTCCTTCTCTTCTTTGGCAGTCACTAGTCTGTTCCCTATGTTCAAACAGCCATTCTTAAATGTTAGATTATAGAAACATACGATTAATCAATTCTATTGAAACAAGGTAATAAATACTCAAAACGCATCATTTTCTAAATATTTCACAACACTCTACTCTTATCTCTCTTCTTGGTTATTATATCTGTGTGATATATATGGTTATATATAGACATATAAACTTGTGCAACCTGTTTTTTTTTTTTGCCTCTTTTTATATCATGTATATATCTCTAGCTCATTTTTATTCATTTTCTTTTTGGCTGTGCTGGGTCTTTGTTGCTGCTCATGGGCTTTCTCTAGCTGTAGTGATCAGGGGCTAATCTACATTGCGATATGCAGGCTCTTCACTGCAGTGGCGTCTCTTGTTGGAGATCACAGGTTCTAGGGCGCGAGGGCTTCAGTAGCTGTGGCGTGTGGACTCAGTTGCTCTGTGACACGTGGAGTCTTCCTCGACCAGGGACTGAACTTGTGTTTTCTGCACTGGCAGGTGGATTCTTAACCACTAGACAACCAAGGGGGTCCACTAATTCATTTTAACAGCAATATAATGGCCTATGTATGGGAAGTATTATAAAGTGTTATTATTTATAAAAACTCTGGTTGAAAACTACCCCAATCTCAAGTAATAAAAATCATTCCAAATACTGGTGCCATGTGAATTCTAAAACAAAATGCCCTTCCTTTACTCTCCCTCGATCCTTCAGTGTTCCCCCAAAAGTGATCAGTGCACACACTCTGTTATATGCCATTAGCAATTTTTTCTCTAGGCTTATGCAGACATAGCTCTGTCTTTTGAGCTCCTGTCAAAAATCACATCGTGCTGTTTTATACACTGGGCTGCAGCTTGCTTTTGTCACAATGTACGTGTGTTAGTCTCTCAGTCGTGTCTGACTCTTTGCAACCCCATGGACTGTAGCCCACCAGGCTTCTCTGCTCATGGAATTCTCCAGGCAAGAATACTGGAGTGGGTTGCCTTTCCCTTCTCCAGGGGAATCTTCCTGGCCCAGGGATCGAACCCAGGTCTCCAGGCAGATTCTTTACCATCTGAGCCACCAAGGAAGCCCAATAGATTGTATCAATGTTTTGTAGAGATTGAGAGTCTGGGCTCCTGGCTGAGATCCTGGCTCAGTTACTTATTAGCCATGTGGCTTTGCATAAGTTACCATCCTAGGCTATGACTCAGTTTCCCCATCTATACAATATGAAAGTGAGTCACTCAGTCATGCCCAACTCTTTTTGACACCATGGACTATGCAGTCTATGGAATTCTCCAGGCCAGAATACTGGAGTGGGTAGCCATCCCCTTCTCCAGTGGATCTTCCTGACCTAGGAATTGAACCAAGGTCTCTCGCATTGCAGGTGGATTCTTTACCACCTGAGTCACAAGGGAAACCCAATGTGATAATAATATTATCTCAAAGAGTTGTTATGAGATTAAAGGAGTTTAATGCATGTTAACAGCTATGCTTGGCACATAGAAAGCACTCAGTAAATATTGGCTATTGTAGTAATAATGACTATTATGGTCAGGTCAGTGCATATATGTATATATGTGTGTGTGTGTGTGTGTGTGGTCAGTCCATGGCATTTTCCCAGCAAGAATACTGTTGTGGGTTGCCATTTCCTTCTCCAGGGCATATATATATATCTCCTTCCTTCTTATTATTTTTAATTCTTGCATAATATTCTTTATACGGGTGTACCATATTATTTGGGCTTCCCTGGTAGCTCAGATGGTAAAGAATCTGCCTGCAGTGCAGGAGACCTGGCTTTGATCTCTAGGTGGGGAAGATCTCCTGAAGAAGGGAATGACTATCCCCTCCAGTACTCTTGCCTGGAGAATTCTATGGACTGAGGAGCCTGGTGGGCTACAGTCCATGGGGTCCCAAAAAGTCAGACGTGACTGAGCAATTAACACACACCATATTATTTAACCAACTCTCTTTTCATAGGTTGTTTTTGGTTTTTTAAATATTTGTTTGTTAATTTATTTTGCTGCGTCGGGTCTCAGTTGAGGCACACAAGATCTTTGACCTTCATTGCAGCATGTGGGATCTGGTTCCTGGACAAGGGATCGAATCCTGGCCCCCTGCACTGGGAGCATGGAGTCTTAGCCACAGACCACCAGGGGAGTTCCAGGATGGGCTTTTCAGTTTTATATTTCTAGTGGAAAAAGAGAATTATCTTCTTTCAGGCTGCTGTTAAAGAGGAAAGATTAAACAAGAAAAAACCTTGAAACGAGGTTCTCTTTTGGAGACAGTTTAACCAGGACCCTGAAGCTTTGGGGCTGGATCAGCCCTTTAAATCCCCCCACACCTGAGAGATCCCAGAACCCGATCGACTTCAGTGTGTGTGACTGCACGTGTTTTTCCCTTTGGGTGTTTTCTTTAATAAAAATTAGAATGGCTTCTGTGCCCTCAGGGTACCCCCTCCATCCATTTTGAACATTAAAAATATACATTAATTTATTTGACTGCACTGGGTGGAATTTTTAGCATGTGGAGTCTAATTCTCTGACCAGGGATTGATTGAACCCGAGCCCCCAGTTTTGGGAGATCGGAGTCTTAGCCACTGGGCCACCAGTTAAGTCCTCAGTTTTTTTTTTTGTTTTGTTTTATTTAGACAATATTGCAATTAAAGTCCTTATCCATCTTCACACACTTACGCTATTATTTCTGTAAGACACCATTTCTAGGAGTGGGATTTCTTAGTCAAATCGTATGCACATTTTTCATGTTTTCTCTCTTTTTCTTAGCTTCTTGTACTAAAAAAAATCTATAGACTCAGAAAAACTTTTGAAATAGTACAAAGAGTTCCCATGTACTTTTATACACCTTCCCAGACTAGCAATGCCTTGTACAACTATAGTATATTATCAAAACCAAGAGGTTGCACATTTTAACTTTAAAAAAATGTCACCAAGTTACATCTTTGCAAGTTTTTTATCAACTTATACTCTAATTGGAGAAGGAAATGGCAACCCACTCCATTGTTCTTGCCTGGAGAATCCCAGGGACAGGGTAACCTGATGGGCTGCGGTCTTTGGGGTCGCACAGAGTTGGACATGGCTGAAGCGACTTAGCAGCAGCATACTCTCATTAGTGGAGTATAAGAATAACTGATTTCTTGTATCTCTGCCAGCACTCCAGCAAGCAATCCATCAAATTTTTGCCAATACAATGGATAATAATAGTACTGGTATTTCATGATGGATTTTTGTGGTTACTAGTGAGGTTGAGTATCACTTTCAAATGCTTATTGTTCACTTGTACTGTTTCTGTAAATTTCTTGTTTATATTCTTTGTCCCGTTTGTGAGTAGGTTATTTGTATTTTTCTTGCTTATTTGTAAGAGCTATTTGTTTATTAGGGAGGGTCTTCACTTATCTGTTATGGACTGCAAATATTTTCTCCCAGTGTGTGATATCTTTCAAGTTTATCCTTCTGAAGTTTTACATTTTTATGCAATCCAATCGGTCAATTTTTCCCCTTTATGTCTTGCAGATTTCATGTTTTTCCTAGAAAAATATCTCTCCACGAGTATGACATTTTCTATAATCTCACTTCGGTTTTTTTGTTAGTTTATTAACTTTAAATACTCCCTAGATGATGAACTTTTATACATTTCAATGATCTGTTTATTAGCGAGTCAACATTTGGGCAAATGATTTAATCCCAACCGGTTGTTTCATTCAGTTTAGTTTTGCCACATTCCGTTATGGTTTCTGATGTGTTCATGTATGCATGCATTTATTTTTGGCTGTACTGGGTCTTCGTTGCTGTGCAGGCGTTTCCTCTTGTTGCGGTGAGCGGGGGCTACTCTTACGGCAGAGCACGGGCCTGAAGGCACACAGGCCTCAGGAGCTGTGGTGCCAGGACTCGGTAGTTGCCGCTCACGGGCTCTAGAGTGAGGCCTCAGTAGTTGCGACTCACAGGCTGAGTTGCTCCTCCACATGTGGAATCCTCCTGGACCAGGGATCGAACCTGTGTCCCCTGCGTTAGCAGGCAAACCCGTAACCTCTGGACCACCAGAAAAGTCCCCACATTCCATTATTTGTAATTCAGACGTGTTCTAATCTGTACATCTCTTCTTTGGTAAACCAGGGATTTCCAAGCCCATAGATGTTTTAGTAGTCAGAAGGTCGAAATGTTCCCAGCTAATGTGCTCTCCTCCACCCTGGTCTGTTGCAGGAGAGGTGAGGTGTGTGGAAGTGTTTGCCCAAGGGACACATGCCATCTCTGCCTCGAAAGACCAGACCTTGCGCTTGTGGGACTTACTGTCTGGCCAGGAGAAATTCACCATTTGGGATGGAGGTTCAAAAGATCCCACTGAATCTCAGACCTGGAGCCTTCGTGTGGATGAAGCAAAGAAGGTTGTGTATTCAGCTTCAGGCTCAAAGGTAACAAATACCTGCCCTGTTGGCAAAGGAAGGCTGAGACCAGAGCAGTCAAAGATGGCACATTGTGTTTATAAGAGGTGTTCCCTGAAATGAGGCTGAAGTACACCACCACTTGAGAGGGTGCCATAAGGGACTTCAAAACTTAGAGTTTTGAAGATTAGATAACCTTGATAGTTCTTTCTGACCTTAAGATTTGAGACCTTTCATAGTATTTAATACAGTCATTTTTAGTGCTATAAATTTCCCTTTGAGCACTGCTTTACCGACACCCTGCAAACTTTGATATGTTATGTTATTTATGTTCTGTTCTAACTATTGCTTCTTGACCTGCATACATATTTCTCAGGAGACAGGTCAGGTGGTCTGGTATTGCCATTTCTTTAAGAATTTTCCAGTTTGTTGGTACATAGTAAGTACCAAATAATTAATAGCTATTAATTGTTCTACAATGAAGTAATAAAAGTAATTGGTACTTGTTAACATGTGAGTAATATTGGTAGTTTATAAGCTCTGCTGTCCAATATGGTGACCACCAGCTATATGTTGCTATCGAGCACTTGAAATGTGGCTACTCCAAATTGAGATGTGCTGTACACAAAGGCCTCCTCAGACAACCATTTTGCCTTTTTTGCATTTCTTTTCCTTGGGGATGGTCTTGATCCCTGCCTCTTGTACAGTGTCATGAACCTCCATCCATAGTTCTTCAGGCACTCTATCTATCAGATCTAATCCCTTGAAACTATTTCTCACTTCCACTGTATAATTATAAGGGATTTGATTTAGGTCATACCTGAATGGTCTAGTGGTTCTCCCTGCTGCTGCTGTTACTACTGCTAAGTCGATTCAGTCGTGTCCGATTCTGTGCAACCCCATAGACGGCAGCCCACCAGTCTCCTCCATCCCTGGGATTCTCCAAGCAAGAATACTGGAGTGGGTTGCCATTTCCTTCTCCAGTGCATGCATGCATGCTAAGTCGCTTCAGTTGTGTCCGACTCTGTGTGACCCCATGGACAGCAGCCCAACAGGCTCCTCCGTCCACAGGATTCTCCAGGCAAGAACACTGGAATGGGTTGCCATCTACTTTCTTCAATTTAAGTCTGAATTTGGCAATATGGAGTTCATGGTCTGTGCCACAGTCAGCTCCCAGTCTTGTTTTTGATGACTGCATAGAGCTTCTCCATCTTTGAATGCAAAGAATATAATCAGTCTGATTTCAGTGTTGACCATCTGGTGATGTCCATGTGTAGTGTCTTCTCTTGTGTTGTTGAAAGAGGGTGTTTGCTATGACCAGTGCATTCTCTTGGCAAAACTCTATTAGCCTTTGCCTTCCTTCATTCTGTACTCCAAGGCCGAATTTGCCTGTTACTCCAGGTGTTTCTTGCCTTCCTACTTTTGCATTCCAGTCCCCTCTAATTAAAAGGACATCTTTCTCAGGTGTTCATTCTAGAAGGTCTTGTAGTCTTCAAAGAACCATTCAACTTCAGCTTCTTCATCATTACTGGTTGGGGTATAGGCTTGGATTACTGTGGTGTTGAATGGTTTGCCTTGAAAACGAACAGAGATCATTCTGTCATTTTTGAGATTGCATCCAAGTACTGCATTTCGGACTCTTTTGTTGACTATGATGGCTACTCCATTTCTTCTAAGGGATTCTTGCCCACAGTAGTAGATATAATGGTCATCCGAGTTAAACTCACCCATTCCAGTCCATTTTAGTTCGCTGATTCCTAGAATGTTGATGTTCACTCTTGCCATCTCCTGTTTGACCACTTCCAATTGCCTTGATTCATGGACCTAACATTCCAGGTTCCTACGCAATATTGCTCTTTACAGCATCGGGCTTTACTTCCATCACCAGTCACATACACAGCAGTGTGTTGTTTTTGCTTTGGCTCCATCTTTTCATTCTTTCTGGAGTTATTTCTCCACTGATTTCCAGTAGCATATTGGGCACCTACCAACCTGGGGAGTTCATCTTTCAGTGACCTATCTTTTTGCCTTTTCATACCGTTCATGGGGTTCTCAAGGCAAGAATACTGAAGTGGTTTGCCATTCCCTTCTCCAGTGGAACACATTTTGTCAGAACTCTCCACCGTGACCTGTCCGTCTTGGGTGGCCCTACACGGCATGGCTCATAGTTTCACTGAATTAGACAAGGCTGTGGTCCATGTGATTAGATTGGTTAGTTTCCTGTGATTATGGTTTTCAGTCTGTCTGCCCTCTGATGGAGAAAGGTAAGAGGCTTATGGAAGCTTCCTGATGGGAGAGAGTGATTGAGGGGAAATTGTTTTGTTCTGATGGGCAGGGCCATGTTCAGTAAATCTTTAATCCAATTTTCTGTTGATGGGTGGGGCTGTGTTCCCTCCCTGTTATTTACCTGGGGCCAAACTAGGGGCCTCCCTGGTGGCTCAGACAGTAAAGCGTCTGTCTGCAAAGCGGGCAACCCGGGTTCGATCCCTGGCTTGGGAAGATCCCCTGGAGAAGGAAATGGTGCCCCACTCCAGCATTTTTGCCTGGAAAATTCCATGGACAGAGGAGCCTTGTAGGCTACGGTCCATGGGGTGTCAAAGATTTGGACACGACTGAGCGACTTCACTTCACTTCACTTCAAACTATGGTGGAGGTAATGAAGGTAATGGCGACCTCCTTCAAAAGGTCCCATGCCCACACTGCTACACGCAGTACCCCCAGCCCTGCAGCAGGGCACCGCCGACCCACGCCTCTGCTGGAGACTCCTGGACACTCACGGGCAAGTCTGGGTCAGTCTCTTGTGGGGTCATTGCTCCTTTCTCCTCGGTCCTGGTGTGCACAAGGGTTCTGTTTGTGCCTGCCAAGAGTTCATTTCCCAGTCCCATGTAAGTTCTGGCAGCTCTATGGTGGGGTTAACGGCAACCTCCTCCAGGAGGGCTTATGCCATACCCTGGTCTACTGCACCCAGAGCCTCTGCCCCTGAGGCAGTCCACTTAGAGTCCAAATTAGAGATACCAAGGGAACATTAGAGTCCAAATTAGAGATTCCAAGGGAAGATTTCATGCAAAGATGGGCTCAAAAAAAGGACAGAAATGGTATGGACCTAACAGAAGCAGAGATATTAAGAAGAGGTGGTGAGAATACACAGAAGAACTGTACAAAAAAGATCTTCATGACCCAGATAATCACGATGGTGTAATTACCAACCTCGAGCCAGACATCCTGGAATGTGAAGTCAAATGGGCCTTAGGAAGCATCACTACGAACAAAGCTGGTGGAGGTGATGGAATTCCAGTTGACCTATTTCAAATCCTGAAAGATGATGCTGTGAAGGTGCTGCACTCAGTATGCCAGCAAATTTGGAAAACTCAGCAGTGGCCACAGGACTGGAAAAGGTCAGTTTTCATTCCAATCCCAAAGAAAGGCAGTGCCAAAGAATGCTCAAACTACCACACAATTGCACTCATCTCATAGGCTAGTAAAATAATGCTCAAAATTCTCCAAGCCAGGCTTCAACAGTACATGAACCATGAAATTCCAGATGTTCAAGGTGGATTTAGAAAAGGCAGAGGAACCAGAGATCAAATTGCCAACATCCATTGGATCATGGAAAAAGCAAGACAATTCCAGAAAAATGTCTGTTTCTGCTTTATTGACTATGCCAAAGCCTTTGACTGTGTGGACCACAACAAACTGTGGAAAATTCTTAAAGAAATGGGAATACCAGACCACCTGACTTGCCTCTTAAGAAACCTGTATGCAGGTCAGGAAGCAACAGTTAGAACTGGACATGGAACAACATACTGGTTCCAAATAGCAAAAGGAGTACGTCAAGGCTGTATATTGTCACCCTGCTTATTTAACTTATATGCAGAGAACATCAGGAGAAACACTGGGCTGGATGAAGCACAAGCTGAAATCAAGATTGCTGGGAGAAATATCAATAACTTCAGATATGCAGATGATACCACCCTTATGGCAGAAAGTGAAGAACTAAAAAGCGTCTTGATGAAAGTGAAAGAGAGTGAAAATATTGGCTTAAAACTCAACATTCAGAAAACTAAGATCATGGCATCTGGTCCCATCACTTCATGGCAAATAGATGGGGAAACAGTGGAAACAGTGGCAGACTTTATTTTTTGGGGCTCCAAAATCACTGCAGATGGTGATTGCAGCCATGAAATTAAACGACGCTTACTCTTTGGAAGGAAAGTTATGATCAACCTAGATAGCATATTAAAAAGCAGAGACATCACTTGGCCAACAAAGGTCTGTCTAGTCAAGGCTATGATTTTTCCAGTAGTCATGTATGGATGTGAGAGTTGGACTATAAAGAAAGCTGAGCACCAAAGAATTGATGCTTTTGAACTGTGGTGTTGGAGAAGACTCTTAAGAGTCCCTTGGACTGCAAGGAGATCCAACCAGTGCATCCTAAAGGACATTAGTCCTGGGTGTTCTTTGGAAGGACTGATGTTGAAGCTGAAACTCCAATACTTTGGCCACCTGCTGTGAAGAGCTGACTCCTTGGAAAAGACCCTGATGCTGGGAGAGATTGAGGGCAGGAGGAGAAGGGGACGACAGAGGATGAGATGGTTGGACGGCATCAGCAACTCAATGGACGTGAGTTTGAGTAAACTCCGGGAGTTGGCGATGGACAGGGAGGCATGGAGTGCTGCAGTCCATGGGGCCACAAAGAGTCAGACACGACTGAGCAACTGAACTGAACTGTATACAAAGGGCACCCCAGGTGGCGCTAGTGGTAAAGAATCCCCTTGCCAACGCGAGAGGGGTAGGAGATGGAGGTGAAATCCCTACATCAGGAAGATACCCTGGAGGAGGAAATGACACCCCATTCCAGTATTCTTGCTGAGAGAATGCCATGGACAGAGAAGCCTGGTGGGCTTCAGTCCATGGGGTTGCAGAGTCAGACGTGACTGAGCGTCTGAGCATACAGGCACAGTAAGGATAAAACACACATTGGATTTCAAAGACTCAGTATCATAAAATATAATGTAAAATATTTCAATAATAATTTTGTATTGATTATATGTTGAAATGACAACATTTGAATATATTGGGTTAAAAAGGTATATCATTGAAATTGATACCTCTTGTTTCTTTTTACCTTTTTAAATGTGGCTTATAAAAAATTTAACATCATATGTGTCTTACATCGTATTTTTATTGGACAGTGTAGGCCTAACTATTACAGAGATGTGGGTTGTTTTCAAAACTGATTCTAGAAATCAGCTATGTTATCAGCAAAAGTTGGGAAAATATAGTAAAGGAATAGTATATAATAAATAACTGCAAACCTAACCATTATCATAATTTTGCTTTTTACGGTGTGCGTGTGTGTATATATGTGTGTATGAAACAAAAGGGGGATAAAACCATATGTACAGCTTTATAAAAGGATCTTTGCCCACAACCTTAAAAATTCTTCAAAATCAGCATGTTTAGTGATTTCATAAGATTCTGTTGCATGGCTGTGCTGCAGCTTATTTAACTAATCCCTTAATACTGGACATACAGGTTGCTTCCAGTTCTTTGCATGTTCAAATAGCTGAGGTAACTTTCCTTATACATATATACACATGTATATATCTTTCTGTGTATCTTTTCCGAGTCCTTTAGTGTAAACCCCACAAGTAGAATTAATAGAATTATTTAAATGATTACTTTTGATGAAAAGATACTTTTGGGGATAAGGTTAAGGATGAAACTTCTCTAATTATACATCAGTAATTACTTGGAATGAACATATATGCATATGGCACGGCTGTTTTTCTATTTTTTTAAAGCTGTATTTTAGAGCAATTTTATTTATTTATTTTTTAAAAATGATTTGAGAAATAATACCCTTTTTTTCCTAAAAATATATATATTCATTTATTTTTGGTTGTGTTGGGTCTTAGTTGCAGCTTGCAGGGTCTTTTGTTGTGGCTTGTGGGCTTCTCTTTAGCTGTGGTGCCTGGGTTCCAGAGTGTGTTGCCCATGGCATGTGGGATCTTAGTTCCCTGACCAGGGATCAAACCTGTGTCCCCTGCATTGAAAGGTGGATTCTTAACTGCTGGGCCACCAGGGAACTCCCAGCAGTTTTAGATTTGTAGAAAAACTCCAGAGATAGTAGAGAGGGTTCCTGTATGGCCTTGTTCCAGCTTTCTCCAATGCTGTCTTACATAACCAGTGTACATTTATCAAAACTAAACATTAATATGGACAATTACCATCAATTCAACTCCACACTTCATTTGGATTTTATCAGTTTTTCCACACATGTTCTTTTGCCGTTCCAGAATCCATTCCAGGATCCCTTCCACTTCCCCACTCCTTTTTGCTTTTTAATCAAATTTTTAAAAACATTGCCGGTTACTTCTTTTTCAGTTGATTTACTTGTTTTTGGTTACACCAGGTCTTCGTCGCTGTGCTCAGGCTTCCTCTAGTTGTGGTGAGCAGGGGCTACTCTTGGTTGCGGTTCATGGGCTTCTCATAGCAGTGGCTTCTCTTGTAGCAGAGCTCCGGCTCTAGGCGCACGGGCTTGAGTTATTTAAACATATGGGCTCAGTAGCTGTGGCACCCGGGCTTAGTGGGATAGAACCCATGTGCCCTGCATTGGCAGGTGGATTCTTACCCACTGTACCGCCAGGGAAGTCCTTCCCTCCTTTTTCTTTAAACTGATGGAGCATTGACAATAAAATGCATAAACTCTAAAAAAGAGCAGGTTTTAATATTGTCAATATTTTGTAGTAACTATAAATGGATGGCATCACCAGTTCAATGGACATGAGTTTGAGTGAACTCCGGGAGATTGTGAAGGACAGGGAAGCCTGGCGTGCTGCAGTCCACGGGGTTGCAAAGAGTCGGACACGTCTGAGCGACTGAACAAAAACCAATAAAGGGAAAGGAACCATTAAAATTTGTATAAAGATAAAAAGACTTCAAGTGCAATGACCAAAAAGAAAAAAGAACAGGTCTTGCATTTGACTCTGGCAAACTTGCGATCTAGGTCTCCCTCTGACATGGCTCTGTCTTTTCATCATTCTGTTAGATCAGTGCTTGGAACCTGGAAACTGCAGAGCTGATTTTCCGTATCCTGGGGGATGCCTCTGACCCCTGGGTATGCATGGCAGTGCTGGCTTCCCAGGCCACACTGCTGACTGTGTCCCAGGGTGGCGTGATCAGTCTGTGGAGCTCAGCCACGGGAACACTGCACAGGAGGCAACGTTTGTCCAGCGTCAAAGAAGATACAGTTGCCTGTGGGGTCTCAGTCCAGAAACGAGGAATGATGGTTACTGGGTCCAGCACGGGCTCCATCTCTTTGGTAAGCAACAAATGTTGACTGAGTCAACATTAATTCAGCTCCAAAGTGCTTAGATGTCCCAGAAGTTGGGAGAAACCATCTCACCTTTGATCTGTTTTTTTTTTTAACCTTCTATTTCATATTAAGAGTATACCTGATTAACAATGTTGTGATAGTTTGGGGTGGACAGCAAAGGGACTCTGTCATACATATATGTGTATCCATTCTCCTCCAAATCCCCTTCCATCCAGGCTGCCACATAACATTGAGCAGAGTTCCCTGGGCTATACAGTAGGTCCTTGTTGGTTATCCATTTAAATATAGCAGAGTGTACATGTCATTCCCAAATTCCCTAACTATCACTTCCCTATATTCTCCCCCCATCATAAATTCCTTTTCTAAATCTGTCAGTCTGCTTCTGTTTTGTAAATAAGTTCATTTGTATCATTTCTTTTTAGATTCCACGTATAAAGGATGTCGTATAGATCCACCCGTGTGCTGCAGATGGCATTATTCCATCACCTTTGATCTTTTAATGAATGACACTAGGCTTCTTCATTCTAGGGGTTTGCAATTCAGCACAGTCCAGGAAACATCTCTTGGTGTCTCCTGGGGGCTGGCCAATGCGCAACTGTTGATGCTCAGTCTTTCTGCGGATGCTCTGGGAGAAAGTATAGAACATGTATCAGAACTGTCCCTGATGAGGGGATAGGACTTGGGTTTCTATCCACCAGCTCCATCAGTGGTTAGGTGAGGGCTGCTCCAAGGAGCATTAACACAGGGGCCAAGTGTATGAGGGAATGAGGTCAGAAAAACAACCTCCCAGCACCGAGTTGCAGGTGTGCAGTGCGCACCCTTCAGGGATAGAGGAGTGCATTGAGGGGACATGGATGGGGCACCAAGATTGCATTATATCGGAGTTGCAGGTGGAGGAGCAAGGGCACCACGCCATGCATTAGAGTCTAACCGCATCGTCAGTCTAGGGAGGAATTCAGTCTAGGGAGGGAGCCAGGCTCTCCAGTGACTCACAGTCATACTAAGAGGAACAGAGTCTGTTTTCAGTAGAGGTAGAAATAGCATGTTCTTGCTTGGGTGAAGGAACAAATGCTTCTGATAGAGGCAGTCTTGGAAGGTTCCTCTCCAGGGAGACAGCCTCAGAAGAAGAAAGGATTACTAAGATGAATAAGCAAAGATGGAGGGAATAGGGGGTTGCGTGGTGAGGCGGTAGGAACATGCTTGGTGTTGTGGAGAAAAGAGAAGTGGAGTGGAAATAGATCACAGAGGGTTTTGCGTGTCCTATTGAGGAGGTGAGAGTTTCAGGAAGGGAGAAATATGGCCACTAAAGAATCGTCCCATAACCAACAAGGACCTACTTTATAGCACAGGGAATTCCACTCGATGTTGTACAGCAGCCTGGATGGGAGGGAGGTCTCGGGGAGAATGGATACATGTATACGTATGGCTGAGTCCCTTTGCCGTCCGCCTGAAACTATCACAATGTTGTTAATTGGCTATGTTGTTGTTGTTGTTCAGTCGACCAGTTGTACCTGACTCTTTGCTACCGCATTGACTGCAGCACAGCAGGCCTCCCTGTCCCTTACCATCTCCCGAAGTTTGCCCAAGTTCCTGTCCATTGCATTGGTGATGCTGTACTACCATCTCATCCTCTGATGCCTTCTCCTTCTCCCCTCAATCTTTTCCAGCATCAGGGATTTTTCCAATGGGTCAGCTGTCCGTATCAGGTGACCAAAATACTGAAGCTTCAACTTCAGCATCAGTATAGTGTATTGGCTATACTCCAATGCAAAATAAAAGGTTTAAAAAAAGAATCACCCCCAAACTCCAGATTTCTGGACCTCATGCCTCGTAGCCTCCCTGAGCAATCAAGGCACCAACCATGATCATGGAAGATAATCCCAGTCCTTTCATCAGGTCTCTTGGTTGCTTCCCATTACTCCTTCAATCACTGATTATTTTCACTAATATCCTGCAGCCTAGCAAGGAACATGAACTCTAGGATCAGACTCACTGAATTTGAAAACCCCAGTCCTGAATGTAAGTTGGTGCAGCCACTATGCAAAACAGTACAGAGGTTCCTTAAAAAACCAAAACTAGAGTTGCCCTATGATCCAGCAATCCCAGTCCTGGGCATAAATCCAGAGAAAACTCCAATTCAAAAGGATCCATGAACCCCAATATTCATTGCAGCACTATTTACAATGGTCAAGACATGGAAGCCACCTAAATATCCTTCAGACAGATGAATGGATAAAGAAGATGTGGTACATATACATAAGGAAACACTATTCAGCCATAAAAAAGAACGGAATAATGCCATTTGCAGCAACATGGATGGATCTAGAGAGTATCTCACTAAGTGAAGTAAGCCAAAAAGAGGAAGACAAATACCATATGATATCACTTCTATGTGGAATCTACAAATGAACTTATTTAAAAAACAGAAACAAACTCACAGACAGATAACAAACTTTTGGTCACCAAAGGGGAAAGAGGATGGGGGGTAGGGATAAATTAAGAGTTTGAAATGAACAGATCCAAGCTACTATATATAAAATAGATAAATAACAAGGCCCTGCTGTACAGCATAGGCAGCTATATTCAATAACCTGTAATAAACTATAATGGAAAAGAATATATATACTGAATCGCTTTGTCATAAACCAGAAATTAACACAATGTTGTCAATCAACTATGCTTCAATAAGCAAACAAAGACAAACCAAAAAAAAGGAAAATCCCAGTTCCACCTCTACCTAGTTGTATTCTTGGGCTACTCAGCCCTTTGCTGAGCTTCAGTTTCCTCATCTGTAAAACGGGGGCAAACAGGGAGCCTACATGCAGGGCGCTGAAAGGGATGCACAGACGGGCACCTCTCCAGGCTTCCAGTCAGCCGGGGTAGGGTGGGAGCGCTGGCATAACAGTGGAGTAAACTGAACATAATGTTAGTTGAGTTCAGGTTTCTCCCTGTGTAACTCATCTTTGATGCCCCATGCCAATCCCCTCGATTCAGAAGGCTATTCTGTCGGTCCCCTGGCTACTGATGGTAATGCCCTCGGTTACGAATGCCTATGGTGCTTTCCTGGGCACACATCACTCATAGGGGGCTCTAACACGTTTCTCCCACGGAGCCCCTATTTATGACTGGGCCGGCTCTTGTGGCTCTTTTTTTTTTTTTTTTTAATGATCATGGGATGCACTTCAGCTAAAACCCATCAGAGAACTTTGAGGAAGGTAGATAGCATGCCCGAGGACCACACAGATTTGAGGGTAGGGTGCCAAGCCTTTTGTGGATCCAATCTTTACTGGAAAATTTAAAACACATGGGGAGGAGTTAGGATGTAGGAAGGGGAAGGCAGGGTCACCCACGTGGTCAGTTATCTAGGTTACCAGCGTTTTCTGAAAGAGGAACCTTCATGGTGGGCAGCCTGGTTCCTTATCCAGTGGTTTTGCTAGCAGCTGCCAGCTTGTTTATTCAAGATGGGTGTCTTTAGAAATGGATGCCTCAGCAGTCAGAAGGCTTGATGTCAGGCACTGATATTACAGTTGCACATCTGTGACCCTGCACCTAGCTGAGTCTTTTTTCTTTCCTGCCCCTCTCTCCCTACATCCGCACACTTGGTCTCGGCATTGCTGCTCCTGGGAGCAGCCTCTTCCCAATCTGAAATAGAGGTGGTGGGTAGAACCCCACCCAGCTCTTGATCCCTCAGTGGGGGCAACTCTGATGCATGCTCTACTCTCTCTCAGGGCACCCCCAGCAGGACTCACGTACATTTGCCTGCATTGGTAACTGCTTCTTGAGCCACACTGATTGGCTGCCTTTCCTTCCTTGTCTCAATTCTCCACACTATACCAGTGTTTCCTAGGATCGACCCCCAAATAAACTAGTTGCACTCAAATACTATTCTCAGTGTCTTTTTCTGGCAGAACTCAAACTAGATTCCTAGAAACATGTATATCGGGGCAGAAAACTGTTGGCGTGACTGGACGACAATCCCCAGCACCCCCAAAAAGCGGGTGGTCAGGCTGAAGAGAGATCAATTCTGCTATTTAGAAGGATGGTGACTGGGTTGTAAGAACTAGGGGTCTCTAGAATCTCACTAGTGTTCAGATCCTAGCCCCGCTGGGGAGAAAGTCTTGATTCTACTTTCAAAACATGTGAAGACAGTGGTAAGATCAGCTTAAACTAAAGACGCAGTCAAGTCCAGGCCCACTCGAAGTACAGATTAAATTGATTCAGACCCCTCCACTAGAGGCTCGAAGGAAGCATCTTCTTTCTAGGTTAAATATTATTTAGGTTCTACTCTGCTTTTCGAGGGCCTTCCTAGGATGTTGCTAGCAGTAAAGAACCCGTCTGCCAATGTAGGAGACGCAGGAGATGTGGGTTTGATCCCTGGGTTGGGAAGATCCCCTAGGGAAGGAAATGGCACCCTACTCCAGTATTCTTGCCTGGGAGATCCCAGGGACAGAGGAGCCTGGCGGGCCACAGTCCATAGAGTTACAGAGTTGGACATGGCTGAGCGACTGAGCACACACACATGTATAAAATAGATAACTGGCAGGAAGCCACTGTGTAACACAGGGAACTCTGCTCAGCGTTCTGTGGTGACCGAGATGGGAAGGATATCTGAAAAAGAGGGGATATATGTGTGCGTGTGTGCTAAGTCGCTTTAGTTGTGTCCGACTCTGTGCGACTCTTTGGACTGTAGCCCTCCAGGCTCCTCTGTCCATGGGATTCTCCTTTCAAGAGTACTGGAGTGGGTTGCCATGCCCTCCTCCAGGGGACCTTCCCAGCCCAGTGATCAAACCTGTGTCTCCTGTGGCTCCTTCATTGTACGCAGATTCTTTACTGCTGAGCCACGGGGAAGCCCTCTATGTATACGTATGGCTGATTCACTTTGTTGCACTTCGTTTGTTAGTAGAGACTAATATAACACTGATTGAGAGACTGGGATTGACATATATACACTATTATATATAAGATAGATAACCAATGAGAACCTTAAAAAGACTCTCCTTCACAGTGAAATATCTATGGAAAAGAATTACTCGTACTACTATCTCCATTTCCCTCAAAATTAAAGCATAAATTGTAAAAAGAAAAAGAAGAAGAAAGGAAAATTCATCTTTGTGGTTGAGCAGGCACTCCCATCTTTGAGGAGAGCTGGCTACTGTGTCAGGCAGACGCACTCTACCCCTTAGGGAGGGAGAAGGCCCAAACTAACACACAGAGAGAATTTTATGTTTAGTTTCTTCTTGTCCTGCCTTAAAATAAAAATTGTATTTCATCAACAGCCATTGCAGAAATTAACTTCCTCCTGCCCCTCTTCAGGCAAAAACAACCAAAAATAAACCCAAACCTTCCTCTAAGAGCTGAACAAAATCAGTTCATCTCTGCAACTTGGGAACGGGGAGAATGGTACTGCCGTCTTCCAGCTGTAATCTATCTTTCAATCTTATTTATGATCTCTGAGCTCTTCTTGGGGCAGAAAACTAGAGTGCTGTGATAGTCGCTGGGTCCCTGAGTTGGTTACAACAATAACATCAACAGTAATAATAATAATAGCTACCACTTTGGGAGGGTTGATTATGAGACAGAAGGCTCCATCCCATGCACTTCTCACCCCATGATAGCCCCGTGAGGCAGTCCTGGGATCATCGCCCACTTAACAGATGAGGAAACTGAGGCAGCCTGGGGCTGAAGGAATTTACTTAGGATCATAGAGCTGGTGAGTGGCAGGGCCTTGCATCACACGCAAGCCCTTGACCTTAAACCCTTAACCTGGTGGAAACGCTTGATGGGCATCCTTGATTCTGCACAGGTTTCCTCCGAAGGAGACAGCCTGCTGGAAAAGCTTCCGGAAGCTGTGGGGTTCCTGGTGGTCTCTGAAGACGAGTCTCTTCTCGCTGCAGGTAGCGTTTAGCTCTCATTTGGAGCCATGAGGCAGCAACTCTGGGTTTGGTCGGCAGTGGAGAGGGGCCTGGGGAAATGGGGACGTGGGTGGGCAAACTCTTTCTGCACAGGGCCTCATAGTAAACATCACTGCTGGTCTCTGTCATAACTATCCAACCCTGTCCTTGTAATGCGAAGCCCACCATGGATGAGATTTCAAGTGAGTGTGGCTGTGTGCCAATAACATTTGCATGGATGCTGAGAGACTTCCCTGGAGGTCCAGTGGTTAAGACTCCACACTTCTAATGTAGGGGACAGGGGTTCAATCCCTGGTCAGGGAATTAAGATCCTATATGCTATGCAGTGTGGCCAAAAAGTTTAAAAAAGTACTTTCATGATGCTGAAATTTGAATTTTATACCATTGTCATGTGTTATGAAATAGTAATCCTAGTTAGTTTCTTCAAGGATGGAAAAAACTTAAAAACTACTAGCTCACATATAAAAATAGATGACCAGCCAATTTTTGCCCACGGGCTGTAGTTCATCAACCCCTGTTCTGGATAAATCTCTGAAACATTCTGGACTTCTGTTCCATTACCTCTGAAATGAGAGTGGTTATTCCTGCCTGAGTTACAGGGATAGAGAGGCATGGGGTGAGAGGAGAGAGTACACCCAGCCCACACAACCCCTCATATCAGGAGATATGAGTGATTAGGTAGCCACAGGAAAGGCTGGTTGGTGCCATGTTCAGACAAGAATCAGGGGGTACAGGAACCTATGACTTAGCCTGAAGTAGTCAGGGAAGGCTTCCTGGTAGAGGTGACAAACAGGTGCTCCATATCCTGACTTTATTTTTAAAGAAAAACATTTTAGAGTAGTTTTAGGCTCACAGCCAAACTGAGCAAAAGGCACAGAGAATTCCAGGTACCTGCTTGCTCCCATTAGCCTCCCCCGTTTTCAACATCACCCACTAGAGCGGCACGCTTGTTGCAGCTCCGAGTTTGATGAAACCCCACTGACACAGCATCCTCATTCAAAGTCCGTGGCTCACATTACGGTTCATTCTTGGTGCTGTGTACTCCGTGGGTTTGGACAAATGGGTAATGATGTATATCCATCATTGTAGCATCATACAGATCGCTTTCACTGTCCTTGAAAGGGAAAGGGTATCCGCTCAGTCTGTCTGACTCTTTGCAACCCAGGAACTGCAGCCCGCCAGGCTCCTCTGTCCATGGAATTCTCCAGCAAGAATGCTGGAGTGGGTAGCCCTTCCCTTCTCCAGGGGATCTTACCAACCTGGACTGAACCCGGATCTCCCACATGGCGGGCAGATTCTTTACCGTCTGAGCCACCTTAGATCAGTCTAATTTTTTTTTTTAATATTCATTTTTATTTTTTTATTTGGCTGTATCAGGTCTTAGTTGCGGCATGTGGGATCCTCCTTCCATCGTGTGAGATCTTTTATTACTGTCATGGACTCTCTAGTTGAGCATGGGCTTAGTTGCTCTGCGTCATGTGGGATCTTAGTTTCCCAACCAGGGATTGAACCCTTGTCCTCTGCATTGGAAGGTAGATTCCCAACCACTGGACAATCAGGGAAGTCCCAGTCCAATTTTTTAAAACTAATCAGTTTATTTTTTTGGCTGCACTGGGTCTTAGTTGCCACAGGCGGCACCTTTGATCATTGTCGCATGTGGGATCGTTAGCTGCAGCCTGTGGGGTCTAGTTCCCTGACCAGGCACAGAAGCCAGGCCCCTGCAAAGGGAGCATGGCGTCTTAGCCACTGGACTACCAGGGAAATCCTTCAGTCTGATTTTTACAAAGCCATTTCCAGGGTTCAAGACACTTTAGACCAGCGCTGTCCAGGAATGAAAAGTACAAATGTGAACCACATTTGTATTGTGTACGTTCTCGCGACCCCATTTAAAAAGGTAAAGAGAAATAAGTGGCATTTGTGTTATTAATACGTCTTATTTAATGCAATAGACCCCCAAACCCAACATGAAATCAACATGATTTTAATGGGGGCCTACCCCTCCAGATTGTCACAGAGCCTCGGTTTGAGTTCCTCAAGGCACACAGCTATCCCACCGGCTATTTATTTTACATACGACAGTGTATATGTGTCCCTGCTCATCTCTCCACTCGTCCTGCCCTCTCCTCTCTCCCACCCCCCACCCCTGCAACCTCGTGTCCGTAAATCTGTTCTCTATGTCTGATTCTCCATTGCTGCCCTGAAAATAGGGTCATCAGTACTACTCAAAGGCAGGTTCTTAACCACTGGACCACTAAGGAGGTTCCTGTTGCTGTTTTGCTAAATCTACCCCCTCCTTCCTCTCCTTCACCTCCTCTTCCTTCTGCTCCAGCCACACTGGCTTCCATGCTTCTCTCAAACACAGCTGGCCTTTCCTTCCTTCCGGGCATCTCATGCTATTCCCACCCTTCCAGTGCTTGCCACCTCTTCATCTCTCTAAAGGCAATGCAAATGTCCTACAATAAATTACCGCACAAGCATGGTGGCTTAAAACAATAAGAGTATCTTTATTCATGGTTCTAGTGTCAGGAAGTCCAAAATCAAGGCATTGGTAGGACTGGCGCCCTCCAAAGTCTTCTGAGAAGTATGTTTTTTGTTTGTTTGTTTGTTTGTTTACGCTGTTGTTTTTTCTTCACTTGTTTGTTTTTTGCTTCTTCCAGCTTCTGCCGGGATTCCTTGGCTTATGGCCACATCTCTCCAGTCTCTGCCTCCATCTTCACGTTGCTTTCTCTGCTATGTGCGTCTCTGAGTCCTGTTTTTCTCATGGCACCCAGCCCCTGACTTCATTGCCCTTAACACAAGCTGTAATCATTTTATTTTCCTTCCTTCCTCCTGCCCTCCCACCCCTCCCTCCACCTTCAAAACGTATTTACCATGTGTCCAGCTTTGTTCTGGGAGACCACCAGCAACCCAAACAGGCAGAATCAGCTGTCTGAAAACTCATAGCCTTGTGATAATAAATAACTTTACTGTTTTCTATGAGGTTATTGATCACTGGTGTGCTCACCCTTCCCCAACTGTAGGCTCTATGATGGAGGCCTGGTCTAGCTTGTTCACCACTGTATCCTTTCCACCTGCGTATAGTAGGTGCTCAAAAAAAAATCATTATTGATTGAATTCAATTACTCTCAAATTCCTCAAGGAGTGAAAAGTATAATCTTGGTCTCTGCTGTTTTAGGTTTTGGAAGGTCCGTGAGGATATTTTTGGCAGATGCACAGGGATTTCATCGATTCCTGGCCACTGACCTTGAACACGAAGATGTGGTAGAGACAGCCGTTTTTGGTCCTGAAAACAATCTGATTGTCACTGGGTCCCGGGATGCACTCATTCAGGTGAGGGAGAGATGCATGGCCCATCGTCCTCACCTTCACCTCTGGAAGAGAAAGTATGATTCTTTTTCTAAACAAAAATATTTATTTATTTGGCTGTTCCAGGTGTTAGTTGCAGTATGTGGAATCTTATAGCTGTGACATGCAAATTCTTAGCTGTGGCACATGGGATCTCCAGGTCCCTGCATTGAGAGCAAGGAGTCTTAGCCACCAGACTACCAGGGAAGTCCCAAAGTATGGTTCTTTAGGGATCATTTGGCTTCAAAATACAGAAACCCACAAAGACTAGTGCAGGCAAAACAGAGCAGGTCATTGGATGACACGGTGGGGGTGGTCTTCTGGGACTCAGAGACAGATCTAGGGGCAATTATTAAAGCATTCAACAAAAGAGAGAGCATTCCCGGTAAACATAAAATACTGGGAAGAGTTTGACTTTCAGAGGAGCAGGGTTGGGGAGATGGGGAAAAAATCCTATTAAGCTCAAAGTTCTCCAAGCTGGGGAGAAGAGCATGTGATACAGTAGCAGCAACATTCTGGTCTTAGGACCTCTTTAGATTTTTAAAGGTTATTGAGAACCTTCAAGGAGCTTTCATGTATGTGGATTATATCCGCATGATTCATATATTTTTAACAAATGATCTATTTTGAAATAGTTTTAGGTTCTTACAGAAGAATTGTGAAGAGAGCCCAGATAGATCTCAGATACATACGTGTGTGTCTTAGTCACTCAATCATCCACCTCTTTGTGACCCCATGGACTGTAGCCCACCAGGCTCCTCTGTCCATGGGATTTTCCAGGCAAGAATACTGCAGTGAGTTGCCATTCCCTTCTCCAGGAGATCTTCCTGACCCAGGGATTGAATCCGGATCTCCCACATTTTAGGCAGATTCTTTACCACCTGAGCCACCAGGGAAGCCCCATATATATGTGTGTGTGTGTGTATGTATATATATATATATATATATAACTTTCAGAGGAGCAGGATTGGACATATATATACACACACACATATATATGTATATGATTATACACACACATATATACATATATATATGATTATATACACACAGACACACACATATATGAGTACTCTCTGGGTCTCTTCGCAACTCTTCCGTAAAACATAAAACTATACATATCAACTCTTCACCCAGCTATCCTCAGGGTTAACATCTTATATCACATTGATCTCATTATCAAAACCAAGATATTAACATTGGGACAATATCATTTGGGACAAAACTCATCTACAGACCTCGATCCTATTTCACCAGTTTTTCTACAAGTGTCATTTTTCAGATCCTGTATTGCATTTAGTATCTACTGATATTTACCATGTTAAATTTTTAAATGCCAAAATCTAAAAATACTTCTCCATTAATTCCTCAATGTGACATATGAATATAATAGCATAATTTTGTGAAAACAGTAATTATTTTCTGAAACACACACACAAAAATCATGAAAAGTGTTATCATTTCATATTTTGGCAAATCTCTTTCTTGTCTGGCTTCACAGAAGACAATCAGATTCTCATATTTGATTCTACATTCTCCCATCTGTTCTGATAACATATTCCATAGTTTCTCGAAGACTATTGCTCATTTATGAGAGGAAGAATGTGTAAAAAAGACAAATGACTTCTTAAATAACAGCAAAAATAATTGTGTTTTTGTAGAACTCCCTGAAACTCCCCTTTTGCAGAACCACCTGGAGGCTAACTTCCAGGGGTTCCCCAGAACACACTTTGAGAACTGCCATGGTAGCTGATTGATGAGATGTAGGAAAGTTTGAGGGGGTGAGGAAATGTGAGGGCCCTTGACCTCCAGCCTGAAAGTTTATCTTGGGCAGACAAGTGATCTTAAGAATATTCCTCCTGAACTGCAGCAGCATAAGGAGAAGTTCTGCCGCTCTGCTTCCATCCTCAGGTGTGGAGTCTGTCAGCGCAGGGGACTCTGCTGGACATCTTGGACGGTGTCGGGGCCCCTGTGAGCCTGCTGGCCCGGGGTGGGGCCTTGGTGGCATCTGCTTCCCGTCAGTCCTCATCTTTTAAAGTCTGGGATCTCACCTGTGCTCAGAAGCCGAGGGCCTCTAACCCATTCTTGGACCGCACTGGCCTCACAGCAGTGTCACACAACGGCAGCTATGTCTATTTCCCTAAAACTGGGGACAAAAACAAAGTCAGCATTTGGGACTTGGCAGAAGGTTTGTAAGACTTAAGCACAGCCATTTGTGTGGGTAAGAACTGAAGCCCCTGTCTTGGTCTGTTTGGGTTGTCATAACAAAACACCATAGACAGGAAGAGGAGAAGATTAAAGAACAGACACTTATTTCTCATGGATCTGGAGGCTAGAAAGTCTGAGATCAAGGCCCTGGCAGATCAATGTCTGTTGAGAGCCCACTTCCTGGTTTGCAGATGGCCACCTTCTCAATCTGTCCTCCAATGGCAGAGAGCAGAGAAAGAAGCAATCTCTAGAGTCTCTTCTTACAAGGGCACTAATTCCATTAATGGGGACTCCACCCTCATGATCTAATCACCTTCCAAAGGTCCCACCTCCTAACACCATCACATTAGGGGGTTAGGACTTCAACACCTCTTTGGGGGTAGGACCCAAACATTCAGTGTGTAACACCCCAGTTAGGTTAAAAGTGGCTGATAGAAAACAGGACTCGATTTCATAAATTTCTAGCATATGGTCATTGACTATTTGATGGTCAATTCCTGTTTTAGTTGAGGCTTCCCTGGAGGCAGGGTTCCTGATGGGGATATTTGCACAAGTGGTGTACAGAGGAGAGCTCCCAGGAGGAGAGAGTGAGGAAGCAGGCTGGGTGGCAGCAGTGTTGAACATGGAGCTGGTCTCAGCTTGATTCCACAAGGAGCCCAGGAACACGAATTGCACTTCACAGTTGTCCCATCTTGAAGCAAAGGGACCAGCCTTTTTACTCCCATATCAGGCAGTCACTGTCCATCCTAGGTGGTGGGCTCAGCCCCTAGGCATTGCTAAATGAGGTGCTTCCTTCACTCAACAGCCATGAGATCTTAGATCTGGGTGAACTGACTGGTAAAGGGGATCTAAGCATGTCAGTAGTAATACCTGCCCAATCCCCACTGGGTAGACGGAGGTATAGAAATTCCTGTTGTTGTTCAGTCACCAAGTCATGTCCATTGAATCGGTGACGCCATCCAACCATCTCATCCTCTGTCATCCTTTTCTGCTTCTGCCTTCAATCTTCTGCCTGGCTGATCATAAAATGAGAAAAGAAATTCACTCTCAAGTTCGTGTCTGGATTCGACAGACATTGGTTTAGTGCTAGTCTTGGGGCCAAACTCTGGGCGTTAACAGTGAGCAAGGCAGATGAAGTTGCAAAATTTGAGGTGCTTGCCTGCTAGTCATGGGGGAGAGTAGGATGTGAAGAAACAGAGCAGGGTGGTGGGCAAGGTGATAGGAGTCAGTAAGCCACAGCCCAAGGGCCAAATCCAGACACACACTTGTTTCCATGTTGTTTGTGGCCGCTTTAGGGCTGTGCCAGCAGAGTTAAGTGGTGACAGCAGAGAGCATACGGGGCAAAAATATTTACTCTCCTACCCTTTACAGAGGGTGGCAAAAGGAAACATTTGGGATGAGAGGTTCCGAAGACCTGAGAAAGGCATGTATATTGGTTCTGAGAAAGCTTCAGAGGGTCTGAGGCAGGGCAGTGAGATGTTGTGATTGTCATATTTTAAAGCTTGGATGATTGGTGGGCAGGAGCGAAACCAGGGAGACTGGCAATAGCTAAGTTGAAGGGTAACAAAAGCATTTTTTTAAATCCTTAAAAGATGGGAACCAGTATCCCTGTGATCCATTCTTGATGCGGTCTTCTCTCTGTGACAGGTGAGGAGCAAGATGCTCTGGACACCTCCAACGAGGTCAGGTGTCTGGAGGTTGCCGAGCAGGCCAATCTCCTTTTCACTGGCCTCGTTTCGGGGATTGTCCTGGTGTTCCCCCTGAACTCCAGACAAGACGTGATGTGTATCCCTCCTCCAGAAGCCCGGAAAGCCATCAACTGCATGGCTCTTAGTAAGGACGAGGGGCACCTGGCCATTGCCTATGACAGCACCATCCTGGTGCTGGACATCAGCCCGGGGGACCCCTGTCCAGTCATCGACGGGCCAATATACACCTTCTATACCCAACTGCCCGACACCATAGCCAGTGTGGCCATTCTGGCTGACTGTCGTGTCATCTACGGCATGATCAACGGTGACCTCTTCCTTTACGAGTGTGTGAATTCCAAGGTGTTCCCTCTGGAGGCCCATGGGAGCCGAGTCACCTGTGTGGAGGTCAGCCACAAAGAGCAGCTGGCAGTCAGCGGGGCCGAGGAAGCCCTACTGTGTCTCTGGGACCTGCAGGTGTGCAAGTGGAAATTCGAGATGAGCTACACGGTGGGTAGCCTACCACACCATGTGCATGTCCTGGCATTAGAAAATGGATGATGGGCATCATTTATTAAGGGTACACCACATGCAGCCAACCAGGGTCGGAACTAGTGTGAGTCAAGTGAGAGAGGTCCTCGCCTCCAGAAGAGAGTTTTAGGGGATGCCAAAAAACTTGGCCATCCAGAGAAATAATGGTTTAGTTCAATGTTTAAAAAATAAAAATAGATGCAAAAATACACACAAAATAAAATATCAACATTTATTTATTTTCAAATGTTTTATTTGTGTATTTATTTTTGGCTGTGCTGGGGCTTCATTGCTGCACGGGCTTTTCTCTGGTTGCAGCGAGTATGGGCTACTCTCTAGCTGAAGTGCTCAGGCTTCTCATTGTGGTGGCTTCTCTTGTTGCAAAGCATGGGCTCTAGGGCACGCAGGCTTCTGTAGTTGTGGCTCCTGGGCTCTAGAGCACAGGCTCAATAGTTGTGGTGCACAGGCTTAGTTGCTCCATGGCATGTGGGATCTTCCAGGACCAGGGATCAAAGCTGTGTCTCCTGCATTGGCAGGCTCTTTACCAATGAGCCACCAGCGAAGCCCAAAATAGCAACATTTAAAATAAAGACAGGATGGGAACTTTGCTGGCAGTCCACTGGTTAAGACTCCGAGCTTCCAATGCAGGGGGCCCGGGTTCGATACTGGTCAGGGATCTAAGATCCCACATGATACACAGCACAGTCAAAAAGTGAAAATAACGACAGGATCAAATCCTGCACTGGCACAGTCCTGCCTCACTCTTCTCACCCTGATCCTGTCTGGCCTTTCTTTCACCCAAAGGTTTTGATTGTATGACCCATGCCAGGGCTCTTTCTAGTGCCAAGGAAGGCACTTGACCATAGCAGACGGCGTCCCACCTCTTGGAGCCACGTTCTAGTCGGGGAGACACTGTGAGCTCTGTGAGGGCAGGATTTTTATGTGTTTTGTTCACTGAGGTGGTACCTGTCCCTCGGAGAGCTCCTGACCATTAAATGTTTGTGAAATTAAAACAAAGCAGCATATACATGATGTTTGGGGTGCAACAAGACCTTTGAAGAAAAATAGGGCAAGAAAAAGAGGTAGAGCGTGGCAAGGGCTGCTATTAAGAAAGTCAGGTAAGTCTGGTGGAATAGCATTTTAGGCAGAAGGAACAGCAACTGGGAAGGCTCTGAGGAGGGAAACTGATGACTCCTTTACATACAAAGTGTTCGAGAGTTTTCACATCCATCTCTTAAGAAGTTATAAATTTTGTATCAATATGATTGAGTGATATCATATATTTACATATTCATATATATTATGCAAAATTGTTCAGTCACTACTGCCGACTCTTCATGACCCCATGGACTGCAGCCTGCCAGGCTCCTCTTCACTATTTCCCAGAGTTTGCTCACATTCATGTTCGTTGAGTTGGTGATGCTATCTAACCATCTCATCCTCTGCCATCTCCTTCTCCTTCGGCTTCAATTTTTCCCACCATCGGGGTCTTTTCCATGAGTCGGGTCTCCACATGAGGCAGCTAAAGTACTGGAGCTTCAGCTTCAGGATCAGTCCTTCTAATGAATATTCAGGGTCGATTTCCTTTAGGATTGACTGGTTTGATCTGCTTGCAGTCCAAATATACATATTAAAATACCATTTTATAATTTATTCCTCACAACAATCTTGTAAGGTTGTGCTAATATTCCAGTTTTCTCAGATGCGGAACAAAGATAGTACCTGAGGTTGCAAGATATAAGCATTCTTAATAAACTAAGGGAGACAATCTTGTAACTAAGAGAACAGAATATAGGCAGTTTTATCTCAAAATGCCTTCATCCCCCCTGACTTATCTTGATGAAGTCACTATAAGGCTGAGATATAAGTAATCTTTTGCCTTGTTGAGTTGGGAAATATCACCACAGCAGTTAAATACACCTAGCTTTTTCTTTTTAAAAAAAATAAACTTAAATTTGGAATCATTTTAGATTTACAGATTAAGTTGTGAAGATAGTTTGAAGGTTCCCATTTACCTGCTCCTGACCCAGCTTCCCCTGATATTAACATCTTACATAACTAGAGTATGTTTGTCAAAACTAAGAAAGTAACATGGGAACAATATGATTAGCTATCAACTTTATTGGGATCATATGTTGTTGGGTTTTTTTTAAAATTTGTATCTTTTTAAAAATTTATTTTTGGCTGCACTGGGTCTTCATTGCTTTGCGTGGGCTTTCTCTAGTCGCAATGAATGGCGCTACTCTCCATTCAGATGCCCAGGCTTCTCATTTCTGAGGCTTCTCTTGTTGCAGAGCACAGGCTCGAAGCACACGGGCTTCAGTAGTTCAGCATGCGGGCTCAGCAGTTGTGGCGCACAGGTTTAGGGGCTCCGTGGCATGTGGAATCTTCCCGGATCAGGGATTGAACCTGCGTCCCCTGCATTGGTAGGTGGATTCCCACCCACTGCGTCACAAGGAAGTCCAGGATCATATGTTTTTCAGTGAGTTCCTTTTTTCTGTTCTAGGATTCCTAATTTCATTTAGCATATAGTTTTTAATTAAATACAATTGGAGCTAATACTTGTATAACCAAGATCATTTAAGAAATTAAATCCTATAGTTCCTGTTCTCCAATGCAAAATGTCACTAATCCTCTCAAACCAATCTCTTTGAAGATGTATTTTGGGCCAAGGAATATCAATGCGTAGCATCTCTCCAGGTTTTAACTTGATCCATCTCGCAAGAAGGAGCTTCCCAGGTGGTGCTAAAGAACCTGCCTGCCGATTCAGGAGACATAAGAGGTGCAGGTTCAATCACTGGTTCAGGAAGATCCACTGGAGGAGATATTCTTGCCTGGAGAATTGCAGGGACAGAGGAGCCTGGTGGGCTACAGCCATAGGGTCACAAAGAGTCAGAGATGACTGAAGCGACTTAGCACATATGCATCACCCAAGAGGTGTTTACAAGTCTGGCTTCCTATACAAGTGCCTTGGGGCTGGATTCCTAGGTGTCTTTCAGTCTGAAATAAAGATCACATTGCCTTTTTCTACAGAATTCTTACTGTATAGGAGTCCAATGTGCTTGCTTCTCCAAGGATGACAAGTATGTCTACGCAGGCTTGAAAGATTGCTCCATAATTGTATGGAGTGTGCTGGATGGTGAGTCATTTTGCTTTGAGGGTAGGACTGAGCTTAGGTCTGGAGACAAAAGACCCTGTTCTGGATCCTTGACATTAGAGGGCTCTGCTCTGACCTCCCTTCATTGGGTCCATCTGCTTGGGGGGCAGGTATCTGCAGCTTCAGGGAACAGGCCCAACTGGAGCTATACCTCTTCTTCTAGAACCCATGCTCTGAAAACCTGGAACTCCAGAACACCCTCCCCACATGCCCCAGAAGTCCTCTTTAGGGCCTCTGTGGGCCTCTTTCCCAGGTCTATCCTTCTGAAAGTGGGCTATGCCTTGAGCGTGCACACCCCCAGGCTGTGAAGGTGATTGTGGAATGGTGTGCATGGAGTCTGGATGTGTGACCTGGGTGGGGATTCACATGTATGTATCTGAGGCCCCTTAGGGATGTAGGATGGAGCTGGATGTGGGAAGAGAAGGGGAAAATCGCAGACATCTGGGGTCTCCCATACTGTTATATTCAGACATGGAACTGAAGAGCCTGAGAATCCTCAACCCAAACCTGACCTTCCAGGTGTTCTGAAGGTATATCAACCAATGTAGAAGGATAGAATATATTTCACTTAATACAACAGTTTATTAGCTGGGTTTACAGTGTTTACATATTGTATCTTATAGGACGTTGACCATTCATTCTCTTTCCTCAGGCCCTGTAAATGTTTGGGGAGCCTTGTTTAAGATCAGCCACTTTGAAAACTCCACATTTCTCATTCTGTTTAACATCACACTAAGGACATATTAACAGAAGTTAACATTTCTTGTGTACTGGATACTGTCACCAAGTCATTTCATTATCTCAGTACACACCCACCTTTTATAAAATTTGAGGCTCTGAGAGATGGGGTGGGCTGTGGTTTGAAGCTGGTCTACCTGCTCCCCAGGGTTACCTTTGTCACATTCTCCTATAGAGAAAGGAACCCTTATGACACTGGCAGGGAGGGGTAGGAGTTATTGCTATCCCCATTTGACAAATGAAGAAGCTGAAGTTCAGAGTGATTAAGAAATTTTCTCAAGGTCATAAAGCAAGTAAGTGGCTGAATGAATAGCAGATAGAGTTGAATATATTGTAATCAAATACATTATAACTGAAAACACTGTGATTGAATCAGTATAATTGAATAGTTATGTTCTAATACATTGCAACTGAATACATTGTATTCTAATACAGAGTAATAAAGATGCTAAAGTCTGTGGACTGTGGCCTTAAAAGCCCATCCTGCACAGGTTCACAACCTCTCTTCCCGCTCCTTCTCCAATAATAATATTGACTGAATTCACTTTGGGATGAAACTGATACTTAGCACTTGACATGCATAACATCTTCAAATCTTCAGAATTCCCCTCAGCAGGTAGGCTCAGTTATCATTTCCATATTGTGGATGAAGCAAGAGGGAATGAGAATTTTGCTGTCATGCCTAAGCCAGTAAGGGGGATAGAAGAAATTTGACCCCACGCAGCTAAGTCTCAAATGTGTGAGATTGGATCTCTGTGGCTGAATTTTTACCATTTGTGCCCATCCCACCACTTCTCCCTACAGGCACACTGCTGGCTGTCCAGTTTGTGCATGCCGTGGTGAACAGAATCATCCCAACCTCCAATGGCTTCATTGCCCCCTCCAGACACGGCTATCTCATCCGTGAGCGTTTCCAGTGCCCTTCATCAAGAATCTCACAACAGGACCCTCTCAAGAACTTCAAGAAAGCAGTGTGGATGGTCAAATCCAGGCAGAGAGAAGAGCTGGCAGCTGCTGCAGGAGCACTCCAGGACTTGAGATCGGAGAGTGCCCAGGGAAATGAATCCAGATCAAACAAACGCTCACAAGTCTGCCTGCTGGTGTAAAACCCCCGACGGCGCCAAGTGAGTTAGTCCCATTCAGTCCAACTGAAGCAAAAAGAAAGTATGTGTTGATATATATCTGGACTCGAAGCCTCCAGTTATGTGACCAGACCTTGTTTCCTACCATCTTTCCATTTTTTTTCTCTCCTCAGCTCTATTCTCCAGTCCACCCCCAGATTAGCATCATGACAGCCAAGTTCAGCAGAAAAGAAGGTCTCTTTCCAACAGTTTGAACCAAAGTCCTGGTTCTAAATCTGTTAGCCCCAATTAGTTCATACACCCATCCCAGAACACAAAGCTATCTTTGAGGAAAATGCAGCACTCTGCTTGGCGGTCCTGACCCCACGTCCATCCAGACTGAGGTTGGAGTCAACACCACCCAACTCTGTAGACTGAGAGGGGGAGAGGCTACTCCCCACGGTAACTGGGGTGCTAGCCAACATGGGGATGGATGGATATGAGACCAACCAGACCACAGACGTGGACCACAGAGCCAATTTATAAAGCACCAGTTGGTATGGTCTGATCCTTATCACAGCCCATACTTCAGAGAGGGCAGGAGTTTCTGCTTCCATTTTACAGATAAGGAAACAGCCTTGCAGAGTTAGTCGTGATTTGCTCAAGATCACGAGCAGAGAGAACTCTGAGAAATTAGAATCTAGAGCCTTCCTGTTCCAATTTTTGTTGGGACCACCTCACTCTAATTTTAGACCCAGAAGCACAACCATCAGTTCCATGGGTGGCACATTCAAATGCCCACAGGCACCAACAAGTAATCAAGATAATTGCTGTGCACTGGGGTGACCAGCAGATTATGATGGTGACCATGCAAACATGGAGGGCATTGCTCTGTCTTGGCACGAGACACGAGAACCTTGACTCTACCCCTGAATGGCCCTGGGGAGAGCAGCCCACTGGTGCCAGAGCTTCCTGTTGTCATAAGTAAAGCCAGAAATCTGGATTTTTATGAGAAATGTCCTCATTTTAACCAAGTTGGCAATGGGTTCAAATTTGCACTTATAGACACACTTGGCTCATGTGTCTAGTTCATTGTGACCCAAATTGGCATTAAAACAGTAAACCTGTTATCATTCTTCCATCTATACTCCTTGGCTCTCAAACTCTGAGGCTAGAGATGCTTTTTATCTTAAAAACTGGAGGCTCTTGGAAGCAGATGGATAAAGCTGCCGACATCTTCCTACCATGCTTTTGAACCATCTCTGCCTTGTGCAAGTTCAAAAGTCTGTCTGTTTCTGCTCCACTTAAATGGCTTTTTCTTTTATGCCTGCAGCCTTCTAAAAGCCCCCACTTGCTTCTGGGGCTTTTGCTGTAAGGATAGCAGAGTCCAAACCTTCAAGGTGCTATTCCATCCTCTCCTCCTCCCCAACCTCCAGCTGAATTCCAGACAGAAAAAAAACAGCCTTAGAAATAGAGGCTTTTGAGCTGGATGTGACCTGACCAATGGTCTCATTCAGCCATTTTTAAAACTAGTGTTCCAAGGAGGGCTTTGACAGTTCTGCAAATGTCACTTAGCATCAAATTTCACTTAAAAATGTTTTATAACTGTAATTTAAAAATACACATTGGGTAGCAGTTTTTAAGGTGTTGGAAATGACTAGCATAGGATTCTCCTGCCATCTCCATTTAACTTAGAGGGGAGGGGAGCCCTTGAAAAAAAATTAAAGCTACTCTTTGCACCATGTCTCTGTGAATCAGGGGTTTACCCAATGCATAAATAAGATTTAGCTACAACTTCTGGTTTAAAATATGAGTGCCCATCTCAGCAGCCTCAGTGAAAATCAGTTGCTTCTTATGTAAACACTAATTTGCCTATAGGAAAGAATTTTTTTTTTACTAATAAAATGCTACTTTGAATTGTTGCTTACCGTGGTATTTCTGTAAAGAGTCTTCATTTAAGAAAGTGTTCGGTTGCTATGAATGTTTGACAAGCACACTGCTTTGTAGCGGAGTGACTTGGTTGAGGTTCCCCAGCTACGGTGGAGCCAGGGTGAGAGCATGGTTATTGTGCCAACAGGACTGTATTAACATACTATCCGAACTGAAGCACTTTTTGAGAGTGAAACGGAGTGATCCAAACAATTACTCCAGGACAACTACAATGAGCTGGCTCTCCCAGGACAGTTGGAATATATAGCTCCTCTAGTTACAGCAGGGATTGCTGCTGCTGCTGCTGCTAAGTCGCTTCAGTCGTGTCCGACTCTGTGCGACCCCATAGACGGCCACCTACCAGGCTCCTCTGTCTCTGGGATTCTCCAGGCAAGAACACTGGGGTGGGTTGCCATTTCCTTCTCCAATGCATGAAAGTGAAAAGTGAAAGTGAAGTCGCTCAGTCGTGTCCGACTCTTAGCGACCTCATGGACTGCAGCCCACCAGGCTCCTCCGTCCATGGGATTTTCCAGGCAAGAGTACTGGAGTGGGGTGCCATTTATATTAAATTCTAGACAGTCCTTTTAAAAATTAAACATGACATATAACATTGTATTAGTTTCAGGTGTACAACGTAAAGATTCGATATTTGTATATATTATGAAATGATCCCAAGAAGTGTAGTTAATATTCAATACTGGGCTTCCCAGGTGGATCAGTGGTAAAGAATCCACCTGTCAATGCAGGAGATGCAGGAGGTGTGATCTCTGGGTTGGGAAGATCCCCAGAGGAGGAAATGGCAACCCATTCTTGCCTGGGAAAATGCCAAGGACAGAGGAACCTGGTGGGCTACAGTCCATGAAATTGCAGAGTCAGACACGACTGAGTGACTACACACACACACACACACACACACAGTTGATTTACAATAGTGTCTTAATTTCAGGTGTACAGCAAAGTGATTCAGTTATATATAGTGGGTTGGCCAAAAAGTTCACTTGGGATGTTATGGGAAAATCTGAATGAACCTTTTGGCCAACCCACTATATATATGTGTGTGTCTGTATTCTTTTTCAGATTTGTTTCCCTTACAGAATATTATAAACTATTGAGTTTAGTTCCCTGTGCTATACTGTAGGTCCCTGTTGGTTATCTATTTTATATATAGTAATAGTAGTTGCTGCTAAGTCACTTCAGTCGTGTCCGACTCTGTGCGACCCCATAGACGGCAGCCCACCAGGCTTCCCCGTCCCTGGGATTCTCCAGGCAAGAACACTGAGGTGGGTTGCCATTTCCTTCTCCAATGCATGAAAGTGAAAAGTGAAAGCGAAGTCGCTCAGTCGTGTCCAACTCTGTGCGACCCCATGGACTGCAGCCTACCAGGCTCCTCCATCCATGGGATTTTCCAGGCAAGAGTACTGGAGTGGGGTGCCATTGCCTTCTCCGAGTAATAGTAGTATGTATATGTTAATGCCAAACTGTGGGTGAATTTCTGTTTTGTATATAAGTTCATTGGTATCTTTTTTTTAGGTTTCCCATATAAGCAATATCATATATTTGTCTTTTTTCTGTCTGGCTTACTTCACTTAGTATGATAATCTCTAGGTTCATCTATGTTGCTGCAAATGACATTATTTTCATTCTTTTCTTGGTAAGAACTTTTAAGACCTATTGTCCTAGCAACTTTCAAATATACAATTCAGTTCAGTTCAGTCACTCAGTCGTGTCCGACTCTCTGCGACCCCATGGACTGCAGCACGCCAGGATACCTTGTCCATCACCAACTCCGGGAATTTACCCAAACTCATGTCCATTGAGTCAATGATGCCATCTAACCATCTCATCTTCTGTCATCCCCTTCTCCTCCTGCCTTCAATCTTTCCCAGCATCAGGATCTTTTCAAATGAGTCAGTTCTTCACATCAGATGGCCAAAGTATTGGAGTTTCAGCTTCAGCATCAGTCCTTCCAATGAATATTCAGGACTGATTTTCTTGAGGATGGACTGGTTGGATCTCCTTGCTATCCAAGGGTCTTCTCCAACACCACAGTTCAAAAGCATCAATTCTTCGGCACTCAGCTTTCTTTATAGTTCAACTCTCACACCCATACATGACTACTGGAAAAACCATAGCTTTGACTAGACAGACCTTTGTTGGCAAAGTAATGTCTCTGCTTTTTACTATACTGTCTAGGTTGGTCATAACTTTTCTTCCAAGGAGCAAGCGTTTTAATTTCATGGCTGCAATCACCATCTGCAGTGATTTTGGAGCCCCCCAAAATAAAGTCTGTCACTGTTTCCATTGTTTCCCCATCTATTTGCCATGAAATGATAGGACCAAATGCCATGATCTTAGTTTTCTGCAAGTTGAGTTTTAAGCCGACTTTTTCACTCTCCTCTTTCACTTTCATCAAGAGGCTCTTTAGTTCTTCTTTGCTTTCTGCCATAAGTGTGGTGTCATCTGCATATCTGAGGTTATTGATATTTCTCTTGGCAATTCTGATTCCAGCAAATATACAATACAGTATTATTAACTATAGTCACCAGATTGTACATGACACTTCCAGGACTTATTTATCATAAGTTATTTTTGGTGAGAAGTCAGCTTCCTTATTAGGTGGTTACACAAATAATAATTCATTATCATGGCAAGCAATCAAATAGAACAGAGGCTATAAGGTAAAAATCGGAAGTAGGGTGATCATGGTGACTCTGTATACAAGACTTTCCAGTAGTCATGTTATGGATGTGAGAATTGAACTATAAAGAAAGCTGAGTGCCGAAGAATTGATGTTTTTGAACTGTGGTGTTGGAGAAGACTCTTGAGGGTCCCTTGGACTGCAAGGAGATACAACCAGTCCATCCTAAAGGAAATAGGTCCTGAATATTCATTGGAAGGACTGATGCTGAAGCTGAAATCCAATACTTTGGCCACCTGATGCAAAGAACTGACTCCTTGGGAAAGACCCTGAAGCTGGGAAAGATTGAAGGCAGGAGGAGAAGGGATGAGATGGACAGAGGATGAGATGGCTGGATGGCATCACTGACTCAATGGACATGAGTTTGAGTAAACTCTGGGAGCTGGCGATGGACTGGGAGGCTGGGCATGCTGCAGTCTATGGGGTTGCAAAGAGTCGGACACGACTGAGTGACTGAACGAACTGATGCCACTTAAAACAAAAGCTTTATGTTATGATAACTCTTCAGTCACTGGCAAATCGGGACATCTGGTCACCTAAACAGCTCTTAGTCCCCCAATTCCTGCCCCCTAGAGCTATATCTTTTGACCAACTTCATCCATTTCACCCAGCCCTACCTCCTGCCTCTGGCAGCCATCAATCTGCTTTCTGTATCTATAAGTTTGAGGGGGGGTATTTTTTAAATTTATTTTTAAAATATTTATTTATGGGCTATGCCAGGTCTTCCTTGCGACATGCAGGATCTTTAGTTATGGCATGAGAACTCTTAATTGTGGCATGTGGGATCTAATTCCCTGACCGTGGACTGAACCTGGGCCCTCTTCATTGGGAGTGCCAAATCTTAGCCCCTGGACTTCCAGGGAAGTCCCTGGGCAGGGTTTAGTTACTTGAAAACTTTTAACTTTAAATTCTAGAGTTTTTTTCTTTTTTTTTTTTTTTTGCTAAACTCTGTGAAAACATTCAAACCCACAGCAAAGTTGCAATATTGAGGACAATGAACATGTGTTTATTGAGATTCCCTGATTGCCCTATTGCTGCCAATCTCCTGCTAAACCAATTCAAAATGACACTGGGACTAGGGTGAGAAGAGTGGAGGGAGCACTCAGACCAAAAATAGTCAACCATCAAAACAGACATTGGGTTACCATAACTTTTAAATAAAAATGAATAAAAATGCATATTGAACAAAATACCAACATTTTCAATAAAACTGGATTCTGATCCTGTATTTGCACAGACTCCTCACCCTAATTCTGGCCCTGGTGATATCAAGACACTTCAGCGCTTATGTAAGGAGGCATTTTTAAGGAATAAGGTCATTCTCCTACATAACTGCACACACCTGCCAAACTAACAATAGGCATTCCTAATTTTTCTAATTAGTCCTAAAGCATTCCTAATTAGCTATTTCTTCAAACTAAACTAGGATGCAATAAAGATTTGTTCACCCATTGCACTGCATTCATTTGCTTTGTCTCTAGTCTCATTGTAGAGCAGGAGTCAGCAAGCCACAGTCTGCATGTTTGTTTTTGTAAATAAAGTTTTATTGAAACACAGCCATGCCTGTTCATTCGCATATTACCTATGGCTGTTTTCATGCTGCAGTGACAGAGAATGTATGAACCCAGAGTGAAAAATACTTACAATCTGGCTCTTTGTACTTATTTATACTGTATACTTTAATACTGTGTGTATTATACAGACATACAATAAACATATATATTTATATTGTATATAACATTTATAATACTTTTATTATATAGTTATTTGTTTAAAATATAAAATATTGGGACTTCCAAGGTGATCCAGTGGCTAAGGCTCCATGTTCCCAATGCAGAGGACCTGGGTTTGATCCCTGGTCAAGGAACTAGATCCCACATGCAGCAACTAAAGAGTTTGCATGCTGCAACAAAGGCCAAAGATCCCACATGCCACAACTAAGAACCGGCACAGCCAAACAAATAAATTTTAAATATATATATATATATATATATATATATAATTTACAATCTGCCAACTCTGGTCTTAAATGACTTGATTAGATTTAGAGCAGACATTTTCTTAAATGGACTGTTTTTAGAGCAGTTTAGATTCACAGCAAAATTGAGTGGAAGGCACAGCGATTTCTCATATCCCCCCTCCACCCACACACGTGTCATTTCCTCCATTATTAACATCCCCACCAAAGCAGTCTATTCGTCACACCTGAAGAACCTACATTGACACTTCATCATCACACGGTAAACGGTTTTGACAAGACTACTTCATGGGGTATTAGTGAGCTATTACGGAGTAACAAATCACCACAAACTTAGCTGCTGAAAAGAACAGCCTTTTATTCTCTCACAGTGTCTGTGGGTCAGGAATCTAGGCATAATGTGGCTGGATTCTCTCTTCAGGGTCCTACAAGTTGTCACTGGGGCTGGGATCTCACTGACCAGCTCAGAGCCCTGATCCATGCTCCTTTCGAGCTGAGCTTCTTGCAAAGCTGTAGGCCTGTGGCTCTTGGCTCCCAGAGGCCGCCTCTTTCCATAGGCAGATCATGACGTGGCTGGTTCCTCCTTCAAGGCCAACAGAATCACACATCTCTACTGCTTCAAGACTGACTTCCAGACTCTTCTAAAGAGTGCCCCTGGGACTTCCCTGGTGGTTCAGCAGTTAAGACTTCTCCTTCCAAGATACAGATGTAAAGAACAGACTTTTGGACTCAGTGGGAAAAGGAGAGGGTGAGATGATTTGAGAGAATAGCACTGAAACATATATATTACCATATGTAAAATAGATAACCAGTGTGAGTTTCATGTATGACACAGGGCACCCAAAGGCGGTGCTCTGTGATAACCTGGAGAGATGGGGTGGGGAGGGAGGTTGGAGGGGGCTTCAAGATGGAGGGGACACATATATGCCTATGGCTGATTCATACTGATGTATGGCAAAAACCATCACAATATTGTAAAGTAATTATCCTCCAATTAAAATAAATAAATAAACTAAAAACAACAACAACAAAAAGATTTCTCTTTCCATTGCAGGGGGGTGATCCCTGGATTCAGGAAACTAAGATCCTACATGCCTTGTGACCAAAAAAAAAAAAAAAATCACATCATAAAACAATAGAAGCAATATTGTAAAAAATTCAATCAAGACTTTAAAAATGGCCCAAATATTTTTAAAAATCTTAAAAAAAAATTTTAAATTAAAAAATAAAGGGTACCCTTGATTAGGTCAGGTCTACCTACATAATCTGCTTTCTGATGAATTCAAAATCAACTTCATTTGGAATCTTAAATACTCCTGAGAATTCCCTTCACCTTCACCATGTAGACATAGACATACTGTAGGTGTGACATCCATGATGTTCCTGGGACCGCCTATACTCCAGGAAGGAAGACAAGGCAGGGCGTTCACACCAGGGCATGAGGACTTCTGGCAGCTTGTAAAATTCTACTGCTGCTGCGGCTGCTGGTGCTAAGTCGCTTCAGTCACGTCCAACTCTGTGCAACCCCATAGACGGCAGCCCACCAGGCTCCCCCGTCCCTGGGATTCTCCAGGCAAGAACACTGGAGTGGGTTGCCATTTCCTTCTCCAATGCAGGAAAGTGAAAAGTGGAAGTGAAGTCGTTCAGTCGTGTCCGACCCTCAGCAATCCCATGGACTGCAGCCTTCCAGGCTCCTCCATCCATGGGATTTTCCAGGCAAGAGTACTGGAGTGGGGTGCCATTGCCTTCTCCGAAAATTCTGCTACAAACTGTGATTCCCAACTTCAGCGAGTTTGATCCTAATGTTTGCCACCTGGGAAGACTTACCTAGTTCAAAATATACAGGATTTTTGATCTTCTTAATTTTGCCAAAATACTGTCCAACAAGAGACCTACCAGAGAACTTACTTTAATGTCATTAAATTAGACAAATGATAAGGAAATTTGTGTCCCAAATTTATCTAAGCTGTCTATCCAAACTGTCATCTCTAAGGTTTTCCATTTTTTCTAATTTTTTAAAAACTACTTTTTATTTTCATATAAAATCATTTTAACTTTTTATATTGATGTACAGTCAATTTAAAATGTTGTGCTAGTTTTAGGTATATACAGCAAATTGATATATATATATATATACACATATATATATATTCTTTTTCAGATTCTTTTCCATTATAGGTTCGTATAATATATTGAATATATTTCCCTGTAGGGAAATACAGTAGGGGCTATACAGCAGGCCCTTGTTGTTTATCTAAAAGGTTTTCAACTTAATCTGTGTAGATGAGAATAGTAAAGAAAAAAATTAGCTTAGCCACTTTGTATGCTTTATAAGGAGAAGGCAATGGCACCCCACTCCAGTACTCCTGCCTGGAAAATTCCATGGACCGAGGAACCTGGTGGGCTGCAGTCCACGGGGTCGCTGAGAGTCGGACACGACTGATCGACTTCACTTTCACTTTTCACTTTCATGCATTGGAGAAGGAAATGGCAACCCACTCCAGTGTTCTTGCCTGGAGAATCCCAGGGACTGGGGAGCCTGGTGGGCTGCCGTCTATGGGGTCACACAGAGTCGGACATGACTGAAGTGACTTAGCAGCAGCAGCATGCTTTATAAAAACAAGAATGAAAAGATGTACATGTCCTATTGCCTACATATTGAACACACACACAGACACACACGCACACACGCATATATTCATGTATCCTTCAGAACTCACACCCGTGCCCAAGGTGGCACTGACTTGTGGTTGCCTGTTCTCCAGTTGAGTGAGGGCTTCCTCTGATCCTAAGAGACCTACTAAAAGAATAGAAAACCTAAAGTGATCCTTGTGGGAGGGGGAGCAATGTAGAAGGTCTCTGGGGCTTGTGAGAAGCCCACATGTGCCATTGATTCTCAGGGGAGGGACCTCCCCCAGGAGGTGCTGCTGTGGATAGGACTGGTAGCCTCAGAATGTGCTTCAGTCGGCCTTAGCTTCTGTTCAGGCAGAAATGCAATGAAACTGAGCAGAATACCTTTGTGGGCTGGGAGCTATGAATCCTCACACTTCTTTCTCCTCAACCCCACGTCCACCCTGTGCCTCGTCCTCTCTGCTTTACCTTCTAAATATCACTCCCTTTCACCACCTTCTCTCCACCTCCCCTTCTCCTACCCTGGTCTAAAACCACCATCATCCTTTGCCTGTCTAAACGATGAAACAGCCTCCCTGCACCCTCCCTGGCTCCCCTCCAATCACTTCCCTGCAGAACAGTCAGAGTATTTGCTTCCAACTTCCAAGCTTCTGAAACAGTTCCTTGTGTAGAACCCACACACAATTTCTACCAGCACTAAATGCCAAGTCCAAAAGCCTTAACTCATTTCATAAGAAAGAGTGGCCTGCCTTCTCTGTTCCCTCTACACTTATCCTGCTCTCTCTCTTTCTCTCTCCCTCCCATTTCTCTGAAATCCAAGAACACTGGTTTCTTTAAGTTCTTTAAATATGCCACACTCATTCCCACCACAGGGCCTTTGCACAGCCATTCCTTCTGATTTTCACAGTGAACACCTACATATCATTTAGGACACAGCTAGAATATCACTACCTCTGGGAGGCCTTTCTCATCCCCTGACTGGGTTAAGTCTGTCTGGTGACAGAAGATATTTTCCAAAAATGGTCATGGCAATAATTCCTATCTCCCCATTCTATTCCTGGGGCTTCCCAGGTGGCTCAATGGTAAGAAATCTCCCTGCCAATGCAGGAGATCCAGGTTCGATTCCTGAGTCGGGAAGATCCCCTGGAGAAGGAAATGACAACTCATTCCGGTATTCTTGCCTGGAGAATTCCACGGACAGAGGAGCCTGGTGGGCTACAGTCCATGGGGTTGCAAAGAATTGGACACGACTGAGCACACAGGCATCATGCATGCTATTTCAGAACCTGGCCACTCCCCAGGTTCTGGAGTCTGTTGGCTCTCCACTTGAATTTGGGAGGGACTTCTGATTCTGTGTGACTTGCAAAGGTAGATCAGAAAAGCCTATAAGGCTTCCACCTGGCTCAGTTGTTCCTCTCTGTGTGATTGGGCTTGGAACCTAGCTGCCATACTGTGAGGAAGTTCAGGCTACATGAGGCGGCCACATGTGGGTCATTCTGGCAATAGCCACTGGCCTCAACCTACAGCCAGAAGCAACTGAGACATGTGAGTGAGTAAACCTTCAGAGGATTCCATCCTCAGCCTTCCAAATACCCAGCTGACACAGAGGGGACAGGGATGAGCTATCCCTTCCAAGCCTGGAGGTTGGAGAACAAAATAAATGTTCTTATCATGTAAACCTCTAAATCTGAAGATGGTAGAGTAACTGGAACAGAGTATTACACTTGTAACTTCCCTTTGAAGTATCTGTCACAGTTGAAACTTTACATCTGTGTATGTGATTGATTTTTATCCTTCTTGAAAGACTGATGACACTCTGGGGGTAAAAGCCTTGTTACCTTTGCTCACCATTCTACTTCTGCTGCTGGAACTCCCCCTATAGTCGTGTCCGACTCTTTGTGACCCCATGGACTGTAGCCTGCCAGTCTGCTCTGTCCATGGGATTCTCCAGGCAAGAATACTGGAGTGGGTGGCCACGCCCTCCTCCAGGGGATCTTCCTCACCCAGGGATCGAACCTGGGTCTCCTTCTTTGTGGGCAGATGCTTTACTGTCTGAGCCACCGGGGAAGTCCCAATTTTACTCATGACCCCTGGCAAATGATGCACCCGTTGCCAATATAGTCTCAGCTTTCCTGCACCTCTTCACAAATAGAGATACCAAATGAAGATGATGTACAAGAGACTGTGGGACGGCAGAGAAAGTCGGGCAGTTTCTTGAGAGAGAGGATATTTGGGTTGTATTTTGCAGGATATATAGGGTGCTTTTTGTGTAATGAAGAGATAGAATAGGACTTCCGGCTGACACATGGGGTCAGGGAGCAGCCAGGCTAAGCAGGCATTGACAGGAGTTTCTGCACAGATAGAAGGCAGCTTACTTGGGTGAAAAATTCTGCAAGAAAAGGTTCATAAGGGGCAGGTTTTTATTGCCTTCCATGCTGCATACAAATGCTTAGATTTAACTCGTAAGAAATAGGAAGACCTTGGAGATTTGGAAGCAGTTGTGGAATGATCTCAGTTCTTGATAGCACTGGGACTGGAAAAACTGGTTAAGAGGCTCCCAAACTGGTCCAGTGGGGAAGTGATGGGAACAGGACTAGAGAAGTGAGGAGAGGAGGATCAGGACTAAGTCAAGAGCAATTTAGCAGGGACTTCCCTGGTGTTTCAATGGCTAACACTCTGTATACGCAACACAGTGGGCATGACTTCAAACCCTGGTCAGGGAGTTAGATCCCACATGCCACAGCTAAGAATTTGCATGCCACAAATAAGATCCCACATGCTGCAATTAAGACTTAGCGCAGCCAAATAAATTAATAAAAAAATTTTTAAAAAGCATTTCGGCAAAACTTCAATGCAGGGCCTTGTATGCGGGTGCGGTGTGTCCCTAACCCTAATCCCAGTTGTTACATCAACCCTAGAAAGCAGGGGTCCAGAACACTATTTCAGTAAATATATCAGGCTGTGTAGATCTTAGCATCTGTAGAAGCTATTCACTCCGCTGCCGGAGCGCAAAAATAGCCAGAGGTGCCCAGTAAAAGAGTGGGCATTCCAGTGTTCCAGTAAACCTTAAGTTTGCAGACACTGAAACTTGAATTTCATAGAATTTTCACGTGGCGCAGAATAATCTTCACTATCGGAGTTTTTCCAACTTTTAAAATTGTAAAAAGCATTCTCAGCTTACTTGTGGGGCCGGACAAAAGCAGAGGGCAGGCCTTGGTTTGCCCACCGGTGGTACTTTAAGCGTTAGCAGCATTTCAGTTTTACGGATAGGATCCTACAGCCAGTCCCTCAAGGAGTTTTGCTGTCCCAGCCGCCGCCGGGCCACGCCCCCTCCGGGCGGAGCCAGCGCATGCGCGGCCGACCCTCGGGCGGGGGGCGGGGCGGGCCGCGGCTCCGAGTTCCAACATGGCGCACGCTGGCGGCGGCGGCGGCGTCGGCCCTGCGGGCCGGGGGCTGAGCGGCGCCCGCTGGGGTCGCTCGGGCTCCGGGGGCCACGAGAAACTGCCGGTGCATGTGAGTGGTGCCCCAGCCGTCCCTGGGGAACCCCGTCGTCCAGTCCCCGGAGGTTGGCGCCCCCTACCAGGGCCCCGCCCGACCCTGGCCCTGCGTCGGCCTCCGCTCCTCTGGGCCCTGGACCCGCGACTCCCTGCCTCCGCCCCTCGGAGCCCGGCCTGTACCCCTCCCGCCAGGGACCCCCGGCCCCGTCCCCTTCTACGCCGACCGCGGCCCACCAGGACCCTCCCCCTCCCCGCAGGTGGAAGACGCCCTCACCTACCTGGACCAGGTGAAGATCCGCTTCGGCAGCGATCCTGCCACTTACAATGGCTTCCTGGAAATCATGAAGGAGTTCAAGAGCCAGAGGTACCTGCGGGGCCCCTGCCCAGGGGGACGTCCCAGGGTACGCCCTGGGCCGCAGTGGGCCTGAGCGGAGTGGGAGCCACCACCCCCCGCTGACCCTCAACAGGGTGACCTTGCGCAGGTTATGACTTCTCAGAGCCTCAGTTCCTTCTTCCAAAAAACGGGACGGAAGGGTACCCTCCTTGTGGAGCTATTGTGGGGATTCCTGGAAGGAGGGCAGGGATGGGGTGAGGCAGTCAGGCAAGCACAGGGTGAGATCCTGTCTTTACTCAGAATGTTGGGTTTTTTTAAGATAAATTTTGTTCGTTGGGGATTTTTTTTTTAATTTAGATTTTTTTCCCCTCCGCCAAGCACTACATGAAAATGTTACTTATCCTGATTAAGGAATGTTTTGGCACTCTCTCCCCCTCAAATCTTAATCCCCAAGGTGAGTGCCTCACTAGCCTCGCCCTCATCCCAGGCCTGCTTGGGAAATAACGCACATAAAATGCTTCATAAGGAACCTGGCACTTAGAAGGCATTTAAAACACATTAGCTGTTTTCATAGGCACAGAATCAGGGGGGTTAGAGATATATCGGGGACCTCCCGATCCCCTATCTTGTTTGACAGGGGGCTTGCTGAGACTTAGAGTGGGCCAGGGGTTCACCCAGATTCACGTTAGGAGCAGAGACGGGACCAGGACTCCATCCCTTCTGACTTAGATTCGTGAGTATCAGATCCACACTGTGCAGCTTTCCCAGAGGAAATAATAACGACAGGCCTCACCTGGTTTCCTTCCACAAGACCTTGGCCCTGACTGTAGCCCTGAGGGAAAATCCTGTCTCCTCTCTCCGTGAGCTGTTAAGCAGTTTCCATATTTGCAGGGCCTTTGACATTTATGCATTACCGTCAGTTGCTGGGAACAACTCCTGTGTCACAGCAGATCGCTAATTCGTATGAAGTGAATTTATCTCCCCGTTTAGAGGACTTGGCTTCCTGTCTCTTCTTGGAGCTCAGGATGTGCAGCTGGCTCTCCTGACATTTTCAGAACCTAGCGCACGTGCTTGCGGTTTTTTGGGAGCTGTGCTGTGTGCCTGTTGTGTGGGTTTTTGCCAGGAAGATACAGGGAGCCCAGGCCTGGCTGCCTTGGTGGTGGACCACTGTCTGCAGAGTCACACAGAGCACAGTTTAGGGTGCTTTGTTGTCTGTTGAGCAGCCTGTGTCCTGGGACGCTTAAGAGAGTCAGAAGTCAGCTCGGTTCCCAGTTTGCCCCCTAAGACTCTCCTGCCACTCCTGGTCTTCTTTGTTCCAGCATCGATACACCTGGCGTCATCCGACGAGTGTCGCAGCTCTTCCATGAACACCCTGACCTCATTGTTGGATTCAACGCTTTCCTTCCTCTTGGCTACAGAATAGACATTCCCAAGAATGGCAAGTTAAACATACAGTCGCCTCTGTCGAGCCAGGTATGCAGTGGTGTGAGTGATCTGGCCTCAGCACCGCCCACCCTGGCACTGGGGTACTCAGGCCAGGCAGCGTGTCTCGTGTGTTTTTCATTGGCAGGGAAGCAGGTGAAGGGCCGGTCTTCTTGAAATGCTTCTAGCACAAATCAAAATAAATCGAAACACCTTCCCCAGCAGCCTCTGCGTCCCAAATTGATCCATTTGGCAGATTTAAATCAAGAGTGAGTGTGCCTGTATATGTTAGTGAGGCATTCTCCGAACATAGTTTTATGTCCAGTCACAATCAGAGATGTGGATGGACCTAGAGTCTGTCATAGAGAGTGAAGTAAGTCAGAAAGACAAAAACCAGTATCGTATATTGGTGCATGTGTTAACATGTGGAATCTAGAAAAATAGGACAGATGAACCTAGTTCCAGGGCAGGAATAGAGACTCAGACATAGAAAACGGACATGTGGACACAGTGAGGGAGGGGAAGGTGGGGTGAATTGGGAGATTAGGTTTGGCATAAATACACTACCATGTGTAAAACAGACAGATACTGGGAACTCTGGAATATAGCACAGGAGCACAGCTCAGTGCTCTGTGATGACCTAGAGGGATGGGATGGGGCTGGAGTAGGAGGGAGGTCTAAGGGAGGGGATATGTGTGTGTGTGTGTGTGTGTGTGTGTGTGTGTGTATAGCTGATTCACTTGGTTGTACAGCAGAAACTTAACATTGTGAAGCAACTGTACTCTGATTAAAAAAAGATAATGGCAATCGGAGCCACCAAGGTCTGGGTTTGCGGCTCCCCCTTAGAACGCTAGGCAGGCCATACTTGTGCTTGGGCCCGTGATCCCTCTGATCACCCTTGGCAGCACACGGAATAGAGCGGTGGAGATGCATGTGTGACCAGCCATCTTTATTGTTGATGTGCTTCATTTCCCTGCGGGTAGGACCATGGACTCAGCTCAGGCTTGTGGTCCCTTCTTTAAGTGACAGGTGGCACCCTCTTCTGTCTCTGCAGTCCTTTCTTCTTTGAGCTCACCAGACCCCCTGAGAAAAAGACTGTTTGAGCTTTACTTTTATAAGGTAGCCATTATCTTTTTCTCTCCTCGGTCCTGTTGCCATTTAGGGCATAACACATTGCTGGTGGCGTTGCTGGCCAGGGCATTGTGGGTGTTCAGCGGCATCCCCGGCCTCCACCCGTAGGCCCTCACCCAGTCGAGACAGCCAAAAACAGATCTCCAGACAGAGCCACATGTCTCCTGGGAGCAAAATCACAGCATTGAGAAGCCCTGGTGTGACTGAACCAGCTCTTTGAACCACCTCCTCCTCCATCTCTGCCCGAGGGGTTTTTGCAGGGAAGCTAAAAATCTACCGTGAAGCATTTTGTAGGTTTCTCCTCTGTTGAAGGAGATTGCAGTTTCCTATCAATTAGGGAGTCAGGATTTGAAAAGAGAGCAGTGCAAGGCGACTTGGCAGTGGCGGGTCCCTCTCCGAGGGGGGCTAGTGCACACGTTCTGCCTTTTCTCTGCAAGGCAGTCTTGTCAGCACGTCAGCACCATAAGCAAGTCATCTCATTAAAGCTGAGGAGTGCGCCTCACTTTTAAAAAGGTACTTGAAAGCCTGGGGCCAAAAAAGCTACTATTTCATGTTTGCAAATGAAGCCCCAGGATCCAGAGGTGGTGCTTGTACCTCCAGATGATAAAAGCCTTAGCAGGGATTAACCTTCGGAACAGTCCCGGCTGGCGAGAAAAGCGAGCTCTTTGCAGCTGTGTGTGCGGGGGCACTTTGCTGAATCCGAGGCGCTGTGTAAACACTGGGTGTTGAAGAAAAAACTGGTGACCAAGCCCTAAATTGCACTCCCCATGTGGAATTTGCCTTTCTCTAGCCCCGTGGGAGTAACTGCTCCCAAGGCCGGATCTTCACTCAGCCTCTCCTCCTCTTCAATAGCCGCAGGGCTCCTGCTGCTCCCCAAGTGACTTCCAGACCTGTTGGAGAGATAAGGGGAACCGACCAGTCTTGTCTGCCCCCGGGGTGGATTTTGTGACTGCAGGCTTATTAACTCTGAAGAGGAGTTTGATGAGAACGTTCCCTTAACAGCTGCCTACCAGGGCTTTTCTGTCTTGCTGCAGCCTAGGAGCCGCCATGTGTGGGGCTGCCCCCCCTCGCCCGAGAGGTCCGTGCCCTTCATCCCCTCCGGTCACCCGCTGCCGTCTTGGTTTCAGTCATGTCTGCTTCCAGCCCTGCTTCCCGCCAGGCCCAAACCCCATGTCTTCTGAGCTTCCTAGAGGCCTTTTCAAGTCAGTGGTAGCCTGAGAACTTTCCAGGGCTCCCTGCTCACTAGTGCCATGGTGATTTTTTTTTTTTAACTGGTTTTTCTGGCTTCACTGTACTGAAGAAACTTCTGTGTGTGTGTGTGCACACGCGCGCATGTGTATGTGAATATTTTCCATTTCTACATCTCGTCATTAATGCTGTCAGCTATAGACAAGGAGAGAATGGTGGTTAAGCGCTAAGGAAGAGAAGTGGTAGCCTGTGGGGAGCCTTTTGTGCAGGGCTTCTCAGCCTTGCCGCTGGGGCCAAAGTGTTGTTCTTCATGGGCATGGGGCCCGTCCCACACTCTGCAGGCTGTTGAACAGCATCACTGGGCTGCACCCCCCTGATGCCAGTAGCACCCCGACCCCCACCCCCCGCCAGGTACGACAACCTTAAATGTCTCTTGATGTTGCCAAGTGTCCCCTGGGTTGGGAACAGAATCTCCCTGGTTGAGACACTGGCCTAAGGGAAAGATAAACAGACATGTGCCATGATGTGGGCAGCCTGCCCAGGAAGACCATCCCCTGGCTGCGGCCTTTGGGGCCAACACCTTTTTGGATCTGGTTGACTTTAGTTATAACGTCACCTCCTCAAAGAGCTCCTCCTCCACCAATTCCCATCCCCAAGTCATTATCACAGCATCCCGTTTTACATATTTCAAAATAGCATAGGAGAGCTAAGAAATAAAAAATGCACTGTTTCCTGTTGGTTTGCCTTCCCTGGCAGGTGGGGTCCTCCAGATCAGGCCTGACTTGTTCATGACTGTCCCCGTTCTGGACACCTGAAGGGCGAGGCCCCGGGCGAGAGTGGTGAATCTTGGCTGCCAGTTCTGCTCAGGATAGACCCTGCCTCTCGGGGCGGCTCCTCTGTACTTGTCCAAGATCACAGCTGCTTAGATGAACCTAAGAGATAAACCTTGAGGTGCGGTTTATAGTTTAGTGTTCCCTCTACATTCAAAGGGAGCCAGCTGCCTTCCCTCTGGGAAGGGTCATGCAGTGTCCATTCAGTCTCGAGGAGGCCACCTCTTGGCTTTATGTGTTAGTCATCCATGGGGCAGAGGTAGGCCACCTCCTCTGTGCCAGGCACTGGGGTTTGTTCAGATTCCTGGCTCTCCGGGCCCTTGCATGGTTGAGGTGGGGGCTCATGCGAGACACATACGGATGGGTGTGAGACGTGAGAGGGAGTTCAGCGCCACAAGTGAAAGATAGCAGAAGCCAGGCCTGGGGAGGCATGGTGGGCGGAGGAAGGGGAGCAGGGGCCACGCCTGTGTCCTCTGGGGGAGGCTCTGTGGTAGGAGCGTCAAGGCCTGAGGTGGGAACGAGTGGGTGTGCCTGAGAAAGCCAGGAAGCCGGTGGGGTCGGGACCTGAAGCAGAGGCTATAGGGGAGAGATCCAGGAGCGTGAGAAGCCAGGGGAGAGTTCTGAAAAGGCCCCTCCAGCTGCCATGCCAGAAGTGGACTGGGGGGACAAGAGAAGATCTGGGAGGCTAGGGGGGGGCCCTGTGTGAGCCAGATGGAGTGGAGGGTACTGAGGACCAGGGGCGAGGTATCGGTGAAAGTGGGCAATCCAGGTGATGGCAGGATGCCTGCGGCTCTGGGTGGACGCAGCACCCGCTGAGATGAGCAGTGGGGCAGGGGGCGGAGGGGGCCGCTGCTCCCTGTTGGGACGTCCCCTTGAGGGTCTCTTCAGTGCCAGGCAGGGCTGTGTTTGAGCACTCGGATGGACCAGGCGGCCGCGTATGGCAGTTCCTTAGTGTCCAGCAGGCGTTTCTACTGTGCCTGGTCAAGGCCACCCACGGCAGGCAGAGCACACAAAGGCCTGGATTGTTCCAGAAAGTTTAGACCAGGGGTTGGCAAACTGTGGCCCACGGATCGAGCCAGCTTATGTTTGTATGGCTGGTAGCTTCTACATTTTTAAGATTGTGGTTAAAAAAATTTTTTTTAATTGTGGTGATATTTACGTAACATAAAATTCAGCATTATAACTATTTTAATGTGTCCAATTTAGTGGCTTTTTAGTAAATTTACAATACTATGCAGCCACCACTAATTCCAGAACATTTTATTACCCCAGAAAGAAACATGGACCTCCTCAGCCCCATCTTTCACACCTCCCCGCCCCTGGCAGCCACTAATCTGCTTTCTGTCTATATAGGTTTTCCTGTTCCGAATACTTCGTATAAATGCAGTCATGCACTGTATGTCTTTTTGCGTCTGGGCTTCCTTCTCTCAGCGTTGTGTTTTTGAAGGTCATCCATGTTGTATTGGGGCTTCCCCAGTGGCTCAGCGGTAAAGAATCCACCTGGAATGCAGGAGACCCTGAGTCAGGAAGATACCCTGGGGAAGGGAATGGCAACCCACTGTAGTGTTCTTGCCCGGAGAATTCCATGGACAGAGGAACCTGGCAGGCTACAGTCCATGGGGTTGCAGAGAGCTGGGCATGACTTTAGCAGCTCACAACAGCAGCAACATGTTGTACCAGCACTTCATTCCTTTTTAAGGCTGAATAATATTCCACTGCATAAACGGAACACATTTTGTTCATTCATTCATCACTTGATGGACACGAGGGTTGTTTCCACCTTTTGACAATTGTGAACAGCGCTGCTGTGAACAAACATAAGGATTTGCTTGAGCACTTGTGTTTGGTTCTTTGGTGGATACCTAGGAGTGGAATTGCTCAGTCACCTGGGGACCACGTTTAACTTGCTGAAGAATCACTGGACTGTTTGCCGCGGTGGTTGGACCATTACCGTCTGACCTTTCTTGTGGAGCCCTGGTCTGCAGGGGTGGTTCTCCGTCTTGTCACCGTAACTCACTTCCAAGAACTGGAGGAGGCACATGGTGCTTAAAAATGCCCCCTTATACTGGTGGGAAAGGAGCCCCCAGTGAACACACAGCCTCCTCTGAAACCATCCTGGGCTCCACGGCTGCTCCCTCCCCCTGTCCCTGCTCAGCTATTCCCACCCACAAACCTGTGTACCACAGAGGAACACAGGATCAGATCTCTGTTAGTTTAAGTGAAAGGTGATCAGGAGGAGCATCCCCAAAGTGATTTAGAACCAATTCCAGTGCTGGGGAGAAACAGTACTAAAGAGTTGTGACTGCTCTAGGTCTCTTGTGTCTCTGTTTTCCTTGGCTTCCTAGAGTTGCCTCTGCACCCACCCCAACCCCACATTCACCCCCACCCGAACCCCAGATTTGTATCTCAGAGTTCTGACCCTCAGTGTCTCAGAATGATTGTATCTGGAGATAGGATCTTGGCAGAGATGATTAGGTAAAATGGGGCCGTTAGGATGAGCCTTGATGCAGGCTGACTGTGGTCCTTACAAGGAAGAAATGTGGACACGGGGAGTACCCTCAAGGATCTGTGCGCGCAGAGGGGCAGCCCTGTGAGGACGCAGCAGGAAGGAGGGGCAGGTGTCCAGCCAGGAGGCCTCGGGAGAGGCTGCTGACCCCTTGAGCTTGGACCTCCAGCCTCCAGAACTGTGGGGAGGCGGTGTCTGTTGTTGCCGCTGCCCAGCAGCCCTGGTGCACCAGTGGACCCACTCGGGTGCTGGCGGTGTGCCTGCTGGAGGCGGCGGCAGTGTGCCTGGAGCCCCCTGGAGTCCAGGGTCAGCTGCAGGTGCCAGGGGATTTCACCCGGTCATCCCCAACTGTGGATGAAGCCCACTCTCTTCGAAGCACTGCTCCAGGCACTGGGGATACAGCCATGTCCAAAAGAGAATCCCTGCTCCCCTGGAGTCTCCCTGCACCTCAGGGCTGGACAGACAGTAAAATAAGTAAAATGTGTCACCTGTAGGAAAGCGGTATGTGCCGTGGAGAAAAAGAGCAAGAAAGGGGCTCAAAGTGCTAGGAGATGAGGTCTAGAAGATTCCCTGAAAGGGGTTGTGTATGCAAAGACCTAAAGCCGAACCAGAGGGTTCCGGACCTGCCCGAGACCCGGGCGGGGACCCGCAGGAAGCCGAGGGTCAGTCCTGACAGCCCAGCTGTGGTCAGTGGCAGAGCGAGGCCGTCCTCAGGTGGTGGTTCAGTCGCTAAGTCGTGCACGACTCTTCGACCCCACGGACTGCAGCACACCAGGCTTTCATGTCCTCAGCTATCCCCTGGAGTTTGCTCGGGTTCCTGTCCGTTGAGTTGGTGATGCCATCCAACCATCTCATCCTGTGCTGCCCTCTTCTCCTTTTGCCTTCAGTCCTGACATCCTCAGGACCACACGTGAAATTCCAGTCTAAAGGCGGAAACGTCGCCTCCTTTGTGGGGTGGTCCTGCCCCGCTGTGAGTTAGGATTCCAGCTTCTAGGAGAGAGGGACATGTGTCTGTTTTTTATTTGTATTTATGTTGACAGAAAAGCATGTAAATGGAGAGCATGCTTGATGGCTGCTCAGGGCCCATCAGTCTTCTCTCATGTCTTGCCCCGGGCTTAGCACCGGAAGTCCCACAGCCCTGGGCAGCCTGGACAGGGGGCCTCCCCCACCTGCGGGGTCCCAGTCTCCTGCCTGCTGACAGCGAGTAGCTTTCACACCTGAAAACAGTCTTGCTGGAATGGACTGGCCAGAGGTGGGGGAAGACTTATAAACGGCCCAGAATTGTGCTCCGAAAAGGATTAAACCATCCACTCTTCTTAGTTTTCTCGTGAATGCTAATTTTTCAGTGTGGAGTGTGCATCATGGTTTCGTGGTCTTTGAGTCTGTTAGAAGGGTCGGGCAGAGGTGAGTTGGTGAGGCTCCCAGGAATGCACGGGCACTCGGAAGGCTGAGGTGGGGCTCTGTGTCTCCCCGTTTGCGTGCCCCGTCTCTGCTTCCCTCTCTCCAGGCCCCCAGAAGTAAACTTTTTCTGTATCGAAGGAAAAGACTCGGCCCTGTGCTAAGTTTTGCCTGCTCCCGCGCACAGCAGCTCAGTCTGGTGTTTCTCACAACCTGCTCCCCTGTCGGGCCCGACAGTAACTCGCTGTCGTACTGTTGCCAGGAGAACTCGCACAGCCACAGTGACTGTGCGGAGAGCGTGAAGCAGCAGACGCTGTACAAGGAGGACAAGCCCCAGGTGCCCTTGGAGTCCGATTCCGTGGAATTCAACAATGCCATCAGCTACGTGAACAAAATTAAGACCCGCTTTCTGGACCACCCGGAAATCTACAGGTCCTTCCTGGAGATACTGCACACTTACCAGGTAAGAAGACTTGGGCCACGCTTCTCTGCGGGTGTGGGCATCATCGTTCAGTGTCACGTGCGTCGGAAGCATTCAGATTTTCTCCATGAATTCCTGTAAAATTCTGATTAGCTCTTTTTTTTTTTTTCTGAGTTAATTTTATTTTCTGCTGTGGTAGAGTATATATGTAAAAGTTAACCGTTTTTAAGTGTACGATGCAGTGGCGGTAAGTACTGTACAGTCACACTCTTGTGCAGCCATCAGCGTCATGCATTTCCAGAACTTCTTCATCTTTCTGAATTGAAACTGTGTCCCCATTAAACTCTTAGAACTCCCCCTTCCTCCCTCCCCCAGCCCCTGGCACCCACCCTTCTACTTCCTGTCTCTGAATCTGGCTCTGCCGGGGCCTCCTGTGAGTAGCTTTGTATCTGTCCTTCTGACTGGCTCGTTTCACTTAGCGCGACGCCCGTAAGGTCTGTCTCTGCTGTACATGTGTCAGAATGGCCTTCTTTTTGAGGTGGAGTATTATTGCATTGTATGGCCTGGCCTTGTTTTCTTTCTCCATTCATCCATCAGCAGACACTTGGGTGGCTTCCCGCTTACGGCCACTGTGAATAGCGCTGCTGTGAACAGGAGTGTACCTGTTGGTGTTCTGTGTAGGTCTGCTTCTAATTTGCTCTCTGAGGCACCTCTGCAGCCTCTTTGGGAAACACACATTAGAGGATTAAAGAACCGCCACCCCCACCCCTGCAAGAAGACAGTTTTCCTTTTATAAAATGGCTTAGTTATTATGTAGACAATAGAACTACCCTTTATTTATGCTGATTACAACTGGGCCTTGCGCCAGGTACTAGGTCAACAGAGACGAATGGTTGCCATTGCCTACGAGTTCAGTTTAGTGCGAAGGAGAGGTTTGTCAGCGCTGAAGGTTGCTGACCCCGTGAGGGGTCAGGGAGAGGCTACTTAGGTTGAATGTCTTTTAATATTTAGTTAATTACTTCGGCTGCATTGGGACTTGGTTGTGGATCTCGGTCTTCAGTAGGATCTATCACTGCCGCACGCAGACTCCAGTTGCGGCCTGCAGGCTTGGTTAACTCTGTGGCAGGTGGGATCTTAGTTCCTGCATCACAAAGGGGATTCTTAACCACTGGACCACCAGGGAAGCCCCTCAGGTTGAATCTTAACAAATCAGTCAGAACCATCAGGTGAAAGACAGAGTCTCTCGGCGCTGGGCACGGCCTATGCAAAGGCCCAGGGGCCAGAGCGGGCAGCTGGCTTCAGGGAAATTGGCAGGGAGTACAGGCAGGCCAGTGGCAAGGGGCATCGGTGTCATGCAAGGAGTTCAGACATCATCTGTGCGCAGACATGGAGTCTCTGCTGCTTTTTGTTTTTCTAACCAACAGAACCCATTAAAAAAAAAAAATGTTTATTTTCATTTATTTATTTGGCTGCGCCCTGTCGTAGATCTTTGTTGTAGCATGTAGTTGCGGCATAGACTTTTTAGTTGTGGTTTGTGGGATCTAGTTCCCCGACCAGGGATTGAACCCCGGCCTCCTGCCTTGGGAGCACGGAGTCTTAGCAATTGGACCACCAGGGAAGTCCCAAGGACTCACTTTTAAAAGTGAAGTCTTATGCACAACCTTAATAAGAGAAATAAAGAAGTGAGATTCCTTTCCGCGTAAATGTTGATGAGATGAACAGCATTTGCTTCCTGCAAACCCAGTGGAGCTACTTCGACGGCCTAAACGTCCGCGGGCAGTGGTGCTGACGTCATGCGTGGCCTGCAGCCTCACATCCAGCGTCTGCACGGGCCTTGCACAGCATCAAGAACTTCCTGCTTCCCACAGAGAGGTGGTTGCACGTGGCAGCTCTGAACACCGGTCTGTTTGCAACCATGGGGGTTTATGGGTCTTTCACAGATTGCGTGGGGTCCAAACATCTCAGGGGCAAGAAGGATCATTAGAGGGAAGGCCAGGAGATATCTGTTCTGTTGATGGGAGTTGAGCAGAGACGTTAGACTAACTTAACCAAGGTCGTAGCGAAGGGCTGCAGGTTGATTTGGAGAATGCGTGAGGGGGAAGGTTACAGCTCAGCCTTCTCCAGCCACAGCCACAGGAGTCAGTTGGAAATGCAGCCGCTTGGGCCTCCACTCCAGGTTCTGCCTGGCACCGGCTTTTCCAGCAAGCACCCTGGCAACAGGGACCATCCATTTCTTCAAGAGGAGCTGGCAGTGTGAATTTCTATGTGAGTTATTCTGATTTTAGAACATTGGCTCAGATTTTTTTTAATTTACGTAATCTATCTTTGGCCGCCCTGGTTCCTGGTTGCCGTTCGGGCTTTCTTGGGTTGCGGTGAGCGGGCGCTGCTCTTCGTTGTGGTGCACGGGCCTCTCATTGAGTGGCCTCTCTCGTTGCGGAGCACGGGCTTTAGGGTGCTTGGGCTCAGTAGTTGCGACCCGTGGGCTTTGTTGCCCCACGGCATGTGGAATCTTCCTGGACCAGGGATCAGACCTGTGTTCCCTGGATTGGCATGCAGATTCTTAACCACTGGACCGCCAGGGAAGTCTGGGTTTGAATTTTTTTTAAGACATTGTGAGGCCAAAGTGGCTCTAGAGTAAATTTAGCCACATGTTACTTTTTTTTTTTTTAAACCTGTTGAGCCTTGATTCGGATCTTAGCTGTGACCCTTGCCCTTCAGAGCCCTTTTGCTCACCACCCTGAACCTTGGGGTTCCAATCCATAAAATGGCTATAAAGCTGGTGGTGCCGACCCAATTAAACGTGGTTCACTGAGGTCACTGATTGTAGCACAGTGCTTGCCTCAGGTCACTGGAGGGGAGTGGGTTCCCTGACACAGCCTCCTACATGGGTTGTGTGCCTGGACAGGCACAGCCAGCTCTGCCCTGACGTCACCAGGGTGACCGCACTCTGTACATACGCCGGCCACAGGGCTTTTGGGAAAATGGGTTCAGGGCACGACACTCAAAAACTGTGTCAGCCACACACTGACAAAAAAAAGGTACTGGGCCTTTTCTGGTGGTCCAGGGGTTGAGAGTCTGCCTGCCAGTGCGGGGGACACAGGTTCAGCCCCTGGTCCGGGAAGATCTCACATGCCCCAGGGCAGTTAAGCCCGGGTGCCGCACCTGCTGAGCCCACACGCCTTAGAAGCCCGCGTGGTCCACAACGAGAAAAGCCACTGCCATGGAAGCCAGAGTGCCGCAGCTGGAGAGGAGCCCCCGCCCGCAGGAGCTAGAGGACGCCCATGCGCAGCAACAAAGACCGCAGCCAACAAAATGGATGTGCATAGGCGCCTCCTAGGAACCGGTAGCACCATGTACTCGCCTTAGATGGCTGAGAGTGATGTGAACATTGTAACACTTGACCTTGGAGAAGACCTGAGGTTCACCTGTGGACATGGGTGGGGGAAGGTTGCAGCCTGCGGGTCACTGTGAGGTACCAGGAGGGAGTTTCCTAAAATGTGATGGGAGGATGTCGCCCCAGATTGGAAGGGTGGCTCCTGACAGTCGAGGGAGGGTGTGTGTGTGTCGGGTGGCGTGCGTTTCCCGCATGGCCTGGCTCAGCCAGGTATACTTCTCCACACACACCCCTTGTTACTCCTGGGCAAAATCCTGTCTTATTAGCGAATGCAGAATCCACACCACGCTCAGATCATTCTTTAGCATTTGTCCCAAACAGATGTCTGTTTAAAACAGGCCTTGGAGCATGGCTGACTCTTTCTGTGGGAAAATTTACAGGCAGTACATCCCCACATTAGAGAGTGTGCCCCCGTCACATGATCGTAGATGGCGCCAGGCTTCCCTCTGCCAGTGGCACCAGGCTTTCTTTGCACCTTGTAATGAGAGCGCCCAGCTCCCCACCGCCTGCACAGAGATCACCATCACTTACTCAATCTGATGAGCAAAAATGCTCTCACCATGTTGTGGGCGCTCAGTCATGCCCGACTCGTGGTGACCCCATGGACTGTAGCCCAGCAGGCACCTCTGTCCATAGAATTCTCCAGGCAAGAATACTGAAGCTGGGTTGCCATTTCCTCCTTCAGGGAATCTTCCCCACCCAGGTATTGAACCCTAGCCTCTTGAGTCTCCTGCATTGGCAGGAGCCACCTGCTGTGATGCTGTTTTAAATTGTATTTCTTCAAACATCACTTAGTCTGATCACTGTTTTATGTGCATAGGAATGATTTGTATTTGTCCTCTGAGCTGAGTGATCTTTGCCTGTTTTTTCCTTTGGTCTTCAAGTGTCCCGGTGACTTGGGGCAGGGTAGGGTGGAGGCAGTTTTTCCTCCCTCCTAACTAGGTGCTCTGTGTGCCAGGATTTGGAAAGTACCTCTCCTCGAGGGGTGGAGCGGGCCGAGAGGGGAGAGCGAGCCGAGGGCTCCCATTCCTGTCTCTCCCCCTTTGCAGCTCCGGCGGGGGATGTCGAAGCCTTGTCATGCTGCTTGCTCTGTCATGTTCCGGCTGTGAAGTTGATAGGGGCTAACTTTTTTTTTAATTCACTCTTCTTTTTTTTTTTTGGCTACTGGGTTTTTTTGTTTTTTTTACTTTTTATTTTAATTGAAGGAAAATTGCTTTACGGAATTTTTTGTTTTTTTACTTTTTATTTTAATTGAAGGAAAATTGCTTTACGGAATTTTGTTGTTTTCTGCCGAGTATCAACATGAATCAGCCATAGGTATATACACGTCCCCTCCCCTCCCTCGTGACCCACTCTCCCATCCGGGTTTTCGATGCTGTGCCCAGGCTTTCTCCAGTTGTGTGAGCAGAGGCTGCTCTCTAAAGGCGGTGCGCTGGCTTCTCATCATGGTGGCTCCTCTTGTTCCGGAGCATAGTCTGCAGGCGCGCCAGCTTCAGTGGTGTGCCGCACAGACCTCACGTAGGGTTTTCCCAGGTCAGGGATCAAAGCCGTCTCCTGCATTGGGAGGCAGGTTCTTACCACAGCGCCAACAGGGAAGTCCAAGGACTGACTTCTGATGGCCGACTTGCGTTCTCCTTGCCCCTTCCTGCCCTCCCAACCTGCAACCCCTCTGGTCTTTATCCTGTTGTCTTAAGCTCCAGGTCAAGCCATCTCCTTTCCGGGGCCTTGGTGACCCTGGGAGAACAAGTCCCTTAACGTGCAGGCCCTTCCTGTCCTTCTTCGCCCTCTGCCTCTTCCAGACCCACCGCTAGCTCATTTCCCCTGCCCAGCAGGACGAGGCCCCTTGCCCTTGGGAGCACTGTGGGTTCGCCGTTGACCTTGCCCTTCCCCAGCCTCTGCTCAGCAGTGCTGCTCGAGGGCTGAGGCAGGGTCCTTCCCTGACCTTGCCTCTCCCACATTGCCTCCACATTCCCAGCTCTGACCCCATCCATGGCTGGGGCTCAGGCCAAGTTGTGCAGCAGGGTCAAGATGCAAGCACACGGGGCTGTTCTTCAGAGCCGGTGGAAGGGGAGTGGTTGGGGAGTAACCCGAGGTGGCAGCGGGCTGGGCCCCTCTCTCCTGGTGGCAGCAGTCAGGGGCTCTGCCCGCCGAGTCTGTCTTTTGTGAATCGTCTCTTTCTCCTCCACGATGGGATGCCTGAATGTCCCAGCCTAGGGTGTCTCCTGGCTCCTTGGCTAACGACTTGTTTTCCTTTTCCTGAAAATCGACAGAAGGAGCAGCTGAGCACGAAGGGCCGTCCCTTCCGAGGCATGTCTGAAGAGGAGGTATTTACTGAGGTGGCCAACCTTTTCCGCGGCCAGGAGGACCTGCTCTCCGAGTTTGGACAGTTCCTGCCTGAAGCCAAGCGGTCCCTGGTGAGTACAGAGCACCCACCCCCGTCTGGGGCCACGTTCCCAGCCAGAACCCCACACCTCAGTGCAGCCTTCAGGCCAGGCTGGGTTTATCCACTCCCCAGAGACACTGGCTTGCCCCTGAAGCCACACCCAGTGCAGCCACCCATGGGCCCCGAGTGCAGGCTCCAAGCCCTCATTGACCTGGAGCAGGTCCTCCGGAGGGCTTCTCTGGACCGAGAGCAGCGGGTGCTGAGGGTGGTTTGGGGGGCAGAGAGTCTTCCGATGGAGACCTGCCCGTAACCGGAGCCTGTGGTGCAGGAGGGGTCAGGCTCACTGCCTGCCTGTGCGGAGGGACCGAGTGGACGTGGGCTGAGGCTCAGCAGTGCCTGGGCGGGGGCATAGACCTGGGAGCGGAAGAGGGGCCTGGGATGGGGAGTTCGGGAGCGCAGACTACACCGTCAGCCTTTCCCTCTCTGCTGTGGCCTGAGGCCTGCCAAGCTGCCTTTTCCATTTCCTCCTCTTCTTTTTCTTTTCTTGCGAACTTAACAGGTTTCAGAAAAAAATTGAAGGAAAGTTCATGTAACACGACGTTCACCGTTTTAAAATGCGCAGTTCAGTAGTGTTAGGGTTTTCATAGTGTTGTGCAGCCGTCACCTGTGTCTGGTTGCAGAACGTTCCCAGCGCCCGTTAGCAGTCACTCCCCATGCTCTCCTCTTGAGGCCCCGGCAGCCACCAGTCTGCTTTCTGTCTCTGTGGATTCACCTGTTCTGGACTTTTCATGTATTGGTAGATGGGATCACACGACATGTGGCCTTTGATTGGCACATGGCTTCTTTTCGCTCAGCATCATGATTTGAAGCTTCATCCGTGATGCGTCAGCACTTCATCACTTCTGTAGTCGAATAGTAATTCCGTCGTGTGGCCGGGTCACAGCTGTTCATCTGTCGCCCACTGGTGGACACCTGGGTTGTTGCCACCTTTGGTCACTGTGAGTAGTGCTGCTGTGAACACACGTGTATAAGGTTTTGCTTGAACACGCGTGTTCAGTTCTTTGTCTGTACCTGCTGCTGCTGCTGAGTTGCTTCAGTTGTGTCCGACTCTGTGCAACCCCATAGATGGCAGCCCCCCAGGCTCCCCCGTCCCTGGGATTCTCCAGGCAAGAGCACTGGCGTGAGGTGCCATAGTCTATACCTTGGAGTGAAATTGCTAAGTCACACGGTAATTGTATGTTTAACTTTTGAGAAACTGCCAGACTGCTTTCCACAGTGGCTGGACCATTTTCCGCTCCCACTGGCAGTATACTTGGGTGTCAGTTTCCACATCATCACCAATGCTCAAGATTTCCTTTTTTTTTTTTTTTTAAAAAAGATAGTCTTTGAGTTGGCATGAAATGGTATCTTGTTATAATTGTGATTTGCGTTTCCCTGCTGACTCATGATACTGAGCATTTCATGTGCTTACTGGCCATCTGTTCACCTTTGGAGAACTGTCTTTTCAAGTGCTTTGCACAGTCTTCCGTTTGTCTCCTGGTTGTTGGGTTTTAAGGGTTCTTTATATACTCTTGTCATCAGTGCCTTATCAGATACTTTCCTCTGTTCCGTAGGCTGTCTTTTCGCTTTCTTGCTCGTGTCCTTTGGTCAGGTCCCGTTACCTATTTTTTTCCTTCCGTCGCCCATGCTTTCACTGTCAAATCTGAGAATCTGTTGCTAATTCTGAGGTCATGAAGGTTTACTTCTGAGTTTCCTTCTAACACTTGTATAGTTTTAGCTCTAATGTTTGGGTCGGTGATCCAGTTTGAGTTAATGTTTGTATATGGTGTGAGGTGGGGGTCCAGTCTGGTTTGTTGAGGGAAATTGTTCTCTTCCCGTTGTATAGTCTTGGCACTCGTCAGAAATCAGATGGCCAGTATTATGGGTTTATTTCTGGATGCGGAGTTCTAACCCGTTGATCTCCATGTGTGTCTTTGGCCAGCACCACATCGTCTTGATTACTGTAGCTTTGTAGTAAGTTTAAAATCAGGAAGTGTGAGTCCCCCAGTTTGGTTCTTTTTCAGGATGGTTTTGACAAGTCAGGGCCCATTGCAGTTCTATATGAATTTAAAGATTGGATTTTCCATTCTAGCAAAAAAGACCATTGGGAGTTTGAAAGTGATTGTATTGAATCTTCCAACTGTTTGGGGGAGTATTGCCATCCTAACAAGATTAAGTCCTCTACTCAACAAATAGGCAGCATTTCTCCCTTTATTTAAATGTTTTATTTCTCTCAGTAGTGTTTCATAGTTTTTTTTTTCCCCCACTGTGTAAGTCTTGACCCCTTTGATTAAATTTATTTCCAAACACTTTATCCTCTTTGTTGTCATGGAATTTTTTTGTGTATAACTTGATTGATTGATTATTTTTGTCTGTGCGGGGTCTTCTTGCTGCTCGGGCTTTTCTCTAGATGTGGAGAGTGGAGGCCACTCTAGTTTTGCACGGGCTTCTCACTGTGGTGGTTTCTCTTGTGGCGCACAGGCTCTAGGCATTAGGCTTCCATAGTTACGGCATGTAGGCTCAGTAGTTTAGACTCCCTGGCTCCAGAGCACAGGCTTAATAGTTGCTCCGAGGCATGTGGGATCTTCCCGGATCAGGGAACAATTCTTTACCGCTGAGCCACCGGGGAAGTCCTTCCATTGTTCTCTTAATTTCGCTTCTGGATTATTCATTGCTCATACGTAGAAACAGCACCGCTTTTTCGTGTTGATTTTGTATGCTGCAGCTTTGCTGAACCCGTTTGTTTGCTTTGATAGTTTTCGTGGATTCCCTAGGATTTGCTAATAATATAGTTTTTCCAGTTTGTGTGCCTTTTGTTTCCTTTTTTGGCCCAGTTGCTCTGATAGAACTTCCAGTATTGTGTGGATTAGAAGTGGTGAGAGCAGGCGTCCGTTTCTCGCTCCTGATCTTAGAGGAAAAGCTTTGGTCTTTCACCACGAGTGTGATGCGAGCTGGGGGCTTTTTGTAAGCAGCCTGAGGTTGAGGAAGCCCCGTCTATTCGAAGGTTGATGAGTGTCCCATATCCTGTCTCCACTCGTTCTCTTTGCCCTTGACGGCAGCTTGGGGGTGAACACAGAGAGTCCCCCTCCCACCCTCCTGCATCACCACCGCCTCTCCTGGGTCTGCTTCTAGAGTAAGGGTGCAGTGGGGCACGGGGCTGCAGGACAGCAGGTCTCGCAGGAAGGGGCTCACAGGGCAACAGCAGCCCGAGTTTGGATGCCATTCAAGACTCTTGGTTGATCAGGTGGACTTCGGGTGGGCAGCCTGGGGCTCATCCCCATGTTACTGTCTCCAGCACACAGAGCACCATCCCTAAGTGTAGAGTTTCCATGCAGAAATACTTCCTGACTGAGCCAGAGAAGCTGGCTCTGTGGCACAGAGAGTTCTGTGCCTGTCTCTGGGGCTGACGTCAAGTCTGGGAGCTGTGGCCAGTCCTGCCCACCCTCTTGGAGTCTCGGGTGTCCTGGGGGGCTGGACTGAGCCCAGTGAGCACACAGCCCGGACCTCCTTGGGCTCTGGGTGCTGCAGGGGGCCTTGAGCTGGCCATGTCACCTCCCAGGCTTCATTGCCTTCTCTGTTATGTGGAACTGACCACCCTTCCTGCTCAGGCCAGGACTAAGGTATTGTCCTTCAAGTGCTTCTTGCAGGGCCCAGCTTATACTCAGTGCTTTGGAAAGTGCTGCTATGGTTGTGTTGGAAAATCCAGCCTAGAATCCAGGCTGGTCGTCCCATCTCCCGCACCAGCAACCTGGCCTGCTGGAAGCCCTTGGGGAATGCCTGGGTGGGTCAGGGAAACAAAGCCCCTGTCTAGATCCCCCACGGACAGAGAACTCACATGTACACTGGGCCTCTCAGCCCGGCTGCCTCCTTATGGCCCTACCCTCGAGTCTGACTTGCTTCTTTAAGCCCATTGTCTGCATCATGTGTCTCTCTGAACTTCAGAATCCTGACTTGTTTTTTACTCCGTGTTCCCAAATAATGCCCTTCGCAGTCGCAGCTTCATTGCCATCTTCCTTCTCTGTGCATGTTCCTGCTCATCAGAGACCTCCCTACCTGGCTCATGACCGACCCTCCTAACTGGCTCCCGGGGCCATGTGGCTGAGGAGCAGAGGGATCTCGGCACCTCCTTCCCACTACATACCCTTCTTCTGTTGGCTCAGCCCAAGGTTGTGGGCCCTTGGGCCTCTGTGTCCCGGGAACTTGAGCTGTATCGTGCCCCCTGCTTTGAAGCCTTTGTTGCTCCCTCGTATACTTGGTGGATAGTCTTTGGGTCTCATCCTCTTGGATCTGGGTCTGGAATCTCAGCTCTGACCCTGGTGTTGGCGGTTCTCTTCCTGAACCGTTCCTGCAGGGATGAGCACCCAGCGGCATCCTCCAGTGGCCTTCCCAGAGCCGTTGCTGTCAGCGCCGTGTGGTCCAGGGGCAGCCCACCCTGTGGCTTCAGGAAGGAAAGGCCTACCCGAGTCCCTGGCTACCTCTCACTGTTCTGGAGGACATGCCCTGCTCGGGAGGCTCGAGAGCATAGCCCCCACTTAGAGAGGAGGTGGGGGTGCAGCACCTAGAATAGGGCTTTGAATTACATACGTGGTCCATGTCTCGCTTTGTCCCCTCCTCTCTGCAGAAGCCTGGCAGGTCACCTCTCATCCCTCAGCTCCCTCATCTAAATGTGCTGAGAATGTCTGTCCCTAGGCCCGTTGTAAGTTTCCTAAGCAAAGTGTCTGGCCTTGGTGAGCCCAGGGCTGCAAAGCAGGGTCCTGCCTTGGCGGAGCAGCCATCAGACCTGCTTCAGGGGTGGGTGGGAAGCCCCGTCTACTGGAGTTGTGGGATGGTGCACAGCAGATGCTTGGTAACTGGTTACACTGGCCATCTACGCAGCTCACATGAAGTCTGCAGGCCTTGGTTCCTGAGTTATCTTGTTGCGTCTCTGTGAGGGGTGAGTAGAGCCTCTTGTTCTCTGAGGGCTGTGGTCGCAGCACCCCCTGGCAGACACAACTTGGCATTTACCGAGCTGGACTCTGACAAAGCCCACCCTGGAAAGATAAGCATCTCCCTCAGAAAAGCACCTACTCAGTTTCTTTAAATGGTATTTGTTTTCAGTCCAGCAGTGTTTTTTTAAGTGTACATTGGGTGATTAGAGCTGTTTGTGCTTTTTAAAAGATTTCATCAACTTTTAAAAATTATTAAAATACTCATATGTATATATAATTCATCTTATAAAGTGATCTTACATTTATGTTTCCACTAAAACGGCAGGAGAAAGAAATCAAAGGTAAAATTGGATATTGTCCTAATTAAACTCGACTATTTGGCCTAGATCGGGGCTCAGCAGTTTTCCTGTTAAGAGCCAAACAGTGAGTGTCTTAGGCTTTGCAGACCGCACAGTCTCTGTGGCAAAGGCATAGCTCTGCTGTGGTGGCAGGAAAGCAACCACAGGCCTTCCACCAGTTAGTGGGCGTGGCTGTGTGCCAGTAAAACTTTATTGACAAACACAAACTGAGCCAGCCCCTGCCTAAATGGTTTCTGGGGGCCTTCTGCCTCAGGCATTTGCACACTGGGACATTTAACTGAAACCTAAGAACTGTCTGAACTGTTAGGGGAAGATTGGTGATACTGAGCTTGCTTTCCAGCTGGGTGATCTTGGCTGGGCGAGCAGTGGGTATCCCCCTCACTCCCCACTCGGCCCGCCCCCGCCACCAAGTCCTACTCAGCATGTCATTCTGTCCCCCCTCTAAGAAGTGATGTTCGCATCAGTTCTGGGATCTACGGCAGATAGCAGTTGAGGATTTTTTTACTTTAGCTTCTTGGAATAGTCTTGAATCTTTGGATAACTACTCCTCCAAAGAAATTTAATCCCCTAAGGGACAAGGACAGACTGTTGGACAGGGACAGGCTTTGCGACCGCGTGGACTAGAGCGTGCCAGGCTCCTCTGTCCTCCACTGTATCCCAGAGTTTGCTCAGACACATGTCCATTGAGTTGGTGATGCCTCCAACCATCTCATCCTCTGTTGCCCCCTTCTCCTTTTGCCTTCAATCTTTCCCAGCATCAGGGAGTTTTCCAGTGAGTCAGCTCTTTGCATCAGGCAGCCAAAGTACTGGAGATTCAGCTTTAGCATTTGTCCTTCCAATGAGTATTCAGAGTTGATTTCCTTTAGGATTGACTGGTTTGATCTCCTTGCTGTCCAAGGGACTCTCAAGAATCTTCTCCAGCGCCACAGTTCGAAAGCATCAATTCTTGAGCACTCAGCCTTCTTTATGGTCTAACTCTCACATCTGTACATGACTACTGGAAAAACCATAGCTTTGACTATATCCATAGTTAAGTAGTAGATCTTTATCATTGTAATTATTTATATAAAAATAGTGCATACTCATGGAAAAAAAGCGTTAATGAGAGCATCAGCTATGAAAAGTAAATTTCCCTCTTTCTTGCCTCAGTTTCCCAGTCATTCTCCTCAGAGTTAAACTTACAAATGTCTTATATATCTTTCCAGAAACCTCTGAGTACAAACAAATGTTTATCCTTTAAAAAAAAAAACGGCATCCTGTTTGTTCGGGCATGCCCCTAGGGGTTTTTTCCTGTTTGGAATAGCAGTGTATCAGATATGCCTGTCCCTAGCAGCAACACAGAGCTGACTCATAGCTGACGTTTGCCTCTGTTTTGTTTGGAGGCAGCACGATTTATCCACCTAGCCACCCCTTCGTGTGGTGTCTCTGCATAAAGGCCCCATGGTGGGGTCGGGGTGACTGCTCTGTGCCTCTGCAGCCTAGCCCCGCAGAAGAGCTACAGTCTATCCACCTTCTCCCTTGCTAGACTTCCATACAGATAACAAACGCTGACTAGATTCTTCCAGAACCATTCTTCATAAATATTGCCAGCACCCTGACCTGTTAATCCGTGCTTGGTGCAGAGAACCAGCAGTGAGCATCCCCCCCCCCCGCCCCCGCCCGCCGCCCATGATGACATTGCCTCCAGGATGCATTTTCTCATTCATAGGAAAGAACACAGACTTGGCTGGAAGGCCTGCAAGTGACCTGGCAGCCGTCAGCAGCTTCCTCTTGCTGCCAGGGCTTTGCATATACTGGTCATCTCACCTGAAATGCTTTTCCTCCCTGTGGTGCACCCAGACACACAGGCAGACACCCTGTCGGTGGTCTGCTGGGTGAGTCCCGCACCAAGGCCCCACTCAGTGTCTCCCCGCTGAGCCTCCCTCCCTCGTCAGGACCCTCGTCCTCCTAGGCCTTCCATGAGCCTTCTCGCAGTCTCACAACGTGTACCTGTGGTGAGCTGGGCACACAGATCTTCCTGCAGTGAACGTGAGCATCTTGAGAGCCAGGCTCGGCTCGCAGTAGGACCAGCCCCTGGCCCGTGGCAGACAGTGCTCACTGGGGTTGCGAGCTGAGTCGCAGGTGGTTCCCTGTGCTCAGGTGCGTTGAGAACCAGCCCTGATGGGTCCGGCCGTGTCTCACCAGCGCTGATCACCTCCTGTGTTTGTGTCCTTAGTTCACAGGAAATGGGCCGTGCGAAATGAACAGTGTTCAAAAGAGCGAGCATGAGAAGAACCTGGAGCACAGCAAAAAGCGCTCCCGGCCCTCCCTCCTCCGTCCCGTGTCTGCACCAGCGAAGGTAACCGTCAGCTGTGCGCCTAGACGTGTGTGGACACTCAGCAGCCTGGCCTTCTTTGTAGATGGCCTGGGGAGCAGCATGCGGAGGCCCTGAGCAACAGGCTTGGGGCCCTAGTCCAGCTTGAAATTCACTGTCTGGGGGGGTTTGGGAAGACGGCTCGACTCTAAGGTGGCTGTTCACCTGTTCCCCTTGGCTTACAAGATTGTGCGAGATGTGGTGTCATCTCCTTCTGCATAAACTGGAAACCCTCCTCAGCCTGCTGCTTCTCACCTTCACAGCTCTTTCAGGGCAGGACGCCTGTGCACAGCTATGCAGGTTGGTCACTGCACAAGGCGTCCTGCCGAGGGGCGAGAGGCTCTGAAGTTCCTCTCCTGTTGTGCGCCTCACCCTCACGTGATGGTGGTTTTCTTATTCCATCATCCCTTGTGTATTTGCTAGTTGGCTTTCTGCTGGAAGGGAGAGCTTGTTCTCCATCTCTGTTTATTTAATGTGTGTCTTTGTGGACTCGGGTTATAATCTGTTACTATCATGTTCTTTTGTGTTTTTTTGCCTTGTTTTGCTTTGTTTTTCTGGGCTGCACCTTGCAGCATGCAGAATCTTAGTTGCCAGACCGGGCATCAAACCCATCCATGCCCCTTGCAGTGGAAGCGCAGTATAATCTGTGACTATCATTGTCTGTCTTGACTCTAAACTGCCTCAGATCTGGCCAGTAGGGCCCCTCTAGGTTGGCTCTTGTGTCCTTTTGACACATGCTCATCATTCTTCAGGCGTTTGGGAGATGGTTTGGTAATATCCTCGATGTCTCAGGAGTGTGGCCAAGTTCAGGTCCAAGTCCAGCCTAGAGAGAACAATCTTCACAGCAATTAAAAACCCAGATTTCCCCAGGATCTTCTCGTTGCCATCCCCACCCCCCGTCCTCCCCTCCCCCCCCTCCCCCCCCCCCCGCCCCAGTCACAGTCACAGCCCATGGGAGGAGCAGCCAGGAGAAGTTCCTGATACTGTATCTACGGGCATGACTCCCTTGCTATTCTTACTCTGTGATGCCCCTGCCTGATAGCAAAAGCGCTCAGTTGCTGAGATTTAGATCCCAGATTGTGGGCAGGGTGGTTGTGTGACTTCCACTCTCACTCAGTCCTGGAGGCCGAGGTGGGTGGTCCTGAGAAGTTCATCCGTGGGGGTCCTGGGCAGACCGCCAGCCAGCACCTGATGACGGTTCCTGTCAGGAAAGCTCGTGTTGGCGATGCTGTGACTCTCACAAAGATGGACACGGGCCACCTGTGAGACGCACAGAGCGTCCGTGGCATGGACTCTCTCTCCGCAGAAGAAGATGAAACTCCGTGGCACCAAAGACCTGTCCATTGCCACCGTGGGCAAGTACGGGACTCTGCAGGAGTTCTCCTTCTTTGACAAGGTGAGCGGCGGGACCAGTGACCTCCAGGCCTTGCCTGGTCCAGGCTGGCCTCTCCCAGCTCGGATCTGAGCAGTCGAAGTGAGGGGAGGTGGCAGGGGGCTGGTGGCAGGCGGTGGGCAGGAGGTGACGAAACACGTGGGAAAGGCTGAGCTCAGAGCCCATGCCACATTTGGGGACACACGTCTGCTGCTCAGAAGCTGTATGGCTTCTCTGAAGCAGGGGTGGTCCAGGGCCTTCCTACCCAGAGTCAGTGGGCAGAGCCAGTGAGCTGGCTCTGGGCACGTGCTGTGTGAGTGGAGAGCAGTCCCCTGCAGACCACAGCTGCCCTCCAGAGCCTGTGCTTGTGGCTCCGTGTGCGCCTGGTGGGGTCAGGCCCGGTGGGCTCGGGAGTGGGTGCGGCCGGTGGGGCCCTGACCCCCTCTCCCTGCAGGTGCGCAGGGTGCTGAAGAGCCAGGAGGTCTACGAGAATTTCCTCCGCTGCATCGCCCTCTTCAACCAAGAGCTGGTGTCCGGCTCTGAGCTCCTCCAGCTGGTTGGCCCGTTCCTAGGGTGAGTGGCATTTCCCTCCCTTGCATTTTGTTCTGTAAATGCTTTTCAGCCATCTTTTGGCTGTTGTATTTGGAAAGCGGTTTTTTCCAATTTTTTTAAGTTGAAATTGTTACAGACATCACAATAGATTCACCAGCAGTTGTAAGAAAGAACACAGGGAACTTTGGGGAGCATTCCCCCACAGTCACATCTGTAGTCAGCGCCACAACCAGGATGTTGGCTTTCAGATACCAACCATCTCTGCGTGTTCCCGTTGTGTGTGTGCGTGTGTATAGCTGTATCACCCGTGAAGGCTGGTGTGTCCACTGCCGCTGTCCAGGTACAGAGCAGCTTCAGAACCACAAGGAAGCTGGTGTTGGCCTTTGATACTCAGATCCATATCCCTCCTATGCTCTGGGCCCCTGGCAACCCCTCAAACCTGTGCTTCTTCTCAGAAGCTTACATGGCAAGAGAATTACGTGGAGTCATACACCATGTGTTGTGTAACCTTTCAGGATCAACGTTTTTCCACTTAGCATAATTCCCGGGAGATTCATTATGATTTTTAAAATTCTATCAGAAATTACCAGGAAGAATGAAATGACTGGTCAGCATCCTGGTGCCCCAGGAGAAGTGCTGTTAGCAGGTCACCGACCCACTTGCATCCCGTGCCGCTGCCCTGCGTGAGCCGCCCCAGGGCCTGGCAGCTTCTGAGGGGATGGCGCGGGCCTGGGGGCGCCGTGTGGGAAGGGCAGTGTGCTGGCTACCAGCGCGCTTCCTGCTCGCCAGCATGGTCATGCCCAGCCTGGGGCTGAGCCCCATGTGAGCCTGTTCCCATGCTGTCAAAAGGGGATTATAAACACACCTATGCAGTTTTCCGAAAAGCTCCAAGTGGGCTTGCATGAAGACTGTTAACATCTCACACATGGTGAGTCCTCACTACACACGACTTGCTTTTTTCGTCGCAGTGTGTGTGCATTAGTCACTGAGTTGTGACCCATGGACTGTAGCCACCAGGCTCCTCTCGCCATGGAATGCTCCAGGCAAGAGTACTGGAGTGGGTAGCCATTCCCTTCTCCAGGGGAATCTTCCCGACCCAGGGATCAAACGCAGATCACCTCCTGCATTGCAGGCGGATTCTTTACTGTCTGAGTCACCAGGGAAGCCTGCCTGTATAGGCCCCAAGAAAACTGCAGGGGCTGCCGGGCTCTGGGGGCAGCTACCTGAGCCTTCCTAATAATTTAAAAAGCTTTTTAAATTTTTTTTCTTTTTAACATAAAATAGAACCCAGGTCCAGGAAACCACGTAAGAAGAAGAAGAAGAAGAATGGCTTGGTAAAATCATTTTTAGGCAATCCCTTGTACCCATAACCCATGTCACAAATGGACCTTTGCCAACCTCCAGGAGCTCTCCACGTGCCATGTCAGTCATGCCCCCTTCCTCGGCTGAGGAGTGACCGCCTCTCTGCACTAATTACGATGCAGCCAACCCAGGCCGACACCACCAGACACACAGCTCAGGCTCCTACTCCGAACACAAAACTGGTCTGGGTTTTGTTTCTGGTATGGCTGTAGGCCTCTCTTCACGCCTGGGTTCTCCCTCCAGGTTTATTCTTTACCATGTCCGCGTCGGCATCCCTGTGGCAGGGCTGCACTTTGCCAAATGCATCTTCACGGTCCCCCACGTCCCTCTGTCCATCAGGAGGCAAAGCTTTCCTTTCTGTGGCTTATTCACTCACTGCAAGTTGCAGGAGAGAGCATCTCAGCAACATTTATTACAGTGCCAGGGTCATGAGTTGCTTTCCTTTCGCATCAGGACCAGTTAGAAACTGAAAAGGGGACCAGTTTTTTATAGCCTTCTATGAACTCAAGAATGTAAATGCATTCGCTGCGTCTCAGTACATTTTACAGCTGAGGAAACTGAGGCCTGAGTGGATAGCTCTTCCTTTCCCCGGGGCAAGCTCTCATAAAAGAGGCATTGTGTGGTGGTGGGCGAGCTCAGGGGGATCAGACCTGGAAGCTGGCCCCTCACTCTTCGCCCTCTGTTCTCTAGACCTGGAAGCCCTCCCCTCACTCCCCCTCTGTTCTCTAGACCTGAAGCCAGCCCCTCACTCCCGCTCTGTCCTCTAGACCTGGAAGCCGGCCCCTCACTCCCACTCTGTTCTCTAGACCTGAAGCCGGCCCCTCACTTGCGCTCTGTTCTCTAGACCTGGAAGCCGGCCCCTCACTCTTCGCCCTCTGTTCTCTAGGCCTGAAGCCAGCCCCTCACTCCCCCTCTGTTCTCTAGACCTGGAAGCCAGCCCCTCACTCCTGCTGTGTTCTCTAGGCCCGAAGCCGGCCCCTCACTCTTCGCCCGCTGTTCTCTAGGCCTGAGTGTGGCTGCTGAGTTTCACGTCAGTGATACCACACTGTCAGGCTGGCCTGCAGCCTTCTCTCTTTTTTTTAAACTCAGCAATTCTCAGACCCACGCGATCACTTTTAGTGACTGCATAGTGTTCCCTTACTTGTATGTATCATGAGTTTCTCAGCAGGGTCTGTTTCGGTGGACGTTTGTCTCGGTTTCTCCCTGTGGTTGGTGCCAAGGTCACATTCTTGGACTGGGATACTCAGAGGTCCAGTTAGAGTCATCAGGAGGTGCTTCTCTGGCGGTTCTGAGGGTGCACACATCAGGCTGGTCCTTTCCGTTGGGTTAACTTTCTGGGCCTGCTGAAGATCTGTTAACGCTCTGGAATGCCGCCCAGAACAGGATGGCAGGATCACACAAGTCTCAGCTAAAACGTGGCCGGTTCTTTGGGGTTTTTTTTTCAGTTTTATTTATGTTTGGCTGTGCTGGGCCTTTGTTGCTGGGCGGGCTTTTCTCTAGTTGCAGGGCACAGGGACTGCTCTGGTTGTGGTGCTCAGGCTTTTCATTGCAGCGCCTGCTCTTCCTGCAGAGCGCAGGCTCGAGGGCTGTCAGGCTTCGGTAGTCACGGCGTGTGGGCGCGATAGTTGCAGCTCGCAGCCTCAGTAGCTGTGGTGTAAGGGTTTAGTTGCTCAGCAGCAGGTGGGGTCTTCCTAGATTCAGGGACTGAAGCCATGTCTCCTGCATTGGCAGGCAGGTTCTTTACCCACTGAGCCACCAGGGAAGCCCCCCGCTCGCTCATCTGGATCTGGTGCCCAGCTGAGTTACTGTTCGTGTCGCATCCTTCCCCCAGGAGGCCTCTCTCTGCATGTGTGAACTGCTTTCCGGGTTTGCACGTTGGGGGCAGCCGCATGCAGTGGTCTGGAGAGCTGCTCCCTGGTGATGGTGTGGCGGAGTTGGAGGTGCAGCGTCGCCACCCTTCAGAGTGGTTTGTCCCACCGTGACGTTGGACATCCTGTGCACCGATGTTGTCGTCTTCCTTGCCTGCGTTTCCATTGGCCCATGGGCTTTTCTTGTGAGCCAAGTTGAGGGGTGGGGGAGGCGGTCCTTAAAGGTGGGCTACAGCAGATGGCCGTCTTGGAGCACACAGTTAAGGAGGGGAGACTGCTTGACTTAGTCACGGGGCAGAATCACCACACCAGCTGTCAACATATCTGCATCCTTTCTGTAGAATTTGATATTCATTTAAACAAGCCAGATGATGTGGGGGTCAGTTGCTTTAAAAGCTTCCAGTCGACATGCATGACCATTCTGCTATGATTCCTGAGAATTTGTCCAGGGAGAAGGGGGGAGGGAGCAGGGAAGCAGACTTTTTCTGTCAAGGACCAAGGGTCACAACCACGCAGCTTCTGACACCATCATCCACAAGCAAATATGCACAAGGAAATACTAAGGGAATGGGTGTGACCATCCACCGGTGAAACTGTCTGCAGATAGGCCTGGCAGGTTGACTGGTTTGCCAGCCCCTGGCCTGGTGCTCGGCCCCTTCCAGTCAAGGCACATCGCTGACTCCAGCTTCTGCCGGCCTGGGCCAGTCTTGTCTTGGGTGCTTCAAGGACGTCCCGCGAGTGGTGGGGCCTGGTTGGTGACAGAGGGATGCCGGGGGGAGTCACACACACGATGACTTTACCACGTTGGATGCTAGTTCTGCCTCTCACCCCTCCTTTCTGAAGTTGATTCTGACCATTGTTCACTACCTGCTTCAGCACAAAGCCATTCTAATATCCCTGGATCGTTCTCAGAAGCCCTCAGGAGGCTGACTTACCATTTGTCTTCCTTTTTTTTTTTCTTAAATTAATTTTTTAGGGGCTGTGCTGGGTCTTCACTGCTGAGCACAGGCTTTGTCTAGTTGCAGCAAGTGGGGGCTCCTCTCTAGTTGCGGTGCTTGGGCTTCTCTTATTGCGGAGCATGGACTCTAGGGCTCAGGAGCTCAGTAGTTGCTGTGCAGTGTGTGGGATCTTCCCAGAGCAAGGATCAAACCCACCTGCCCCGCTTTGGCAGGTGGACTGCCAACCACTGGACCCCCAGGAAGGTGCTTAGGCTTTTTTTTCAATGGAAGTGTAGTTGATTTACAATCTCATGTTAGTTTTTGGTATACAGCAAAATGATTCAGTTAAACATATATTTATTTTTTTCTCAGGTTCTTTTCTATTATAGATTATTACAGATTACTGAATGTAGTTCTCTGTGCTATATAGTAGGACCTTGTCGTTCATCTGTCTTATGTATAGCAGTGTGTATCTGCTAATCCCAAACTCCTGATTAATCCCTCCCTCCCCCCCATCCCATTTGTCTTCGTTTCTGAAGGAAATTTCCAGAGCTCTTTGCACAGTTCAAGTCCTTCCTGGGGGTGAAAGAGCTGTCCTTCGCCCCACCCATGAATGACAGATCCGGGGACGGAATAAGCCGGGAAATCGACTATGCCTCGTGCAAGCGCATCGGATCCAGCTACCGGGCGCTCCCCAAAACCTACCAGCAGCCCAAGTGCAGCGGGAGGACAGCCATCTGCAAAGAGGTAGCGTCCCCAGGGGCTCCGTCAGCTTACATGGTGCCCGTGCCCTACCTCTCCACAAAACTCGTCACCTGTTCCAGATGGATGGAAGGGTGTTGATCCCCCCGGGCACTGGGTGGTAGATGGTCCTGGGATGTAGCAAAACAAAACGCCTAGGCAGAGAAGATGGTTTCTTGCCCCGCTGGTGGCTCTGGCAAGCCGCAGAGCACACACTGCTCGCACACAGGTTTCGGCTTCCTCCTCCATCCTTCAGACTGAGATTCATCTCTGCCGTGAGCCTGCTCTGTTCCAGGCTCACTCCCTCAGCAAGTTTCTGTTCAGCTTGACCACTGGATGCTTTTTTGAAGTTAGTAGACAGTCTTACTGCATTTCCAGAATTCAAGAGTGGCTGCTCGATTCCAGGATATATAGTCTGAGATTCAGCAGAGCATGGCCCATGAACCGCATCTGGTTCACAGCCTGTGTTTGTAAGTAAAGCTTTATTGGCACACAGATGGGCCCTGTGCACATACATCCCGCAGCTGCTTTACCGGGACAAAGGCAGAGTGGAGTCCAGGCGTGTGTGGGTGTGCGCACGTGTGCTCAGTCCCTCGGTCGTATCCGACTCTTTGTGACCCTATGGACTGTAGCCCGCAGGTTCCTCTGTCCATGGGATTTTCCAGGCAAGAATACTGTAGAGGGTTGCTATTTCCTTTTCTGAGGGTGCTTCCTGACCCAAGGATTGAATGCACATCTCCTGCCTTGCAGGCGGATTCACTGAGCCATCAGGGAAGTCCCATTACCTTGCAGATACTGTGGGTTTGGTTCCAGACCACTGCAATAAAGCAAATACCACAATAAAGCCAGTCACATAAATTTTTTGGTTTCCCAGTGCATATGGAAGTTATGTTTATGCTATACTGCGGTCTGTAATATTTAAGCGTGCTATCAGTTCAGTTCAGTCACTCAGTTGTGTCCGACTCTTTGCGACCCCATGAACCGCAGCACGCCAGGCCTCCCTGTCCATCACCAACTCCTGGAGTTTGCCCAAACTCGTGTCCATTGAGTTGGTGATGCCATCCAACCATCTCATCCTCTGTCATCCCCTTCTCCTCCTGCCCTCAATCTTTCCCAGCATCAGGGTCTTTTCATATGAGTCAGCCCTCCGCATCAGGTGGCCAAAGTATTGGAGTTTCAGCTTCAGCATCAGTCCTTCCAATGAACACCAGGGACTGATCTCCTTCAGAATGGACTGGTTGGATCTCCTTGGAGTCCAAGGGACTCTGAAGAGTCTTCTCCAACACCACAGTTCCAAAGCATAGTGTTATATTGAAAAACAACAACAGTATATACTTGATTTGAAGCACCTTATGTCACTAAACACACTGACCCTCCGAGCCTTTGGTGAGTTGCTGATCGCTGGCCCCTGTGACAAGGGCAGTAACGATGAGAAGAGTCTGCAGTACTGTGCGAGTCACTGAGATGTGGCACGGGGACACAAAGTGAGCAGACACTCTTGAAAGTGGCCCTGACGGACGCCCTCAGTGCAGGGTCGCTTCAGACCTTCACACTGTCTTTCAAAAAGGTGACATCTATGAAGCACAATAAAAGGCTATTCTCCTGTAGACCCAACAGACCCAGTGACCTGCACAACCCAAAATATTTGCTACGTAGCCCTTTATAGACAAAGTTTCCCAACCCCGAAGTAGCAAGATTTTGTTCATGTGATCAAAGTCACGTTTTCTCTTAAAACCACTTTTAAATTAATGTTACCATTAGTATGATTTGCTCTTCCCTGGTGGTTCAATGGTAAAGAATCCGCCTGCCAACGCAGGAGACACGAGTTCGATCCCTGGGCCAAGAAGATCCCCTGGAGGAGGAAATGGAAATCCACTCCAGTATTCTTGCCTGGCAAATCCCATGGACAGAGAAGATCCTGGCGGGCTATAGTCCATGGGGTCACAAAAGAGTCAGACACAACTTAGCAGCTAAAACAACAACAGAATTAGTGAACTGAAGTGAAAGTCGCTCAGTCGTGTCCCGCTCTTGCGACCCCATAGACAGTATAGTGCATGGAATTCTCCAGGCCAGAATACTGGAGTGGGTAGCCTTTCCCTTCTCCAGGGGATCTTCCCAACCCAGGGATCAACGTAGTTTCCTGTAGAATCAGGATTGTTCCTTATCCTTGGCTCTTCTACGCTGGACCACACAATAAAGCCCTCTGGCCACGGGGCCCCTGCCTCTCCAGCCACGGCGTTTCCTCTTGGCGCAGGTGCTGAATGACACCTGGGTGTCCTTCCCCTCCTGGTCTGAGGACTCCACCTTCGTCAGCTCCAAGAAGACGCCCTACGAGGAGCAGCTGCACCGCTGTGAGGATGAGCGCTTCGAGGTGGGTGTGGCACTGCGGCCCCCGGGGCCCCTGCTCGGCCCTCTCTGTGTGCCTCCACCACGGGATGCATCCTGATCCTCCTGAAGCCGTCCATTCTCCTCTGGGGTGGCGGCGAGTCCAGTGCCTTCCAGCAGTGGGCAGCTCCCAAAAGCCTCCCTTCTCTGCCTTGCTGCCCCTCAGGCTGGCTCCGCGATGCTGCTTTTTCTTTCTTTTTTTAAAGTGTGTGTGTATTTCATTAACTACAGTTAGGGTCACTTAATTTTGTAACAGAAATTTTTTACTGAGACCATTGTAGATTCACATGCAGCTTAAAAAATAACAGAGTGCTCCAGGTACCTTTGCCCCAGTGGGAGCAGCTTGTAAATCTCTGAGGCAGTGTCACAGCCGGGGTGTGGACCTTGACCCCGCCCGTGACCTTACTCACGTGTCCCCAGTTGCACTTGTATCCGTGTGTATGTGGGGAGGGCGGGGAGGATCTTGTGCCTAAGTGTTTGTCTTGTGCGTGTGTGTCTAGCTCTGGATTCTCTCCCCTGTGGAGGCCCGTGTGCCCACCACCAGCCAAGACCCCAAACAGGTCCCCCACCAGTCGGATCTGTCACGCTGCTCCTGTACAGCCCCTCCTAGATCTCAGCAGCGGCCATCCTGTGCTCCACCTGGTTCACTCTGCCCTAAATGGAAGCAGTCACGTGGCTGTAGCTCTGGGGACGGCTCCCCCTCCCCCGCACGTGATCTGGGGAGTCTCCTGCAGGCTTTGTGTACTGTGCCTCCCTTCCTCAGTGATGAGGGTAACGTGCGTTCGATGCCTGTGAAGAGGGCCAGGCCAGGGCCTGTCCCCCTCCTCAGATGGGTCTACCAGTGGGGAGGTCCAGGTAGCACCAGGGCCCGGACCTATAACCAGCCATGCTTGCCCCAGTCCCCCGGGCCTGCATCCATCACCCCTTCCCAGCCTCTGTCCCAGCATCCCTTCTGCTGGCCCGGGCTCATCCCTGGGGGATGAGCTGACCCACTGACCTCTTTCTGCCTTCCTGTCCATAGTTAGACGTTGTCCTGGAGACCAACCTGGCCACAATCCGGGTGTTGGAGAGCGTCCAGAAGAAGCTGTCCCGCATGGCGCCGGAAGACCAGGAGAAGTTCCGGTTGGACGACTGTCTGGGGGGCACATCGGAAGTGATCCAGCGCCGCGCTATCCACCGCATTTACGGCGACAAAGCCCCAGAGATCATCGAGAGCCTCAAGAAGAACCCTGTCACCGCTGTCCCCGTTGTCCTAAAAAGGTGCCCTCACGCTTCTGACTGCACCACCCAGGGGCTCATTACTGCTGTTTGTCCCAGGTGTAATCTGAGGGGGGCCTTGGGGACTCAGGCTGGCTGGTTGTGTTTTTTGGTCTTCCTTTCTCTCCCTTTTCCATCCCCAAGACAAAAGTACAGCCGTTAGTGATTATTTGTGTCCTCAAAAATTCCACTCTGCACGTGATCATGCCTAAACATGAAGAGTAATTATCTTAAAGCACAAATGGGACTGTCCTGTATCACGGCTTGCCTTTTGTTTAATCACACATTTTGGCGCCCTCCCTGTGCTGTGAACAGTTATTGGTTAAGTGGCTGCCCTGGGCTGGTTGTACGCCCAGTGCTGGGGCCCCAGTCGTGAGCAGCCCGACAGTCCCATCCACCGGGAGCGCAGCAGCCGCACGGAGCGCAGTCAGTGCCGCGGGCCGGGACGGGGGGGCTGCAGGGCAGTGGCGTTTGAGCGTCCGTAAAGCCGGCTGCAGCGAGGCCGCCAGCCGCTCCCACCGCCCTCCATCCAGCACAGAGCCTACCCCCGTGCCTGCAGCAGGCCGTCCGGGCCTGGAACGGGTCCGTGGGTCTGGGGTGGAATGAGCCTGCTTGCCCCCACAGGCTGAAGGCCAAGGAGGAGGAGTGGCGGGAGGCCCAGCAGGGCTTCAACAAGATCTGGCGGGAGCAGTATGAGAAAGCGTACCTCAAGTCCCTGGACCACCAGGCCGTGAACTTCAAGCAGAACGACACCAAGGCGCTTCGCTCCAAGAGCCTGCTCAATGAGATCGAGAGCGTCTATGACGAGGTGAGGCCCCCTCAGCCGGGTCTGGCCCTCCCGGCCTCCGTTGCCCTCTCAGGGCTGCGTGGGGATGGGAGGGGTGTCCCCTTGGCCCCGGGCCGACCCAGGAAGGTGCCCTGCCGTTGTCAGCAGAGGGCTGACTCCTCAGCTCCCCGCGCCTCGACGCACCTTCCTTCAGCTCACTGGGGCTGGCAGCTTTCCTGTGCTGCTGCTCGCCCTGGGCCTCGGAGTGTTACGGTCTTTGGGAGGAAGGTCCCATCTAACCCGTGCTTGCCGGTCTTACTGTGTAGTACTGTTACTGTCCCAGTTTTAGCAGTGAGGAAACTAAGGCACCGGAGCTGGCCCCTTGCCCAGGCTGGCCGCAGCAGGCGAGGGCGCCACCTGCCGCCACCACGCTGCCCTCTTAGTGCCCTGCCAGGCTTTGGTGTGGTCCGGCTCACGGGGCCTGAAGTGAGGCCGGCCAGGCCCTCGGCTTGAGGAGCTGGGCTTTGAACAATGCCTGTGGGGAGAGCATTACTAGCGGGAGCCCGAGGCAGGAATCCTGGTGGGGGCGGCTCACTGGGCGTTGGCTGTCAGGGAAGGGGGTGCTGCTGCTCGGTGGCGGAGCCCGGGTCAGGGAGCAGCGCCACTGACCGAGTGCCCCGCTGGCCAGGGCCACTTCCCCCCCTCTCTGCCACACATAGTCCTGAGCAGCAAGCGGTGGGGCTTGTCTTACCTCCAGGCCCTCGAGCGGCCCCGCTAGGAGGCTCACCCTGCCCAGAGCTCGTGTTCCTCCACACGGCTGCAGAGACCACTGAGCGAGCTGGCCCCAGACCACCTTCCCTCCTGCCTCCCTGCCCCGCTCAGTGCCCACCACTCAGCCCCAAGGTCCACTCTGTGATCTGGCCTCTGCGCTTCAGGCTGCAGATGCTTGAGGCCTGAGACCCCCACCCCGACCCCAGAGTCGGGGGTGCAGCCGCTTCTGCCCTGCTGCCACCAGCAGAGTCCTGCAGGGCCTTCCCTGGGGTCTGAGGGAGAAGGGCCGGGGCCTAGTGAGCTTGTGTGTGCGGCGCCTTGCTGCTTAGGGCAGGAGACCCTTCTCCTGTTGCGTGGCTCACGGAGGACAGTCTGGTTACGAGCTCCGACCCTTGCCTGGAAGATTCTGAAGGGCGTTTGTGACATACACAAGGTGGGGACTCAGAAAGTAGTAGGAGGAAGGCCACGCTAAAGAGCCGGGAGCAGGACTGAGCTGCAGTGCCCGCACCCCGCCTCTGCCTGCTGGGACCCACTCAGACGCCGCCCGTCCCTCCAGCGAGGAGGGAAGGAGGCCTCTGGACACTGCAGATTCCACAGTGGAGACGGGAGCACATGACTTGCCCTTCCCAGAAAGTGAAGCCCCTGGCCAGGGGGCAGCCTGAGAGGCCCTGCCCCTCTTTCCCTTCGGGCCCTCGTTCCAGGGGAGTCTGGGGAACCCCTCAGGGCCACTGTTGAGAGCGCCAGGGAGGGCTTGTCCTGACCTCGGGAGCTCCCCGCTCACAGGGACAGCGCACACGCTCACTTCTTCCTGGAACCTGGTGTGTCTGCCTCTGTTGACTCATGCAGGGGACCAGCGTCACCAGGAGAGAGTACAATGTGGGGCAGCCTATGCAAGGCTGCGGGGTACTGAGGGTGTTCGGGCTCGTTGGGAGGAGAGTTGTTGACTGGGTAAAGGTAGCAGGGGAGGGTGAGCCCAAGGATGAGGTTTTCCAGGGAGAAAGATCCAAGGCGCGTGTGAAGGTCTTGTGCACAGCAGGACAAGCTCAGCACCCCCACAGCATCAGAGGAGTGTGGGGTGGCGTGCCAGGGCCAGGGTCCTCTTCTGAGTCATGTGCAAGGGTGGAGGAAGGGGGCAGCTTGGGCTGATGGAGCTCCTGTGTGGCTCTAGACTCCGTGTGGGGAGTTGTAGAGTGGGCTGGTAGACAGGGACGAGCAGGTGGGTGGCCCGTGCTAGTGCCAGGTAATGGGAACACCGTGGAGGGCTCATGGCAGGTGGGGAATGGACTGTGGCAGGAGACGTGAGGGTGGTGTCAGCCAGGCGGGCAAGGCTGGAGGGGGTGGAACTGGAGCGGGAGCACTCACAGCCTTGCAGGGTCTGGCTGAGTGTGAATGCATGACGGTGGCAGAGGCCCGTGCTGCACTGGGCCTTCGTCACCCCCAGGCAGCCTGGGGCAGCTGGAACTGCATGCCCAGACAGCGCTGCCCGCATTCCCCCAGTCTCTCGGCACCGTTGGAGGCCTTGGTGGAGGGAGTGTGGCCTCCTTTTGGCCCCAGAGTTGGGGTTCTCCGCGCGGGTCACTCCTGTTCCAGTGGCTGCCCTGTCTCCCCAGCACCAGGAGCAGCACTCGGAGGGCCGCAGTGCCCCCTCCAGTGAGCCGCACCTCATCTTCGTGTACGAGGACAGGCAGATCCTGGAGGACGCGGCCGCCCTCATCAGCTACTACGTGAAGCGGCAGCCAGCCATCCAGAAGGAGGACCAGGGCACCATCCACCAGCTGGTGCACCAGTTCGTGCCCAGCCTCTTCTTCTCCCAGCAGCTGGACCTGGGTGCATCTGAGGACTCTGCCGACGAGGGCCGGGCCAGCCCCCAGGGGCAGGCTGCAGACCCTGGCGGCGACCGGAAGAAGCCGGCGCCTGGGCCGCAGAGCAGCCCCCCAGAGGAGAAGGGGGCCGCGGGCGAGGCGCCGGCCCCGGAGCCGCAGCCACCGCAGCACAAGCCCCTGGACGACGTCTACAGCCTTTTCTTCGCCAACAACAACTGGTACTTCTTCCTGCGCCTCCATCAGACCCTGTGCTCCAGGCTGCTGAAGATCTACCGCCAGGCGCAGAAGCAGCTCCTGGAGTACCGCACGGAGAAGGAGAGGGAGAAGCTGCTGTGCGAGGGCCGCCGTGAGAAGGGCAACGACCCCGCCATGGAGCTGCGGCTGAAGCAGCCGAGTGAGCCCCAGGGCCTGCCCCCTGGGCGCCGGGAGGGGAGACGCCTGCCCTGAGGGAGCCTGGGGCGGGAGCCGCGCGTGTGAACCCCGCAGCCTTCCCTGCGGCAGCTGTGACCAGGGTGCCGCCCGCAGGTGAAGTGGAGCTGGAAGAGTACTACCCGGCCTTCCTGGACATGGTGCGGAGCCTGCTGGAGGGCAGCATCGACCCCACGCAGTATGAGGACACGCTGCGCGAGATGTTCACCATCCACGCCTACGTGGGCTTCACCATGGACAAGCTGGTGCAGAGCATCGCCCGGCAGGTGAGCGGGCAGCCGCGCCGGGCCCTTTCCTTCACTCCTGTGCTGCGGTTGGCCCCGTGGTTGGCAGCTTTTCTTCACTTTCAGTTAAGGTAGAGTTCATGTAATGTAAAATTCACCATTCTTAAGTGAATCTTTCAGTGGAACTTAGTACATTTATAGTGTGCAATTGTTACCTGCCTAGTTCTAGAACATTCCCGTAGTCCCCCAAGGAAACCCCGTCCCCACTGGCAGTCACTCCCCACCCTTCCTCTCCCAGCCCTTTTCTCTCTGCGGATGTGCCTGTTTGGACATTTCACGTAGACGGACTCGGGCAACAGGGTGGCCTCTGGCATCTAGCTGCTCGCTCTTGGCATTGTGTTTTCAAGATTCATCCGCGTTGTAGCACGTGGCGGTCCTTTTTTTGAATACATGTTAATTTGGCTACGTTGGGTCGTAGTTGTGGCACACAGGATCTTCACCGAGTCTCCGGGACTCCCTAGTTGTGTTGCGTGGGCTCAGTTGCTTTGAGGCACGTGTGATCTTAGTTCCCCGACAAGGGATCAAACCCACGTCCCCTGCATTGCAAGGCAGATTGTTAACCACTGGACCAGGGAAGTCCCAGTGCGTTCTTCGTTTTTATGCCCAAATGGCATTTCATAATGTGGATGGAGTGCATTCTGCGCTCCCATTCATCCATTAGTGGACACTAGGGTTGCGTCTACCTTTCGGCGGTGGTGACCAGTGCTGCCGTGCACACGCGTGTGTGCGAGGAGATGTTGGCGCTCCTGTTGACAGACCTTTCGTGAGGGGAGTTTAGCAACCTGTAAAGAGCCTTAGCTCTCTTCTGAGGGGACTGGCGGTGATGTGCCTCAGCATCGCCCACAGCTGAACGACAGCAAGAGGAAATTGGTCACATAATATAAACAGCAAAGCCCCGGGCTAGTCCAGTGTGGTCCTGGACCGTTTTGGGGAGCACTCTTGTTTTTTGCCGTGACTTTGGTTTCCTGGTTGTCAAGTGAGGCTGTTCACTGTAAAGTGGGAAAGAAGTGGAGGAAAGAATCGCGTCATTCCTCTGCCACTCAGATGCAGTCACTAGAAACGTTTTTAACTCATTATTGACTGGGGGATTTTTGCAGGAACTAACACCTGTGGCTGGCAATTTGCTATGTAAGTGATCCTGAAACTTTTCCAGTCAGTAACATTTGAGTAGCGAAGGATGTGTTAATACGTCTCTGGCCTGTCTGGGCTGCAGCTCAGTGCAGAGAGACGACTCAGCTCCGTCTGACCCTGCAGCTCAGCTGTTGCCAGGACTTGTCTCTTCATAAACTTAAAGGTGAAGTTTGTTTATAGGTCCGTTAAGTATGTTTATAGGTACTGAAGGGATTATGTTTGTAACTGAACATTGTTGCTGTAGTTCAGTCGCTAAGTCATGCCTGACTCTTGTGACCCCATGGACTGTAGCCCACCAGGCTCCTCTGTCCATGGGATTTCCCAGACAAGAGTACTGGAGTGGATTGCCATCTCCTTCTCCAGGTGATCTTCCCAACCCAGGGATCAAACCTGCGTCTCCTGTGTTGGCAGGCGGCTTCTTTAGCCCTGAGCCACCAGGGAAGCCGTGTAACTGAATGTTGGGGAGGGAGAATCATCTGCCGTCACGGTGGTTTTCAGTGATCCCCACACCCATTTGGGCACGCTGTTTCTGTACGTTTCTCACGCCCAGGCAGAGTTTACTGGTCTGCTGTGATCTGGTCTGCTTTGGTTAGCTCTGCTTTTCTCCGGCCTGGCTTGCCCTGGTCTAGTCTGGTTTGCTTTGACTTCGTTTGCTCTAGTCTGGTCTGGTTTGTGTAGCCTGGGCTCATTTGGTCTGGTCCGCACCTGGCACGGAGGTCGCCCTGCACAGCCTGTTGGACACTGACCTTCACCCCCTACCTCGTGGACTTTGCCACGACCCCTCTGAGCAAGGCGGGGGCTGTGCCTCCCCGCTCCTGGGGGGCTCACGCCCGGCACCAGCCAGCTCTTCCGCCCGCAGCTGCACCACCTTGTGAGCGACGACGTCTGTCTAAAGGTGGTGGAGCTCTACCTGAACGAGAAGAAGCGGGGCGCCGCGGGCGGGAACCTGTCCTCCCGCTGTGTCCGTGCCGCCCGGGAGACCAGCTACCAGTGGAAGGCCGAACGGTGCATGGCCGACGAGAACTGCTTCAAGGTGAGCAGCCAGCCCGGCTCAGCCCCACACGAGGCCGGCCGGCGGGAGAGCGTGCCCCCCACAGGAGCCCAGCGCCCTGTGCGGCTTTCGCAGGACCTCTGGGTGTGGCCCCAGCCCCGGAGGCCCCACAGGGCTGGTGAGGTGGGCACCCAGCAGTGGTCCCTCAGGGAAGGCTGAGGCTTGGAGGCTGGGGAAGCGAGGGGCATTGATGACCTTTCGACCTCATCCTGTGCCAGCCTGGGCTGTTCTCGCAGCTTCAGGCTGTTTGTCCCCCGCCCTCCCCCAGGTGATGTTCCTCCAGCGCAAAGGGCAAGTGATCATGACCATTGAGCTCCTGGACACCGAGGAAGCCCAGACGGAGGACCCTGTGGAGGTCCAGGTGAGGACTGCGGCCCTGCACTCTGAGCCCTGCGCACACCTTGGGAGCTAAGGGCAGCCACAGGCAGCATCCATCTTGTGGCTCCCACCCCAGGAGCCTGTGCACACGCGGGCCACGCACAGGCCACAGAACGTCCACAGGGTGCCTCTGTGCTGACGGAACACTGGCCACGGAGCCCCAAGAGGAGGCGGGCTCTCTAGGTGTTCCCTCAGAGCCCAGGGCTATGTCCCAGGCAGGAGGGTCACGTGGGAGCCCATCTGGCCTCTACCAAAACCCTGGCTCCTCCCGCCTCCTGCCGGTGCCCGGCCATCGCCACGGTACCCGCGGCCAGCCCAGTCACTCAGACCCTGTGGTGTGTGACTGCTGCACACCTGGTGCCTGAAGCTCAGAGCTCTGGGTGTCCCGCGTCACCAGGAGAAAGCGCTCCTGGCCCACACTGACACGCACCTTCCCCTTGCTGTCCTTGAGCCGGGAAACAGGGCCTGGAAGCCTCCAGCTGCCTTCACAGAGCTGGGGACGCCGCCCACCACAGCCACCAGAGCGCCCCTCCGCGTCCTTCACGGGACACACTTTCCATAACAAGCGAGGGTGGGGGCCTGCACACTCTTTCCCTTTTGGACAGTTCCAGCAAATGTGCATTTGTTAAGTTTGAGTCTGGAACAGCCTCCTGCTTTAACAGGGTGGTGAGCCATTGAAGCGTCCCTTGGATGCTGCAGGCTGTGCCCGTCCTGGACCTAGTGGCCCCTGTGAGCCCTGCCGTCTGCTCACCCCCAACTCCTACCTGTCTCTCCCTCTTCCATCCTGCTGCTTGTGTCCCGCTCTCCCTTCCCGTCCACCCATCCCCCGGACCCCGCTCTCTCCATGTCAGGGGCCTCCCGTTCCCCGTGTGAACTTACCACATGGCAGATACAGTGAAGCAGTTGTACAGCAGGGATTTATTCACTTAAGCGTGAAGCTCCATAAACCATCTGAACCTCGGCCTGGGTATACCTGCCCCACCGCAGCTGAGCCCTGGGCACTGCCATCTTCTGGTCTCCAGCACACATCCGGGTCCGCCTGGAGCTTTGGGAGGGATGCAGATGAAGGGCCCCGGAGCCACTGACGCCATGGGCCGTCTCCCTCTGTCCCTCCAGCACCTGGCTCGGTACGTGGAGCAGTACGTGGGAGCGGAGGGCGCCTCCAGCTCGCCCACCGAGGGCTTCCTCCTGAAGCCCGTGTTCCTGCAGAGGTGAGAGGGCCCGGGCCCCGGGGGCCTCTCCCACGGTCACCAGCGCCCAGCGGCCTGGGTTTGAGTTCACGGGAGCCAAGGGGTCGGGTGGGGGTTTCTGTTGCCTCGGTTTACATTTCTCCAGCCCTGGAGGTCAGGCGTCCTCCCGCTGTCTCTGGATTGTGGGGACCTCCTAGCCTGCGGGTCCTCCTCTTGCCTCCAGGAACCTCAAGAAGTTCCGCCGCTGGCAGTGTGAGCAGGTGCGTGCGCTCCGCGGCGAGGCCAAGAGCTCCTGGAGGCGGCTGGTCGGGGTGGAAAGCGCCTGCAACGTGGACTGCCGCTTCAAGCTCAGCACCCACAAGATGCTGTTCATCGTGAACTCTGAGGACTACATGTACCGCCGAGGGACGCTGTGCCGGGCCAAGCAGGTGTCCTTCTCTGCCCGAGCCCCGGGAACCTGGGGCCTGCCCACAGCTGTTTGGGGGTATCTGGGCCCCTGAGATCCAGCCCATGGCCCTTTGGGGTGCCTAGGCCCCCAAGTTGCACTCCATGGCACTCTGGGGTGCCTGGGCCCCTGAGATCTAAGCCATGGCTTTCTAGGGTGTGTGGGCCCTTGAGGTCTGAGCCATGGCCCTCTGGGGTGTGTGGGCCCCTGAGGTCTGAGCCATGGCCCTCTGGGGTGTGTGGGCCCCTGAGGTCTGACCACGGCCCTCTGGGGTGTGTGGGCCCCTGAGGTCTGAGCCATGGCCCTCTGGGGTGTGTGGGCCCCTGAGGTCTGACCACGGCCCTCTGGGGTGTGTGGGCCCCTGAGGTCTGAGCCATGGCCCTCTGGGGTGTGTGGGCCCCTGAGGTCTGACCACGGCCCTCTGGGGTGTGTGGGCCCCTGAGGTCTGAGCCATGGCCCTCTGGGGTGTGTGGGCCCCTGAGGTCTGACCACGGCCCTCTGGGGTGTGTGGGCCCCTGAGGTCTGAGCCATGGCCCTCTGGGGTGTGTGGGCCCCTGAGGTCTGACCACGGCCCTCTGGGGTGTGTGGGCCCCTGAGGTCTGACCACGGCCCTCTGGGGTGTGTGCTTGGCTCTGGGGCGCCTGGGCCGTCCTCATCGCTGCTCCCCTACCCCGGCAGGTGCAGCCCCTGGTCCTTCTGCGCCACCACCAGCACTTTGCGGAGTGGCACAGCCGCTGGCTGGAGGACAACGTGACAGTGGAGGCAGCCAGTCTGGTGCAGGACTGGCTGATGGGGGAGGACGACGAGGACATGGTGCCCTGCAAGACGCTCTGCGAGACGGTGCGCGTGCACGGGCTGCCCGTGAACCGCTACCGCGTGCAGTACAGCCGCCGCCCGGCCTCGCCTTGACGCCCCCGCGCGGGCACTCGGCAGCGCACCGCAGAGTGCGCGCTTCCTGGGCCTGCACGCCCCTTGGGCGTTCTCATGAACAACGTGAGGGGCGCAGAGCGTCCCCCAGCCTTGCTGCTATGGGCTGAGCTCCGGAGAAGGGCGGGTGGCGGCAGCTCTTGGCCCCACGCTGTCATCCCTCTTGGCTTCCCCACTTCCTTTGGGCCCGTCCTGTGCCAAACCTGCCCTCCCTCGCACTTGAACTCCAGGGGTTTGGTCCCCGCTGGCGCGGGGAGGATCAGTGCACTGGCCAAGGCACAAGTGAGCACGTTCACACGCCTGCGGGGCCACTCCTGTCATGCGTGCCAAACCCCCAGGCCTGGGGCCGCAGTCCTTTTCTGCACGTGGTGAAAGTCGGCAAAGAGCCGCGCCAGGCCTCACGTTTGGGAGGGAGCAGCCTTTGAGAACCCCTGGGCACCTGAGGAGTCAGGCCTGGGTGGACTTGCTTGAAAAGCGTGTCCTTCCCGAGGGGTTGTGAGAGCTTCTAGAAACATTCCCCAAGCTGGACACCTGCACTGACGGCTTTGAAAATGAGATGAGCCCTCTCAGCTCTTGGGGTCCCCTTGGATGCCCAGATGTGGAGTTGGGTGGGCGGTGCCAGGACTGCCCGGAAGACCCTCCTCTGGGAAAGAGGCTCAAACCCTGTATTGATCCAACAGCTGCGCTCTGTGCCCTATGGGGAGGGGCCCCCCTGGCGCGTCCGCTGAGCTCGAGTGCCCCCTCCCTGGGAGGGCCTGGGGTGCACTTGTGTACCGAAGATGGACATTCTAGAAGTATATATATGCACACACCTATTTATTCCTCTATGCTCATAGTGGTTGTAACTTCTACAGCGGCCAAGTGCCACAGCTTCTCTGGGGGTAACTGCCTTCCTTGTTGAATTCCGCCCACCCACCCCAGCGCCTCCATTCCTGCAGCCGCCACCCTGGAGTGGGCACAGGTGTGGGGGGCGGAGGGCTTTCTGTGCCAAGAATGCCAAGTAGTTCGGGCCAGGGACCAGCCCTTTGAACCATGAGACAGCTCTGGCCAGGCCCCTGGCATCATCAGACACGGGTGGGCTCCCCCGACACACGAGCCCGGTAGCACCCCTGTGCAGCCGCCGCCTCCAGCCGCAGCACTCGCCTTCCTGCAGCTGAGCTGTGCCAGACCCAAGGTTCCGGAAATTCTAGAAGTTACCTGTGGAACTCTAGGTTTGCGAGGCCTTAGACTCCAGCCCCGGGCAATTTCCAGGCCAACCCGTCCTGCCCGGGTGTCTCCTCGCCCGTGTTTTCTCAAGTGTAATTCACGCACTTTGTACGCATCCTTGTTTTATAAGAAGGACATCCACCAGAATTCCTGACCCAGACCCTCCCAGCAGCCGTCCTCCTCAGGAGCCCGCAGCCCCCCACCTGTAGCTGCACCCAGGCCTGGGGTGCAGGCCAGACCCCACCGAGCCCCTGCCCTGCATGCTTCTAGGGAGCATCTCTTCCATTTTTGAAGAAATTTATGTTCTGGGGCTTGTACTTCCTTTGCAGCTGTTTTGAATGTAGTTTTCCTTTTCTATTTATTTGCACATTAAAGTTAAAAACTAAATACCTAAAGCTGTGAGGTTCAGTCAGTCATTTCCTGTGAGCACATCTTGGGGTGACCTCTTGCTGCCAGGGGAGCTGATCTGACCACAGGGCGTGCGCCTGGGTTTGTTCCCTTAGGGTGTAGCCCTGTCTGCGGAGTATTTTCTAGAATATTCATTCCCACCTCAGTTTTCACATGGTAGGAGTGAGACGTCTCCTCTGAGTGTGGTACATGCGGAACATAATTTGAAGACTGCAGTGTTTGCTGTGAACCTTCTGCACCCACCCACCCACCCACTTGGAACACCAGGTCCAGAAGCCCCAGGTGGGAGGGGCTGCAGGTCTCCCCCTGCTCCGGCCCTTCAAAGCCACCCTCCCTGCTTCTACAGCTCCCCCCCGGCCCACCCTTCCTCTCACTCACCTGTCCCCGAAACATCCCCACGACCCCCTTCTGCTGAGGGGAGGTGAGGCTGAAGGACAAGGAATTGAGGACTAGCTGCTGGCTGAGGTCTGTTTGCCACTCTTCTCACTGTTGTAGTAAAGTACCTGTGCCACAATGTATCACGTGACCATTTTAAGTGTACAGTTCAGTGGTAAAAAGTCCACACACACTGGGAATTCCCTGGATCCCAGTGGTTAGGACTCCACCCTCTCACTGAGGTGCACGTGCAGTTTTGATCTCTGGTTGGGGAACTAAGATCCTGCAAGCCCTGTGGCTTGGCAAGGAATGAAGGAACCGAGGGAGGGAGGGAAGAAAGCACATCCATGTGGCTGTAGAACCGTGCCCACCGACCATCTCCAGAATTTCCTCATCTTCCCACACTGAAATCCTGTCCTCAGTTACACACTCACTCCCCATCCACCCTCTCCCAGCCCTGGTACCCAACTAGTCTAGTCTTCTGTGTCTCTGAATGTGGCCACTAAGGACTTGATATAAGTGGAATCATATACTTTGGCCAGGCTTCCCAGGTGGCACTATTGGTAAAGAACCTGCCTGCCAATGCCGGAGACCTAAGAGATGCAGGTTTGATCCCTGGGTCGGGAAGATCCCCTGGAGAAGGGCTTGGTAACCCACTCTAGGATTCTTGCTTGGGAAATCCCACGGACAGAAAGGAGCCTGGTGGGCTACAGGCCACGGGGTCACAAAGAATCAGACACGACTGAAGCGACTTAGCACACACGCATGCATACTTTGACCACCTGATGCAAAGAGCTGATTCATTGGAAAAGACCCTGATGCTGGGAAAGATTGAGGGTGGGAGGAAAAGGGGGCGACAGAGGATGAGATGGTTGGATGATGTCATCAACTCTACATGAGTTTGGGCAAACTCCGGGACATAATGAAGGACAGGGATGCCTGGCGATCTGCAGTCCGTGGGATCAGAGTCAAACATGACTGAGTGACTGAACATCAGCAATATGCAACATTTGTCCTTTCGTGACTGGCTTACTTCACTCAGCACAGTGTCTTTGAATGAAGCCCATCCATGTTGTAGCCTGTGTCAGAATTTCCTTCCTTTTACAGCCACTACTATGCCTTTTTTTAAGCATAAAATTTTAAGCATAAAAATTAAGTTTTTATGGGAAGTGATGCACAGTGCACAAAGTTCCAATAGTACAAAAAAGCACACAGAGAAAAGCAGGCCCCCAGGTCTCTCTGAAGGCAGCCGGCCCCCAGCATCCCCCAGGGGGTGCCTCCATGTGGCTTGTCGTTTTTCTGGGACAGCCGCCCTGAACCATCACATACTGTGTGTGGGGGCCCTCTCCTGTGGGACAGGACTGTTTCCATGGTGACTAGTGGGGGAGGGGGAGTTATTTATGGGCACCTCCTACACCCGCCCCCACTGCTGGAAATTTCCCGGCACAGGCGTCTTCCTGTGCGTGTGTATCTGCCATAAATTTCTAGACACAGAACTCCTGAGTCAAGCCACCCTCCTCAGGGCGGGGAAGAGCTGCCCCCGCCGCCCCCAGCTTCCCCTGAGCAGGCTTCCTGCTCTCTCCTGGAGGGGCGGCAGGGGGTCCCCGTCCCCACTTTCCTGTGCGGTGAGAGTGTCCCCATCATCACTGGTCACGTGTGCTGTGAGACGCAGGCATGGGGCTGAATGTGTTACTGGTGTTGGAGGAAACTGCTCAGAAATGAGGGAGAGGCTCCTGGCTGTGACCCCTGCTCCCGCTGAAGCTCCCCAAGCCTCAGTATCTGCCCCCCCAACCCTGGGGCTGGGGGCAAGGACCTCGGCATCTCAGCCTCCAGCTGAACTGACTCTATCATGGACTGCTTGGTCATTTCCTGGCTGGTCCCCGTGTCCCCAGCTGTGTGGCTAGATTAGGGCTTGCCATACCAGGACACCGTCTCATCCAATCCCCTCTCCAACCCCGAGTTCTTCTTTCCTCCCCACGGTTCCCACAGGATGCCCCTGCTCCCCGACCTTGCCCCACCACTGTGGCCCAGCCCTGACCACACAGAAACCAAGAACCCCTAGGGCGGGCCCGCCCCAGGGTAGGATGGGATAGCTCCTTCTGAGGTCTGGAGGGGGATCTCATTCAGGAGAGAGGAGCACCTTCCCCTCTGGGTGGGACATGGAGAGGTCTCTGGGGTGAAGGCCTGAAGGAAAGGGAGCTCGGGGTGCTCTCTGGCCTAGCTGGCTGCCTCCCTCCAGCTCAGGCACGGCCGTAGCCCCTGGTCACACCTGGGACCCCAGGTGGAGGGTGGGCCCAGGACAGGAAAAGAAGGGGCTTTGAGAAGAGGAAGCAGTTCCCTCCCAGAGATAGCCGCCGCTGGGCTCCCCTAAGACCCCCAGGACAGTACGTGGTCAGCACTGGGGGCTCTGGCTGAAGACCAAAACCTCCTCAATCCTCAGCAGACCCCAGGCTCACCAGGCTTTCTGCTCTCTCCATCTTCCTCTGCATCTACCTGAGGGCTTGTGTTGCGTTAAGCAGCATGACGTCCGGCAGCCCCCACAGAGGGCCAGGGGCATTTACGGGGGGTCCACTCCCCTCTTCTGACCTCTGACCTGGTGTCCTGCCTTCCAGAGCCGGGGGTGTGGATTTGGGAGGAGAGGGCTTCAGGAGGGGCCAAGAGCTCTTGATTGGGGGGTAGGGATGTCGTGCAGAGGGCTGGTTCCAAGAAAGGGAGGGACGTGGTTCCAGAGGGCTGGAACCGAGATGTGACTGGCCAGCAAGAAGTGGCCACTTGGCCCCCGGGGGCTTCCTGGGCTGGGCCGGGGCTGGAGGTTCCATCTCACTGGCTGAGCACCTAGAGCCGGAGTGACCCCAGCTGCCCGATCTCCTTAGGCCAGGCCTGGGGCCGCCCACCCACTCGTGAGGACAGGGGCTGGCTTATCTCACACGGCCCTGTTAACTCCTCCACGGGCACTCAGGAAGTTGGGGGTGGGGGTCCAGCCAGGCAGGAAGACCGAGGTCAGCCGGCCACAGCCCAGAGCAGCGAGCACCCAGCTCCACCAACATGTGGGTACTCTTGCTGCTGTGGCCTCTGGCCCTGGGGTTCAGCCTGGGTGACACCCTGACCCCCATCGGCTTTGAGGACACGGGGAGCGCAGCAGAAGGCGATGGTGAGTGACCTCGGGCCCTGCCTTGGGACTGAGAGGGAGGTCGCCCAGAGCCAGCAAAGACAGCGAACTGGGGGTGGGGGGGGGTCTTCCAGCCCAGCCTGGAGTCCACAGGGGCTGGGGTTGTCTGTGTCCAGCTCTGTCCCGGGGGCTCCTGAGAACTGGGGCCCACTCCAGTTTCTCAGGAGGTAGCACCATCCAGTCGGGAAACCAGATGAGGGATCGGTGGGTGGGGGTTAGGGGTGGTGATGCTTCTATCCCCTTCCCTCTGGATCGCTCTCCCCACAGACATCACACAGAGGCCCCACCCCCGCAGCTTCCCCGGCCAGCCCTGTGCCAATGACAGCAACACCCTGGAGCTCCCTCCCAACTCTCGGGCCCTGCTGCTGGGCTGGGTGCCCACGAGGCTGGTGCCTGCGCTCTATGGGCTGGCCCTGGCAGTGGGGCTGCCCGCCAACGGCCTGGCGCTGTGGGTGCTGGCCACGCAGGTGCCCCGACTGCCCTCCACCATGCTGCTGATGAACCTGGCGGCCGCTGACCTGCTGCTGGCGCTGGCGCTGCCGCCACGGATTGCCTACCACCTGCGGGGCCAGCGCTGGCCCTTCGGCGAGGCCGCCTGCCGCCTGGACACGGCCGCACTCTACGGCCACCTGTACGGCTCCCTGTTGCTGCTGGCCGCTGTCAGCCTGGACCGCTACCTAGCTGTGGTGCACCCGCTGCGGGCCCGCACCCTGCGAGGCCAGCGCCTGGCCAGTGGGCTCTGCGTCACAGCCTGGCTGGCGGCGGCTGCCCTGGCGATGCCCCTGGCGCTGCAGCAGCAGACCTTCCGGCTGTCACGCTCTGACCACGTGCTATGTCACGACGTGCTGCCCACCGGTGCCCAGGCCTCCTACTGGCGGCCCGCCTTCATCTGCCTGGCGGGGTTCGGCTGCTTCCTGCCGCTGCTGGCCATGGTGCTGAGCTACGGGGCCACTCTACGCACGCTGGCGGCTGGGGGCCGGCGGTACGGCCACGCGCTGCGGCTGACCGCGCTGGTGCTGGTCTCCGCCGTGGCCCTCTTCGCGCCCAGCAACGTGCTGCTGCTGTTGCACTTCTCAAACCCTGGCCCTGACGCCTGGGGGGACCTGTACGCCGCCTACGTGCCCAGCCTGGCGCTCAGCACCCTCAACAGCTGTGTGGACCCCTTCATCTATTACTTCGTGTCTGCCGAGTTCAGGAGCAAGGTGCAGGAGGGGTTGCTCCGCCGGGGACCTGGCACGGCCACGGCCTCCAGGGAGGGCGGCAGCCGGGCGACGGGGACCCGGTCCTCCTCACTCATGTGACAGGCCCTTCACAGGCTGGATGAACAGGAAGGGAGTCATTCTGGGTTGAATAGGGTCCCCTCCAGATTCACATCCACTGGGAACCTCCCAAGTTGAGCTTATTTGGAAACAGGGTCTTTGCAGGTATGATTAGCTAGAATGAGGTCACACTGGAGTACAGCGTGGGCCCTAAATCCAATATGACTGGTGTCCTTGCAAGAAGAGGATGTAGAGACATACAGAGAAAGCCACTTGACAGCGGGGGCAGAGGTGGGGTGACATGGCCGCAAGCCACAGACTGCTGGCAGCGACTAGAAGCAGCCAGGGGAGCAGCCTGGGGCAGTCTCCCTCGGAGCCCCCAGAGGGAGCAACGCTGCCTACACCTTAATCTTGGACTTCTAGCCTCCAGAACAGCCAGAGAATAAACTTCTGATGTTTGAAGCCACCTGGTTTGTGGTACTCAGTTATGGAAGCCCCAGGGAAAGATGGGGATTCAATGTAGTTTTCTGGGTCTGATCAGCTCCCTTGTGACTGAGTCCAAGGTAGGGATGCTGCCTTAAGACCTGCTGTAGGATCCCACCCAAGAGGAGGCTTGGGCCCCTGACACCCCCGGGGGCCAAAGCGGCTGGGAGCCCTGTTGGCTGTCCTTCTCATCCCCAGAAGCCAGGCTCCAGCTTTGGGATGGGCTTTATGGCTCTGAGGCTCCCACCTCAGTCCCCCAAAGCCTGGTGCAACCCATCTTGGGAGCTATGGAGTTCAGCCTCCTGCTGTGACCCTGATTACCAGACATCACCTCCTGCTCCTCACCTGTGGTCTGATTCCTCTCTGTCAGCTCCCCAGTGGAGCGGGTGGGTGGGCAATAGGAGTAAGATTTAGGGTGTGCACCCAGGCTCAGGGGGCTGCAGCTCTGCAAACCCCACCCCCAGCCACTTGAAGGCTGCTTTGAATCGAGTTGGGGGATGTGGAGGGGCGACCGCAGCCCCAGACACGCACACACACACATACATAACCTGCTGCTTCCCACCCAGGCGGGCAGCGCGGGGCAGGGTGTCGGGAGCCACTGAGGCATCAGCTGTGGGGGTAAGCAAGCCATCCCCAGAAGCAGAGGGAATGGGCACCATTTCTGGGCTCCCCATTGAGTTCCTGTCTCAGGTCTGGGGAAGAGTGACCAGCCCCAGGACACACACACACACATGCTCACCCACGTAAGTGGGAGCCTGCGGCCATGTGAGTAATGTCAATGAAGCATATTGTGTCACTAACCTGGTGTGAGGAGGTACTGGAGCATCCCAAGATGTTACCATTGGGGAAGTTGGGTGAAAGGGTACGTGAGACCTCCCTCTGTTGTTATGTTGCTGTTGTTTAGTCGCTCAGTCGTATCCCACTCTTTGCCACCCCATGGACTGTAGCCCGCCAGGCTTCTCTGTCCATGGGATTTCCCAGACAAGAATCCTGGAGAGGGTTGTCATGTCCTTCTCCAGGGGATCTTCCTGACCCAAGGATGGAACCCACGTCTCCTGTATTGACAGCCGGGTTCTAAGCCCCCATATTGGAATGATTCTTTACAAATGCACTGAATTTATGATGATCTTGGGGTTCAGGTGTTCCAAAGCCTCCTCCCCATCCTCCTTGGAAAGGCTGGGCTGTGGATGAAGGGATGGAAGCAAAGGGCCAGATGAGAGCCGGCTTCAGCCCCTGGAGCTGCCCCTCAGCCTCCCCAGCCCACAGGAGGTTCAAGCCTGCCAGGAACTTGAAGGAAATGAGCTTTTATTACACCAGCAGCCTCCATGGCAAGTGGGCAACAGGGCCTTGGCCAAGGGAACTGTAACCCTGTAGGCTGGTGGGGGTCAGGGATCAGCACTGCATGTCGGGGACCCCCAGGCTGGGCCGCCCCCTCAGGGTCTCCGTACTGTCCCGAGATGAGCTGTGTGGGCTGAAATAAATACCACCGCGGAGGGAGAAGACAGGCCAACACAGGGGAGGAGCAGCTCGGAGGCAGGTCTGCGCGCATGGCTTCGGTTGGTCCGGAGCTGGGACACCCTCCGAGGTTGCTAGTGGGAGTGACAATCCTCCAGCTGGGGTCCCGGGAGAGCAGGGGTTCAAGGGGTGGTGAGGTCCAGAAGCAGGAAGATGAAAGTGCATCTTCTTAGAGCCCAGAACTTCCCCACAGAGCCTGGTGCCATCCAGACCTAACATTCAGGGGGCCCCTGAGGCAAGATGGGGCTGCAGGGGCTGGGACAGATCTGGGGCAACTTGGGGTTCGGGTCCTGGGGCTCAGCAGCTTGGGTGGCCCAAAGGGAGGCTGGGACTTCTGCATTTTGGAGAAGAGGGGCCTGTTTTGTTTCCAAGTTGCTGACGCTGTGTCCGAGACTTGGCCAGAGTTGTGTCCCCTCAGAAACAGGCCTTTGGCCACGAGTCCTTCCCAGAGATGTCCCTTCTCTGGGGAGCAGCGTGTCAGGCTGTGAGAGCTCCTCCAGCTACCCAGCCTGTGGGCTACGGGGTGGGGCGCCTGGAACTCCAGCTGCAGCTGGGGAGGAGGGGGAAGGGGCCTCCAGCCACCCCACTGACTGTCCTCCCTGTTGAGGTGGGGGCTGGGCCCCCGGGAGGCCCACCATCCATCAGGGTAGGTCTCTGCCAGTCCACGTATCGGGTTCGACTGGAAGCAGGGGTCACCTGGGTGGGGTCTACCAGCCCCTAAACAATCAAGTCTCCTGTCGCCAGCCCTCTTTCGGCAGGTAGAAATCACGGCCTGATCACGTCTTCCAGCTTGGAGTTTTAGGAGGAGAAGCCACTCTGACTGATAGGAGAGAAGGGAAGATGCCTGTGGGCTGCAGGCCTTGGGGGAGGGGCTGTGGACCCCTCCCGCGCACTGGCCGCCAAGGGGCACTCAGGATGGCTGCTTCCACCCACTGACACAGGAGCACCCCCCTGGAACAGAGGTGAGGGTACATGGTCCAGCCAGACCCCTCACAGTGGCGGGATGGGGTGCTCACTTTTGGTAAGAATGAGCATAGCTTTCGTGGGACCACCGTTCAAATCGAGAACGTATCCGTGGAACTCGATCAGCTATGAGAAGCCAGGAACTACTGATCTGACACCAGCCATGGATGCGCTGTCAGTGGTTCACTTTTCTCACTCACTCTACTGAGTGAGAAAAAGCCAATCTCGAAAGGCTACATACCCCGTGATTCTGTTTACAAAGCAGCCCTGAAGTGACAAAATTATAGGGTGGGAAGACAGATGAATGGCTACGGGGAAAGCAAGGTGGACATGGCTATAAAACAGCAGCTAGAGGGATCCTTGAGGTGATGGGCTGTCCAGGAGCTTGACTGCAGTCATGATTACAGAAAGCTACCAGTGCTGAAAGGGGCTTCCCTCATGGCTCAGCTGGTCAAGAATCTGCCTGCAATGCAGGAGACCCTGGTTTGATTCCTGGGTTGGGAGAAATCCTCTGGAGAAGGGATAGGCTACCCACTCCAGTGTTCTTGGGCTTCTCTTGTGCTGGTAAAGAATCAGCCTGCAATGAAGCAGAACTGGGTTCGATCCCTGGGTTGGGAGGATCCCCTGGAGAAGGGAAAGGCTACCCACTCCAGTGTTCTGGCCTAGAGAATTCCATGGACTGTATAGTCCATGGGGTGGCAAAGAGTCGGACATGACTGAGTGACTTTCACTTTCACGTGTGCGGGAACTGCAGACTCAACGGCCGCCGAGTACACGTAAATGTGGCGAAATGAGTGAGAAGGGCAGACTGCACTCACGTCAGTTTCCGGGTATGACACTGTAACTCGAATTCTTGGTCATGTTACCAATGAGGGGAACTGGATGAAGGGCACCTAAAGCTCTCTCTGTTATTTCTTACAATTGCCTGTGAGCCTACAGTGGCTTCAAATTTTCAAGTTTAATAAAAATCTCCCCTTCCATAATGAAAATAAAAGCAGATCTGTCTCAGAAGACACTGGAAACAATGGGCAACACCTGGAAGACTTTAAAGGTGTTATCATTCAGTCGCTAAGTCGTGTCCGAGTCTTTTGTGACCCCGTGGACTGCAGCCCTCCAGGCTTTTCTCTGTCTGTGGAATTCTCCAGGCAAGAATAGTGGAGTGGGTTGCCATTTCCTTCTCCCGAGGATTTTCCCCACCCAGGGATCGAACCCGAGTTTCCTGCATTGATAGGTGGATTCTTTACCACTGAGTCACCACTGTGCTGCTGCTGCTAAGTCACTTCAGTCGTGTCCGACTCTGTGCGACCCCACAGACGGCAGCCCACCAGGCTCCCCTGTCCCCGGGATTCTCCAGGCAAGAACACCGGAGTGGGTTGCCATTCCCTTCTCCAATGCATGAAAGTGAAAAGGGAAAGTGAAGTCGCTCAGTCGTGTCCAACTCTGTGCGACCCCATGGACTGCAGCCCACCAGGCTCCCCCGTCCCTGGGATTCTCCAGGCAAGAACACTGGAGTGGGTTGCCATTTCCTTCTCCAATGCATGAAAGTGAAAAGGGAAAGTGAAGTCGCTCAGTCGTGTCCGACTCCTAGCGACCCCATGGACTGCAGCCCACAGGCTCCTCCGTCCATGGGATTTTCCAGGCAAGAGTACTGGAGTGGGGTGCCATCGCCTTCTCCCCACCCACCACTAAGGAGTCCATATGCTGTAACTACTGAAGCCCGAGGGCCACAACTACTGAGCCTTCAAGACACAACTGGAGCTTGAAGAGCTTCCGTGCTCTGCAATGAAAGAGCCCCCACACTGTAACTAAAATCCAATGTAGCCAAATAAATGAATTAAAAAAAAATTTTTTTTAAGAAATTTGATTAGGAAGGAGAGAAGAGAGAGAATGTGTGAAGTGGAGGTGGGGGGAAAGAGGGCACGGAAGGGAAAATGAAACAAAATACTGCAGCAGTAACCCTAGACCCAGCTCCACCAGTAATTACACGCGTGTGAACTAAACCCAGTGCCTAGTGCAAGACGGTACACCCTCAAGTCTCCAGGACTTTGGTGAGTGCTGGTAGAAAAGTTTTCCTACTGGTTTGCTGAGTGGGAATATAAACCAGCCTTTGCCACCAGCATGGGGTGGAGAGACCCTTTACCACCCAGGAAGGCAGGGCTCTGAGGCTTGCCAGTGCAGCCAGTCTCCAGGGCCTGGCACTTACCTAAGCTGATAGATCAACCTGTTGTTTAAACCACTTGAGTTGAGTTGGCTCAAACCAAAAGATTTGCCTCCTCCAGGAAGCCCCTTCCCAGCCTCCCCACACAGAGCTCTCTGGTGACATTTCCTCCATCCTTCCCAACTCCACTTGGGCTCCTCTGAGCTCTTTGTCACCTCAGTCTCAAATTCCAGGCTTCCGTGTTCATCTTGACACTGTCCAGCTGGAGCAAGAATCTGGCTAACGTATCAATTTAGCCAGAACCCCATATCCTCCATATTGATCCCTCTTGATATCTGATTGGGTTCTTCATCCTGCCCTGCTCCTCCCCATCTCTCATGATCTCTCAATCAACCTGGCCTGCCATCAGCAAGAATAAGGTTCAGTCTCTTTAGCTAGAATATCCCCCCTCCACCCCCTATTGTTTCCTCTCAGTAATTTTCCATTCACTGACTCCCCTTCCCCACTCCTTGGCTATGCTTACTATGCTCAGTCATGTCTGACTCTTTGCAACCCCACGGACTGTAGCCTACCAACTGCTCTGTCCATGGGGATTCTCCAGGCAAGAATACTAGAGTGGGTTGCCATGCCCTCCTCCAGGGGATCTTCCCAACCCAGGGATCAAACCCAGGTCTCCCACATTGCAGGAAGATTCTTCATCAGCTGAGCCACCAAGGAAGCCCAAGAATACTGGAGTGCGGAGCCTATCCCCTCTCCAGGGGATCTTCTCGACCCAGGAATTAAACCAGAGTCTCCTGCATTGCAGGCAGATTCTTTACCAGCTGGGCTACCAGGGAAGTGCTCCTTGGCTATAAATTTCGCCCCCCACCTTTTTTTTTTTTTTTTTTTAGGTGTGTGTGCTTAGTTGCTTTGCTTAGTCGAGTCCAATTCTTCTTGACCCCGTGGACTGTAGACTTCCAGGCTCCTCTGTCCATGGGATTGTCCAGGCAAGAACACTGGAGTGGGCTGCCATTCCCTTCTCCAGGGGATCTTCCCAACCCAGGGATCGAACCCAGGTGTCCTGCATTGCAGGCAGATTCTTTACCGTCTGAGCCAGTTGGGTACAATTTCAACCCCACTGCAAGACTCCATAGCACCCCCTCTTGAAAAAAACATTCCTTGCATCATGAATAACTTTTTTAAAAGGGTGAGTGGGTCTCAGGGACAGGTTTGTCCTGAGGTCCAGTCCTTGGGAGGGCTTCTTAAGCTCACCTTATACATATAAGCTGCTCTCTGATATGCACTGAGTGGATGCAGGTCAAGGGAGAACAGGTTATCCACCTCATCCCCCAAAACCTTGCAGGTCGACCCTCCATCAGTAGCTTCCACAGTGGAGGGAGACTGGGGGCAGATTCAGCTCTCACCTGTCCTCTGCTTCCTTATCCAAGTCCACCAACTCATGGCCAGCTGCCAGGTGCCCGGTGTCCAGGGGACCCAAGTCATACTCGTAGCTGTACAAGGCCAAGGCTGGTGTCGGCTGCTCTGGAAGGAAGGACTGAGTCAGTAGGGAACGCACTGGAGAGAGAGGATCTGAATGACCAACAGCCCAGGGGGCTTGAGGAAGGATGTGTGGCCCAGAGCAACAGATAGGAGGTGAGGTCACAAGGTGGGGAAGGGGACACAGAAATCAGAGATGGGGAGACTCAGAAAAGCACCAAGTTAGGATGGGGCTGGAGAGAGACTGACCAAGACGGAGGAGATGCAAAGGGTTCTTGTTGCTAAGACTCTTGCAACCCCAGGGACTGTAGCCCAATATGAGATTTTCCAGGCAAGAACACTGGAGTGGGTTACCATTTCCTCCTCCAGGGGATCTTCCCCACCCAGGGATCAAAAACGTGTCTCCTGCACTGCAGGCAAACTCTACCGCTGAGCCACCAAGGGAGCCCAGTGCAAACGGACCCAGACGCAAAGAGGTGATGAGAGGAGATGGCACGATGGAGAAGATGGAGTGATACATTCCGGGATGAGGTGGAGCCCCGAGGCCGGCCCTGGGGTGGGTCCTCACCAAGCGCGCAGCGGCCAGGGGGCGCGGGCTCCAATCTCACGCGGCGGCGGCAGGCGGCCTCCTGCAGATGGCAGGCGCTGGCGTAGACAACGCCGTCGGAGCCACACACCGGCTCCCCGCTGATGCTGCAGGCGCGGGCGCAGCCACAGCGCGTGACTGTCACCCCCTCCTCCGGAACGGCCACGGGACCTCGCTCTTCAGGGGACCAGCCTGGCGGGCGAGGCGAAGCTGTCAGGGCCCTGGGAACTCCAAGCTCCCCACTTGGCCCTCGCCTCTGCCTGGGCCTGGGATGGAGAAGTCCCTAGGGGCCAGGACCACGATCCACAGAGTGGAGACAGTGCCCGGGAAGCCCTGAGCCCTGACCTGGTGGAATTTCACGTGAGTATTTGCCTAGTATTTATGAAAACAAAATTAAAAAAATAAAACTTTTGAACTAAATGCAATCTAAATTCAAGAAGTTTGGAAAATAAAGAAAAGGGTTCCCAGTAATTCCACTCCGCCCTTCGCTGCCGCCAGTCTGAGCTCACGGCTTGGGTCCCTGGATCTGCCTTGTGGGGGAGGGGAGGCAAGGGCTCCCTTCCGGGCCTCCCGCTTCTATGCCCGCCCCGCCCACCCCGCTAGACCCTGCCCACCCCGCTAGACCCCGCCCTCATCATTGCCCACTCTCTCTTGGCTCCGCCCCCTCACCCCTGCCCACACCCACCCCTCTAGGCCCCCCCCTCCTCACTGCCATCCCCACCAGGCTAGGTCCCGCCCCCTCATCACGGCCCACACCCGCCCTTCCAGGCCCCACCTCTTCACTGCCCACCCCACCTCGATGGGCCCCGCCCTCATCCAGCTAGGACCCCGCCCCCTTCCTCTGCTCACTCCCACCCTTCGAATCCCTCCTCCTTCCACCCTGCCTGCGCACTTCAACCCCCTCGTCTCAGGACGCGCGCCCTTGACCGAGCCGGGCCTTCCTCCTTTTACCACGCTGTACGCTCCCCCGCCTGACGACTCCCTCCAAATGGGCAGCCCTCCCACAGGCCCACGGGTCGTGTTGGGGTGGGGGGTGCTCGGAAGGGGCAGTGGCCTCGCGCACTCACCGGGGCCCTGGGCCAGGGCGCGCTCCACTTCGTTGCACGCAGGCCCCGCGCACAGCTCCCGGGCGAGCGGGCTGCGCGCGCTGACATTGTAGAAGCGCGTGGCCTCGAAGGCTGCGGGACCAAGAGAGAAGGGTGACCAGGTGATGGATGACAGGGTGAGGGACCGAGCTGGGGTTGCGGGTGGCGGACGTGGGCCTACCAGGCTCATAGTAGTCGTACACCAAGATGGGCAGCGCCGACGTCCTGCCCACGACGTGCTCCCGGAGCGCCCGGAACTGCACGCACGTCAAACACCGGCTGGGGATCTGCAGGGGCAGCGGGCAGGCTCAGGCTTGGCTGGGCCCACTAGGGCTGGAGACTGAGCTTCGGCCTCTGTGCTCTATGATGCCCCAAAGTGTGAATGCAGAACTGGTTGATTGCGGGGTGCCCCGGAGGCGTGAAACAGAAACCCGATCTTATTTCGATTTTGTGGGTCCTTCCACCCACGTGGGAAGGGTCTCAGCTGGTCTTTCATCTCCCACACTCACCACGCCAGATGCCCTTCCTCCCTGTGTGTGTGTGTGTATACATTCACAGTCTTGCAATTGTGCAAGACAGGGTGCAACCACTGTCTGTAGAACTTTTCCATCTAGAAAAATGGTACAGATGAACCTGTTTGCAGGCAGGAATAGAGATGCAGACGTAGAGAATGGACATGCGGACACAGAGCAGGAAGAGGAGGGCTGGACGGATTGGGAGACCAGGACTGACATAAACACACCACCATGTCTACAGCAGATACTAGTGGGAGGCTCAGCTCAGTGCTCTGTAGTGACCTAGAGCGGTGGGATGGGGGGCGAGGTGGGAGGGAGGTCCATGAGGGAGGGGATATATGTATACATGCAGCTGATTTACTCCCTTGTACAGCAGAAACCAACACATTTATCCTCCAGAAAAAAAGAATAAAAGAAACGGGATCCCCATTTGCACCCACTGCTTATCCCCCCAACCCTGGAAACCACCAATCTGCTTTCTGTCTGTTCAACTCAGCGTGTTTTTGAGACTCAGAAAGTCAGTGCTTCATTCTGATGCCTGGATACTATTCCACACCCCTCCTAACTTTTTCCACCAAAGCGAGCTGGCTGGGGCACAGAGCAGGCAGCCATGCCAACTCCTCATGGATTGACTCTTCTGGTTTCTTTTTCTTGGTATGAGAGCATTGCCAGAACCATTAACAGGCCATGGCAGCTATGCCCTCGCCAATGCGGCTGCTGTGGAGGCCTCTGCCCACCGCTACCCCAGCCCGCAGTACCTCATCAAAGTAGAAGAGCACTCTGCGGCCAGCCAGCTCGTACCTCTTCAGTGCCACGTGCTTGTCAAGGAGCAGCTGGCAAGGAAGCCAGAGTCAGGATATGCCCAGCCCCTCTGACCCCAATACTCTCGTCCTCTGATCTCCAAGGGCCCAAGGTGGGCTGGACCCATGAGGAGCCGAGGCCCCAGAGGCTGAGGAGTTTGCCCACAGGCATCCAGCAAGTCCCCATGGGCTAGGCCAGGGAGGTGGCAGCCAACACGCTGAGAGGGCATTCAAGGCTGAGTATCACTGTCCTGAGTGCCTGCCTCCACTTCCCTGCCACAGTCTCCCCTGATCAAGTCTCAGTCCCAGGCCAAGGCCCCGAGGCACCCACTGAGCCCTGCCACCTGCTCCTGCTTCACCTGCACCATTCACCCCCCACCCCTATCCAGCGTGCTCCACCCTCCCCACATGGCTGACCTCCTTGGCAAGGCTGCTTCCCCTCTTGGTGACCATCTCCCCCACATGCAAAATGGGGCCGGTCTCTCTTTAAGCGGAGGGTGCTGGCAAGTCTCTGGAAGCACTCCCCGGCACCCCACGTCATCCCCAAAGTGTAAACATCCTCAGTCGCATGGGTAACAACACAGATGGCCTAGTGAGCGACACCTTCTGGGGGAGAGACCCAACCCCTCCCCACCTGCCCCTCCGCAGATGGCCAGTCTCAGAGCACCAACTTTGCCAGGAGAAAGTAAGGCAAAAACAAAAGCACAACCCCACTTTATGAAGGGCTAGGAATCTGCAACCAGGGCAGGTCCACAGACCCTGCCCGGCCCCTGCCCACCAGCGCCCCCTCACCTGCTCCAGGCTCTCGACGTCCGCCCGGAACCCTGACAGTAGGGGCACCTCCAGGACCGCCATGTTGGAGGACCCTGCATGCAGCCACCTGTCGATGAAAGGAGACAAAGAGGGGCCCTTGAACTCAAGCCCCTCAGTGGAATTCATGGTCTGCTCTGTCCCTACAGCCCTCTAGCCTGCCCCAGGTCTGGCTGCACAGACACCCTTGGGGGGGTCACTGGTCATTCCATTTCATAGCTGAAAGACTGAAACCATATGGAAAAGGCTTTGCCAAGTCTTCTTGGCTTGACCCAGGTCAACCCTAAAGGAAATCAACCCTGAATATTCATCGGAAGGACTGATGCTGAAGCTGAAGCTCCAATACTTTGGCCACCTGATGCGAAGAGCCAACTCATTGGAAAAGACCCTGATGCTGGGAAAGATTAAGAGCAAGAGGAGAAGTGGGTGACAGAGGTTGAGATGGTTGGATGGCGTCACCGACTCAATGGACATGAGTTTGAGCAAACTCTGGGGGGGATCGACTGGGTGGCGCGGTGGTAAATATTCTCCCTGCCAGTGCAGGAGATGCAGGAGGTATGGGTTTGATCCCTGGGTCAGGAAAATCCCCTCAAGAAGGGAATGTCAACCCGCTCCAGTATTCTTTCCTGGAGAATCCCATGGACAGAGAAGCCTGGTGGGCTACAATCCATAGGGTCACAAAGAGTCAGACATGACTGAGTGACTGAACAACAACCATCATGTGCCTCCCGTGTGGGAAACGGCTCTGTGGGGCCAAGGGAGCCCAGGCTGCTCGCCAGTGCCAGCCCCGTTTCCTCTTCTGTGACGTGGAGGAGGCGGTGGGTAAATACTGCCTCTAGGGCCTGCCTCGTGCCAGGCCCTCCCTGTGCTGGGTACTGGTGACAGGGAGGCTGGTATTCAGTGAGGGCCCTGCAGACCGTGGGCACAAGGGGACGGGATGACCAGAGCCCCTGGGATGGGCAGAGGAGGCTTCTGTGGAGGTGGGGCCTAAGAGATGCCATACCCAGCTGGCACACGGTTAGTTTCTTCCCATCTGAGAAAGGAACAGAGGTGTCCCCAGAGGACGTGCCAGGGCCAGTCCAGCTGCTTCTTGTTCCTCCACCCAACTGGACGGTGGTCACAGCCCTGCTGAACGGTACCACCCCAAGTCTCACTGCTAACTAGAAATGGTTCAGGGACCCGCTACTCTGGGGCTTGGGCCCAGTTGGGCTTGTTCTTCAGAACCTCTCAAGTTGGAGGTGGCCTTGGGCATGTGAGGGTTAAGGGTTAAGGTTAAGGAAGGTGACTGGGCAGCTCTGATGGGTTTCAGCTTCATGGCTACCAACCACCTTTGGGTTCCCCCATCATTGTCATGGCAATGAGCATCCTTTGTGGGCAGCTGCGTGCACTCCCACCCCCTGAGGACCCTCAGTGAACTGGTTCTAGGGTCACACCTGGGGCGGGTGGGTCATGGAAGGGCCACAAACAGCCGTCCCTCCCAGCCCCATCTGCCACTGGAGTCTGCTGCACCCATTCAGAAGCACTTCCATTTATTTCACTCATTTCAGAAATCATCTGTAGTGTAAGCCTTTGATTGCAAAGGGATCCATTTCAAAGACATTCATCTTGAATAAAGATATTGACAGCTACTAACACAACAACCAATAAGGAAACAGGCTGCCCCCACCCATGAATATCTCTCTTTCAGAGCCCTGGGTAGGGACTTCCCTGATGGTTCAATGGTTAAGAGTCTGCGCTTCCAACTGCAGGGGGCACAGGTTCGATCCCTGGTCAGGGAGCTAAGACTCTGCATGCAGTATGTGGGATGACCAAAATAAAATAGCCCTGGGTTATTTAAATAACTGACTACTTGGGTCACCCTGCCTTTCCCTTCCTGCACCTCAATTACCGTTCTTATATTTTAAATTCACCAATAGTGAACCCACAAAACCCTAGGCACACCCCTCCCCTCAGATTTCAATAAAGGTAGAACCGCAGTTCCATAACTTCTCTCTCTCTCTCTACCGGTGACCTCACTGGGTGACCCCCAGGAGGGTCAAGTACCCTCCAGGACCTGTGAGTAAGAAATCTTGTCCTTCATAGCTTCCTGATGGGTGTTGCTGAGGTGTGTCTTGTAATCAGAATAAGGAGCACGGGGGCTGGTCAGCCACAACTTTGGCTCTAGTCGGGAAACATCTATGGGGCCAGGTAAGTCCCCCAGACGTTCCTAGCTGAGAGCATCACTCTACAGAACATCACCCAGGCGGGGTGCCAGCCAGCGGGGCAGGACGCCTTACCTGGTGCACACCTCCAGGGTCACCTGGTACTCCTGGTGGTGCTGGTCAGCTGCTGGGTCATCATCATCAGCTGAAGAGGCAGGTGAGGGGGGTCGCTGCTGCTCAGCCTCAGGCTCTTGGAGGTTCACAAGCAGCTGGAAGGATGGCTTGGCCACCGGGTCGGGCACATTGTAGGTGACATCAATCTGGGAGATGGGGGAGGACAGAGGCTTAGGGGCTGTGGGGGTGGAGAGGGGAAAGACAGGGGCAGGAGAAGGTGGGGGACAGCTAGAGCGAAGAGGTCAGGGATACTGGAGACAGTTCTGGGCATGGTTGTCATTCCCTTTAATCCTGATGGTGTAGGTACAACCATCATCCCACTCTTCCATGTTTCAAGCCCAGGTGTGTCTGCAAACCGGGCTCCCTCTCCTGTTAACTACTGTGTTGTCTGGGCTCCATTTTTCAGATGGAGAAGTTGAGGCTACAGGGTTCTCCTGGCTGACTTGCCCTCTGACCATTGGCCAAAGCTCAGGAAACCAGTCTCTCCCAATCAGAATACAACTAAATCCTGAGCCTGCTGACTAAGGGGCCTCAGGGAGGGCCAGGCTGAGTCCAGGCTGGGCATCTACATTCAGACTTGGCTGAGAGAATAACCTTGAGCCACCAGGCAAGTCCCACGGTGGAGGGTGGAGCGCAGGGTCAGAGACCACCAAAATGAGAATCAGATGCGGTTTCACCCAAGGGGACACACTGCCATCTACCTTGGGTTCTGCCTTGGGCAGGGGTGGTGTGGTTTAGTCACTCAGTCGTGTCCGACTCTTTTGCTAGCCCGTGGACTGTAGCCTGCCAGGCTCCTCTGTCCATGGGATCCTCCAGGCAACAATACTGGAGTGGGTTGCCATTTCCTTCTCCAGAGTGGGTGACATCTCAGGGGGCTGACAGGCTGTCTCAGGGTGGTTCTCACACACACAGCCACCCCACCCAGCCTGGCCAGGTCTGAGCCTCCAGCGTCCCCTGGGAGCACTCCCCTTTCCCCGAAGCCTCACCTGCATCAGACAGCAGCCTTCACCCCTGGCGCTCACAAACAGCCCCGTGGGGAGGCTGGGGATCTGGGGAGAGAAGAGGCTACGGTTCCCCTCCGCCCACCTGCAGACACACAGGGACAGACAGGCAGCGAGGAGGGGCTGCTCTCGCTGCCCTGCCCCCAGCCCTGGTCATGGGAACACGTACCGCGGCCATCTGCAGAAGCTTCTGGTTGCCCCTGTGCAGCTCGAAGGTCTCCTGGTAGTCCAAGTTGGTGGAGGCCAGGGAGACGGTGAGGTTGACGCCGCCCGCATAGGACAAGATGGCGTACTCTGCCAAGGCCTGCAGAGCCACGCAGGTGTCCTGGGGACAGAGCGGGAGACCGAAGTCAGCCCCAGAAGGTGCCTCCACCTGTGCCAGAGGTCTGGCCCAAACTGGGGGTTCCATGGACCCTCACTGAGGCCAGGGACTCATGTGGCTGGAACGGAGAGCAGATCTGGTGTAGACACCCACAGAGTTGGGGACCCCAGGAAGCTGGGGGGCATCTCCACAGAAGGAGGGGCTGGTCCCTATCCCAGAGCCTGCCGCCTCCATCCCTCAGCCCCATCCTCCCATCCTCTCTTGGGCTTCGTGCTCCGAGAGGTGCAGGTAAGGAGCCGTCCTAAGACTAGAAGCACTGGGTAACTTCCTAGAGGGCTCTGAGTCCCGAGCCTAGGCCACCCAGACCTGAGCCCTCCCTTTGGCTCTGCCTGGCGCACCTGAGTAGAAGAGAAGCCCCCGAGGGCGTTTCGCTGCTGGGACAGCCACTTCACCACAGGCAGGGCGGTGGCCACGTCTCCCAGGAGGGTGTAGGTCAGCAGGGCATAAGCTGTCATTTCCACCTCGGCCGAGACCACTGCAGTGGAAGAGGCCGGCTGGGACCCAGGACCCAGTGCCCAAAGCAGGCACTGGGGGTGGGGTGGCCCATACCTGTCTGATAGACCCCGTCACTGAAGCTTAGGAACGCATCCTTGTCCACATCCCGGGAACCCGTCAAGCTCCAGTGGGTCACCCCATCTGCAAGGCCAGAACAGATCAAGGCTGGACCCCAGTGGAAGAGGGCACCAGGGAAAGAGGGCACCAGGGAAAGATGGCAGAGACAGTAAGGGCCTTGGGGCTACATCTCAGATCTGCAACTACAGGGTCAAATCCAGCCCCTCCTGCACCCCTGGTTGCTGCTGCTGCTCAATCACTTCAGTTGCATCCGACTCTTTGCGACTCCATGGACTGTGGCCCACCAGCCTCCTCTGTGTATGGGATTCTCCAGGCAAGAACATTGGAGTGGGTTCCCATGCTCTCCTCCAGGGGATCTTCCTGACCCAGGGATTGAACCCACATCTCCTGAGTCTCTGGCACTACAGGCAGATACTTTACCACTGAGCCCACAGAGGAAGCCCTGGCAGACATTACCAATCCATGGCTGCTTTTCTGAACTCTCAACAGACATCACTAATCAATGGCTACTCTTCTGCATCCCTGGCAGACATCCTTCATCAATGGTCTCCCTTCTGGCTGGGGCCCTGATGCTGGCCCGGGGGGTTATCCTCCCTTGGGGCCCAGGAAGTCACTCCCTATTTCCAAAGACACCAAGGATTCTAAGCTCATATGAAGTATAAAAAGCCCTCAAAACACAGAAAAATCAGCCCTCCCAGCCTCAGATCTTGAGCATTTAGTTCTAAATTGACACCATCATTCAACTGGGTGGTTTTAGAATTTTGCTTTTGAAATATTTTTTTTTCTTCTTGTTAAGCAGAGAAGGTGATGGAAGCTTGATCCCAGTGCAGCTGCTGGGGAAGGCCAAGGGGCAGGGGGAGGGGACTGATTTTGGAGACATTCCAAGAAGTCACGGCTTGGTGACTGGGGCTCCCCAAACACAATGGGGAATCACTTTGTAGTTGAGGAGATGGACACCGCCAGAGGGATGAGGCTCACCCAGCAATGGGGGGCAGGGTGGGGTCTGGCTGCAGCCCTCCCCTGCCTCCCAGCACTCTGCCTGAGGATGGTTTCTAGGAAGTCTGGGGGATCTTCTACCAGGGATCCCTGAACACTCTTCTCCGCATTGGGGGCTGGGGTAGCATCCTTTGTTTCATTAGGGAAGAAAATGATGCTCAGGCTCAAGCCACCTTATCAAATGAAGTCATTAGTAGATGTGATAATGAATAAGTAATAAATAAGGGCTTCCCTGGTGGTTCAGACAATAAAGAATCAGTCTGCAATGCAGGAGACCCAGGTTCGATCCCTGGGTCAAGAAGATCCCCTGGAGAAGAGAAAGGCAACCCACTCCAGCATTTTTGCCTGGAGAATCCCATGGACAGAGGAGCCTGGCAGGATACATTCCATGAGGTAGCAAAGAGTCGGACACGCCTGAGAGACTAACACACACCAGGACTTCCCTGGTGGCACAGTGGTAAAGAATCTGCCTCCCAAAGCCAGAGATGCAGGTTCAGTCTCTGTGTGGGGAAGACCCCTGTAAAAGGAAATGGTAAGCCACCCCAGTAGTCTTGCCAGGGAAATCCCCTGGACAGAGGAGCCTGGTGGGCGACAGCCCATGGGTTAGCAAAAGAGTCAGACACGACTTAGCAACTAAACAACAACAAATAAATGAGTAAACAAAACAGAGTGAGCCAAGGATGCCTCCTTAGTTTCAAGCACGTGTCCATGAGCTGCTTCCTGTGTCTGCTGGGCTGGTGGGCAAGGGCACCTACCCTGGGTGATAGCCAGGCTGCGGAGTTTTCGCAGAGCGGCAGGGGCTGCAGGGCTGCGGAGCAGGGTCAGCGCGTAGGCGGTCAGGGCACTGCTGTAGGGGTCCGTAACCAGGGATGCGCTGGACTCCAGGAAGTGTCTGGCTTTGGTAATGGCACCCCTCTCCTCCTGCAGGGTGGGGTGGGAGTAGGGTGGGAAGTGGAGCCCTGGGAGGCTGCTCAGCCTTCACCATGCAGACCACCCTCCCGAAAGTCCCAGGGGCATGCCTGGGAAACCACTGGATGGCTTGCAGCCCCTCACTTTGTATACTTCTGGTGCATGACTGCCTACAGCCCCGGCTTTCAAAACCCCCCATTCCCTTTCCTTTATTAATATGGTGGTGCCAACGTTTTCCAAATGAAGTCTGAGCATAACCATTCAACTCAGAGACACTCAGGAGGAAGCAGGGAGAGCCCTGGCTGCCCTGCCCCATACCACACCATCACCAGGCTGGCTTCTAAGACCTCCCAGCTCAGGCCCACCTCATCCTCCAAGCCTCACCTCAATTGTCACCCCCTCCAAGAAGCCCACCAACCCTGATCATGCTCTTGCCCCACAGTGTGAGTGGCTGGAGGACAGAAACCAAGTTCATTGTCCAGTGATGGCCTTAGTTCAGAGAAGCTGCCCAGTAATATAGGTTAAATGGAAAAATGAGTGGGTCAAAACATTCATGAATTTAAGGACTTCCCTGGTGGTCCAGTGGCTGAGACTCAGCGTTCCCAATGCAGGGGGCCCGGGTTCAATCCCTGGTCAGGGAACTAGGGCCCATGCTGCAGCTAAGAGTTTGCATGCAGCAGTTAAAGATCCCAAAGGCTGCAAAGAGGACTGAAGATCCTGTGTGCCACAAACTAAGACCCAGAGCAGCCAAATAAATGAGTAAATACTGTTTGTTTGTTTTAAAGTAGACATTTCTTGTCTTGTGGACCTGGAGGCCAGAAGTCTGAGATCAATGTGTTGGCAAGGTCGGTTCCTTCTGAGGGCCACGAGCAGGGGCCGCAGGCCTCTCTCCTGGCCATCTCCTCCCTGTATCTCCACGGCGTCTTCCTTCTGTGAGGGTCTCTGTGCCCTAATGTCCTCCTTTTCCCAGGATGCCAGGCATATTGGATCAGTACCCACCCTAAAGTCCGCATTTCAACACGACTACCTCTATAAAGGCCTTGTCTGCAAACACAACCACATTCTGGAGTCTTGGGCTGGATCTGTAGCTCCCCTTCACAGATTTGTATCTTGAAGTCTTAACCCCCAGTGGTTGCGGCGGGGGGTAGCGGGGGACAGGCTGGTGCTTTGGGAGATTATTAGGTTTAGATGAGACCAAGAGAGTGGAGCTTCCCTGGTAGCTCAGCTGGTAAAGAATCCACCTGCAGTGCAGGACACCCCAGTTCAATTCCTGGGTCAGGAAGAATACCCACTCCAGCATTCTTGCCTGGAGATTTCCATGGACTAACACACACACGCAAGAGAGTGGCGCCCCTATAATCAGTTAGACTGCTTATAAAGGAGACCACAGTGGTCTCTCTCTCTGTCCTTCTCTCCCCTCAACCCCATCCCACCTCTCTTCATGGTCAGACACCAAGAAAAGGCCACGTGAAGACACAGAGAGAAGAGATGACTGACTCCAAGTCAGGAAGAGACCCCTCATTAACAATGGAACTGAAAAAAAAAAAGACTGAATCAACCAGAACACTGACCTTGGACTTTCCAGTCTCTAGAACCATCAGAAATAAATGTCTTCTCTAGGACATAGAAGCATAGACTTATAGAGGACATAGACTTATAGAGGAACAGATAAAGGAGATGTGGTACATATATACAATGGAATATCACTCAGCCTTAAAAAGGAACAAAAGTGTGCCATCTGCAGACAAGTGGATTTACCTAGAGACTGTCACACAAAGTGGGGTAAGTCAGAAAGACAAAAGCAAATACTGTACGTTAACACATATATGTGGAGTCTAGAAAAACGGTGCAGATGAACCTATTTGCAAAGCAGAAACAGAGACACAGTGTAGAGGACAAATGAACAGACACCAAGGGGAAAAGGGGGATGAATTGGGAGGCTGGGATTGACATATACACACTATTATGTATAAAACATAACTAATGAGAACCTACTATACAGCACAGGGAACTCTACTCAATGCTCTGGTGACCTAAATGGGAAGGGAATTCAAAAAAGAGGGGATATATGTACATGTGGGTTTCCCAGTTGGCGCTAGTGGTAAAGAACCGACCTGCCAATGCAGGAGATGTGGGTTCGATCCCTGGGTCACGAAGATCCCCTGGAGGAGGGCATGGCAACCCACTCCAGTACTCTTGCCTGGAGAATCCCATGAACAGAGGAGCCTGGCGGCCTACAGTCCACGGGGTTGCAAAGACTCAGACATAACTGAAGCGACTTAGCACATATGCGTATGTGTATGTATAGCTGACTCACTTTGCTGTTCAGTAGAAACTAACACAGCACTGTAAAGCAACTACACTCCAATACAAACTTTTAAAAAAGAAATAAAGGTCTGTGGTTTAAGGCCCTGGTCTGTGGTATTTTGTGACAGCAGCCTGGGCTGACTTAGGGGGTTGGGGTTTTGGGCAACCCAATTCAACCTCTTAACACATGGCAAGTGAGGGGCCCTCTGGGCAAAGCATGTGGAACATGGAGGGTCTTAGGTCACAGCAAACTCTAAACACAGCAGTTGCAAATCTGCATTGTGAAGCGGAAAGATCTGAGAAGCACCACAAATCATAATTCATCATCAGAGGTTTTAGCATTGGCACAGATGTGAGGAATGGTGGAATCCCTAGCCTGGCGGCTGAGATCTGTCTATCCTGGGAGCTCCCTCTGCAGGGGACATGCCACTCCCACTTGGGACAGCCTCACAAAAGTGACACAAGCCTTGAGTTCCTTGGGACATCTAAGCCCTGCTGGGTCCAGTACTAACTGTCCCCAAAGGTTCTAGACCTTTCTCCCCCGAAGCATTCATAAGTTAAAAAAAATTTTTTTTTTAATTTTTTGGCTGCACTGCACGACATGTGGGATCTTAGTTCCCAACCAAGGATCAAACCCAAGACCCTGCATTGGGAGCACGGAGTCTTTAACTACAGGACTGCCAGGGAAGTCCCATCCAACGTTTTGTATCAGGCTTCCTAAAGTCAGCCCACAGGTCACTGTCCAGGATAATGACTGAGCCTCAAATGATTCTCCAAATGGGAGCTGGGGGCTATGGACAGTCCTGGGAAGGCTTGAACTCAGGGACACATGCATGCCCCTCATGACTACTGCCAGAATCTCTCATGCATCTGCTTAGGTCACAAGAAGTGGTAAGGTCACAAGAAGTGCTTAGGTCACAAGAACTGTGACCATTGGAAAGCATGAAAATGTCCCATTAATGAACAGAAGGAGGACAGCAAGGAAGAAATAGAAGCTGAAGATGGCCAGAAGATGGCCAGCCTGGCTGGCAAGGGGAAACTGCTCACTCGCTCCTCCAGCCCAGCATCTCCCGGGCCCCGTGCACTTACCTCCGAGGCTGGGTCCACTTCCAAGAGCGCAGCCACCACGTAGGCTGTCAGTGGGACTGTGCCGTGGATCCCACCCTGTAAGAGGATTTGTGGGTCTCACCCCAACCAGAGGGGACAGCCTCCCAACCCCACTGGCCGCAGACAAACCCGGGGAGCAAGCAGCACAAGGCCAGGGCTCCCGGAGGAGGCTGAGAAGCTGCTGACCTGAATGTCCTTGTTCAGAATCCTGCCCACTGCCGGGAAGGAGCCATCTGCCTGCTGCTGCTGGACAATCCAGTCCTTGGCGGCCTCCAGCTCCAGAGGGTCGATGAAGATGAAGCTGCGAGCCTGGGCGAAGGACTTGAGGACAAAGGCTGTGAGCCTGAAACAGGATGGAGTACAGGCTGAGAGAGCTGAGACAGCAAGGGCCGGGCTGTCCCAAAACAAAGTCACCTCCCATGTGCCCCTTGAGGGACTGTGGTACACTCCCCACATCACCCAAGACTCTGCTTCCTTCTCTGTAAGACACGAGGGCCCAGTCTGCCCTGTTGTGAGCACTTGATGGAAGTGTGTGGGCACCCAGCAGGGCCTGATGATACAGCCTATCTTCCCTGTTAACTCCCTCCCACCTGGGAAGCACCTTTTTCTGAGCCTGTCAAGTCCCCCACCACCACCATGTGTGAAAGACCTTCCTTGTTGCGCCTCCATAACCATTTCCCAAGAGATCCTCAGTTTTGCTGAGAGATCCCAGGGAAAACCAGCAACCAGGTACCCTGGACACTTGGGCTCCTCTGTAGCCCTGGTCAGCCACAGCCATGAACATTCCAGTCCCCAGGTCTGCAAATAGCTTTGGAATGGGCACATGAGGTGATGCCCGGAGCAGCTGCAGCCATTTTGCTACCACAAGAAGAGCAGCCACTGTGCTGAGGAGGTCCACACGGACCAAGGGAAAGAACCAGGGGCCCAAGTGCATTGTCAGGCTGCCAGGCTGGCCAGTCCCGGAGACTTCTCAGCTCTGCGGTGTGAACTCATGTTCAGAATTCCTTTTTCAGTCATTTTTAGGTTGTTTGCAGCTGAAAACATCCCACAAACCCATTCAGTCACTCAGTTACCCAGGTCCTGAATGCAGAGTGCTCCTACTTCCTTTCTTTACAGGATGAAGTCTTACTTGTTGTCCTCTCAGTATTCATTGAGAAGTCTTCTCAATGTTCAACCCAGGGGTGTCTTCTCAGAGGAAGCCTTCCAGCACTTCCACTAGCATTCAGCACCTCCACTCTTGGATGAGCTGGTTGCTTCTAGACTCCCAGGCCCTCCCTCTGTGTCTACCCTCATCTCTGCAGCCTGTCCCTTGCTCGCCCCATCCCCCATCCCAGCTGTTGCTAGTGCAACCTGAATGGGAGATGACGGGGCTCTGGGATGAATGAATGAAAAAAAAAAATGAACTCGGAAGAACCACCGGATGGAAACCAGGGAGCCAAGAGGGACAAACAGCAGAACTGTTAGCAAGGGAAATGCCCCAACTCAAGACGAAAGAGTAATCCATCCTCTTCAAAATCGAGTGGTTCCCCTACTCCACACCCATCAGGATGGCTACTGTAACACAAAAACAAAACAGCAGAAGACAGCCAGTACTGGTGAGAATGCAGGGAAACTGGAGCCCTTGCGCACTGCTGGTGGGAATGGAAAATATTACAGCCACTGCTGAAAACAATACAGTGATCCCTAAAATAAAATGGAACATAGAATTGTCATGTTGTTGTTTGCTTCTTTTGTGACCTCAAGGACTGCAGCCCACCAGGCTCCTCCAAAGAATACTGGAGTGGGTTGCCATTTCCTTCTCCAGGGAATCTTCCTGACCCAGGGATCGAACTGGTGTCTCCTGCACTGGTAGGTAGTTTCTTTACCACTGAGCCACCAGAGAAGCCCTTAGAATTATCATATGATCCGGCAATTCCACTTCTGGGCATACATCCCAAAGAAATGAAAGCAGGGTCCCAAAGAGATATCTGCACACCCATGCTCGTAGCAGTGTTATTCACAACAGCCAAACTGTAAAAGCAACCCGGTGTCCACTGACAGATAAATGAACACGAAAATGTGGTACTGAGGTAGGATGCAGATGGGCCCCTGGGCTGAGCAGTTGCAGTCTGTCAGATTGAGTAAATTGGAGCTTGTTTTCTCCTGACATTTCAAGGAAAAAAGTCAATGGTAGGAGCTGAGCCCTGCTGGAGTAAGAAGATAAGAAGATCACATCTCTCATTCCTGAGGTCAGGAAGTCCTCCCTAGCTGCACATGCATGAAACAGCTCCTAGGGGGTCATAAAGGGAGGAGGCACTAACCCATAGCCTCTGCTCCGTCGGGCTTCCAGAGACCTCCTCACTGGAATCCATTGTGGTTAAAAGACTCATGTGCACATCGGGAAAGGCCCTGGGTCAGGACAGATGTGGGAAATGAAGCATGACTGGCCACAGGAAAACAAAAGCCCGGAAAAACTACCTCCGTGTAAGTGACTTAAATCACTTCTCTGGCACACTTCCCATCAAGGAGCATGCCCACATCGTTCTCTGGGTGTGTATTTCTGCTTTGGTTCTGCTCTAAATAAACTGCTTCTTTGTTCTCTTTGCACATACTGTGGCTCCGATAAACTATGCCTGCTTTACAGACTCTCTTTGTGGGGTTCTTTCTCCAAAGAAGATGAGGACTGAGGTCCTCTTACCTGCCAACATCAGTATATCCATACAATAGAACATTATTCAGCCTTGAAAAGGAAAGAAATCCTGAAAAATGCTTACATATGGATGAACATTGATAACATGATGCTAAGTGGGATAAGCCAATCACAAAAAGGCAGGTACTGTATGATTTCATTTCTATGAGGCACTTAGAGTAGCCAGAATCAGAGACTGGAAGTAGGATGGGGCTTCCAGGGTCTGGGGGGGAGGCAAGAATGGGGGCGGTTAGCGTTTAATAGGTATCAGTTCAGTTACACAGTTGAGCCTGACTCTTTGCGACCCCATGGACTGCAGCACGTCACCCTTGCCTGTCCATCACCAACTCCCGGAGCTTGCTCAAAACTCATGTCCATCAAGTCGGTGATGCCATCCAACCATCTTGTCCTCTGTCGTCCCCTTCTCCTCCTGCTGTCAATCTTTCCCAGCATCAGGGTCTTTTCCAGTGAGTCAGTTCTTCGTATCAGGTGGCCAAAGTATTGGAGCTTCAGCTCCAATTAGTCCCTCCAATGAATATTCAGGACTGATCTCCTTTAGGATGGACTGGTTGGATCTCCTTGTAGTCCAAGGGACTCTCAAGAGTCTTCTCCAACACCACAGTTCAAAAGCATCAATTCTTTGGTGCTCAGCTTTCTTTATGGTCCAACCCTCACATCCATACATGACCACTGGAAAACCACAGCTTTGACTAGATGGACCTCTGTCAGCAAAATAATGTCTGTTTTTTAATGTGCGGTGTAGGTTGGTCATAGCTTTTCTTTCAAGGAGCAAGTGTCTTTTAATTTCATGGATGCAGTCACCATCTGCAATGATTTTGTAGCCCAAGAAAATAAAGTCTGTCACTGTTTCCACTGTATCCCCATCTATTTGCCATGAAGTGATGGGAACTGGATGTCATGATCTTAGTTTTTTGAATGTTGAGTTTTAATAGGTATGCTGCTGCTGCTGCTAAGTCGCTTCAGTTGTGTTCGACTCTGTGCAACCCCATAGACGGCAGCCCATCAGGCTCCACTGTCCCTGGGATTCTCCAGGCAAGAACACTGGAGTGGGTTGCCATTTCCTTCTCCAATGCAGGAAAGTGAAAAGTGAAAGTGAAAAGTGAAAGTGAAGTCGCTCAGTCGTGTCCGACTCTTCACGACCCCACGGACTGCAGCCTACCAGGCTCCTCTGTCCATGGGATTTTCCAGGCAAGAGTACTGGAGTGGGGTGCCATTAATAGGTATAGAGTTTCAGATTTACAAGATGAAATGAATTATGAGGATGGATGGTGGTAACGGCTGCACAACAATACGAATGTATTTAATACCACTGAACTGCACACTTAAAATGGTTAAAATGGTAAATTTTATGTTATGTATACATATTTTAACACAATAAAAAAAAAAGAAAAAGAAAATCAAGTGACTCCAAGCTCTGTTTCTGCAAATTGTCAGAATCTGAAATATTAACCTTAAAATGTACCCCAAGCCTACGAACCAGCTTGTCTTGGTCACTTTCTTCCCCAGATACCCCAAATCCATCCTCTTCCTTATACTCCAGGCCCCTGTGTCAGCCTGGCACCTCATGGCTCCCACCGCCCCCACCAGCCTGACCCTGTCCCATCACATGCTCTGTACACAGCAGCCAGAAGGACAGTTCAAACACTGCAGGATCCAGATGGAACTTAGTTGTCTCTGCGCTGGCAATTGTGAAATTCCCGCATTCTGCTACACTGTTCTCTTTACTTTTCCATTTTAAATCACCAACAGGGATAAACAAACTGTGGTGCATTCTCACGACTGAATCTTATTCAGTAATAAAAAGAAACGAGCTATCAAGCCAGGATAAGACATGGAGAAAATTTAAGTGCATATTCCTTAGTGAAAGAAGCAATCTGAAAAGGGCCACATGCTCTGTGATTCCAGCTCTGTGACATTCTGGAAAAGGCAGAACTACAGGACTAGAAAAAGGACCAGCGGTGGCCAGGGGCTGGGGGTAGGGAGGGACGACTATGCAGAGCCCGTGGGGTTTTTAGGGCAGAAAACTATTCTGTATGATACCTTAATGGTGGGCAGGTGACAGTGTACATTCGTCCAAACCCATAAACCATGCGACACAAAGGGTGAGCCCTAATGCAAACAACAGACCTCCGTTAACAACAATGTAGCAATACTGGTCCATCGATTACAACAAATGTACGTCATTAATGCAAGATGTTAATACTGGGGGAAAACTGCATCCAGGGAAGATGGACTGTATGGGAACTCATTCTATCTGCTAAAAGTTTTCTATGAATCCAGAACTGTCCTAACAAATTAAGTTTATTCATTCAATATGCACATAGCCCAGCATGACTCAGGTTACAGCCATGCTTTGCACCAAGCCCTCTTGCTCCCTCCAGAATAAAACCCAAACTCCTCTCCTGCTCAGTCTGGCCCTGGCAGCCTCTCCTCCCTCGTGGCAGGCCACTTTCCTCCTGGCCTGTGCTGCCAGCCACACTGGTCCCCTTCTCTGGCTCAAACTTGTCAGGGCTGCCTCAGGGCCTTTGCACAGGCTGTTCACACTGCCTGGAATCCTCTCCCCTTGGATTTTCATACAGCTGTCCCTCATCTCCTTTGGAAAACCTTTCTTGACCACCCCATACAATTGTGTACCTCATCATACACTATCCCCTCAACAAGTTTTATTTGCTTTATAGATATGAGAAATTATATACTTGACATAGTAGCTTTAAAATATATCCACAAATGCCTTGCTTCTTCTCCTTTCAAGCAGTGGAATAGTGTAGGCTGTACCGAGTGACTGGATTCTAAAGACTAGAATCTGGTGGGGGTGACAGTATGACTCAGGAAATCAGCTGATAAAAGGCATGTGGCACTCTCCTTACTTTCTCTCTTTGATTTTCATTCCAGGGGAAGTCAGCTGCCATGCTGTAAGGACACGCAAGCAGCCCTATGGAATGGTCTTCAGTGAGAAACTCAGGCCCCCTGTCCACAGCCGCGGGAGACGACCAACTTGGAAACAAATGCTCCAGCCCTAGTCAAGCCTTTCGACGATGGCAGCCCCAGCCAATACCATGACTGCAACCTTGGGAGGGATCACGAGCCAGCAGTGCCAGCTAACCCACGTCTGAATTCCTGACCCACAAAACTGAGACAATAAATGTTTGTTGTCTTAAATGGCTGTGTTTTGGAGGTAACTTGTTACACAGCAGTAGCTAACTATTACATCTCGTGAAGGGTCTCTCTTTCTCTCTCGGAGGCAGGGACCATGCCTTTCTTGTTCCCTTGGAGCTAAAACAATAGCCTGGCAAATATTAAACATTTGAATGAACAAACGAATAAATGAATGAATGTACATTGGACGCACAGGCCCTGAGTTTAAAGGAAGCTGGACTGGATCCTGGACTTCCCACCCAAGTATTTAGGCGGTGCTGGTTTAGTTGCTAAGTCATGTCCAACTCATGCAACCCCATGGACTGTAACCTGCTGGGCTCCTCTAAACCATGAGATTCTCCAGGCAAGAATACTGGAGTGGGTTGCTATTTCCTTCTCCAGAGGATCTTCCCAACCCAGGAATCAAACCCAGGTCTCCTGAATTGCAGGCAGATTCTTTACTGACTGAGCTATGAGGGAAGCCCTAAGTATTTAGGGAGTGGTGCTAACAAGGCATCCATCCCAGTGGGTACCTGGCAATGTAATGAGCATGCCTTCACCCTTATCCCACTGCCTCTTAGATCCTGGTCTTGAGACAGATGTGTGGTGAGGAAACAGGTTCAGAAAACTTGAACAGCTGGTCTAAGGTCACACAGTTCACACAAGACTGAGACTGGGTTTGCTCAGCTCCAGGGTGGATGTCCCGTGGATTGCTGTTGCCAATGTCCTGTGCATCCTGCAACTTTGATCTGTGAGGAGGTTTTACAAGGCCAAGGAGGAGAGGCAAACTGCTGGGTGTCACGTTTCCATGACCACAGCAGAATTCATCTTCTCTTGTTCAGTGTGTGTGTGAACTGTGGGAAGGCGTTCACAGATCACAGCTCACTATTTCTGACTGGTGGAGGCCTCTTGGAACTGTCGGGACTTGGCCAGCTTTCAGAGAGTGACTCAATGACTTTAGCCATCCCCGAGAGTGGGTGGGGGCCTCTGCTTGCTAGAGCATGACTGTGGCTTTGCCTTAAGCGCTGTCAGCAAGGCAGGGTCCTGGGACAGAAATGGGGCAGACCTCTGGGGACTGGGGAGCTGAGCAGGTCACCAAGGCTGGGCCCCTCTGGAGCCAAGTGAGTGACTCTGCACTGCAGTGCGGGCTCAGCCAGCTGTGCCCCTGGCCCTGGGCTGCTGCTGTGCAGTGGACACTGTTGATTTAAGGACAAGACACTTTCATGCCCACAGGCGCTGCAGGTGCCACCCAGGTGTGACACTGAGAAGGAGGCCCCACTAGAAACAGGAAGTTGGGGGTACCCTACTTCCTCAGTAAGCCCCAAAGTGGATGAGGCAAATCCCTGATGATGCCAAGAACTCCTACGGAATAAGACATAGGTGTATGCAGGTCCTCCCTGCCCTGGCTGACCCTGAAAGCCAGAGGAAGCCACTCACAAGGGAAATCTGACCCCAGAATGCTCCTCCTGAACTCTCCAACCCAGCCTCAAGGCAGTGGTCTGGCCTCTCCCAGTCCACCCCCTCCTGCTCAGGGTCACCCCATTCCTGGGTCCAGTGGCCTCTGAGGAGGCTCAGAGAACCCAGGACTCATCCACAAGGGGCCAGAGAGCAGGGCTTTCAGTTCCTGGGCACCGAGGCAACAACAACAGCAGGAGTAAGAGTAACAGCCACTGCTTCCAGCTCCACCACACGCAGGCCAGGCAGAACTCCCCCATCCAAACCAAACCTCTAACCCCCAGGGGCTAGGACCATGGCTGTCTCCATATTCCACACAGACTCCTCAGCACCCTGAAGGGAAAGTGAAGTGAAAGTCTCTCAGCCGTGTCTGACTCTTTGCAACCCCATGGACTATAGAGTCCATGGAATTCTCCAGGCCAGAATACTGGAGTGGGTAGCTTTTCCCTTCTGCAGGGGAACTTCCCAACCCGGGGATCAAACCCAGGCATATTCTTTACCAGCTGAGCCACAAGGGAAGCCCATCACCCTAGGGACTAAGAAATCGCATATTTCCTGCCATATCGGTAAACAAGGATGTCACAGGCATCAGCCACTGCAGCCCTCCCAGTGTGAGCTGGTGAGCCCTGAGGGAACTCAGGAAGGAGAAGAACAGTGACCATCTAGCAGCCATCAGACTGTAGCCACTCCCTACGGTGAGCCCCGAGGAAAGAAAGCTCAGGATGTGGGAACACAGGATGCTGGCGGTGGCCCCAGGTAGCTGTGGTGAAAGAAACTGTCTCAGTGAGCCCAGGTTCTTGTATCTTCCCACACACAGAAAAGCACTAAATTCCTTAACTTGGGTTATTTGGTTTTCTTTAATTAGTAATAATCTTTTGATGTTCAGACACCTGCCCTTTGTTACGAAACTTCTATGTAAAACCTGGCTCCTCCCCTTGCCTCCATGGAGCAGTTCTCTCCCAGGCCTGAAGTCCTAAAAGTTTCTGCCAAATAAAACATAACTCTCAACCTTTAGGTTGCATGTACTTTGTCAGTCGACAGGATCAAGCCCCAGCGGTCCTGGCTATGCTGTGCTGGATGTGAGGCTGTGGCTTCACGTGGGGGAACTTCAGTAGCCGTGCCCGGGGAATGAGGACTCACCACATACTCCCCGACTCGTCCCGCTCTCCAAAAGCGCTATAGGAGCCGTCCTGGTGCTTGTAGGTCAACTGTCTCTGGTAGCCTGCGGGGCAAGAGGGGACAGCACCCTGGTGAATGGCTGGCTGGCCAACATTCTACCCCGGGACCCCCAAACTAATACTACACCCACATGGGGGGGTCCCTGAAACTGCCCCATGCCCACATCTGAGGTCCTTGAAACTCTCACAACACAGCTGGGGTCCTTGAAACTCTCCCACATACACAGCTGGAGAGATTGAAACCTCTACTTTATTCCTCTTTTGTTTCTTGATATCACCCCTTTATGACTCCTGGTAACACACTGGCCTTCAGCCATGCCTGGTGGGGTGGGATGGTGAAATGTATTATCTCCAGGCAGGGCCCTTGGCCACACACCGTCACCCACCCCAGGGCCTGAAGAGGTTGTTGCTCTATCCCCTGGAGCCAGAGCTTGGTTTGCTCAGATCAGCAGGGGATTGAGGAGGACAAGAAGGCAGAAAGTCAGGGGGGCTGGGGCCTCCAAAAGAGGGTCAGGCAGTTGGTCTTATTGTGAGGGCAGCAGGGGGCATGAGAGGAGGGGGTGAGGGGGCAGAGGTAGTGGGTGGATTGCCAGGTCAGGAGAGGAAGCAGACACTGGGGAGGTGGGGACAGTCTAGGCGACCATGACCACGGGCTTGGACTGGGGGTGGCGATGGGCAGGGAGGGGTTCTGCAATATAGTCAGAGCTACCTTAACTGAACAAGATGTGAAGGAAAAAAGGAAGAATGCAGAGGCTGCTAAATGCAGCGGCCTGACCAGCAGGACGCACCGATCTATGTCCATGGAGCCCGGGGAAGAGGGAGCAGGAGCTCACACCGGGGTAGATAGTATTCCCCCCACTCACGTCCACCTGGAACCTCAAAATGTGACCTTATGGGGAATGAGGGTCTGTACAGATGGAATTACATTTCTGAATCAGGCTGGGCCCTAAACCCAATGACTGGTGTCCTCAGAGAAGAAATGACACAGACTTGGAAGGGCTTGTGACGATGGAGGCAGAGGATGATGTGTGAGCGGGCGTCACCAGAATCCCGCCAGAACAAAGTCCTGGGATAGTCGCTCCCCCAGAGCCTCCTGACAGAGTCAACATTGTTGACACCTTGATTTTAGTCCTCCAGCCTCCTGAATCATGAGGGAACTGAGATGTGGAATATTTCCTGCTGTATCAGTAACAAGGATGCCGCGGTTGCCAGCCACTGCAGACCTCTAATATGAGCTGGTGAGCCCTGGGGGCACTCAGGAAGGAGAACACTTGCCATCTAGATCGAGTCTACCGTCAGAATGCCACTGCTCCCTGCAGTGAGCCCCAAGGGAGCTCGGGATGTGCAAAACAGGATACTGGCCCCAAAGAGTGGAGGTGCACGTCAAAGGAATGATTTCCGTGAGCCCAAACTCTTGCATCGTCCCATACAGAAAAAAGCGCTAAATTCCTTAACTTAGAATATCTGGTTTACTTTACCAATAACCTTTTGATGTTCAGACTAGCCGCCTTTGTTGTAAAACTTCTATGTAACCTGGCGCCTCCCCTCTAGGAGCTGCTCTCTCAGGATTACTGGAGATGCTGTCTCCTGGGCCTGAAGTCCTAAAAATTCCCACCAAGTAAAACATAACTCTCAACTTTAAGGCTGTGAATACTTTTCAAGTGGACAGAATAAAGTCCTGTGGATCTACCCAACTCAGTTTGCGGTACTTTGTTATGGCAGCCCAAGGGAACTAACACCAGGGATTTGGAGGAAAACCAGGGGGTGGGGGTCGATTCGGGGCTTGTTGAGTCTGAAAGCTGTTGGGCACCAGATCTGGCTGTCTGGCTAGAGGGGAGGTCCAGGCTGCCACTCACCCCGATAGGTCATCACACTCTGGATGGCGGTCAAGGACCTGAGTCCAGATGGGTTCACTGAGGTGTGCCTGGCCTTGGGAGGCCAGGGCTCACCCACATCCTAGACTTTCACAACCCGCCAACTTGAGCCCTGCCCCTCCCCCTCCACCATGGACCAAGCAGACTTAAGGTTCCGGGTAGTCTGTGGTCAGCCTTCACAAAGCCGGACCTTCAGCCCACGGCAACCTCTGACTTCTCTTTCCATCCGAGAGTTGCACGTTTATTTTAGTTTTTTGGCTGTGGCCCGTACAGCATGTGGGATCTTAGTTCCCCAACCAGGGATTGAACCCATGTCCCTGCAGTGGAAGTGCGCAGCCTTAACTTCTGGGCCACCAGGGAAGTCCCTCAGAGAGCTATACATTCTTCAGCGTAAGTTTTTCCTTTCTCATCCATGAGGACAGATGGTTCTAGATCATCAGGACTGCCTTTGGAACATAATAACGGGGAAACACCACAGGCCAGGAGACAGGGACTCCAGATTTGTCTTAGGAATTGAGATTATCACATGCCTCTGTTTCCCCATCTCACAGGGGACAGCATCATCTGAGCCAGGCATTCTTGAATCCTTTTCGGTAAATGTCCGTGATCATGACGGTGGTTTCTCGTCTCCCTCTGGCTTGGGTCTAGTGCCCTGACTGCCCCTTGTGTCCCAGTCCAGAGGAGCCTGGGGTCTGAGAAGCCCCCACAACTGGCCCCTGTGAGGTCTTGGGCGCCTCTTCACTCCCAGGAAGGAATGATGCTAAAGCTGAAACTCCAGTATTTTGGCCACCTCATGCGAAGAGTTGACTCACTGGAAAAGACTCTGATGCTGGGAGGGATTGGGGGCAAGAGGAGAAGGGGATGACAGAGGATCAGATGGCTGGATGGCATCACTGACTCGATGGACGTGAGTCTCAGTGAACTCAGGGAGTTGGTGATGGACAGGGAGGCCTGGCGTGCTGCGATTCATGGGGTCGCAAAGAGTTGGACACGACTGAGTGACCGATCTGATCTGATCTGATCACTCCCAGGAGGCTCACTTTGCTCATCTGGGAAACGAGGACCATTAGCACAGGGGCTGCAAGGAGGGAAACTCAGGGCAACGTGGATGGAGCTGCACATGCCTGGCACGAGGCAGATGCCAGCTTCAGAGCTAGGTTCAGCCTCCTCCATGCTTTCCTTTCACGTTGGCTCCAGTGTAAGGCTAGAAGCAGAGCCCAGGAGGCCCCAGAATTTTGGTATCAACTGACTAACTCCCTTGTTATCTGGGAAGGAGCAGGTCCTACCCAGGGACACAGAATGGGAATCTCTCACAGAGCTGGGACCCCATCTCCAGCCTCCCTCCTTCCCCTCCCTGTGAGGCTCAGATGTGCAGAGGGTAATTCAGGGCCCTCCGAGGCCCTGTACCCCACCCCCAAACAGGACTGTGCCTTGCCCTAAGGACTTGATTCATAGCAATGGAAGATGTCCAGTGCTGTGTTGTTTATCTATGAAGATGCTCACTGTTGTGTTATTTATCTGTGAAGATGCCCAGTGCTGTGTTATTCATTTCTAAAGAAGTTCAATAGGGCTTTGTTTATTTCTGAAGTTCAGTACTGGTGGTTTACTTCTGAAGATGTTCAATGCTGCATTATTTAGGGGGAAAAAACTGGAAATAAAACACATAAATAAATAAAACTGGAAATAAGAGGAGAGTTCAGTATGTTGTGTTCCATTGATGCATGTGACAAAAAAACAATGTAGCCTCCCAAAGTGATTACAAACTGAACCCATCCTAAGACCCAACGGTTTCACCCCACAGAAATCTGGATGAGTTTTCACCAAGTATGCAAAGAGGACAATTACCGACAGTCCTGTTCTAAAAGCCCTGAATTGCAAATTGCTCCAAAGCCCATCTGCAGACACGCCCACTGCTGTCTCCACACAGTAATGGAGGTGAATGGACAACTGCTGCCCAAAGCCCAGTGGATGAATCTTACGCACACAGGACAGGGTTGGGGGGAGGCATGCCACAGGAAGCTGTGCTATGAGACACCAAGAATGGCAAAGCTAACCTGTGCTCCAGGAGGGTAGAGGGGTCAACACAGAGCATGATGGGAAGCTTATAGGGATTTATTTTCTTTCCCCAAATGTTTTTATAATGCTATTATATTGCCCTGGTTGTTCGGAAAAATTTACATTTTCAGAAGATGCTGTTCCTCTCCCCATGGCTGATTACCAGCAATCAGATTGGTTTCCTAACAGGTGCAGAGGCCAGGCTCCGACTGACAGGGGCCAGATCAGGCCACCCAGATTGGCCTCTTTCAACGTCTTTGCCTTCTTCCCCATCCTCTGCACGTGACATGCGGGCTGCGCCCCGTGCGACCGAGGTTACTGCACCCCAGTACCTTGTACCAGGTGGTCGGTGGTCTCCCTCTCCACCTCAGGGCTGAGCTGCCGGGTTTTCTGGAGATACTTCAAGACAAAGACATTAGGTGCAAAATGAATCATATTCTGCTCTCCGCAGCCGAAGGGAAGCCGGAGGAGGTTGCTGAGATGGTTCAGAGTTGGCCCCATGACGTCTCCTGGTGAGAAGGAAGAGGAAGAATGGGCTGAGGACTGGCCTCATTCAATGCCCTGGCATTGTTCTAGGGACAACTTTCCTCAGAGGGAGCCCACCCATGGCCCAATACCAGCATCCCATTATCTGACTGCCAGCGCTGCCCTTGGAGACTGGGAGGCATCCATGCCCATCCAGCCTGCTTGATCGCTTGGCCTTGGTGGGCACTTGCAGGCCCTATCTTACATGCTTCCCTCCATGTTCTTTAGTTGTAACTCAGGTGTTCTTTCTACCTTTTCATTATGTTACTATTAGTAAATGCTTTTTCCTTTCTAGATTTCTAAATAGGTGCAATTGAGACTATACATTTTCCTCTTAGAACAACTTTGGCTGCATCCCACAAACGTTAAGATGTCAATCCAGTCATTTGACTCCCTTCTACATATTTTTTTCTAACTTCCAATATGAAATGTGGTTTTCTATTTAACCATGAGTATTGGGGTTTTTCATACAGTTTTCTTATACGTGTGGTATTGTTGGTGTGTTTTTGAAAGTTCTTTTCTCCTGTTATTTCTGACTTACTGCGCTCTCATCCCTTCTGTACTCTGCCTCCCTCTCCCTGGCCTTTATGCCCCCAAATACTGCTGATACACTTTCTGGACTCCCTGCCGACTGCACCTCCCTTCCTCTGCCCCCCTGAGGCTGCTGCTGCTCCTGCAGCCTCCTCCTGTGGCGGGGCCTGGCTGGCTACTTTCTCGCCGCCTTTCTCTGGGCTTTCCAGTTCTTCTTACACTTCCATCCTGCTGCGCTGACGGCACTGGCTGGCACAGAGTTACCTGCCTGCATCTCCTCTCCATCCCTGCCCATCTGTCTTCTTCCCTATACCCATCACCTCAAGCTGGGCCATCATCCCCAAGGCCACATCTGAATTGATTTCATGCTTCAGAAATCATAAACTCCAGCAATCCTCTGATCCGGTGACAACCACCAACCTGCACCAGGCCCCAGGGCTTCCATTCTCTGACGTCACAGAGACCCAAGACCCCTCCTTCGTGTCTCTGTGCCTCTTCCTGGCCTTTTACGCCCTCCCCACCCTTCCAACATCCAGCACTAGATGGATCACACAGTCCCCAGTTTCTACTCCTGTGCCTGGGCTACAGGAGACAATCCAGTGCTCAAGAAGTCCCTGGCCACAGCCTCTTATCCCTGCTCAGTAAGCTCTCTAAGCATTTGAAATGGTCCCGCCCCTCTCACCTGGACCCCCAGAGCCCCTACCCACCACCCCATACCTGGCTAACTTCACCTGGTCTTTCAGCCTGCTTGTATATCACCCCAGACACATTGCCCTCATGAAGTTCACACACCCCTTGGGGTCACCCCACAGAGGGCAAGGACCCGCCTCCTCAGCCCGACTTGAGCCCCCAAAGGGCAGGCTTGGGGTCACCTCTGAGTCTGGCCCCAGCACAGAGAAGGCACTGGAAGTTGCTTGCCGGTCAGGTGAGTGGGTGTCTGGCCAAAGGCCCCGAAGGCACGTGCCCCCAGCAAAACCCAGAATGAAAATGAACCGGAAGTGACACTTGCCCCCATCCTCCCCAAGCCAGGCTGCCGGGCAGACACACCTATGATGGAGGCGGCGGCGCGCTCAGACCCAGGGATGGCGCTGTGCGGGACCCCCAGGGTGAAGGCTTCGCTGTAGCTCTCATCTGCTTCCACCTTCCTCCAGATGCGGAACTCGCCCACGGAACCCCAGCCAGTGGAGAAACCGATGAACTGGACCTCTGGCGGTTTGGGGAGGGTCCAGGCCATGATGACAGAGTCATTGGATGGCTCTGGACCATGGCCAACCTGGAAAAAGAGGCCAAGGCTGCTGGGTGCTGGCAGGAAGCTGGGTTCAGACATGGTCAGAGGCCTTGGCCACATTCATGGGGGTGGGGAGGCATTCTCAAGGCATCAGCAATGAGAGAAACTAGAAACCACACTGTTCACTGAACACCCAACAGAGACACAAGTGGGGCATCTGCAGGTTCCAAAGTCACTGGGCTCCCTGGAACCTTTGCATATGTAGCTCCCCCTGCTTGAAACAGCCTCTGCTTCAGTTTGCCTGGCGAACTCCTATTCATACTTCAAAACACCACCTGGCTATACCCCTCTTCTAGGAAGCTGTTCACACCGACTTCTTTTCTCTCCTTTGCTTGGCCCAGAAAGTGTCCACAGTCCTCATCTTACCTGCTCATACCCACTTCCTTTCTCCCTGGCCTCCCAGATCCCTGGGCACCTCCTCTGCCACAGCTCTCACTAGTGTTTTGGAAGCAACGCCAGGCAGACTGTAAGTAACTTGAGGGCTGCCTTGAGTTTTCCCCCTCTTCCCGCCTTGCCATCTCATCATATGGATCAGGAAGCAACAAGTGCCAGAGGACCAGGTGGTTCCCATGCCCGCCCCAGGCAAACCCAGTCATGCCTGGATGAGCCCGCTGTGCCAGCTGATCCAGAATGTTCTGAATTCATCCCAGGAGAGGATCTTGGCTGTGGGTGTGCTGGCCACCGGCTCACCCATCTTGCTGGTGGAGATCCAGGACCTGGTGTTCTGGTGCCCCCCCAGAACAATCTCAATCATGCCCGCTGTGTCCTGGGGTCCTGGGGACAAGGCCACACGGGCATCGTTGTGGGCTCGCACGGCCACGTCGAAACGGGTGAGGCGCAGTGGCCGCTGCACATACTGGAACTCGTACTTGTTGGGCGTGGAGATGTGGACTCTCTCTGGATAGAGGGAAGGAGATGAGGTGTTGAGCGGGCACCAGAAGCATCCTTCCTCTCCCTGCCCATGCCCAGAGCTGAGCATCGGGACCTCAGGGGACCGGTCCCAGTGTGGCTCCCCACGAAGCTGCGGGAAGCACGGAGGAGTGGAGCTGGTTTGATGACCTCTTTGTCAATAGAGCACAAAAGATGAAACACTCACAGAGATAAATCCTACAAAAGATGGGCAAGACCCGTACGCTGGGAACTGCAAAATGCTGCTGAAACTAAAGATGCAAATCAGTGGAGAGCTACACCGTGTTTGTGGGTGGGAAAATAATATTATGAAGATGTTAATTACCCCCCCAAACTGATCTATAGATTCGACGCAATCCCAATCAAAATCCCAGCAGGGTCTTTTGAAGAAATTGCAAAGCTGATTTCAAAATGTATGTGGAAACTCAAAGGACCCAAAAGAGTCAAAACAACTTTGATAAACAAGAAGGACTCACACCATCTGACACTGAGACTTACTCTAAAGCTGCGGCAATAACAGGAGTGTAGCATCGGTGTCAATACAGACAAATGCTCAGTGGAACAGAAGAGGGAGTCCAGAAACGGGCCCATACATGTATAAACAACTGATTTTCAACAAAGTTGCAAAAGCAATTCAACAGCAAAAGTCCTCAACAAATGATGTTGAACAATGAAATCTTCAGATGAAGAAAAAGGAACTCTGATCCATACTTTGCATGGGCTCCAAGAGTTAACCTGAAATGGATTATTTTACAAATGAAAAGCCTAAAACTATAAAACTTTGAGAAGAAACTGTAGGATTGAGCAAAGATTTCTTAGCTACAACAAGAAAAAATAATCCATAAAAGGAAAAAGTGATAAGCATCATTAAAATGAAAAACTTCTGCTCTTTAAAAGACACTATTAAGATAATGAAAAGATACAGACTGGGAGAAATATTTTTGCAAAGCATTCATCTGATAAAGGACTTGGACCCAGTATGCATTTTTAAATACTCTCAAAAACCAAATACAAATAAACAATCCAACTTTTAAAAAGCTAAAAGATTCCATCAGACACTTCACCCCCGCAAAAAAAAAGATAGCAAATAAGCATATGAAAAGGTGCTTAATATCGTGAGTCATGATGGAAATGCAAATTAAAACCATAGTGAGATACCACTAGACATCTATTAGAATGACTAAAATTAAACAGACCATACTAAATGTTGGTAAGAATGGGGCAGAACTGGCTTATCCAGTGCCTGTGGGAATGCAAAATAGTACTGTCATTTTGGGAAATAGTCTGACAGCTTCTTAAAAAGTTAAAAAACACACTTACTATATGCGTTAGCTATTCCACTCCTAGCTATCGACTCAAGAGAAAGGAAAACACCCCACCTGTACAAAGACTTGGGCACAGATTTTCATAGTAGCTCATGTGAAATAGTCCCAAACTGGAAATAACTCAAATATCCCTCAACAGGTGAGTAGATAAAAAGTGTTATGCATATATCCAACGGAATCCTGCTGAGACAGAAATGACTGAATTACTGATACACACAACGTGGTCAAATCTCAAAATTCTTCTGTTGAGTAAAAGAAGCCAGACAAAAAGGAGAATGTTCTGTGTGATTCCATTTACACAAAATTCTAAAAAGTACGAAGTGATCTACAGAGACAGAAAGCAGACCAGTGGTTCTCTAGAGACAAGAGTGGAGAGGAGTGAGGAATTCAAAGGGGCATGACTTTAGGGTTAATAAGAACCTTCATTACCTTAATTGTGGTGATGGCTTCACAGATGTTTCTCAACATTGATTAAACTACCCTTAAAATATGTCTAATTTATTGTATGTCAATTATACCTCAATAAACATGTTAAAAAATGTTCCTGATCTTACTTTGAATACAAATATATCCAGCTTAGTGTGGATTATAATATAAAAACTACAAACAATATACAAATGTTCGGTAATGTTTCAAAATGTTCCGTAATGATCCAATTATGGGGCAGTCATTTAATGGACCATAATGAAGCTGTTTTGAAGTGCTGTTTATAAAGACTTTATAAACAATACAATAACAAGGAAAAGTGCTGAGGATGTATTAAGTGAAAAAGGCAAGACATAAAACTATACACCTCCTGAGTCATAGCAATGCTAAAACAAATTATCAATCCTAGGAAAGTGAATACAACGAAATGTCTTCGTACGTGAACTAGAGGAGACAGTTTTTGTATTTCTATTTTTGTACATTTTATCTAGTACATAGGTATGGTTTTTTCCTTTCCCAATTTTAAAAACTGTGATAAAACACACACAATGCAAAATTTGCCATCTTAAACCATTTTTAAGTGTACAGGTCAGTGGCATTAAATACATTCACATTAAAAAAAGTAATTAAAAAAAAAAAATACATTCACATTGTTTAAACATCACCAGCATCCACCCCAAGAACTCTACTCATCTTGTAAAACTAAAGCTCTGTATCCATTAAACAATAAATTTTAAAAAACCAACAACAACACAAGCAATAAATCTCCATTTTCCTCTCCCCCGGTCCCTGAAAACCACTACCCTACTTTCTGTCTCTAGGATCTTGACTGCTCTAGAGAGATCATATAAGTGGAATCATACAATATTTGTACACATGCATTTTTTAAGATTTATCATGGGGGGATTTTGGAAGTCTTTATTGAATGTGTTACAGTATTGCTCCCATTACAAGTTCTGGCTTCTTGTTTGCAAGGCATGTGGGACCTTAGCTCTCTGACCAGGGATGGAGGCAAAGAGTCGGACGTGACTGAGCGACTTCAATGTCAATGTCAATGCTGACAGCATGTTGTTTTTTTAAGTCATCAAACAGTTCTAAGAAACCACAGTGGCTGTACCACTTTATATTCCCACCAGCAATGTATGAAAGATCCAACTTGTCTACATCCTGGCCACTTTTTCACGTCGTCACTATACTTTTTATTTTACTCATTCGGATAGGTGTGCACTGATAACTTACTGCGTTTCAATTTGCATTTCTCTAAGAGCTTCCCTGGTGGCTCAGTGGTAAAGAATCCACCTGCCAATGCAGGAGACATGGGTTCGATCCCTGATCCAGGGAGATCCCTCATGCCACGGAGCAACTAAGCCTGTGCGTCAGAGAGGGTAACAGGCAGGAAGGCTAGTGGTACCCAAGAGGAGGAAATAGACTGCAAGTGTCAGACGTGGTTTTTCTCTCTCTTAAGTGGCAGGAAGAAACAATACACAAGTGTCAGACGTTTTTTCCTTCTCTATACAAAATTAAAAGGAGCTTTCTTTTAAAATTCTGTGTTGCCAGGATGACGCCTGGTTCCACCTGAACTTAACTTTTCTCAACCTTGAGCTAACCAATGGGAATGCATTGGTTATGAAATGCTAACCAATGCATTTTTCTTATGAAAATGTTTTTCTTAAGTTGCGTTAATGAACTATGTATCTACCTTAGACTCTGTCTTTCTTCAAGTCGGTTCTGCCTAAGACTCAGAACCGATAAGGGCTCAACAAACCAGCATGTTTTACTCGTGGAAATGTTCTCTTGAGCTATGTTAATGAAACTGTGTATTTGCTTGGAAACCTGCCTTTCTTCAAGATTCATATCAACAGTTTTATGGCCCGGGATGATTCACCTCATGCCGATGTTATCTCAAAATTTATGTTGTGGGTGAGGGGTCTGGTGCAACTGAGTTTTGAGACATTTCCTTTCTTTAATTAGCAGCTTGCGAATAGGCATATAACTTCTTGCTATAAAGTAGTGAGGAGGCACTCTTTCTGCCCTCTTCTGATGTCTGTGTCAGAAGCTTTCTCTATCTCTTTTATACTTTAACAAAACTTTATTACACAAAAGCTCTGAGCAGCCTTACCACTGGCCCTGGATCAAATTCCTCTCCCTGGAAGGCCAAGGATCCCGGCGTGGTTCACGGCTCACAGCAGCAACCTTTCACCACAGCTACTGAGCCCGTGCTCTAGAGCCTGGGAGCCGCAGCTACTAAAGCTCCCGTGCTCCAGAGCCTGTGCTCCGCAGCAGGAGAGGCCACCACCATGAAACGCCCGCACACCACAACTAGAGAAAAGCCCGCTCGGCAATGGAGACCCAGCACAGCTGAAAATAAAGTCGCTCAGTCGTGTCCGACTCTTTGCGACCCCATGGACTGTCCATGGAATTCTCCAGGCCAGAATACTGGAGTGGGTAGCCTTTCCCTTCTCCAGGGGGTCTTCCCAACCCAGGGATCGAACCCAGGTCTCTCGCATTGCAGGCGGATTCTTTACCAGCTGAGCCACAAACAAGGAAGTCCCCCCAAAATAAAGACATATAATTATTTACAAAATCATTTGAGCATATATGTGATGTCTTGCTATTTACTGAAAAAAGGGGAGGGGGATGTCAAAAGGAAGCCTGGGTCCAGAGTGTGATGTGAAAGCCTTGGCAACAGGGAGGTGGTACACCTAGGGGTTGGCATCACCTGGGGATGCCATCTCAGATCCTCTGCTCTGCCTCTTGGCAAAACCTGCCAGATGAGTGTCCAGTGCCAGGCCCAGCCCAAGCTCCAAAGTGGAGGGCTCTTTGAGGAGGGGTTGGATGGGGTAGGGTCAGACCCTCCCATAGGCAGCTCAGGCTCACGTTCGTCCCAGCACTGACATGGCCCCACCAAGGCAGAGGCGTGGAAGTGTCTTTCTCTGTCCACTCCACTCCCTGGGCATTCCGTACCCACTTCCAGATCATGGGCAGGCTTAATGTCAATTTCAGGGGATCAGGGTGGACCCCAGAGCTCACACTTCCTGGAACCTATCTTAATTTCCCACACCCTCCTCTGCTACCCTTGGGTTCTGGGTCACCCTCATTCTCCCAGCTTTCCCATGTTGTGTCTCTAAGACCTCCCTTCCCCAGACCATCAGTTCCTCACTCGGGACTCCAAGTTCGACAGCCCCTTCCCCTGACGGCAATCTCTTTTCTCGTTGGCACCAGCAGTCAACCATCATGACATGCTTACTTCCTGCCTGGCAGAAGCCCAGTCCTCACTCTGGCTTACATTTGTCCCTAGCTGGGACATTTCAGTGGCTTTGCTGTGGTGTCCCCAGCCCCGAGGCAAGACAAGTGTCCACTTGGCAGCAACGAAGTTGCACCAGTGTAGGTGTAAGGGCCGAAGTCTTTGGCAGGATGTGCGTGGGAGACTCACCGTTGGGACAGAAGAAAGCGCTGTAGGTGTATGATCGGGGGGCTCCTTCAGGCTGAAACAGAGAAACGGGGAGAACTGAGCACCAGCGGAGGCAGTCACTGCACGGGCCGCTGTCCCACAGCTGCAGACTCGGACCTGCAGTCTGGACCCCGCAGGACAATGCCACAGGTGCACGGAGGTGGACCTGGTCTCCTACCTCCTGTGTCCAGATGGGGAAACTGAGGCTCACTTCCCTTTCCCCGGGCTCTAGTCAAACTCACCAACCACGCCTAGAGTTATCAGGCTTCTCACACCCCCACCCCACCCTCCTGACCACTCCTTCCACCCAGATCCCAGCCCGGCTTCTGGGTAAAGAACGCAATGACTCAAAGGCTGCGGATCCGAGGCCCTATCTGGCCTCTAAGAGCGTTGACAACGGGGCGCCCAGGTCTGCCAAGGACGGGGGTCTCTGTCCTACTGTCTAGTGCCTCCTCTGTCTCCTGTCTCTCATGCTCCTGCTCCCACCCCTTCCACAACATCACCCAGTAGGCAGGTGGCTTGTTCTCTTCAAAGGGAGCACTCAAGAACCTCCCTCGTGGTCCAGTGGTTGAGAATCCGCCTGCCAATCAATGCAGGAGACACAGGTTCCATCTCTGATCTGGGAAGATTACGCAGGCCACGGAGCAGCTAAGCCTGTGCACCACAGCTCCTGAGCCGGTGCTCTGGAGCCCATACACCGTGACAAGAGAAGCTGCCGAATGAGAAGCCCTGCCACTGCAGCTAGAGAAAGCCCGCGCGCAGCAACAAAGACCCAGCACAGCCAAAAATGAACAATGTTTTTTAAAAAGGGGAGCACTCGAAATTTAATGGGATACACCTTGTGGGGTTTCACCTGACCCGTGGGATTCCAACTTTTCCAGGTCTCCTTTAGCAGTGTCAGCAGATTGGTGAGCTGCGGCCACTTGAGGCCAGACCTTAAAGGGTTAACCTTTGACCACTGCAGCCAGACAGCCTCCTGGGGTCCCAATTTCTCCCACTGTGATGGTTCACTTTATTTGTCAACTCCAGACATCTGATCAAACGTTACTTCTGGGCGTGCCTGTGAGGGCATCTCTTAAAGGAGCCAGCATTTGAACGGATGGACTGTGATGTAAATGGCCCTCCCCAGTGTGGGTAACACCCAAATACTCTACTGAGGTCCCAAACACAATGAAAGGCGGAAGAGGGATGAATTCTCTCTCTGCCAGATAGCTTTTGAGTTGGGGCATCGATCGTCTCTGCCCTTGATGCTCCTGGTTCTCAGGCCTTCAAAATCGCAGACTGTGGATTTCTCAGCCTCCATGATCGATTTCTCAGCCTCCATGACCTTGTAAGCTTTGCAGATGGTGCTAGTGGTAAAGAACCCGCCTGCCAATGCACAAGATGTAAGAGACACAGGTTCGATCCCTGGGTCAGGAAGATCCCCTGGAGAAGGTCATGGCAACCCACTCCAGTATTCTTGCCTGGAGAATCCAATGGACAGAGGGGCCTGGTGGGCTACAGTCCATGGGGTCGCAAAGAGTCAGACACAACTGAAGCAACTTAGCACACATGATCGTGTAAGCCAACCGCTTATAATAAATCTCTTTCTAGAGAGAGACTTATGTCCTACTGGCTCTGTGTCTCCAGAGAACCAGAATACACCCACTGCTTGCTGGGTGACCCAGGGCCACTCACTTAACTTCCCTGGGCCTCTATTTGTTATCATTGGAAGGACTGATGCTGAAGCTGAAACTCCAATACTTTGGCCACCTGATGCAAAGACATGACTCATTGGAAATGACCCTGATGCTGGGAAAGATTGAAGGTGGGAGGAGAAGGGGACGACAGAGGATGAGATGGTTGGATGGCATCACTGACTCTATGAACATGAGTTTGAGCAGGCTCTAGGAATTGGTGATGGACAGGGAAGCCTGGCGTGCTACAGTCCATGGGGTTGCAAAGAGTCGGACATGACTGAGCAACTGAACTGAACTGAGCTGAAGATGGAGGTGATGAAGGCATTGACCTCGATGTGAGGGCTAGGTGTACTTCAGACAGGGCTGGCGTCTTCTCGGTGCTACTGAGGCTTCTGCAGGCTATCTGCTCAGCCACAGGCTCCAAGGCGAGCCCCCAAGGTTCTGCTTGGGCCTCAGCAACCCTCTTATCAGTCTATCAGCTCAGTCTCTTGTTGGCCCTAGACAGGGTCTGGCCATTGTAAACCCATGATAGCTATACAGTCATAAAAATGATTCATAACTCAGATGTCAACCAATGGGTGAACAGATACAGTGGAACATTACACACCATGAAAAGGGATGAGGCACTGATTCCTGCTACAATACAGGAGTTATATGTGGGGAAAGCGAGTCTCAGTAGGGCTAATATGGATATGAAAGACAGTAGATTATAGATAGGGCTTCCCTGGTGGCTCAGCAGTAAAGAATCTGCCTGCAATGCGGGAGACTACCTGCAATGCAGGAGACGTGGGAAGACCCCCAGGAGGAGGAAATGGCAACCCACTCCAGGATTCTTGCCTGGGAAACCCCATGGGACAGAGGAGCCTGGGCAGGCTACAGTCTGTGGGGTTGCAAGAGTCAGACATGAGTGAGCGACTAAATTACCACCACAATGTAAGCAGACCTCAAAAACATCATGCTAAGTGAGAGAAGCCAGAGAGGAAAGCCCACAGAGTGTATGATTCCATTTACACTCAATGTTCAGAACAAGCAGATCCAGAGACAGCCTCTGAACCCTTCCTTTGGCACTGAGCATGGCCCCTGACCATCCAGGGTCTCCTGGACACACCCCCACCCCAGCATAGCCTTTGAAATAGCCCGTGGGGCTGCTCCCGGCCACTCAGCCCTATCTCCTCTTCCACCTTAACTCAGAGGGGACTCTGGTGCCAGCATCTTGCCTTCACGCTGCCCTGGCTTTTAGCTGATCTTGGGTTCCAGTCTCCTTTGCCTCTGTGCTCGAGCCAGCTCCCAGTCAGGTTCCAAAACAAGGTCTCTGTGAAATGTCACTTTTATTATCTCTGGCAGGACTTTTCTGCAACCTTATAGCACATAACAGTGCTTGATTCTTGCCTTTCTAGGGATTTATCTATTTGCATATTTCATATACATGGGATCATACACTATGCAATCTTTGGTGTCTGGCTTATTTCACTCAGCATAATGTTTTCAAGGTTCGTCTACATTGGAGCACAAATCGGTGCTTCATTCCTTTTCATGACCGAGTAATATTCCATGATGTTGGGAAACTGTATCCCTTTGCACCATGTTTATTGATTCATCAGCTGATGGACATCTCCTAGAATGGAAAAAGCATCCCTGGCTTGTGTCCAGGATCCCCCAGTTGACCATTATAAATGCCTGGATGACAGCAGCTCCCATTTCTGTAGCACTCAGGCCAGGAACTCAAGAGATGCCTTCCACACACACTCTCATTTAACTGCCCAGCAGTTCCCATCTGAACTCAAGGCTGTCACTCCAGAGCCCAACTCTGGCCAAGAGGGCAGACCCCCTTTCACTCCCATGATGCCCGTGAGGCTCTCCTTGTGGCTCTGAATTATGTCGGCCTTCTTTCTGATTCTGTGAACTCCACTGAGACATGGTGGGGTGATCGAAGGCTCTCCAGCAAAAGTTCTAAAGGTCATAATCCCCCGAGCCAGCTGGGTTGCCGGGTGGGATGGCAGTGGCCTCTCTTCCACTTGACACAGCACTCATGATGGTGCAGCCATCACTTCCTCCCTACCACGTGCCTCTCAGGAATAGCCTTTCTGTTGTATTCGGCCTCCGACATGGTAGGTGGCATGTGATGTCTGATCAGGGTCCATCGTGTAATAGAGCGAGTGAATCGTGCACCCAGAGTTCCATGGTGGGACAAGATGGGAGAAGCCGCGCACCCAGCACTTTCTGTTTCATCAGTCTATTTCTCTAATTCATGCTTCAGTCTTTGCATCGACATTTCAGGTCTTCTGATGCCTACATCATACCTCCCGTCTCCTAGAGCTGAGCGTACATAGCTGGACCAGTGGATGCTGCAGACATTGGATATAGCTGAGCAGTGCGAGTGGGAGGAACAGGAGAATCCTTCTCTGTACATCTTAGAAATTCCTCTTGCAGAGGAAAGAGACAAGCGCTCCAGGCCTCCAGGTCGGAGGGAGGGCAGGCTGTGGCTCAAGTGTGCACAGGGCTTTGCAGCAGGTCACCAGGGATTTCTGCATTTCCTGTCGAGGCCATCCCATTCCTGTTGGCTCATGGAGATTGTATGCCTCATCTGATGACACACGGGTCCCTGAGGACTCCATCACGTCATGTCAACAAAGCTGCAGCAATGACCCGTCCGCCTCCGGGAGTTCCGCCCAGCTCGCATGTGACTCCTGGTGCTGATGGAAAACATTTGTGTTCAGCTCCACCAGGACTGCAGGGGAGGGAGGGCAGCTGTTTGCAGCTGGGCCACTGGGAAGGGGCAACACTCCGGGCTTTAGTCCTTCAGCAGGGCTGCCGCGTGCTCTCCGAGCAGCAATAAACAGGAGTCTGACCAGAGCTCTGGGCTCTAATGCATCTGAGCAGCCCCAGAAAAGATGGGGCATCATTGTCCCCACAAGCCCAGCACTATGAGATGAGATGCCATGTACGTTCTCCCACCTCCCCGACGCTGTGGGATGAGTGTGAGCACCCAATCCTTCAGAGCAGACTGGGAATCACAAGACACTTGATGAGCCCCAAGGACAAGTGGCAGATCCCAGATTCACAGCTGAGAGGGGAGGCGAGGTGGGGGTGGGGGGTGTGGGGGTGGCAATCCGGGCCCCTTGGCTGGAGGCTCTGCATCCTTCCCGCACGGGCATTCCAAGGACAGCCCTCCAAATGCTGGGCCACAGTCTCTACAATTGTCTATGATGAACGGACAGCCAGGAGAGAAAGGCACACCACCCTCCATGGCGATCGACCCCGGGGGTCAGGAGGACACTTCCCTGCAGCCTTTGAGAGCCCCACATCACTGCACCAAAGCCTGTTCGGCCACTTGGAGAGGGGATGGCTGCCACGGTCCTTCAGCCCGAGGCCCCAGAGCAGGACTGGTGGGGGCTGCCCTGGCCCTGGCGTGGGGAAGGCCCACACATCCCCATCCCCACCTCACTGGGGAGCCAATCAGGCCCTGGCCAAGTGCCTTGAGCAAGGACATGGGCTTACCTCGACCATCACACTGCACCGGATGTGGTCTCTTCCAATGGGGACCCTTCTGTCAGCATAATTCTCCTCTGGGGGTCTGACGGACTTCCCATCCCGGCAGCAGCTCGTTTCTCTGTAAGCCAGAGCTTTGGCTGCGGAGATTTGAGTACTCAGTGCTGGTTCTCAAAACAGGACCCCATCTGCCGCTCTTCTGTCCCCCACTCTTGTCCCAGGCTTCCCAGGTATGCATGCACGCATATCTGTGTGCATGATGCATGTTGCATATATGTGAATGCACAGATATGCATGAGTGCACATGTGTGCAAGTGTAAGTGCATGCTATATTGGTGGGGCACTTTAAGAGCCTGGCTTCCCCCAGATGTGGCCCCCCTACCTCTTGATCACTCTGGACTGATCCAGACTCCTCCGGTAGCTCTCTTGTCCCTCAACCTCCTGTTCTGCCCTACTGACCCTTCCCCCATGCCTGGATTCAGCGCCTGGACCCCTTGGTGTCCTGGAGAGGGGAGATGCCCCAATAAGCACTTGAATCTCACCTGTGATGTTGCTAAGACCCAGGTCGCCGAAGGACAGAACCACCCACATGGGCTCCGTCTCCCCAGAGGCCACACACGTCTTCTTGGTCAGATGGCGTTTGCCAGGGTGTCCGACAAACTGGATGCCCTTGGGAACTGAGATCTTCATGTAGACCTGGAGAGGGTGGCAAGCATCCATGGTACCCGGAATCTGCACACCCTCCAGCACGCCTCACTGCCCACTACACTCCGTCCACCCTGGGAGCCTTCTCCCCAAACCATGCTCTCCATGAGAGACCCCCTTTGCATTTCTTATCAGAACCAACTACTCGGGCTTCCCTGGTGGTCCAGTGGTTAAGAATCTGCCTTGCAATGCAAGAGACACCAGTTTGATTCCTGGTCTGGGAAGATCCCACATGATGCGGAGCAATTAAGCCCGCGTGCTGCAATTACTGGGCCCACCTGCAGCAACTGTTGAAGCCCTTGAGCTCTAGAGCCTGTACTCCGCAGCGAGAGGCCACCGCCATGAGAAGCCTGCATCCTGCAACTAGAGAGAAGCCCCTGCTCTTCCCAACTAGAGAAAGTCCACGTGCAGCAATGAAGACCCAGCACAATCAAAAATAAGTAAATGTTAAAAAAGAAGAACCGACTCCTCAACACTGTCCTGCTTCCCTCAACCCCCCATACCCTCACTGGTCCAGCTCCCCTTGGAGACCAAGGTCGATTCAAGGGCTGCTCATCTAGCTCCAATCCTCCCCAGCCAAGGGATGAGAGAGGCCACTCCCCACGCAGGCCTCACAAAGCACTTCCTCTGACCCTCCATCCGTGGAGGTCCACTGCATCCTAACAGAGCTTGGTGTACACACGTGCGTGTGTGTGTGTGCCGTGCATGCACGCACCTCTGTGTGCACATCTACATGTTTAGTAGGCATGGCACTGCCAGACGTGTGAGTGCACTTGTGTGAAGGCAAGCGTCTCTGCATATGTGTGCAAGCGTAAGTATACACATGCGTGTGTGCATACCACGTATCTATGTGCATGCTGTGTGTACATGTGTGTACACCCCTCGATCTACAGCATGCTCTTTGCTCCGCATCTACTTGTCCAACCAGTAGATGCACAGCGCCTAATGGGTCCAGGCGTCCTCCTAGGAATTCAAGAGCCAGATCTCAGCAAGACATACGAGCGATGCCTGAGCCTCGGTGCACTTAAGTCACACACACAGTCCAACGTGTACAAGGGAGCTTTACAGCAGCAAGTGTGACAGGGGTTTGAATACTGCCTACGGGCAGGTCCAGCCAGACCTGAGTGAGAATGGTTGGTCCATTCGGGGGCTCCCCCACCCCCCTCAAGACACCATTCTTCCAGAAAGTTCTTCCAGGGAGGCAAGAAGAAATTCAAGCATCAAATATTGATGTGACCAATTTTCTGGGTCCTGGGAGGAACCAACTGTCCAGGCTGAGGGGTGGAATCGGCCTGTTGTTCAGGCGTGTCTGACTCTTTGTGACCCCATGGACTGTAACCCACCAGGGCCCTCTGTCCACGGGGCTCTCCTGTTCCTAAAATTGAATACGTGGACAGACCTGTTGCCCAGCAAGGATGCCTTCTTCCAGCCAACAGGCCAGCCTCCAGGGTATGATCAGAGCTGAAATGGGTACCTGGGGGCCTGCCTGCAGTCCAGGAGAGAGTGGCCCTCAGGGGCCAGCCTGTGATTAGGAACCAGCTTACACTTATCCCAGCTTTTTGAAACTGGAATCCTATTCCTCCTAACCATATGTGCTCAGTCACTCAGTTGTGTCCAACTCTTTATCTCTGAGACCCCAGGGACTGTAGCCCACCAGGCTCCTCTGTCCTGGGATTCTCCAGGCAAGAATACTGGAGTGGGGTACCATGTCCTTCTTCCCAAGCCAGGGATTGAACTGCATCTCCTGCATCTCATCTCCTGCATTAGCAGGAAGATTCTTTACCACTGAGTAGTGGGAAGCCCCCTCCTAGTGATAAACCACATAAAAAGGATGAAGGAAGGCTTCCCTGGTGTCCAGTGGTTAAGAATCTGCCTTGCAATGCAAAGGGCACCAGGTCCATCCCTGATCCAGGAAGATCCCACATGCTGCTGGGCATTTAGCCTCTGTACCACAGCTACTGAGCCCACCCACCTAGAGCCTGTGCTTTGCAACAGGAGTGGCCGCCACAGGGAGAAGCCTGCACGTTGCAGTTAGAGAGTAGACCCCACGGGCCATAACGAGAGAAAGCCCGCACACAACAACGAAGATGCGCCCAGCCAAAAAAAAAAAAACAGATGCATGATAAAGGTCTGGGTCTTGGGGCCCTGCTCCCAGCTTATTGCCCTGAGCCCTTCACCTGTCTTCCTTAACCCGCTCTGGGCCACCCATGGCCACTGCCGTGGTTGCTGCTGCAGCGGTTCTCACTCAGCCTAACGCACAAGCCTCCTCCTTCTTTCCCGCTTTCCCAACCAGAGCCTAAAATCCAGCCTGGCTGTGTCACAGGCAGCTCTTGGGACAAGCCAACCTGCCTCTGCCCGTCGCTTGTGTATACTGTTCCGTCTTCCAGGAATGCCCTTCCAGGCCCAGTGCCCAGCTTAAACATCGCCCAGAGACTTCTCTGCATTCAGAGAAGCCAACCTCTCTCAGGGTTTTCTTGGTTCCCTGTAGGCATATAATTTTTTTTGGCTGTCCCACACAGCATAGGCTTGTGAGATCTTAGTTCCTGGACCGGGGATCAAACCTGTGCCCCCTTCAGTGGAAGCATACAGTCCTAACCACTGGACCACTGGGGAACTCCCGACACCTAATTCTAACAGAGATCTGCCCCTCAGTCCCTGGGGGACCTTGAACACAATGCTTCTCTGAGCTTCCCGTATGGGAATGATTCCAGCAAGGACAAAGTAAGTGATTAAATAGTTAATCCCACTAGGGGACTGTAAGCAGAAAAAACACGGGAGACCCTGTAAGTTAACAATTACTCAAGAAAGTAGGGTTGCTTAACCACAAAACCAAGCAGACTTGTTTAGCAACAAAACCAGGCAACAGAACCACAAGGCATGCCCCCCAGCAATAAAACAGTGGTGGCGTGAAACCCACATCCTGCCCTGCGAGCTCACTAAGTCAGGACATGCTCTCTGCACACATAAAAAAACAATAATTTGTGGACCCAGCTTGACCATGTAGGGACGAAAAAACTCCCCTGGCCAACCTGAAGGGGGAGCTGATGGTGGAAGCATAACGTTTACTTAAGGACGACAAAGACTTCTTCGCCCCCTCCCCATTTTTCCTGTGATAATAAAACTGTAGCCCAGTAAGTCCTTGGGGCATGGCAGTCTCTTCTCTGCCTGCTTGTAAGCCTCACAAGCGTCCTATTCTAATAAGTCACTTCATATCTACCACTTCACCTCTCACTGAATTCTTTCTGCACTGAGACATAAAGGACCATGCTACTGGAGCTCCTCAGAGGCCCCAGAATGACATCAAACCATTTCAGTTCCATCATAGTTCCTCGTTTCCCAGCCCTTTGTGCACTGGATAATAATACGGGTAAAACCATCCACCCAGCGCCAGACACAGAGATGTGTGCCCAAGAAAACCGAGTCAGCAGTGTCAGAAGTCCAGGTTGAGCTCAGGCAGACCTCATATCCTGGGCATTTGGGTCTTCAGATTCCTGCACATAGCCTGGCAAACCTTGGGGACCTGGGTGACTGCTTTTGAGTGAATGAATTCGAATTACTAACATTTTACACCTGGGAATTCCTTCTGGTAGCCTCTGGGTGTTCCATTTCTATTCTAGACCTGTGCTGACCATTTTTTTCCTATTGGGGATTTTCTTTCCATTAAAGACCCAAGAAAGGAGAAATTTCTATGTGACAGTACATGGTGTGTGGTTATTCCATAGAGTCAAATAAGCATCAGAAAGCCAAATGCAAATACCAGCCTCAAAACTGGGCCGTGCCAGGCAGAGGGCATGGGAGGGGTCCTTAACTGGCCTTGAGGCCATTATAGGCATTCCATGCAGTATGTTCTTGGGTTGATTTAACTATTCAGTGGAGGTATAGCATTTACAAAGGAAAAAAGGAGTAAAGGATTTCATGTAAGTTCAAGGTCACCCTTTGAGCCAAGACTCAGAGACTCGGAACAATGCGGTCCCCACTCTGGACCAGGCTCAGAAATGGCTCTGACACAGCATCTAAGATCAGACTCACAAAGGAGCCTGAAACCTGCTCCCTATCCCCTGCCCCAGAGCAACCTGTGCGGGCAGAGGGGGTGAGGGGAGGGCAAGTAGATCTCTCACACTCAGATAAGGAAATGGAGACAAAGCGGCCTAGTGAATGGAACACCAAGCTGAAGTCAGAGGGTCTTTTGGAGACAGTGAGGCAAGGACATGCTGAAACTGTAGCTGAGGTATGGGAGTTCTGCCAGCCTCCCACTCAGGACTTCCATCACCAGCAGCCTCGACACCTTTCAGGTGGCAAATTCCAATCACTCCAAAAAGCCTTGTTTTTCGAGAAAAGTGGGTAGTGGTTGGATAAAAGTGGGTAGTGGTTGGATAAAATCTCGGTTTCTGGTGACCTTGGCCTGGGGCTGCAAGTCATATCTCTGCCCTTGGTGGGAATGTGCCAGCAGCCTTGGGAGGCCCCATTCACATGGGTAGGGCCAGGATGAGGTCAGCTGCCTCCCTGGGCTGGCTAGGGTGAGGCTGAGACCTGCAGCCTCACCTCCATGCTGACCTGCAGAGAGCAGGCTTGCTCCCAGCTGGACCCCGGGCCCTGCCCCCAACTCACTCGTCCAACTGTAGCCTCGGCTCCCAATCCCCAATCCCTGAGGGCTGCCCCTAACCCTGGGAGTCCACCTCCCGTCTCTTCCTCACACTCGCCAGCCAGCCGATGTCCAGGCTGAGATGGTACACAAAGGATTACAGAGGTAGGGGAGGGCGCCCCTGACATCTTGCAGCCACACTGAGGCTCAGCCCCCAAAGGCTTCTTCCCCATCCTGTCCCCACCTGATCCTGGTCCTCACGGCTCCCTCCACGTTGTCTGCCGTCCCTCCTCATCATCAGGGTCTGAAATCACCAAGCCCACCTCCTTGGGGTAGTGGTTATGGGTTGAATTGTGTCCCTCCAGTAAGATATGTTGAAGTCCTGGCACTTCCCTGGTGGTCCAGTGGCTAAGACTCTGCTCCCAGTGCAGGGGGCCTGGGTTCGATCCCTGGTCAGGGAACTAGATTTCCCTGCACTAAGAGCTCACACACTGCACTAAGAGATGCTGCATGCCAAAACTGAAGAATCCACATGTGTGTGTGCACTCAGCCATGTCTGACTCTTTGCAACCCCATGGACTGTAGCCCTCCAGGCTCCCTTGTCCATGGGATTCTTTAGGCAAGAATTCTGGAGTGGGTTGACATTTCCTCCTCCAGGGGATCTTCCCAACCCACGGATAGAACCCGAGTCTCTGATGTCTCCTGCCACAACGGAAAGACCCCTCATGTTGCAACTAAGACCTGGCACAGCCAAATAAATAAATTTAAAAAAATTTTTTTAAGTATGTTGAGGTACTAACCTTGGTACCTGTAAATGTGACCTCATTAGGAACTACGGTCTCAGCAGATGTCATCAAGTTCCAAGGAGGTCATTGCATCAAGCCTGCAATGTAGGAGACCGAGGTTCGATCCCTGGATTGGGAAGATCCCCTGGAGAAGAGAATGGCAACCCACTCCAGTATTGTTGCCTGAGGAATTCCATGGACAGAGGAGCCTGGCAGGCTACAGTCCAGGGGGTTGAAGAGAGTTGGATACAACTGGGCCACTAACACTTTCACTTTTTCTAATCCAACAAGACAGGGGCTCTTCTAAGAGGAAATTTGGACAGAGTCTGTGCAGAGAATGAGGATGATGTAAAGATACACAGCGAGAAGGCGGCCATGGGAAGAATGAGGCAGAGACTGGAACAAGGCTGCCATAAGCTAAGAGAACGTCAAGGATTGTGGGCAGCTCCCAGAAGCCAGGAGAAAGGTCAGGGACAGACCATCCCTCAGAGCCTCTTTCTGGAGGAGGCCAGCCTGTCCATACTTTGACCTTGGACTCCAGCCTCCAGAACTTTGAGAGAATACATCTCCATTGTTTTAAGCTGCCCAGTTTCTGCTACTTTGTTACAGCGGCCACAAGAACCTGATACAGTAGCCTTTCCACCTCCTCTGAGAAGGAGTCATCTCCCCCACCACGTACACACCCTGCAGGCCCTGGGACCCCAAGAGTTGGAAAAGTACCAACAAGGTCCGTGGGACACCCACAGTCACCATTCTTAGCAGCTATCGGACTGACCCATGTACCCCTTGAACCACCTGTAAGACTCCTGTCTGCTTGATGTTTGTAGAAACTGACACACCAACAGCTGGAATAACGCGGACAAGGTCAATCAGTTTTTTTCAGTAGAAACTGAGATTCAGAGTGCCTGCTCTGGGGGCCACCAGGATTCCTCACTTCTGTGCTGGGGTCAGCACATGTGTGCATGCTAAGTCGCTTCAATCAAGTCTGACTCTTTGTGACCCCATGGACTGCAGCCTACAGGCTCCTCTGTCTGTGGGGATTCTCCAGGCAAGAATACTGGAGCAGGTTGCCATGCCCTCCTCCAGGGATCTTCCCAACCCAGGGGTTGAACCCATGTCTGTTATGTATCCTGCACTGGCAGATGGATCCGTTACCACCGGCCTCACCTGGGAAGCCCAGACCCCGACCTAAATCCAATCCATCACCTGTTTCTGTAAAGCCGGGCAGCTAACGGGTTTTACTTTTTTTTTTTTTTTAATGATTGGGATGAAGTAGGGAAATTAAAAAAAAAAAAGAAAAAAAAAGAATGGTGGTCCAGTGTTTAATAATCCACCTGAGTTTCCAGGTGGCACTAGTGGGAAAGAATCCTCCTGCCAATGCAGGAGATGCCAGAGACATTTGTCCAGTCCCTGGGTGGGGAAGATCCCCTGGAGGAGGAAATGGCAACCCACTCCAGTATTCTTGCCTGGGAAATTCCATGGACAGAGGAGCCTGGCGGGCTACAGTCCATGGGGTCACAGAGTCAGTCATAGTGAGCACACACACACACACACACGTGTGTTGCAATGCAGGGGACGTGGGTTCGATCCCTGGTCAGGGACCTAAGATCCCACATGCTGAGGAGCAGCTAAGCCCACAACTATAGAGTCCATCCGCTGCAATGAAAGATCCCACATAATGCAATGAAGACCCTGCGTGTGGCAACTAAGACCCAACGCAGCCAAATAAATAAATGAAAAAGAATTACATTCTGTGATGCATGAAAGTTAAATGAAACTCAAATTTCAAGTATCTAGAAATAAAGATTTATGGGAACACGGCCAGGCCCATTCATGGGCATGTTATCTGTGACTGCCTTCCCGCACAATGGCCAAGTTGAGTAACTGCAACAGGGACCCTCTGGCTGGCAAAGACTGAAATATTTACTATCTAGCCCTTTACAGAGAAGGTTCACTGACCCCTGACTCCATGTCATTACATATGACACTCATCCCCACAAAGCCCTGAGGGGCCCGGAGTCAAGGACAGTGGCTCCATCCCATCTGTCAACCTCCAACCCCGCCATGCACTCCCACCCACAACCTGCCCAGGCTTAGACGGCAGGTGAAGCAGGACCTGATCCATCCAGCCCCTGCTTCGCTAATATCACAGATGCTAACCTCACAACCCTCCTAGATGACTCCACCTCCCCCTGCCTACCCAACACCACAGGTACTGTGCCCCTCAAACCCATCCCCCTCCAAAGGACCACAACTCTCCCTGCCTCCTGACCTCAAGGATGCCGCCCCCTTCCCGCCTCCCCGCCAGCTGGTAACGGGAAAGGCAATATATGGAGGGCGGCTCTGGTACCTCAGCACAGGTGTCCATGTAGTTGTAGATGCTGAGTGGGATCTTGGCCTGCTCCCCACGGACCACATAGGGGGGCAGCGTGAAGTCTATGAAGAAAGGCTTGAAGGTCTTCAGCAGGGTGGGCTCAGCAATGCCCAGGCCCCTCCCGGGGGACAGACCCACCGCCTCGCCCACCCAGCTGGTGATGGAGTCGGGGACCTGCACGCTGAGTGTCTCCTCGCCAGATGGATCACTGCAGAAAGAAGGGCAACCATGAGCTGTTATCCAGGGCTGTGCGGCATCAGCCCAGTGGGAGCTGAGGAATCCAGCAACATGGCCTTGGGTTTCAGGGAGACGCCTGGCTTTTCCTGTCTCCTCTACCTGCACTCTCCATGCCCTTCCCAGAAGCTTGACCCAGGTGCCCTCACTGGGTGACAGGACACTGCCCTGCAGCATCCGGGCATCTATCCTTGCCTCTGTGACGGTCACAGGTGTCACCACGGCAACAATTCAAGCTCAGCATCTTCCATTTGGAAGAACTTTCATCAGCTCCGGATGGTCTTAGCCAATTGTTCTGTGCACACCGAGTGCCAGCCAGCCAGCCGGCTGGCCAGCCACCCACCCCGGGGAACATCCACCCTTCCTGGCCTGGCTTCCTTGTCCCGTACGCTCCTGTGGCGCCCTGCTCCCTGTCTGTGTGATTTTCCACGCCTGCCGAGGCCATTACAAAAGCTTCACCTGGGACTAAGGAGAGCGAATCAGTGATCAAAATCTCCCCCAAAAGGGAAGAACTGGATGTGATGGCTTCACTGGTAAATTCTCTTCAACATTTAAAGAATTCTCGTGCACTGCTGGTGGGGATGTCAAACGGTGCAACCACTGTGGAAAACCATGTGGTGATTTCTCAAAATATTAAATACAGAATTACCATAAGATCCAGCAACTCCACTTCTGGGTATATACCCCAAAGAATCGAAAGCAGGGTCTCGAAGAAATATTTGCACACCAATATTCAAAGAAGGATTATTCATAATAACCAAAAGGTGGAAGCAACCGAAGTGTCAACCAAAGGCTGAATGGATACACAAAACGTGGTCCATCCAGCAACTCCCTTGCTGGTCCAGCGGTCAGGATTCTGAGCTTCCACTGTGGAGAGCGCAGGTTCCATACCCAGCTGGGGAACTAAGATCCCACAAAGTGCACAGCGAAACCATAAAAAAAATTTTTAACAGGGTCTATCCACACAGTGGAATGTTATTCAGCCTTAAGAGGAAAGGACATTTTGATACATGCCACAAGGTGGATGCACTTTGAGAACATCATGCTAAGTGAAACGAGCCAGACGCAAAAGGACAAAGGTATGATTCCACGTATATGAGGTCCCTAGAGCAGTAAGATTCACAGAGACAAAAAGAAGAGTGGATGCCAGGGCCTGGAAGGAGGCAGGGATGGGAATTAGTATTTAATGGGCACATGGTTTCAGTTTTGCAAGATGAGAAGCGTTTTGGGGATGGGTGGTGGTTAACGGTAGCACAGTGATATAAATGCCACTGAGCTGGACGCCTAAAAACAATTAAGATGGTACATTTTGTGTTAATGTTATTTTACAGATTTTAAAAATTAGGAAAAAAAAAAACAAAGAACTAACCAGTCCTTGCCTGGGCCCAGCAAGAACCTCCTCCTTAGTCTCAGATCCACACTCTCCGACTCACCCTTGCTCAAGCCAACAGAGGGAGACAGAACACCTCCAATGCCAAATGCCTCCCAGCAACGCGATGGGGCTCTCCACACGTACCATCACAGCCCACTTGGCCTTCACACTCCCTGCCTCCTCCTCTTAGCCCCTTCTGCCTCTCCGACGCCCCAACTCTTGCCCACATGGGTCCCACCTCCTGGACTCCTTTACCCCTTTCTTGTTTATCCTGTGGGATTCAGCTTGGGCTCCACCTGCCCTGGAAGTCTCTCCAGCTTTCCTGAAGGGTCCCTCCACTTCCTCCCAAGCCCCGGCCCCAGCCCTCCATGAGAACACTGACCCTACTGAAGCATGAAGGCTTTAAGGGCATAAAACATAAATTCTATGAGTGAGGAGACTCTATCTGCCTTGTTCAAGGTGCCATTCTTGGCACCAAAACACTACTCTGCCTAAAACATCACCCTGCACAGAGAAAGTAGATACATTTCTACTTTCTGTACATCTCTGATGATGGACAGACAGCACATCTTAAATATGGACTCCCATTACAAAATGCAATAATCAGCAACCTGGGCTTCCCTGGTGGTCCAATGGGTAAGAATCTGCCTGCCAATTTCAGGAAACATAGGTTCGAGCCCGACTTCGGGAAGATCCCTAGTTTGGGAAGATCCCACATACCGTGGGGCAACTAAGCCCGTGTACCACAACTACAGAGCCCAAGCACCTCGACCCTGCATTGTGCAACAAGAGAAGCTGTTTGCAACGAGAAGCTTGCACTGCTACTAGAGAGTAACCCTCTCGCAGCAACAAAGACCCAGCCAAAAATAAATAATAATAATAAAAACTTTAAAAAAAAAATCAGCATCTGTTCTGACCAGCAGGGAAGATTGCCCATAATGGGGACACAAGCGGTGAGGGCAGCCTGAGAAACCCCCGAGTGTGTGCTTGGTTCTGTGCTGACCATGGCATCGCATGTTGAGAAGGGGAGCCCAGCTCAGCAGTAGGTCCACCCACTGGCCCACCCACTGGCCCTCGGTGTCTGAACTTTCATGCTTAACTGGTTTCCCTGGCGGGTCACCACTTACCTTCTGACACTAAGCATCCAAAGAAAATGCTTAGTGTCATTGGTGTTCTGACACTAAACCCTGAAAGAAAAAAGCCAATTGCAACTGGCAAGAATTTGGCACAGCGCTGCTGCTTCAAGGCAAACGAAAAGAGAAAACAGTGTAGAAAGGAAATGTGCTGAGAAAAGCAGCCTGTTTGGCGGGCAGGAGCCCAAGTCCCCTGAGGAGTGAGGAGGGGGTGGGTGGGTGGAACTGAGTTCGTGTTTCAGGGAACTGTAATCATTTTAATGAGCTCGTTATATAAACACAGTGGATAGAGTTACCCCAAGAGGGAGTTGTGAGAGGCATGAAGCCCTCGCATTTCATATTTCACGGGCAGATGTCCGAGGCTGCGCTGGGATTTGGGGCTGACTTCATAGCTTTGCGTTTTATGTGTTAGAAAAGGATGCCCAATGGCTTACTCAGATGTTGGTGTCCGATCTCCAGGCAAACCCACTGGGAACAATCTTTCATGAGTGCCTTTGAGTCAGCCCACAAAGGCAGCGAAGGAAAGAAATCTTACTGTACCTGATGTTGAGACAGTGCCAAACCCATGTTTCAGGGAAGAAGGTCCTTTTCCTCTTCTCTGCTCTATGAAAATTTTTTTAAAAAGAAAAGATTAAAGTTCCGTAACTTTAATTCTGTTACTTGGTAAGTTAACATTCTACTTGATTCGGCTATAATATGTTCATTCTCTTACCCAACATGTTAATATGCTGCATGGTTTATTTAATTCTCTTACCTGGAAAGGTTAGCATTCTACTTTACAAGGACTTGACGTGTTAATTCTTTCACCTGGCACAATTTTAATCAACATTCTACTTGATTACAGCTAGAAAATTGAGGCATCGAAGGCTTGGCAGAGACTTGTTAAAAGGAGAGTGGTGCCTCACAGCCTGAGCTCAGAAGGTAAGAAGGGCCACAGGGACCACCCCGAGTCCTCTCCTTTGTTAATTTCCCTCCCTGGGTTTGCCATGTTTTTCTGCATCACTACATGGAACTCTTCCCCCCACTTCCTCTGTGCTTTCCTTGTTTTAGTTCTTTTTATTACAGGATAATTGATTTACAGTGCTGTGTACATTTACATTCTGATGTACACCAAGTGATTCAATTATACGTGTGTGTGTGTGTGTGTGCGTGCGTGTGTATGTATTCTTTTTCACACGCTTTCATTCTTGGTTTATCCTCAGAAGCCTCAGAGCCCACAGTCCTCAGGGACTGTCCTATTCTTTAAGAAAATAATATTACCAAGCCCTACTTGACATTTGGCAAATCTTCTCAAGATTAAAAATGCTCATATCCCTTTCAACTTGCAGTTGCCTCTCTGAGGGGTGAACACTGAAATTAACCACAGACACATGTGCAAAGACAGTGTGGTTAACTGCAGCACTGTGGGAATTAACTAACAGCCAGAACCTTCACCAGCGGGGCACTCGGTTTACCAAACGGTAGTACATTCACACAAGAGAACGTTACACGTCAGTGAAAAGCGGTGAGGTAAGCACGCATGTACTGATACGGAATGGTCTCTAAGGTTTATTCTTGACTTAAAAAAGAAGGTAGAGAACAGGACTATTCTCCCATTGTGTGTGTTTATTTTTAAGTCCTATGTATACACATTGGAGAAGGAAATGGCAACCCACTCCAGTACTCTTGCCTGGAGAATCCCAGGGATGGGGGAGCCTGGTGGGCTGCCGTCTATGGCGTCGCACAGAGTCGGACACGACTGAAGCGACTTAGCAGTAGCAGCAGCATACACATTGGAAAAGACCCTGATGTTAGGAAAGACTGAAGACAAAAGGAGAAGAGGGCAGCAGAGGATAAGATGGTTAGACAGCATCACTGACTCAGTGGACATGAACTCGAACAAACTCCAGGAGACAGTGGAGGACAGGGAAGCCTGGTGTGCTGCAGTCCGTGGGGTTGCAGAGAGTCAGACACGACTTAGTGACTGAACAACAAATTTACACAGAAAATTTCTAGAAGGAGAGTTAAGGAATTAGTAACCGTTTTTGCCTCTTAGAAGGCAAAGGAGGATACACCCTTTCATACTCTTTGAAAAAGGAATACACCCTTTGTATATATGAAAGGATACACCCTTTCATACTCTTTGAAAAAAGTTTAACCACATGCATATGATTAAGAAAAATACCTTGTCTTCAGAATAAGGATGCATCGTGTGTGTTAGTCACGCAGTCGTGTCTGACTCTTTGCAACCCCATGGACTGTACCCGGCCAGGCTCCTCTGTCCATGGGATTCTCCAGGCAGGAATACTGGAGTGGGTTGCCATTCCCTTCTCCAGGAAGGACGCATTATCCAATTACAAAAAGGCACAGACACTTGCTTTTAAGGCCTTTATTGTGCCTTTCTGCACTGGAATTTACAATTGCCTCTGTGGTTTGGGGTTTAGAGACTGCTTACAGACCCACTCCAGGCCAAGTTCTCCGGAGACATGCACACAGGAGGCTCCAGGTTCCCAGAGAGGGATGGCTGAGGGATGCCCAGGGGCCAATATTCCACCTCCCTCATTCAACCACATCTTGGAAATGCCTTCGTGTGCCTCCAGCATACCGCAGGGGGAACCTGATCTGTCCATGCCATGATGTGGAGTTTGAAAACTAGGACTCTCGTGGGGTTATCACACTCCTGCTAAATGTGTGACTCAGGCAGGAAAAAGCTGGAGGGTTCAGGTACCCAGGAACCACTGCAGAGGAGGTTAGGGGATTGGGAAGGCTCAATCCTTCCCAAGGATTTGGGATGGGGGCAGAAAGGGTTTGAAAGAAGAAGACTATCATGGATAGCCAACCCCCGTCCCCAAGACAGATCCTCTGGGTCACTTGTGGCTCAGAGCAAGGACTGAGGAGTCTGGGTGCCACCCTCAAGGTCTCCAGAGACCCAGTTACTGAGGCACTGATGACCACCAGACCCTATCCCTGGCCCACTTGGTTCTATGCCTCTCATTGAATAAGCTGGCAAGAGAGGGTACATCCAAGGCCTGCCTCCCCTTTCCCAGCTTATGCACCCTTACATCCAGAGGGAGAGAGAGGGGGCAAGGTCTTCAGAACACCCTCTCCCTTCCCTAGTTGGCTGGCTGCCACCTGGAGTTGAGGAGCTACTGGGAGAGGCAGAGAGAACAAAGAAGGTGGGAAGGAAGACAGTGAGTGATGGAGGAACGTAAGAGGGGCACAAAGGGAGAGACATGAGAGAAGACGAAACATCACCTCCCAGGAAACAACACTTTCCATGAGACAAGGGACAACGCCACAGATCCCGGGGGAGATGGGAACTCTTTTCTCTCGGTAAGTGATAAGTTAGCAAACAGACAAGGAAACGAACATGAGTGAGGATGTAGAGGATTTGGGTACCACCATCAAAAGTACACATAGAGACTCCTATACCCAATGACAGGGGCTTGGATATTCTTTTCAAGTAGATGTGAGCATTTACAAAAGCTGACCATATAGCCAGTCTCTAAAATAAAAACCAGGCAATGGATATCATAGAGACCATGTTTGCGGGCCACAGGGGATATCATGCAGACAGTGCTCACTGGCCACACGGCCCATCTGACCCACATTTATAAAACACATAAAGGTAGTCATTTAAAAAATTACCTGAAAATTGAAAACATCTGGGCAAGTCACAGCTCAAATAGATAACTGTTCCACAAGTTACAACCTATTTGGAACCCAGCAATCATGGAAACACTTCCTAGCACAATTTAGACGCAGCCAAAGCAACACTCTGGAGGAAAATTCATAACCTTCAAAAGGCTTAAATGCTTGAGTTAAAATAAAAAAGGGCTTAAAATTAATTACTTTGGTGTCTAACTCCAAAAGATAGAGTCAGAGGGGAAAGGGAAGGAGGAAATGGTGGGAGGGAGAAAGGGCAGTAGAGAGAATTTTCTAAGCAGTCTCGGAATGAGAGGATCAAACTCCAGCTACCCACCCTGCCCCAGTTCTTCTGTTCCCAGGCAGATCTACTCCCCCACGACACCTTCTCTCTTCACCCCCAAACCCCCAACCTCAAGCACGTGGGTGGGGGCGAGAACTGGGGGGAGAAGAGTCAAAGTGCCTAGTGCTCCCACCTGCTGGGCCAGTAGGGATTCTGGCCCCCTGGGGACATTGGACAATGTCTGAAGACAGTTTGGGTTGTCACACCCAGAAGAAGGGGGGTGTTATTGGCATCTGGTGGCTGGAGATCAAGGATGCTGCTCAGGACTCTACGGTACACAGGATGGCCCCACCACAGAAAATGACCCAGCCTCAAATGTCAACGTGAGTTTAGACAACCCTGCTCAAGGTAATGGCAATTACCTGGGGGGCTGTCTGGAGGACACGGCTGCCATCAGGCTCCCTGTGTGGGGCTGGAAGGCGGGGACAGCCTCATCAGTGTACAAGCCGCCGTCCTGCCGGTGGTTTAGGCTCACCAGGTCCGTCATCACCACCAGGCCTGTTTCCTAGGCAACAGACAACGCCCAGACCCACAGTGGGGAAGTGGATATGTGGCTCCAGAAGCCACTGGCCCAACACCACTGTTGCATAGCCCTGGGGAAGTCAGTCCTCTCTCTAGGCTTGGCGACACGGACCAAGAGGGAGACAAGACCAAGTGACCATCCAGGGCACAACAGAGTTGGGGTCAGAATGCTTGTGGGCTAGGCTCAAAACGGAAATCAAATCCTCATCTCTTAGGATTCCGTTTATATGAACTGTCTAAAACCATGGGCAGATCAGTGGTTACCAAGGGCTGGGGGAGGGTGGATAGGGTGTGACCGCTGATGGGGACGGGATCTCCTTTTGGGGTGATGAAAATGTTCTGGAGCTAGACAGAGGTGCTGGCTTGCACAACACCGTGAATGTACTAAATGCCGCGGGATTCTTCACTTTAAAATGGGTTAATTGTGGCTTCCCTGGCAGTCCAGTGGTTAAGACTCTGTGCTTCCAGTGCAATGGGGCACAGGTTCAAACTCTGGTCAGGGAACTAAGATCCCATGTGATGCCCAGTACAGCCAAAAAATAAAGAATAAATTTTTTTAAATGGGTTAAATGTCTGCTATGCGAATTTCACCTCAATTAAAAAAAAATCAATTGGTACAGTGCTTAATCCAGACCCAGAACCAATGACTGTGAGTTTCAATTATTACTGTTGTAATATACGGATATATTTAATGGGCTTCCGGGTAGCTCAGCAGTAAAGAATCCACCGGCAATGCAGGAGATGCCATTTGATTTCTGGGTTGGGAAGATCCTCTGGAGGAAGGCATGGCAACCCACTCTAGTATTCTTTCCCGGAGAATCCCATGGACAGAGGAGCCTGGTGACCTAGGGATGCAGAGAGTCAGACAGGACTGCAGCGACTGAGCACATGTGCACGCACGCATTTGATATAGCAAAACGCTAACTGTGGCACCAAGGTGGTGGATCTACAGGTGTTTACTAATTTATTCAACTTTTTATATCTTTGAGAAATTTCCATAATAAAAATGGGAGGAAAAGGATGTCTTTTTTTCTTTTCTGGCTGTGCCATGAAGTTTGCGGGATCTTAGTTCCCTAACCAGGAATTAAACCTGGGCCCTCGCCAGTGAAAGTCTGGAGTCCTAACCACTGGACCACCATGGAATTCCCAAGGATGCCTTTTAAATGATTTAAAAACGGGGATGAAAAGTGCCCTCATGCATTCATGTGGAGACCACCAGAACGCTCATGTGGGCTGAAATGACGCTTGGGGATACTGCACCCCCAGCAGCCCCCTGGTCCCTGGAGCCAGGACGGAAGGCGATGGATGAGAGCTATAAATGTCAGCAAGGGTAAGGCTGCCAACTGACAACACAGCACCCACACACATCGTGAAGGTGTGCACGCATGCTAAGGCTGCTTCTGTCGTGTCCGACTCTGCAACCCTGTGGACTGTAGCCTGCCGGGCTCCTCTGTCCGTGGATTTCCCAGGGAAGAAAACGACTCGGTTGCCATTTCCTCCTCCTGGAGATCTTCCCAATCCAGGGATCACACTCACATCTCTATGTGTCCTGCATTGGCAGGCGGGTTCTTTACCACTAGCGCCCCCTGGGAAGCCCTTGTGAAGGTTTTGCTTCCACCAAAGCACTTTCAAGGTCATCGCTCCAGAACGATGTTCTAGTTTGATCCAGAACAAAGCTGAGGTTATCAATGAACACTCATTCGGCTCTCATCTGTTCTGCAAATTGGGAAGGTCTGCATCCAAGCTTCCACTGGGGAGAATCAAAAAGATTCTGCAGCACTCAGAGTTTGGAAACTTCCACCCTGCACCCCGAGACCCTTTGTTTCAGAGGAAGAGGAGCTCAGAAGGGGACGATGGGGTTCAAGACCACCTCTCCTTACAGCAAAGGCAAATCCGGAATCCTTGGTGACGCCCCAGGGCCACAGGAAGACAGAGGAGCGCCGGCGTCGTCGGGCCGTGAGCCCAGTCCACCAGAAGGGTCCATCCTCCCTGGACACCCCAAAGATATCAGAAACATCATAATCTTCCAATTCCCGGAAAACCTACAGGCAAAGGGCAACAGGGACTGGTCAAATGAGGGTTTCTTTTCAACCCCAGTGGGTCTATCACGCTCCCATCTCAATCTCCTCTCACATGGATCACTGGGAACCAATCTTAGAGGACACAAGAGTTGGGGAATTAACCCATTTTAAAGATGGGCAAACTGGGGCTGAAGAGGTGGGACCCGGACAATGTCACATTGGATTTGACTCCAAGATCTTTCAACTATACCCAAGCAACAACAGGGGTGGGGTTTGCTGAGAATGAACCCAGCGGAGAGAGAGAAGCTGGGTTTATATCGATTGTGTTCAGTTAATGAAAAGGAAGAGACCTCCTGCAGGTGCCAGAATGCAGCGTCCAAGGGCCCCAGTTCACCTGGGCGGGAGTCAGGCGAAACCCAGACCTGAGCAGGTAAACGCTCTTGTCAACCGCAGCGACACACACACAGCTGCCCCTTGCAGCCTTGAGCCGCAGGTCGACGACTTCCCCGGGCTGGGTCTCATTTGCTGAATATGTCAGTGAAACCTGGACCCAAACACAGCAGAAGAATCAGGAGCTTGGCCAAACTCTCCAGACCCACCCACCCTTTCCACCCTCCAAGGAGAGTCAGAAGCCTGGCTTTGCTACCCAGGTGAGGACAAGGGCGGAGGGTTGGGTGACAAGAAGTAGGCTGGTACAACTGGTACATTCTGTGCAGAAGATGGGAGTGGGGAGGGCTGGGGAGACAGGTGGCGGCAAAAGACATGTTGCAGCCAGTTCTGAAGGGTGCATGGTGAGGGCAAAGGAGGCTGAACCAGGTTTGGGGGACATAAGTGGTGTCCCTGAGGTCTGGAGCCCAGCAGGGACAGAGAAGACTGCCCACTTTTCCTGTGTGTATGAATGCAATCCCATCTGGGTGACTTCTGGAGGATCTCCCAGTCAAGATGCAACTTAGATTTCCTTTATTCCCAAAGGTAGGACAGTCCTTACAAGTGCTGCCTGTCACATCACCTGGAGTCTGACTGGTGACTGTCCACAGTCCACCCCAGCCTCAACACCCTGGAGCCTCCAGCCCCGATGGCGCTTACCTATCCTCCCCTCCCTCCCCCAGTTTGGTTCCCAGTGCCCTACCTGGTTTTCAAAGAAGGTCTCAACAGTAAACTGGAGGCTGTCAGCCACCCCTTCTCCATTCTCTCTGACGTAGAAGACTAGCAAGCGGCCAAGGGGGACCATGCTGGGGGTCACAGCCAGCTGGAGAGAGGTCATGCACACGCTGACCTCTGCTGCTGGGGCTGGAGGAGGCTCTAAGATAAGTGAGAAGAGACATGAAAATGCAGCGTCTCACAGTAGGACCAGCGATGCCCCAGTTGCCCAGCTTTACCATGAGGGTTACCATGGGGTGTAGCATGAGGAGGTGCCAGCCCAGGCCAGGCCCAGGGTAAGCACTCCATGGATACTCACGTTCCCTGTTATTTCACCCAGAAAGGATGATAAACCCAGCATGACGTGGGTGCACAGTGTCAAATGCACTGACCATGCCGGTGGTTCTCAACCAGGGCAATGCTGACTGCCAGAGGACATTTGGTAATTTTGGTTGTCACAGCATAGGGGTGTTACTGGCATCTAGTGGGTAGGAGCCAGGGATGCTATTCAACACCCTAAAATGCACAGAACAGCTCCACAGAGAATAACCTGGCCCCAAACACAGTAGTTCTGAGGGTAAGAGAGTGGCTTAGAATCAGAGAGACTGTCTACCTGTCTCCCTATCTATCATCTGTCTATCCATCGAACCATCTACTCACCCATCTGTGACTGTATCTATCCATCCATCTATCCATTTATCTATTGATGCTTCTATTTATCTATCCATGAAGCTGTTCATCCATCCATGACTGTCCATCCATCAATCAATTTATCTACTGATGATTCTATACATGAATCTATTTATCTACTTATCCATCCATGGGGTCACAAAGAGAGGGACACAACAGAGCAACTTTCAGCTTTACTTTCACTTTTTCATCGATCCATGACTCTATCATCTATCTATCAATTTATCTATTGATGGTTCTATGAATCTATCATCATCTATCTCAGTGATTCTTACCCAGGAGTCTCTTTCACCCCCAGAAACACTGGCAATATCAGGAGACATTTTAGGTTGTCATCCTGCGTGTAGGTGGATTGCCACTGGTATCTAACGGGTGGAGACCAGGGATGTTGCTCAGCACCCTAGCGTGCACAGCACGGCCCCCACCACAAAGAATACCCTGCAAGTGTCCACGGTCCTTAGTTTGGGGATCCTGCTCTGGGCAGAGAGGCTGTGAAGAAGAGAGGGATGGGAAGACCCAGGGGAGAAAATGGGTCTTGTGGGGAGCATGTGGCATCAAGGAAAGCAGGGAGAAGGACTCCTTGATGGGGAATCAGTCTGGGCAAAAGCAGAAGGGGGTTGGCAGAAGGCAGCATGGCATAGTGCAGACCTGCTCAGGGGCCCAGGCTACGGCAGCCTCAAGAGGAGCTGGCTCCAGCAGCTGGTCACTGCCCACCCTCCTGGTCCTAGTCCAGTCTTGCCTGGCATATGTGCCCTTCACCCTGAAGCAGGCTCCCCTCCGGGATGCACTCTGCTTACCAAGCCTTGCTGGGATGCCCATCCCAGTCTCAACGGTTCAGAAGGAAGAACAGGAACCTCCAGCCTGTGGATGAGCTCACCTGTCTCAGAAAGGTGCATTAAGCGAATGGGTTTCTCCAGGGCTGCCCGCTTGCTTCTCTGCTGGGTGACGTGGGCAGGCTGCTGGCCTGAGAGCACGATGTTGCCCCTCGCAGCCACCTCGTAGTACAAGGTGAAATTGCAGGGACACGTGGACTTCACAGGGAAATAGGCATCCTCCCCAACCTGTGGGAGACACGCAAGCATGGGGAGCCCTGCCTGGCACTCACAGAACAGCACCAATGCCACAGCTCACCCCAGGAAGAAGGCCACTCTGGGGCCACAAGGAGGCCAGGAGAGCTGGGGAGGAGCACTGGCCGCAGAGCAGAATGCTCAGTACCTGTCCCTGGCTGTGACTACATCATCATAGCGACCCCAGCTGATGCTCTGAAAACGGAGCTGTGATGTGGGTGAAATGTCATAAGGGCATGGAAGCTCTCAGTGAGTGCAGTGTAGTAAGTAACTGAACCTAGCCTCCAAAGAGGTCTGGCCTTTGGCCACTGCTCCTGGGAGTGATCTCGAAGGCCTTGAAATGTTCTGCCTGATGAGTCTTTGTTTATCTAGGGTCTGGGACCACACCAGATACTAACAATATAATTTATGGTGGGGACCTTGGGCCACACTATATAAGTTTGACTTACAGAAGGATTAAGACTGGGGCCAGGCAGGCAGGTAGTCAGCCATGTCTATATGACTGACCCCCAACAAAAACCTTGGACACTGAGGCTCAGGTGAGCATCCCTGGTTGGCAGTACACCACACATGTAATCACACATCATTACTGGCAAAGTAACACTATCCTTGACTCTGTGGGGAGAGGACAACTGGAAGTTTACATTCAGAACTCATCTGGCCCCTGCCTTATGATCCTCTTGCCTTGCCTGAGTTCAATCTGTATCATCCACTGTACTAAACTGTAACTGTGAGTATGACAGCTTTCAGAGATGCTGTGAATCCCTCTAGAGACTAAAGAAACTGAAGGTGGTTTGAGGACCCTCAAATTCAGCAGTTGGTTTGGGGTGGGGGGGGGATGGTCTTGGGGACTAGTCCCTAACTTCACAGGTGCAAGTGCTGGAAGGGGGCTGAAACTTCTCACTGGATAGACACTGATGAGCAGGTTCTATCATAATCTCCAAGTTTCCAGAGTGGGGAAACTGAGGCTTGGTCCATTGTCAACATTAGTGAGTTGTAAGAAGAGGACTCAAATCCCAAAGGGCAGAAGCCAGAGCCCCATGCTTAACCTCCAAGTTGCCCTCATTCTTTGTGATACAACCAAAGTCTCCCAGGTCCTGTGACCTCCCCAAGGGCTTAAAGTATGACCATATCCCACACTGAGGCAACAAGTTGCATGAGAAGTCTTCCTCTGGGTCTTTGCCCCAGAGGTTCCCTCCTATGCTCTATGATTTACAATTCATGACTCTCCCCAAACATCTGGGCCACCCTGAATGCTCAGACGAGGAGTGGGGAGTGGTGAGTATCATTCTTGCTGTGGGTCCTTGAGTAAGTCATTTCACCTCTCTGGTCCTCAGTTTCCCCATCTGTAACATAAGGTTAAATCTCCTGGAGAGAAGGTCCTGAGGATCCAATGAGATGATAAATGTAATAATGAGTATATTATTCTCAACACTGAACCTGTTCACTGTGAGTGGTTAATAAATGTCATTCTACCTCCCACTGAAGACAAGAACTTACTTGTTTAAGGAGCTGGCCCAAAGGTGCTCCCACAGCCAAATTTGGGGAATTGGAACAGCAGAAAGAAAAGTGTACCTTTCAAGAATGTCAGGGTCATGAAAGACAAGGAAAAACTGAGAAACCATCAGACTGGAGGAGAGAAGTACAATGCATGATTCTGCATGGGATCCTGGACCAAAATAAAGGAATCCCTGGAAAAACTAGGGAAATCAAAATGAAGTCCAGAGTTTAGTTAACAGTCATCTCCAGCGCTCATTTCTTAGTTTTCACAATTGTACCATGGTTTGTACATGAGATGATGACATTAGAAGGAAGTGTGAGTGGCCTTTTTTGCCAAAATGCAAAGGCCGATTCTAAAATTCATATGGAAACGCAAAGGATCCAGCATTAACCAAAACAATCTTAGAAAAAGAACAAAGCTGTAAAACTCACACTTGCCAATTTCAAAAATCATCTTCAAGACACTGTGGTCCTGGCAAAACGACAGACATACAGATCAATACGATAGAACTGAGAGTCCAGAAATAATCATCTATGGCAAACTGATTCTCAACAAGGGTGCCAAGATCATTCGATGAGGAAAGAATAGTCTTTCCCGCAGATGATTCTGGAACAACTAGATCTCCAAATGCAAAAGAATGAAGTTGAACCCTACCCTCACACCATATAAAAAAATTAACTCAAATGATTCAAAGACTTAAATGTAAGAGCTAAAACTATAAAACTCTTAGAAGAAAGCATAGGGGTAAACTCTCACGACCTTGGCTTTGGTAATGATGTCTTTGAGACAGGCACCAAAAGCAAAGCACCAAAAGAAAAATAACAAAGAACTTGGATTTCACCAGAAGTTTAAAATCTTTGTTGCATCAAAGGACACTATCAGGAAAGTGAAAAGACAACACACAGAATTGGAGAAAATGCTTTCGTGTCATGTATCTGATGAGGGTGGAGTGTCCAAAATATATAAATGACTCTCACAAAAACAAAAAGCAAACAACACTTAAAAAATTTAAAACAGTAAGGGAAGCTAGAGGGAGGAGATAGAGGGACTCTCTGCACTGTATGGGCAACTGTTCTGTAACTCTAAAATTATTTCAAAATTTAAAAAGAAAAAAAAAGGAAGTATGATGGTAACCGATTATAACATAGTGGATACTTTTTTAGAAGTATATAAGATGACAGGCACTCTAAAAACAATCACACAACTAAAATATTGGTGGAGAAAGTTCTTCACAGAGGAGCACCAACTGGTAAGTGCAAAAGGGATGCAAGAATCGTAATAAATGCATAAATCAGAATCTTTATCCTGAAGCCCCAAAGTGATAACTGATTACAGCAGGAATCATCAGAGATGCTAAAGGCGGGACTTCCTTGGCAGTCCGATGGTTAAGACTGTGCGCTTCCACTGCAGGAGGCGTGGATTTGATCCCTGGAAGGGGAACTAAGATCCTGCATGCCATAACACACACCCCACTCCAAAAAAAGATGAAAAAAGCATTGGGCGAAAGGTTGCTGAGGGTCAGAATACTGTGGCAGGGCCTCCGTGTCACCCAGATTATTTATTAGCCTCGCCTGCAGAAGAGCTGGTAGGAACTAGACTGGGACCGAGGATAAGATCAGCTTCAGCAAGGGTGGGGCTGCCCAAAACTCTGCCTCCTGACAGAAGGTGATAAAAGTAGCATGTCCATAGTAACATTACTGAAACAGTGCTTCAGCCTGAATCTCATTCAGAATGTGGGATCATCTACAAGACCACAAGCTTGGATTCTTCACAAAAGTCACGGTGATGAAAAGGTCCCAGCTCAGGAGTGATTACAGACACAGAAGAGCAAATGCAACATATAAATGGATCCTGAATAAAATCCGTGCACACACACACACACACAGGTGAATACACACAAGCACACTCACACACGGGTGCACATGACTATGCAGACAAGCATGGGTGTGAATCCACACTATAGACACTCTATATCTTGAGGACACCTTTGAAAATCTGATGATTGCTGGTGAATTAAATAACATGATTAATACAACTTTCTTAGATAGGATGACTGAAAATCAGGTTGAAGAATGTCTTTATTTTTAAGACTGGAGAATTTAAGAGGGAAGTATCAAGATATCTGTAACTTACTTTCAAATGCTGCAGCCAAAAAAAAGTGGAGAGAAATGGATGAATGGGTGAGTGAATGGATGGGTAGATGGATGGGTATGTAGAAGATGGATGGGTGGATGGATGGATGGGTGGGTGGGAAGGGGAGGATGAATGGATGGATGGGTGAGAAGATGAGAGGATGGGTGGATGGGTGGATGGATGGATAGATGGCTGAGTAGATGGTTGGATGGATAGGTGGGTGAATGGATGGGTGGGTAGATGGATGGAGCAAAATATCAATTCATAAATCTAGGTGGAAGGAACATGGTTATTATACTATTTTTTTCTATTTCTCTCTAAATTTATAAACATCTTCCTTATAATGACACCCAAACAAAAGTCTGCTCCGGTTTGAGATGTTGCAAAAAAACAAGGAAAGAGCACAAACTTTTTTCTTCTTCTCATGAACTAACCCTATGGCATCAGAGTCACCCTGAAAAACTGGGGTGACAGCCCCCATTTGCAGAGCAGCTCCTCGCTGCACATCCCTTGGTGCTGGAGGAAAGGAAGAGGACCCCGACACAGAGCCTGGACTGGACCAAGCACAGCCACTCTTGCCTCAAATTCACACTCAGGGCCCCTCAATGAGAGTCTGGGACAGGGAGAGTGGGCGCCTGCTGATCTGACTCAGGCAAGACAGAGGTGTCCCTCCCAGGGGGAAGTCTGAGCTGCCCTGCCAAGTCCTTGCCTACTGGGAACACGGGTCCCGGCAGCTGGGACACAGGACTCCTTCCCGTCCACACGGGAAGGCAGCCAACGCCAGCCTCCCCACGCTGCACCGCTGATTGAGCAGCATTAAAACCAGAACAGCATGTTCAGCCAAGTTGGGCACGATCTCAGTGGAGTTTCTCATTCTCATTACCCCCACAGAGGGCCACTCAGCCCTGGTGCACAGGCAGCCCCAACTCCTCAGTCCCTGCATCCCAGGGACCCCTTGAAGACTCAGGTTTCGGCAGAACTCCTAGGGTAGGGAGTGTCAGAGGTTTATGGGACTGGTAGGGTCTGGGAGACCCATCATCAAGTGGCTTCCACAAGAGACAGTACTGGCGAGCCTGTCACCACCACGGCAGCTGGGCTCAGCCTCCTGTGCTCTCAATTAGGAGCGTTAACAGTGTGCTGTATAAAACACGCGTGCAGGCATGTGTGCATGCTAAGTCGTTTAAGTCGTGTCCAGGTCTTTGTGACCCCACGGACTGTAGCCCACCAGGCTCCTGAGTCCATGGGATTCTCCAGGCAAGAATACTGGAGTGGGTTGCCATTTTCTTCTCTGGGGGATCTTCCCGACCCAGAGATCTAAGCCAGGTCTCTGGCACTGCAGGCAGATTCTCTACTGTCTGAGCCACCAGGGAAACCCTGTCACTTATGTTATATATGGACCCTAAAAATGAAAACGAATGAACATGACAAGACAGAAACACACTCATACAAACAGAGAAAAAACTGGTGGTTACCAGTGCGCAGACAGAAGGGAGGAGCAGCGCGCGCAGGTCCCCTGGGGGCAGGTGCGTGCTGCTTGCTTCCTGGGCCCCCTCCTGCCTGGGCAAGGGCGCGCCTGAGAGCCTTACCTGCAGGGGATGGGACGGCGGCTGCAGCTGCAGGTAGCACTGGCTGGGGGAGTACCAGCTGCTGAGGGAGAGGTAGCTGGGCAGGTACTGGGCCCCCACGGGCTTTCCGCTGAGTGCCGTCACCTTGGTCTGAAGAAGACAGGGTATTCGGTCAAGGTTTGGAGGCTTGGTGTAGGAAGGAGGGTCCTGGGGATGCTTCCACCTGCCTTGTTCTGCAGCAAGACCCTCTCATGCTCCCATTTCCCTCTGGAGAAGCCCCTCCCCAGTTCTCAGAGAATGGGGTCCTGTGTGGCGAGCTCGTTCTCTCCCATCTCCACAGGAAGCAAGTGTCAAAGACTGGCCACAGGGTGTTGGGGGCTGGCTCAGTCAGGGGTGGGTGGCCCACTGAGAGGGCAGTTCCATCACGTATTAAGGACCCCCACGTCCTGGGCTTGCCGGCAGCCACAGGGGCTTCTCGGAGGGTACAGCCTGCTTCGGAAGTGAGCACAGGGGAGATGGCGGTCAAGAGAGGGGGCAGCTGTGCTGGACTGCATCCCTGGGGCTCTGGATGCAGCTCCGCCTGGAGCCCTCAGACCCCTCTCTGAACACCCCAGGGACTGGCAGTTAAACTACTTTTGCTCCTTTGGGAGTTCAAACCTGCTGCCTTCACTTGCTGCTGGAAGAATGCAGTTAACACAAGGAAGATGCCAGAAGCAGGGTATGGGGCACGGGTTTGTCTAAGACTTCTGTGTGACACAGAATAAAGAAGCTGGCCTGCCTTAATCCCAGTTACTGGGAGATAGCCTCTAAGCCCCTGGGATTCTCCAAGAGATGGGAGTGTCTGTGTTACTCACGGCGGGTACTGATAATGCGTGCTAAGGAGCAATTCAAGATGGGGACAGCCAAGCCAGAAAGACCGATCATGGGATTAGAGGGTAGGGGCTCTGAACCACGTGATGTGGTATCAAGTTGACCTCAAGAGAGGGGAGATGGCTAGAGACTGAGTTCAGTCATGGGGTCAATGATAAATCAGTCAAACCTATGTAATGAAATCCCAATAAAAGCTGTGGACCCTGAAGGTGAGTGAGCATCCAGATGGGCAGTGCTTTCTGTAAGTGTTGTGGGGAGGGCGAGGTGTCCCAGATTCACAGGGACAGCACACAAAGCCATAAATTTGGGACCCTCCAGCTCTCGTCCTATACATGTGTGTCTCTCTCTTTGGTTGGTCCTAATTTGAATCATTTCGCTATATAAAAAATATATTTGCACATACAGAAAGTTGCTAAGAGAACAGACCTGGTGTGCCCAGTCCCTCAGCGTGTCTGACTCTTTGTGGCCCCATGGACTGTAGCCCGCCAGACTCCTCTGTCCATGGAATTCTCCAGGCAAGAAGACTGGAGTGGGTTGCCATTTCCTCCTGCAGGGGACCTTCCCCACCCAGGGACTGCACCTGCATCTCTTGTGTCTCCTGCATTGGCAGGTGGGTTCCTTACCACTAGCACGATCACAGATCTTACAGATTCTCATCACAAGAAAAAAAAAAAGTGTAACTGTACGGCAATTGAACACACTGTGGTGTCATTTCATAGTACCTACATATATTGCATCATTACACTGAACGCCTGCAATGACTATGTTACATGTCAATTATATGGAGAGACAGACACACACACATATATATGTCAACTAAAAGTAAAGTTTAAAATTCATCCTTCTTTTTAAGAAAACAATTAATTAAAGACCTTTTCTTAGGCAGTATTTGGTCACAGAAATAGACTGTCTTTCTATTAAAGTGACATTTTTGGGAAATGCTGATTTTTGGTTATATGTCTATGAGAGACAACATTATTCTGCTAATTCTAGTATTTGGAGTCACTTGGGTTTTGCTGCCACCTAATTCTTAAAAGACTAATGGAAATTAAGGGGTGTCTTTCAATCATTAAAAAATCTGTACTTGTTAGGTCCTGGGGTAGCTGGAACCCCAAATTTGTAGCCAGCTGGTTAAAACTGTTGGTGGCCTGGAGACCTCTGGCTGTTAAAAATCTTTAGGGACATGCTGCCCACAGGGGACACAGTGATCCCAAGTGTCCTCGGCTCCCACCTACACACTGATTCTCAGCTGCCCCTGTCTCCACCACCCCAGCGTCCGTGGGGCCACCGTGCCCACCGTCAGCCACAGAGACGAGGGCTGGGATGTCCTCTCTGTTACTCCTGCTCCTCCCGTCCCTGACAAGGGGACACCAGGTCCTGCCAATTCTGCCTCCACAGCCCCGTCATTGCCTCCCACCTGCACATCTGTGACCTCACCCAGACACCACCCCCAACTATGGACACTAGAGTGGGGTGTGCATGTGCGTGTTCAGTCACGTCCCATTCTGCAGCCCCAAGGACTGTAGCCAGCCACACGCCTCTGTCCACAGGATTTCCCAGGCAAGCATACTGGAGTGAGTTGCCATTTCCTCCTCCAGGGGATCTTCCTGACCCAGGGATTGAAGCCTTGTGTCTCCTGCATTGGCAGGCAGATTCAAACCACTGCGCCATTTGGGAAGGCCTCTGGAGTGGGGAGAGGTTATAAAAATCAGACCATTCAGTCCACCTGACTCTGACACTGCCTTCTGGGTGGACCCTAAGCAACATCCTTTGAGGTAAGGGGAAGCCCCACCGGCTCCCTCCTCCGTATCTTCCTGCAATGGCTCGGCCAGCTGGGCACTGCAGAACCTAATTATACTATGACTGCAGTTCTCTGGGCCTCTGCATATGTTGTTCCACCTTCCGGGAAGCAGCCTGGCTGAACCTCCCCCTGGTCAGGAGTCCACCTGGGAAGATCCTTTGCGGGGAGCCAGACACCCTGACACTTTCTCAGCATCCTGCCTCCCTCTGGGGTGTTTGGTTTATCTGACCTCCTGGCCAGCTCTCCCATCAGACTGAACTCACTCAGGGCAGGTGCCAGACCCAGGACGACTGACCCAGTGCCTGAGCGTGGCCTGGAGGAGGGACCAAACCCATGTCTGCTGGCTGAATGACAAGGGTCTAGGTGACTCACGCACCTCCAGCCACACATGCTGGGCTGACATAGGGATGGAGGGGATTTCAAACTCCACCAGCCCACCCTGGGACACAGACTCCACGGTGTAGATGTTGTCCTTCGGCGTCAGTTCTGCCCTGATCTGGACGGTCACTCCCTCCGCAGGGCTACCATCCGGGTACGACAGCTCCACCTGGAATGGGTCACGAAGGAGTCACTGTGGTTAGGCTGGTGACACCCCCCAAACTGATCTACAGACTCGGCCCAATTCCCCAGCAGAATCCCAGCCAGCTCCCTTGAAGCAATCGACAATTTGATGCTAAGGGGCCCCAAACAGCTAAAGCAATCCTGTTAAATAATCAAGAACTCATACATCCAATTCCAAAACTTGCTACAAAGTGCAGTGGTGAAGACGCTGCACCTGATGGAACTCATGTGAGGACAGATATGAAAACTGATGGATCAGAATTGACGGTGCAGAAATAAGTCCAGCCATCTACAGCCAATTGATTATCGAAAAAGATCAAAACATGGCGAAGGGGAATCCCCTGGCAGGTTCAGTGGTTAGGGCTCCTCCCTCTCACTGCAGGGGGCACGTGTTCAATCCCTGGCCAGGGAAATAAAATCCCGCATGGCACATGGCATCGCAAAAGAAAAGGATTACAGTCAATTGACTTTTGACAAGGGTGCCAAGACCATTCGATGGGAAAACAACAATTCCTTCACCAAATGGTTCTGGGATAACTGGATCTCCAGATGCAAAAGAATGAAGCTGAACCCCAACCTCACACCATGTGCCAAAATTAACTCAAAATGAATCAGAGACCTAAATGTAATGGTTAGAACTACAAAATACTTAGAAGATAACACAGGGGAAAGCTTTTATGACCTTGGACTTGGCAAAGAAGTCACAAGGCACAAATCACCAGCCATTTACCTGGTGCCCCAGCCAGGAAGGAACAGCGCAAGCAGTGTGGTGGAAACAGTTCCATGTGACTCTTAGACCTCACTCATTCCAGCAGGTAGAAAAGGCAGTCAGAGAGAGGGGTTCAAAAGACATGGATGTTGTGAAGAAATATGGTCAGTGGTTCCTGAAAGATCCTGGAGCACCTCTCAACTGTGCAGGTATCTGGTGATGGGGTGACCAGTTCCATTCTTTTTTTTTTTTTTAATGTGGACCATTTTTAGTCTTTATGGAATTTGTTACAGTATTGTTTTTGTTTTCTGTTTTGGTTTTGGCCACAAGGCATGTGCGATCTTAGCTCCCCAACCAAGGATTGAATCCGCACCGCCAACTTGAAGGCGAAGTTTTAACCACTGGACTGCCAGGGTATTCCCAGCTCCATTCTTTAATGCAGATATGAAATGAGTGCTAAGTCGCTTCAGTTGTGTCCGACTCTTTGCGACCCTATGGACTGTAGCCCACCAGGCTCCTCTGACCATGGGGATCCTCCAGCTGAGAATATTGGAGAGGGTTGCCAAGCCCTCCTTCAGGGGATCTTCCCGACCCAGGGATTGAATTCATGTCTCTTAGGTCTCCTGCACTGGCAGGTGGGTTCTTTACCACTAGTGCCACCTGGGAAGCCCCTAATGCAGAGAGTGGATGATTTCCTGGGTGTAGGTGAAACACTCCCCTTTCACTGAATGGACGGCCCCAAGTCCACTCATACATATTCCGTATGGTGCCTTAGCTGGGACCCTCAAACCCAGGGGCACATGAGCCATGCCTCTGCGCATGGAACAGAGAGCTGGGGGTGGGGGCTGAGATCTCATCATAGAGGAGGGAAGGGAGGTCCCAGAGCAGAGCAAGAGGAGCAGGAACAACATGAAGACAGGTCTCTAGGACCCTGTGGGTGACCCATGGGATGCAAAAGGGAAGAGGGGTGTGGGTGCCAGGCAGAGGCAAGCGTCACCCTGGGGTGACACAAGGCTCCACTGGTCTTGCCCTCCCTTCCCCCCAAATTCCACTTGAAACCAGATGCCCCAGTTCAGCATCTCGAATCTCTAGTCATCTCAAATTTTACTGTGTAGAAGAATGGTGTAGTAGGTGGAAGGGAGGCAGGGGCTTGTTCTAAATGCCACTCCCCACAAGGGAGCTGAATCAGACTGTCTCAGAGACGGGGATCTGCCTTTTATGAACTTAGTAGTTAAGTCCTCTAGACATAAAGTCAACCCAATTAAAGAAGGCGATACCATCATGGGACTGATTTAATAAGTGGATACATAGCATTGGGTTTGGTGCTCTAGGTTTGGAAATGTCTAACTATGCTCAGCCTTTAAAGCAGCCCTTAATCCCAAGACGGCAAAAGTTCTTGGTTTTCAACCACATCACGGCTGCAGGGCCTTGCAGGGGTTACACAGTGGTCCTCGGGCAGGAGTTAGGGTGGGAGGCGGCACAGAGCCTGTGACCTTGGCAGGGCCTGCTGGGCACCATGCCTGGGGCTTACCTTCCCCACGTAGGACAGCCCCGGCTTAAACTGCTTCCTCGTGTCCTTGGAGTACCGGATGTCCACCAGTTGCCTCTGGACCGGAGTGGAGTCGTCGAAGGCCACCTGATGGCTCCCGTCCACAGCGGTCACCGTGGCCCAGATGCTGATGGTGCCCCGGAAGTGCTCGGGGACGTCGGCCGGAATCATGTCCTTCACACAGATGCTGAAGTCCTGGGAGCCATGGATCTGGAGGTAGGAGACACACAGGTCGTGCTCAGCCAGAGCTGAGCGGCTCTGAGAGATGACTCACAAACACACAGCTCAAGAAGGTGCCCCTCTGGCCGCTTGGAGGACCAGGGGGACACTCGATGACCCATCCATTCTATGCTGTGCATCACTGCATGGAGGCTGAGTCCCTGGCTGGATATGCATTGTTTTCTAGGAGGAACGAGGTCAGCTCTTTGGGCAGAAGCTGAAACAACCCCTCGGGCCAGACTGCAAGGTTGGGACTTGAACCTGGTCAGCCACACGCTGGAGCACTGGTTCCCCTCCCATGCACAGGGTACAGACCTCACCCCCCCACCCAGTTAACTCCATCTCAGGACTGCTCCCAGGGGCAAATAATCCACGTCCGTAAACAGCTGTGGAGTGAATTACTCAGTAAAGAGAACGTTAAGACAAGAGCTACCGGGGCAGCTTCTAGGGAGAATGGCTAGGATAACAAGAGCACGAGCACCAGGCACGGAGGAGGTGAGAGGCCAGAGTATCCACTCCACAGAAGAGAAGCCACGGTGACACAGAGAGAGGACGCATCCCGGGGGCAAAAGGACGAGGAAGTTGGTTCGGGTGGAGGTAGAGAGGAGGTGGGGATGACAGGACTCAGCCCCAGAATCTCCAGGACTGCTTGTATATGTTGCATAGTGGCACGCGCACAGTGGGATTTTAAGTTGAAGAAGAAAAATAAAAACCAGATTATGAAATTTTACATGCAAGGGGGTGTGAAATCATGTAGCCACTTTAGGAAAAAAAAATCTGGGAATTCCTCAAACAACTAAACGTAGTCACCACTCAGAGACTGAACATCCAGATGGAGACTAATTGGAAAAGACCCTGATCCTGCGAAAGATTGAGGGCAGGAGGAGAAGGGAGCAACAGAGGATGAGATGGTTGGAGAGCATCACCAACTCAATGGACATGAGTTTGAGCAAACTCTGGCAGACAGTGAAGGACAGAGAAAACCTGGAGTGCTACAGTTTATGGGGTTGCAAAGAGTTGGACATGACTTAGCGACTGAACAAGTATAGAGAAAAATAACTCTGACTCAAGATCTGCAGGCACCAGTGTAGGAAGCCAACCCATTACAGTCAGCTCTCCATACCCACAAGTTTCACACCCATGGATTCAACCAACTTCGAAGAGTTTCTGTGCGAGGCTGGTTGAATACTAGGATGCAGAACCCACAGACGTGGAAGAGCCAGCTGTATCTACAAGTCAGGCTTGTAAGAAGTCAGACCTCTATCTCTATAGCAACCCAACAACAACCCCTATAACAATCAGCCCCAAATGGCCAGGACCTAATAATTGACTATTTCCCTGATATTTGCCCCCACTTCCATCTTAGAAACAATTGCTGTTGTTCAGTCACTGAGTCGTGTCTAACTCTTTGCAACCCCATGGACTGCAGCACACCAGGCTTCCCTGTCCTTCACCATCTCCCAGAGTTTGCTCAAACTCATGTCCATTGAATCCGTGAGTCATCCAACCATCTCGTCCTCTGTCGTCTCCTTCTCCTCCTGCCTTCAATCTTTCCCAGCACCATGATCTTTTCTAATGAGTCGGCTCTTCACATCAAGTGGCCAAAGTATTGGAGCTTCAGCTTCAGCATCAGCTTTTCCAGTGAATACTCAGGGTTGATTTCCTTTAGGATTGCCTGGTTTGATCTCTCTGCAGTCCAAGCAACAATTGGAAAAAGTCAAATATGCACCCCTCATCAATTACATTGGATGCCTGCTTCTATTACCCCATGACTTCCACATGCCAATAGCCTCCCATCATGGCACACCAGAAGCCTTTTCCATTTTTCACTATAAATCTTTTCCACTTCTCCACCTGCCTTTTGAGTCTCTGCCAAACACAAGTGATGGTGGCTGACTCCCTTGCTGCAAGCTATGAATAAAGATCCTTTGTTTGTCCTTATTCAGGTGATCATATTTGATTCAAACCATAGAACTCAGGAATTCCAAATCCAAGAGATACATCACACAAAAATATACATGAATGTTCCTAGCATTATCCATCAAAAGTCAAGAAGCAATAACTTGTGGGACTGCCCTGGTGGTCCAGTGGTTAAGCCTCTGTGCGTCCACTCCAGGGGCATGAACAGTACCTTCTATATGGATACCTGAATTGCATGTTACGTGAATTATGTCTCAATAAAACGTTCCATACCTGAATTGCATGTTATGTGAATTATGTCTCAATAAAACGTTTCCTTTACCTACAATAACATCCTAAGAAGAAAGATATCAAAATAGCAATACTGGCTATGTCTGTCTATCAGAGGACAAGTCAACTTTATTATTTCTTTTTTATATGTTCTAGCCTCTATGTTCAGCCTGTAAGAATTTTATCATCAGGAAAATTCCCACCATACAAACTGTTCTGGAAACTAAAATAAAATGGGTGATCACAGAGCCGAAGCCAAGAGCAGGCGCTGTGGGAAGGGACCTACTGGGTGACAGCTCCAGGTTCCTGCTCCTCACCTTGGTGGTCCTAAGGATGGGGCGCCCCACCTCCTGGCTGTAGTACCCCACACCATTCACAGTCATGTTGACGGTTAAAGTTCCCGAGACAGGTTTCCCAAAGGTATACCTGGAACGAAAGGACAAAGAGTAGTAAGTTTCACAAGCAGGGGCCCAGAGGATAGTGGGGAGGGGTCAGTCTCAGAAAGGCCCTGAGATCCTCTACACCAAGCTTCATGTTGGACAGAAAAAGAGACCAAGGGTCAGAGAGGAACTCTGGACCCAAAGAAGCGGAGTATGTGAGACAACTGTTGAGGTGGGGCACTGGAGTAAGGCAGAACGGAGTATCGAGCAACGGTAAGCAACAGGAAGGCCTGGCTAGGCTTAAGTGCCCAAGGAGTTCAACTTTGAACCAGGGATCTGATTTCTTTGAGCTTCGGTTTCCTCACGGAGAATGAGAATAAACCATCTTCTCAAGAATGTAGGTGAAATACTTAAATGTACGTATGTCATGCCTGATGCAGTGGAGACAACTGCTTACTGGGACACAGGAGCAAGACAGGAGCAAAATTGAAAAAGAAAAAACAATAAAAAACGCCCAGAATTTTTACAGTATTTTCTGGACTATAAAATGGGCGTGTATCCAGCGCGCCCTTGTATTTTTTTCGGGGAAGAAGCGCAAGGGAGACGTCTCAGCCACAACCTCCGGCAGTTGGCAGAGCTGGGGCGGGAACACGGCCTCGTAGAGCCCTCCCAGGGGCCAGAAAGGAATAGCGCCTCTTGACATCCTCTGGTTGACCCTCACGTCGAGCTCTGTCAACAGCCTGGTCATTAGGGTCGCAAAGAGTCGGACACAACTGAGCGACTGAACAACAAGTGCTCAAGAATATCCCTCTGGGGTCAGCCCACGGGACATGGACGCCGTCTGCGGGGGAATGCGGCATTGCTGAAGGGGTGTGCCCTACGGAGGGGCGTGTCCTAGGGGCGGGGCGTGTCCTGGGGGCTGGGCTGCCCTGCGGAGGGGACTCTTCTAGGGGAGGTGCAAGTCCAAGGAGGAGAGGATGTGCCCGGGAGGAGGGGTGAGTCCTAGGGGAGAAGCATGCCTGGGAGGCGGGGCGGGGGTGTCCTGGGCGGGGCGGGCCCACGGTTGGAAAGGCTCGAATATAGTGGCCGCCTCTTTCTCACCTGGCTTGCACAGTGCCGGTTTCACATGTGTCCAGGTCCCGGATATAAGCGGGTGGGTCAATAAGGAGCTCAAACTTCGGCAGCACTGAAGGGAGAGAGCAGAGAGGAAGGAGGCAGGGTGCCTTCCACCACCGGGGTGGCTCCAGAAGGGTGCTGGAGGTGAGCGCAGCAAACTGAACTCCAGGGCCTCACTGCTGACATGCACAGGCAGCTCTCTGGGGATTCTGTGGGCCACACCTATTTTCCATCTTTGAGGGACCAACACGCTGTTTTTCTCAGGGGACCATATCTCATCACTTTTAGGCCATCTGCATGGAGTGTAGCCAATCGCAGCCCATCCCAGGGGTGCAGAAGTAGCCAGGCTTCTGGAGCAGTTATGGGCATTCTAAGGGTGCTTGTGGCTGGGGACAGTCCCTTCCTTGCTGCCCTGGGCACACCCACCCATCTCATCACCTTGCACAGCCCACAGAGACATGGACACCAGGGAGCAGAACAGAGGAAACATGAAGACTCTGGTCCTTAGAGCTTGTTACATGAGCCTGTAAATCCCTTTTCTTTTCCTCACTGAGTCTGTACCAGGCTTCTGTTGCTTGGAACTTATAACCCTTTCCTCTATGGCTTTTCCTTTCAAGACCTTCTTCATGAAAGGAAGAGAAACCCTTGCCCCCATAAGGGAGAACTTTAGCACAGAAGCCACAGTATGGGACTCTGGCCCAGGTAGACTCCCCAGCTCTTGTTCCTTGAGCAGTTTCCTTAATGACTCTCCCAGCCTCAGTTACTCCATCTGTAAAATGGAGATACCTCATAGGTTCAGGATGAGGATGAAAGAAGAGAAGGAAATGACAGACTTTAAAAAAGAAGGCCATTCTGACACATGCTGCAACATGGACGAACCTTGAGGCATTATGCTCCATGAAATAAGTCATTCACAAAAGGACAAATATTATGATTCTACTTATACGAGGTCATATATTTTACCATGATTTATTTTGAAAGGTCATGACAGGGACTTCTCTGGTGGTCCAGTGGTTAAGACTGTGCTTCAAAGGCTGGAGGTGAGGTTTCAATCCCTGGTTGGTGAACAAAGATCCCACATGCCATGTGGCATGGCCAAAAAAAATCATAAGGAGGACATGAGAGGGGCTTTCCTGGTGGCTCAGTGGTAAAGAATCTGCCTGACAATGCAGGAGACACAGGTTCGATCTCTGATGCGGAAGGATCCCACATGCTGCGGAGCGACTAAGCTCACGTGCTACAACTACTGAGCCTGTGCTCTAGCTCCTGGGAGCCACAACTGCTGAGCCCACGTACTGCAGCTCCTGAAGCCCATGTGCCCTAGAGCCCCTGTTCGGCAACAAGCGGAGCCACCACAATGAGAAGCCCATGCACCGCAACTAGAGAGTAGCCCCTGCTCATCTCAACCAGAGAAGAGCCCGCATGTAGCAACGAAGACCCAGCACAGCCACAGATAAATAAATAATAGATTAAAAAAAGACAAGACAAAGACCCAGCCTTCCACTTCATGCCTGGCCCGACTGAGCCCCTAGTAAATGAGGCTCCTGCCATCTTCTTCCTTATTATCTGTGTCTTCACTGGGACTGTGGTTCCCCCAGGTCTAAAATCTTAAGAGCCTAAGATTCTCCAACTTACCATACTTCTGAACTTCAAAGGACCTGTTGAACACGTGGCCTTGCATTTCGACAAAAACAAACCATTCTCCGAGTACCGGCTGGTCAGACAAGGGGAAGGTCATGTTGGTGATGCCTGTGTGAAGAGAGACTCCCCCTCATCCTGGGGCAATTGTGTGGGCAGAGAGCCCAGCATCTGGTGGTGAGGTGCCCTGGGGACCTGGCCTCTCTCCCTCCCTGCACAGCCCCTCAAGGAAGCTCAAGGCCACCCCGAGGCTGGCAAGGGTTTGTGCAAAGCCAGCACCTCCTCCATAGACTAAGTTGGGGAAGCAGGGAGAGGGCACACTTAGGGTTCCTGGGGGAGCCCTGAGGCCAAAGCCAAGTGCAGCTGCTGCTGCTGCTAAGTCGCTTCAGTCGTGTCCAACTCTGTGCGACCCCAGAGACGGCAGCCTACCAGGCTCCCCCATCCCTGGGATTCTCCAGGCAAGAACACTGGAGTGGGTTGCCATTTCCTTCTCCAATGCATGAAAGTGAAAAGTGAAAGTGAAGTTGCTCAGTCATGTCTGACTCCTAGCGATCCCATGGACTGCAGCCTACCAGGCTCCTCTGTCCATGGGATTTTCCAGGCAAGAGAACTGGAGTAGGGTGCCATTGCCTTCTCCAAGAAGCCAAGTGCAGGCCATGAGCCAAATGAACCAGGGAAACAGGCCACCCAGCTGCTCCACTCTGCTCCACCTGAGTCATTCCCTCGGGGACAGAGAGTCGCACAAGCCCTGTCCCTACTCAGCAGCCCTCCCCAGGCATCTCAGAATCAAGAAGAGGGACATGGAGAGGGGTCAAGGCCAGCCCAGGGGACCTGGAGGTGTGTGTGATGCTGCACCAACCACCAGGACCCACCATGTTGGCTGGAGGCCCGTTCTCTGCGTTTGACTCACAGAGGACTCAGGGCTCTGCCGTGCTTATGCATCTCCCAGGTCGAGGTGCAAAACTGTTCACAGTCTCCCCAAATCCCTGCTACAGCTCTCCTCTCATGGGACTCCACTTCCGTTAGGGCCAAAGCACAAAAGGAGATGTCAGTTACACGGTCACAGGCATGCGTGCCTACTGAGTTGCTCAGTCGTGTCTGACTCTTTTACGACCCCATGAACTGTAGCCCGCCAGGCTCCTCTGACCATGGGATTTCCCCGCAAGAATACTGGAGTGGGTTGCCATTTCCTTCTCCAGGAGATCACTGTCATAGAGAAAGAAAAAAAAAAAAAAAGCCAGTTCCTCAGCCAAAGCAAAGCCTTCTGACTCCTAGCTGGAAAAGAAACGTCTTGTGTTGGGTGGAGGGTGAAGATGAGGAAGATCTGTAGTGGGAAGAAGTTAGGGATGCTAACAAACAAGGCCCTGATATTCCAGAAAGGTCTCAATTTATGGGAGGAGCCTCAGTTGGGATCCCAGAGACAGAAAGGTGGGCAGAGGGTCCCATGCTCCAGGAAAGGAGTGGCAGGTGTCGAGGCAGAGCACATCCTATTTTCCTGGAAGCTTTATCACATCTGCCACCCAAAGGTGCAGCCCCCAAACCACAGAAGGAATGAGAAGAGAGACTCACCACAGCACAGGGGCTCCAAGTGTCTCCATTCCATCATCCGAGAGCCTCGGGGGTCCTGCAAGATGACACACACGATAAGCTCAGGACAGCCCTAGTGTGCCTGGCACGCACGAGGACCTTCCAAGCCCCCTCTCTAGGACAGGACACGTGTCAAGACAGGCCCCAAGATTAGCTATTTGTGATGAGCAAACGGAAGCTCGGGGCATAGAAGGGACATGTCTGAAGACAAGAGGCCAGAAGAGGTCATCCTGACTCCCCATTTAGGGAGGTGCTTGAAAATCGACAAAGAGATGGGCAGACATGTACTCAGCTTATCCCAGGTTGAGTCAGGGACAGGGCTGGACCTGGTCTCAGCGTGTGAGGCACTGGGGCAGGCAGGGATCAACCCAGAGGGGGAGTAGTGCACAAAGACAGACCAGGTCTTGCAGACAGCAGGCTGTCCCCAAGCCAGAGCTGCAGAGGGGCAGGACACTCACCAGGATGTAAGCTTCCAGCTGCAAATGAGACAGACAGAGGCCGTAAGCAAACGCTCCTGAAAGACCGAAGCCCTCTGTACACGCGGAGTGTTCATCCCTTGGGACAGGCTCAGGTGCTGTAATGGGTTGAATGGTGCCCCCTTCTCCCCTAATTCATATGTGATGTCCTCAGCCTCAATTCTCAGAACGTGTCTATATTTGGAGATGGTGGTGATTTCAAGGTCCCTAGCACAGGTCCTGGGCTCTCCTGGTGGCTCAGTGGTAAAGAATCCACATGCCAATGCAGGAGACGTAGGTTCAACCCCTGGATGGGGAAGGAAATAGCAACCCACTCCAGGATTCTTGCCTGGAAAATCCCACAGACAGAAGAGCCTGTCAGGCTACAGTCCATGGGGTTACAAAGGGTAGGACACAACTGAGTGACTAAACAATGACAAAGCATCAGTCCCAGTCCAATAGGACTTGTGTCATAAGAAAGGAAAATTTGGAAACAGATGGGAGTGAAGGGAAGACAAAATAAAGATGAAGAGAGATGTGCAGTTACCAGCCTAGGAGGGAGGCCTGGAACAGGTTCTTCACTCATGGTCCTTGCTGTTGTTGTTCAGGCACTCAGTCGTGTCTCTCTGCGGCCCCACGAACTGCAGCATGCCAGGCTTCCCTGTCTTTCACTATCTCCCAGAGTTTGCTCAAATTCATGTCCACTGAGTCAATGATGCTATCTAACCATCTCATCCTCTGCTGCCCTCTTCTCTTGCCTTCAATCTTTCCCAGCATCAGGGTCTTTTGCAATGAGCTGGCTCTTCATGTCAGGAGACCAAAGTATTGGAGCTTTAGCTTCCGCATCAGTCCTTCCAATGAATATTCAGGGTTGATTTCCTTTAGGATTGACTGGTTTGATCTCCATGCAGTCCAAGGAACTCTCAAGAGTCTTCTCCAGCACCACAATTGGAAAACGTCAGTTCTTCTGCGCTCAGCCTTCTTTATGTCCAGTTCTTATATCACATGGTACTTGGAAGGAATCAATTCTACTCACACCCTGATCTTAGACTTCTAGGCTCCAGAACTGGGAAAGAATGCATTTCTGCCCTGTAAGTCGCCCAGCAAGCTCACGCAGTTGCCAACGGCAATGAGGGTGGCTGAGCCCCATTTAGTGGTCTCTGTGATCTTTGCTCCCGATCACAGCCCTGCCCTCCCTCGCACCCCAAGAAGGACAACCCCTCCAAGCAGCCCTCGCAGGTGGCAACTGGGTTGTTTCTAGGGATGCCAGGTTCCTTTCAGGCCTGGGATGCACGCTTTTCTCTCTGAACCTCCAGCACCAGCCTGGAGCCTGGCTTCCAGCTGGTGCCCATCAGTGCCAAACTGAACACTCCACACCAGCTCCAGGGAAGGACAATTGCTTGCACACCTGTGCCTCCTGAACCCAACGTCACGCTCTGCCGGGTCCCATGCGTGGCTGACCCTGTGCACGTAGATACAGCCCCACCAGCTCGGGGTTGTCCATATTGCATCCAGGGGCACCAAGAAACTTTGTACTTTGAATTCAACGTCCTGTGATTTATCCTTCTTGGACTTCACCCATTTTAGGCCCTCAACCAACCTCCAGAAGAACACAGGCAGCTGCCCGTATGGAGGGCCACTGGCCACCGTGGGGACCTCTGGAAGAAGCACTTCCACTAATGCCCTGGCCTCTCTCTGTCACACAGACCTCCCTCCTGGCTCCCCCAGCAGATGTGGAGCCCCGGGAAGAAACCAAGAATGCAGGTAGAAATTGGAAGAGGCAGGAGGAAAGGCAAGTTGTGGATGATGGCCCTGGCCAGGCCGGACCCCGGTGGGTGAGTCCCAGGCACACGGTTTTAGAAGCCAATCTCACCTTTTCACTGGTGGGCCTCAGGTCTGGGGTGACGGTGAAGATGCTGATGAGCACTGGAAGAAAGGAGAGAGGGGTGTGGCAGCTCCCATCCATGGCCATCCCTCCCCCCGCAGCCCGCGCTGGCCGCCCACCTCGGTGCTTGGGTCTGTACACCGGCTTGTCAGTCTGAATGAATACGGAGGCTCCCCGGCTGTCCACGGTCACTGAAGTTTGGTTGTGGAAGAGGGGACCCTCCTCCACCCGCCAGTCACGGCCCCACACCTTCAGGAGAGCCTGGCCCCGGAGGCCCGTGGGCACCTGCAGGCAGAGCATGGAGCTTTGGGCAGGGAGTGTCGCCCTGGAAGGGATCCAGGTATTGAGAAAGCAGCATGGAGGTCTAAGTCAGGGGAGCACACCCGGGGTGACTGTTCCCCCCAGGAAACACTTGGCAGTTTCTGGAGACATTTTTAGGTGTCATAGTTGCAGGGAGCGGGTGCTACTGGAGTCTTGGGGGATGAAGGTCAGGGATGCTGTTCAAGACCCTGAGATGCAGAGGACGGCCCCACAGCAAGGAATGATCGGACCCCAAATGTCAGCAGTACCAAGACTGAGAAATCAAATGAGAAATGCTGGTCTACCTTGACATGACAGACCTTCTCTCCTTGCACTGCAAGCTTGCAAAAATATTCTTAGCCCTGTAGAATTAGCCTTGGAGTTACTGTAAGGGCTAATGTAGAACATCTTACCCAAATACGGTCCTTGCTGGTGAGTTGGGAAGAGGTGGCGATGGAGACCCCAGCCCCTTCATATACACAAATACTGACTCTTTGCAACCCCATGGACTATAACCTGCCAGACTTCTGGAAATGGGTTGCCACTTCCTTCTCCAGGGGATCTTCCCGACCTAGGGATTGAAGCCATGTCACCTGCATTGGCAGGCAGATTCTTTACCGCTGAGCCACCTGGGAAGCTTCATATATATAAACACGTGGTACACGCACATATTTTTTATATGTCATATGTATAAATAATATGTGCCTCTGCTTTGTCTCACTGTAAGCACTGCACACACATTTATCCAATCCCATTTATATGAAATGTCCAGGACAGGCTAATCCATAGAGACAGAAAGCAGATCAGTGGGTACCAGGGGCGGGAGGGAGCTGGGAAGTGGTGATACCTAATAGGGATGGGGTTTCCTTTTAGGGTGACAAAATAGTTCCCTACTCTGGAACTAGATAGGGGTGGGGATGGCACAACAGTGTGATGTGCTAAATGCCACTGAACTGTCCACTTTAAGATGGTTAAAGTAGAGGGGGATTCCTTGATGGTCCAGTGGTTAGAACTTGGTGCTGTCACTGCCAAAGGCCCGGGTTCAATCTCTGGTCAAGAAACTAAGATCCAACAAGTCTCACAGCATGGCCAAAAAAAAAAACCTTTTTAAAAATAATAAACAGTTAAAGTGGTTTAAAAAATTCTTTTTTGCCCCCTGGACAGATAAAACAACAACGATAACAGAGCTCCACTGCAGTCTTAAGGATTTGCCCAGGAGTTCACATTTTTCTTGGGCAAAATTTCCAGTGTTCTAGGGATGGAAGCCACCCTTTATACGGCCTTTTTTTTTTAAGTAATGAGCGGAACAGCCATGCATGTGACTCGTAACCTATAGAAGCCCCTTTTGTGGTTAAAACGAACGGAAGTCATGGCTCCCCGGGTGTGGCCAAGCACCGTGTATGCGATGCTATGAACCCCTGGGCGCCCGCCAGGTGGGCAGCCAGCGGCCAGCAGTCCTCACTGTGAGCCACATGAACCACCAGTCCCTGAGACCATCCGAACACGGGTGTTCCTCTTGCGGTTGTCAGCAGCCCCCTGTGTAGTCCCTCAAAGGGTGAAAAGGCCCTTGTCACCATCACTGGGAACCCCCTAAGTGGACTGCTGAATTATCGGACCATCCTCATGCCAGTGTGCCCACCTGGTGGATGAGGGCGGGTTGTGGCAGGGCCTTCTGTGTTCCTCCAGCGCCTTTCTCAGGCTGCCCCTCTTGTCTTCTGTGAACATCATCTGAGAGACCCTCCCTGCCTGCCCACCTGCCACCCTCAGGAGGGCGCACCTTAGGACTGTGGGGTCCCTCCTAACTGCAGTTGATCTTCAGGACCAACCTGAGGATAATCCTCTTGCTCTGACCCCAAAATCCTTACCTGCTTCTGTTTCTGGAAACCTCTCAGCATCGGCCAAAGACCTTCATGCAACGAGGGAAAATTCTCAGGCCACCCAGGGGAGTGGGCATGGACAGGTAGGAGGGAGCTGGTGGGGGACGTCGGGGGGCTGTGTGCCATCAGGTGGTTTGGAGGTGCAGGGACCAAGAAGCTGCCCCTGAGAACAGACAGGATCAAATGTGACCCTTGGGGACATGCAGTGAACCTGCCCCAGGTCTCGTAAGCCACAGAGCCACCGTTTCCAATTAAAATCTCAGCTTTAAGCAGCAGGCTTCCCTGGTGGCTCAGACAATAAAGAATCTGTCTGCAATGCAGGAGACCCAGGTTCAGTCTCTGGGTCAGGAAGATCCCCTGGAGAAGGGAATGGCAACCCACTCCAGTATTCTTGCCTGGAGAATTCCATGGACAGAGGAGGCTGGTTGGCTATAGTCCATGGGGTCACAGAGTCAGACACAACTGAGCGACTAACACTTTCACTACCTGCCAACCACCAGAGGTCTTTCTAGAATGTTCTAAACTGAGTTGATCCCCTTCCCCACCCCTGACCTCCATCATTCACATTCACTCCTTCAGCATCAGTGACAGCCAAGGACTTGGGGCTGAGATCCAAGCAGGGGAGATGGCCAGACAAAGCTGGTGCTGCGCCTCCAGCTGAGGGTGAAGGTGGGGGGCCTGGGGTCTGGCTAAAGCACGAGGCTCCCTGAGACTGGCTACCTGCAGCCTGAGGAGGGCTGTGTGGAGGAGACAGTTCTACCGCAGGCCTGTCCACTACCCAGATTAACGCCCAGCACCCCACCCCTCCAGGCCAGGGAGGCCGCTGGGGCCCTGGGTGTGGGTCCCAGGCTCCTGGACTCCGTGGGCATGCAAAACTCATCCTGGGAGAGAAGCCACCAGACTCACTGGACCCTCTGAGTTTCCAGCACATCGTAGTGCAGATGGGTGATCACGACTATAACACGATACACAACAGGCACCATGGATGCTGGTGACAGGCACCAGGGTTCCTCTCTGAAATGGAAACCACCCAATGCAGAGGAATTCGGGTCATGGCCGATTCTACAGGCTGGGGATCTAACTCCCACTGTTTATTGGGGCTCCTAGCTGGCTCCACTCCAGGCCACTGGCTGCTTTACTTTGCTTCCTTCCTGTCCCAGGACCTTTGCACTGGCTGTTCCCTCCACCTAGAATGCCCTCCCCTGCATGTCGCTTCCTGCCAGTTTCAGCTCAGAGGGGCCCTCCTGCCATACAAAATGTGATTCTAGATTCTATCCCGACTCCTCAGCATCTTCTTTCCCTGAAATGTTTTAAAATAAAATAGGATGCTTGCTAGTCTCTGAAGTGATCACACTTATGTAATTGGGGGCTTACTGTCTGACCTACCCCTTTACCCACCACCAATGAGGCTGGAGGCTGACAGCAACGAATGTGTCCAACTTCGTGCTTGGGATTTAATGGGTCTTGGTTACACAGATGCATGGGTAAGTCTGAAAAACTGGAATAAAACATCATGAGGTTTTAGGCATGTTTGCCTGAAAATCCCATTAAAGACCTCTTATCGTCATCCTCACTGCATAGGTGAGAAGACGAGACACAGACTGGGCAGGGCCTGCCCTTGGTAGCCAGTGGTAACACAAATGTGCCCCTGGAAGCACTCAGGTCCCCAAGGCAGGCAGGGCTGGGGAGTGGGTGGGGGAGTGGGCGGAGGGGGCGGGTCCAACACCCACAAGAGTAGCTTCTCTCATGTCTGATGCCCAGACGGTGTTTCCACAGAGCAGACTTTCTCAACCTCAGAACTACTGATGTTTAGGACTGAGTCATCCTCTGCAGGGGTGGGAATGGGAGCATCCTGTCTCTCTAAGGTGTTGAGCAGCATCTCTGGCCTCCATCCAGGATCTAGCCTGTGAAGAGTGCCTTCTTAAGTGCCGTTGGGCAGTCAGGGACAGCACATAATCTTAACCCGTCAGGAGAGCCTTGCTTGCTTTCTTTTTTTCTGAGTAGTATGCTTTACTAAGGGGCTTCCCAGGTGGCGCTAGTGGCAAAGAATCGGCCTGCAAATGCAGCAGTTGTGACAGACTTGGGTTCAGTCCCTGGGTTGGGAAGATCCCCTGGAGGAGGGCATGGCAACCCACTCCAGTATTCTTGCCTGGAGACTCATCATGGACGGAGGAGCCTGGTGGGATACGGTCCATAGCATCACAAAGAGTTGGACACAACTGAAGCAACTTAGCAGGCGCACATGCTTTATTAAAAGTACTTCTCTAAATAAAATATATAAGGCTTCCTTTTTTTCCTAAGTAGTCCGTCTATCAGTGGATATGACAGCCCCACTTGCTGATTCAAAAGAAGCAGATCTGCTCACAGGAAGCCAGCAAGGGCGGCTCTAGCCTATTTATCCTGAGTTTTCCAAATGCTGACATCTGGCTGGTTCATTCTCAGTGGAGGGGCCGTCCTGTGCATTTTAGAATGTGGAGCAGCATCCCTGGTCTCTACCCATTAGAAGCCAGTAGCAACCCCATTCCTGCTCCCCAAGTTGTGAAAACCAAAATTGTCTTGCGATATCACAAGCATCACCCCCGCCACCTGGAGGGAACTCTTTCTCTAAAGAATTCTATTCTGACATTGACAAAACGGCAGGAAGACCACTGCCCCATGGCAATGAGACACTAATGACACATCCCATACCTTGGAAGAGGAATCGCCTAGGACTTAGTTATAATAACTGGGGAAGGGCACAGGGGAGGGGACATTATAATTTAGAACAAGTCTCTATTTAGCCCATCCTTTCAGGGACTCCTTGGAGCATCTGGTAAGCGTTAAGGATGAGCTAACCCAGAAAATGCCGACAATTTCAAGGCTTACGATTGCCTTGAAATCCAAGGACTCGAGTTAAAAAGTCCATGTCAGAGAATGACCTACATGCAGTTTGATATGTCAAATAATTTTAAAATAATAACATTCAGTGTCAACAAGGCTGCAGGAAATCTGATCTCTAATGCATAGCCGGTGATGCCATGCACAGGCACTGCTGAGTCTTCTAAGACAAAACAGGACCCAGAAAGAGCCTTGGATCCTGATCTGATAGTTCTTCTTTCGGGGTGTTCAGCCTAAGGCAGGCATCCAGAAGGTTAATATAGCTTCATGCACAAATATGCTCTCAACTTTTGGATTACATTATCAAAATCCTGAAAACAAGAAAAAAATCTAAGCAAGTGTATGTGAGGGCGGGGGGTGTTAGTAAATTAGTATATAAAAGAGATGCAGTGGGATGCTATTTACAATAGGAGGCAAATTATAATTATAGAGATGTGGAAACATGGAAGTATGTTTATGCAACATGTTGAGAGAAAATACCAGGAAAGACCACAACAGACCCTTTAATCGCAACTATGAAAGAAAATGTCTTTATGTGGACAAAGATTTATGGGAAACATAAAAAAGTGAAAAGTAGGAGGCATGAGATTATGGGTGGGTTTTCTCCTTTTCTACTCTTTCTTTCCCTTTGTTATTTATTTTTAACATCACCATTAATGATTTTTCTCGCAACACATGCAACTTCTCTTGTTCCATTCCAATTCAATTCTTTATTCCCAAAGTAGGGCTTCTGATTTTAAAAATTCACAGGCTTACCTTGAGTTTGATGGTTCCTTTATCTAAAATATGAAAATAAAATGAAAACAGTTACATCAGGAGCTGTGTTTTTCTGCCTCCTTGAGACGCAGCCTTACAAACAAGGGTTTTCTCAACCCAGAGGGATTTTCTGTGGACAAACACACACCCTGGGTCATGCTGGTCTGGCCTGGGCTGGGTTGGGATTGGCAGAAATGAGAGGTTTCCTCCAAGCTGGCGACTACCGAAGACCAGAGGAGATGGACAAAGCCGAGCTATTCAGGGTGAGGTTGGCCAGCCTGCATACTTTATTCACTTCACCCCAGCCCTTGCCCAAGGTAAACTGTGAAGGGAGCAAAGAGAAAACTCCATGGGAGAGGACCAAGGAGAAGGGTGGAGAGAGAGGAGTCTGAGGTCCCCAGTGGACCTTACTCCAATGCATCTAACTAGTCTCCCATCAACTTCTCTCTTCTACCCAAATGACTCATTTGTTGTCTGACACTTGTCTGGGCTCTTTGGCCCCCAGGACTAGCCGGAATCTACTGGTTTTGCCTTCCAGTGTCCATTCTCTGCTTTCTTGGAGGAGCCAACTGCCCAGCTCCTAGTGGGGCACTGCTCATCTCTCCTGAAGCTCTATGCAAATCTACACAAGATTTCCTCTTAGTCATAGCGATTTGTTTAGGGTTGAGCATATGGCCTAAAATGGGCCAATCAGCATGGTCCACTTGGTCACAGGGATTGGGTCTGAGTTGAGCACATGACCCAAAATGGGCCAATCAGCATAGACCTTCCCTCTGGTCACAGGGATTGGTTCAGGATTGAGCACATGACCCAACCTGGGCCAATCAGAGGGGATCCCGGAACTTTCCCAGAGATTCTGGAACTGCTAGTCCCCCAGAGCTTTGGGGAGACACAGGTACATACACAAGTGGAGCTGGGAGGCTGGACCACTGATGCCAGAGGACTTTTCCAGTTACGAAGAGCCCATAAACTCTCTGTGCTGATAAAGTGTTAGTCACTCAGTTCTGTCCAACTCTTTGCAATCCCAAAGACTGTAGCCCACCAGACTCCTCTGGTTGCTACCACGGTAAAGAATCTGTCTGCAATGCAGGAGACCCAGGTTGGATCCCTGGGTCAGGAAGATCCCCTGGAAAAGGGAATGGCAACCCACTCCAGTATTCTTGACTGGAGACTTCCATACACAGAAGAGCCCGGTGGGCTACAGTCCGTGGGGTTGCAAAAAGCCAGACACAACTGAGCGACTAACACTCTGTTGCTGAAGCCAGCCTGATTTGGGTTTCAGGATTGGCCCCTGGAGTCAGGACAGCCTGCACTTCTTCCCCGCTCCCCTGGGGGACAGGAGCTGCCTTATTGGCCTTGGAGACCTGACATCCTCTCTCGGTATCTCCTGTGGCCGTACCTCATTCTGTATGACGAATGAGTTACCTGCTCAGCTAGACTTCAGGCCCTGAGGCTGGAACCTGCTCTCCACACCTCTGTCCAGGAGGCCAGCACCCGCTGTTATCTGCAGTTTATGGAGGAAAGTGGAGGAGCAACTGACTAAGGGGCCTAAACTCAACTCAGGGCAGGCTGGCTGTGAGCCCAGGTCTGAATCCAACACCTCAGGGGTGCTAGAAGCTCAAAAAAAGGTCTGAAAAGGTCACAGGTTCCCTCTGGGCCCCCACTCCACCTCCAGCCAAAGCTGACTTGAAAGGGTGCCCAACTCTACCCAGATGGGCACCCACTGAACCTGAGCTGCTGAGGAACAAGCACCCTGATTTTCCAGACTGGACAGGGGACTGCCCCTCCTGAGCCTTACTCTCTCTCCATCTGTAAAGTGGGGAGAAGAAAACCTGCCCTCCTTCCCCTGACAGTGTCCCAGGGGCAGAGTGGGAAGAAGCCGACACCGCCTGATCCCTTAAGACCACTCTGCAGAGGGAGAAGAAGGCCTGGTCAGGCACCCCAGGGACCTACCCTGGATGGCTCCCTGGCTCTGCGCCACCGCCTTGCCCAGGGCCACCAGCTGAGCCTGGACCATGACTTCCCTGGGGGAGTTAAAGATGGTCACACTGATGGCTTCCTCCACTCCGGAGCGGAAGACGGAGGGTGCGGCGATCAAATAGCCCCTGCAGAAGAGGAGAACGTCAGTGAAGGCCAAAGGCTTCTGACCCATTCCTAGCCTCAGGGTCACCTGGCTGAATTAGGGTGCAACCTGGGTGGGCTCCCTCCTAAGCCTGACCACACCCTGATGGCACCGTCACTTTATGGGTCTGTGTCCCCTACCAACCTGTGAACTCCTTAAGGCTTGTTCACCTCTGAAGTCTCCCCTAGTAGGTAAGAATCCAGTTTCTCTGGATCTACCTAGCACCATACTCCCTCTTTGATCTTGACATCTTAGCCTCTGGACTGTTTTTCTCAGCTTCTTCTGCCACAGGACCTTTATGCATGCCGCACCCACAAACTAAAATACTCTCGCCCGGAGGCTCAGTAACTGGCAGGATCCCACAGGGTCATGAGACCCTTCCCCCATGAGAAGTGGTAACATCTCCCATTTACAGAGTCAGAAATTAAGCCCCAGAGAAGCCAAATCACGTGCCTGAGTCAGTGAGAGATTAGGATACAAAACCAGGCAGCTCTAGAACGCAGTGGAAAGAAGCAAGGAGCCACTTGCAACACAAAATTAGTATTGAACTAGTATAAGAATAAGACCCTGAACACAAACTAAATGGCATGAAACAGGAAAAGCACTGTGAACAGTGAAATCAAAACAGTTCTCCCTTTCTGAAAAGTCCTCAGTTTGACCGAGGACTTTTCTGGAAGAAAGGCGTCCTTATCCTGTTTTCCAGACGGGAAAGCCAACGTTGCAGAAGGAGAAGGAACACGCACCAGATCGCACAGCCGCACCTGACCTGGAGGCCCAGGTCCTCCCCACCTCCTGTTACTTTGCAGCATTCACTGGAAAATCACAAAGGCTCATCCAAAACCACATGACCCGCTCATGATGCAATGGCAAATGCTGAGAGCCTGGCAGCACGATCCCAACAGTGCAGAACTACAGACAGCAGGGACTCACCTGCTGATCCAGTGATTAACAATCTGCCTTCCAATGCAGGGAACGTGGGTTCGATCCCTGGCTGGGGAACTAAGATCCCACATGTCCTAGGGCAACTAACTAGAGAAACCTGCCATTTGCCACAACTAGAAAAACCTGCGTGTTGCAATGAAGCTCCTGCCTGCTGGTAAGCAGCTAGACTCCAATATAAATTAAAAAGCAAAAATAAAAAACCCCACAGGTACCAGAAGGAAACAGGAAAAAGGGAAAAACAGTGGGCCAAACATTGAGATCAGGAGAGATTTTTTATTTCTCAAAATCCTTTTTGGGAAAAAACCTCAGGTCCACACACAGAAAGAGGCATTTAGACTCTTACCACATACCATACGGGCTTCCCTGGTAGCTCAGACAGTAAGGAATCTGTCTGCAATGCAAGAGACCTGGGTTCGATCCCTGGGTGGGGAAGATCCCCTGGAGGCGGGCATGGCAACCTGCTCCAGTATTCTTGTCTGAAGAATTCCATGAACAGAGGAGCCTGGCGGGCCACAGGCCATAGGGTCGCAAAGAGTTGGACATGACTTTCACATACCACACACTATGAGGTCTGTGGAGACACACCATGTACTATAGGACTCCAGCACCGAAAAGTGTGTGCAAAGACCCTAGTTTCGTGGGTGCACTGCCCAGCGTGGATGGACATAGTGATAACTCTGGTGTCCCATGATCTGTCTGACCTCAGCACCAAGAAGTACCTGCAATGGCTGGGCTCCTGTGTGCAGTGTTTGGCCGCAGCCGTGGACAGAGTATGCCCTGATCCTGTGGATGGAACTGCGCCAGCTGGAGCATGCAGTGCCCCTGGGTTTCATGGATGTTTCGTTCAGATCCAGCACCGACGGTCATGTGTACTGACCCCACTTCCCATATGTCCTATCTGACTCCAGCACCGCACAGAGCGTGCAGCGATACTGGGATGGACAGGAGCTGTCTCAAGAGAGCCTGGGAAGACCCTGGCTTCATATGTGATGGGCAGCATCTGGTTCCAGCACTGACCAGCGGGTGCAGTGACCCTGGAGTCCCTTGTACAGGGTCTGGCCTCAGCAGTGCACAAGGGCACGCGATGGTCCTGAGTTACGATCCTGAGTATGGTACAGTTGTGTACGGTCTGGAGCACACAGTCACCCCAGGGACGTGCTGCGGACTATCTAACTCCAGTGCGGACCGTCACCTGTGTGTCCTGTCCCACTGCCATCTGGGGATACGGCCACCTTCAGGAAAGAGCATGTCCAGCTCCCAGATGACTCCCAGGCCCTCTCACACAGCACCTGCTGAGTGTGGAAGAGCACTTGAGCAATTTGCCTGTTCATTTTCCTTGCGACTTCTTTTTTTGAATGTTTATTATCTATTTATTTGGCTGCGCTGGGTCTTAATTGTGGCACTCAGGATCTAGTTCCACGACCAGGGATCAAACCCAGGCCCCCTGAATTGGGAGCATGGACTCGTAGCCACTGGACCACCAGGGAAGTCCCTCCTTGCACACTTCTAAAGCCCTTATCCAGATCTGAGTTAGCATCTTCACCCAAAGGTGCAAAGAACCTGATGGAACTAGATTAACTTTCCCTGCACCTCAGGAGTTGCAACTGATGAAGTGTTTGCCAGTCGATCCCTATCTCCCTGATATGCCCTGACAGCTGGGCTGATCTTGGCTTCTCATCCGTTGCTCTTGGAAGGTCCCATCCTGAGAAAGGTGGTATTTGGCAAAGTGTAGACAGTACGGGTCTTACAACAGTATGCAAACCCACAGAGCTTTCTGGCACCAGACAGTGCTGCTGCTGCTGCTGCTAAGTCGCTTCAGTTGTGTCCGACTCTGTGCAACCTCATAGACCGCAGCCCACCAGGCTCCCCCGTCCCTGGGATTCTCCAGGCAAGAACACTGGAGTGGGTTGCCATTTCCTTCTCCAATGCGTGAAAGGGAAGTCGCTTAGTCATGTCCAACTCTTAGCGACCCCATGGACTGCAGCCCACCAGGCTCCTCCATCCATGGGATTTTCCAGGCAAGAGTACTGGAGTGGGGTGCCATCACCTTCTCTGGCACCAGGCATTCCTCACAAAAATCACATGGATCAGAGAAGCAGGTAGCTGAGGCTGTTCCTAAAATGGGATCCTTCAGGCTGGTGGGTCACAGCTCTGGCTTATATCCAGAATTAATCTGGAACCCCAGGTTGGTCATTGCATGTCTCCCACGAGGTTCCATTCCTCTCACAGTAGGTAAGACCCGCCCCCTTCCCCCCCAGGGAAACTTTAGTCAGAGGCGAACATTCCTGAGAAAGATTTCAGTTCAGTTCAGTTCAGTCGCTCAGTTGAGTCTGACTTTGCGACCCCATGAATCGCAGCACACCAGGCCTCCCTGTCCATCACCAACTCCCAGAGTTCACTCAAACTCATGTCCATCGAGTCAGTGATGCCATCCAGCCATCTCATCCTCTGTCATCCCCTTCTCCTCCTGCCCCCAATCCCTCCTAGCATCAGAGTCTTTTCCAACGAGTCAACTCTTCGCATGAGGTGGCCCAAGTACTGGAGTTTCAGCTTTAGCATCAGTCCTTCCAAAGAACACCCAGGACTGATCACCTTTAGAATGGACTGGTTGGATCTCCTTGCAGTCCAAGGGACTCTCAAGAGTCTTCTCCAACACCACAGTTCAAAAGCATCAATTCTTTGGCACACAGCTTTCTTCACAGTCCAACTCTCACATCCATACATGACCACTGGAAAAACCATAGCCTTGACTAGATGGACCTTTATTGGCAAAGTATTATCTCTGCTTTTTAATATGCTGTCTAGGTTGGTAATAACTTTCCTTCCAAGGAGTAAGTGTCTTTTAATTTCATGGCTGCAGTCACCATCTGCAGTGATTTTGGAGCCCCCAAAAATAAGTCTGCCACTGTTTCCACTGTTTCCCCATCTATTTCCCATGAAGTGATGGGACCAGGTGGTTTAAAGCTCTGCAACTCGGGGACTCTGGACTTGGTCCTTAGAAGGCGGGGTCTCTCATGGAGGGCAGGGTCATGCTTTGCGGTGGAGGGCTGTCCTGTGCATGGTAACATCCCTGCCTTCAACCCAGTAAAGTCCAAAAGCATACCTCCCTCTAGATGGTGGTGGTGGTGGTTTAGTCACTAAGTCGCATCCAACTCTTGCAACCCCATGGACTGTGGCCCGCCAGGCTCCCCTGTCCATGTGATTTCCCAGGCAAGAATACTGGAGTGGGTAGCCATTTCCTTCTCCAGGGGATCTTCCTCACCCAGGGACTGAACCTGGGTCTCCCAGGTGGCGCTAGCAGTAAAGAACCTGCTTGCCTAATGCAGGAGACATAAGAGACGCAGATTCCATGTCTGGACTGGGAAGATTCCCTGGAGGAGGGCATGGCAACCCACTCCAGTATTCTCACCTGGACAATCCCCATGGACAGAGGAGGCTGGTAGGCAGCAGTCCATGGGGTCGCCAAGAGTCAAATACGACTGAAGCGACTTAGCACGCACGCACACTCCTGCGTTTCAGGCTGATTCTTTACGGACTCAGGCAGGTACTAGGGAAGCCCTCCCTCTTTTTGTGACAACCCAAAATACCCCTGGACATTGCTGAATGACCCCAGGGAGACAAAAATCACCCCTCAGCTGGAAACGGCTATCCTAAGGGAGCAAGCTTTGAAAGCATCAGGTCAAAAGTTTGCTGGGTTCCAATTTCACGGGGCCCAAGGGAGGTAATCCCAAGGCTCGAATTGCAGTTTGGTGTCTTACTTTTCAAAGCCTTGAATCAGAGGAGGAGCGCTGGAGGTGCCCCGCCCTCCTCGGCTCACTGTTGACCTGTTTTCTGGGAACTCCTATACAAGGGCTGTTTGAACAAGGCTCATAAAGGCAGGACTGGACTAAAGACTGAGCCCGGGCAGCTGGAGGCAGGCTCCCTGAGCCCACAACCCCCCGCAGGGCTCACCCAAACTTGGCAGGTCTGGGACTATTCCCTGTGAAGCCAACTCATGGGCAATTCTCCTTAGCAGCTAGTGAATTCCCCTCCTCACTGTGTCAGCTCACCAGAAGCTCTGTAAGTAAACTTCAAGAAAAATGTGGAAGCAAAACAAACACTTCCTCCCCCAGCGCCACGCCCTCCCAAGGAAAAAGAACGGTAGGTCTCTCCTTCCATTTCTCAGCCAAGACACGCACCTCTTACCTTCAAGCCACGGATAACTTGAAATCGCCACCCAAGAAGCCAGCCCTGGTCACACCAAGGGGGCGAGGTGAGATAGGGGTGGCCTCCCCGCCTTAGCTCTGGGGGGGTCCCAGTACCTTCCGGGGGGCGCTTCTGAAGTCTCAGGCTGCCCCTTTTCCAGTCCTACTCTTGGGGCTAGGGGAAGGTCAAGACTCAGGTCCCGCCCAGGTCGGAGGCTGTGTGGCCTTGGACAGGTCGCTGAACCTCTCTGAGCCAGACCCCGCGTCCCCCACCCCGAGAAGGCAGCCAGCCTTCTCTCGCCCCGGGGCTACTCACGGGGCCTGGGGCTGCTCAGCGCGCACGCCGTCCCGCGGCGACAGCAGCAGCAGCAAGAACCGGAGCAGCGGCCCGAGCTGGGCGCCCCACATTTTCCCGCTCCGCGGGGGCGCCGCGCCGGGGGAGGGGGCCTGGCCGGGGCCAGGCCAGGGCCGGGGTCCGAGCGCGGCCGTCCCCGCTTCGCCGCCGGGGGCCCTTTGTTCGCAGCCCCCGCGCCGTGCGCCTGGCGCCATGCGCCCCCACTCAGCGCCCGGCCAGGCTGGGGCAGCCGGCGACCAGCCCCCTCCCCGGACCCGCCTCGTCCCCAGGCCCGCCCCTGCCCGGACCCGCCCCGCTCACCCCCTCCCGGTCTCCGGCCCCGCCCCCTCTCCGGACCCATCCGCCCACCCACCGACTCTCCCCCAGTCTCTCCTGGGACCGCCCCGCCCTCTGCCCGGATGCACCCCAAGACCTGGCCCAATCTGTCCCCTTCATCGGACCTGCCCTGCCCTCCTCTTCGCACCCCCCAACTCAGCCCCGTTCTCTCTCCGGACGCGCCCCTCCCTGGATCTCTCCCTTTCTACTGCCGTCCCGCATCCCCCCACCCCAGGGACCAGCCCCGCCCTGCCCCACCAGGGGGCCGCCTTGTCTCCGCGCCGCTTGCACCCCACACCCTGCAGGGCCCCCCACCTGCCCCTGCCTTGACCGGGCAACCTGTTCAGTGCGCACACAGGAGGGGCTGAGCTCTTTGGGGAAACTGAGGCGGGCCAAGGGACGAAACTTCCAGACCCGCAGCTGCCTCCAGACATCAGACTGTTGGTCCTTTCCCCACCTCCTCCATCCACAGATGCCCTAGGCCAGGCCCCTGCCTCTCTGGGCCTCACTTTCCCCTCTGGCAAGCAGCAGGGGTGAGGGGGACCCCCTCCCTCTCTGAGAGCAGGGTGCCCCCTCCTGCTCTCCCAGGTTGCCCTCACTGTTGCAGTTCCCTCTGCCTGGGGCACTTCCCTTTCATACCATACCCAGCTTTCCAGGCGGTCTCTCTAAGAGGGACTCCTGCGGCCATCAGGACCGTCAGGACCGTACTTCTAGTACTCTAGAACTGACCACGTGCCCCTCCTGCCCCAAATCCTCCTGGCTCTCGAGGCTTATCGAGGCCAAGAAGTCCAAACCGGGGGGTGCCCTGATGGCTCCCACCTCACCCTAGTTCCTAGATGCCCTGTGCCACCCTGTGCTGACCTCCACTGCTTGCCTTTATTAAACTCTTTCCCTCTGTCTCTGCTTTTGCCTGCCTGACTCCTGCTGCTTCCAGAAGCTTCCCTTGCACCCTCCCTGCCCCCCAGGCATAGTGGGTCCTCCAGGCAGTCTCTCCCACCAGTCCATTCCACAAGCCCTGGTCACCCGGTGAGCACCACGGGGGCAGGCAGTGGGGGCTTCAGGAGAGGTAGGACCTGCTGCCGCGGACGGTGGAAGGGGGTGTGCAGGGGCCACAGTGGACCGGAGGGCAACAAGGGCAGCAGCAGTGCTGAGAGACCAGGAGGAGTTGCCCGCCTCCTGTCCCAGCCACGCTGGCACCAAGCAGGGCTGTCTAGTGAAATCCTTTTAATTCACATCTGCCCACCCCTCCACACCTCCCCTTGCGTGCGTGCTAAGTCACTTCAGTCCTGTCCAACTCTTTGCGACCCTATGGACTGTAGCCTGCAAGGCTCTTCTGTCCCTGGGATTTCCCAGGCAAGAATACTGGAGCAGGGTAGTCATGCCCTCCTCCGGGGGATCTTCCTGACCCAGAGATTGAACCAGAGTCTCCTGTGACTCCTGCATTGCAGGCGGATTCTCTAGCACTGCGCCATCTGGGAAAGCCCACGCCTTCCCTTTCTCCTCCATAAACCAGGCTCCACTCCCCAGTCTCGAGGCCAGCCTCCTGCCCCTCCATTTGCTCGCTCCTCCACTGGGCTCTGTTCACACACGCCTCCGGGGTTCCATGGACCCCAAACTCACTACCACCACCACCCCACCCAGCCTAGGTGCCAGCTGCCCCTTCTTCCTGGGGTGTTCTTCCTCCCATAGCTGCCTTTCCTCCTTCCACCTTCAGGGGTACCTCTACCGTCCCTCCTTCCCAGACTGCCTGTCCCATAAGGCCTCAGATTTCAGGTACTGCCTATGCAGGTCCCCAAAAGCCTAGCTGAGTTCACTGCTCTTGCTGTATCTGGCCTCCACTTGGCAAGAGAGGCTATACCCCACCTGGCTGCTTTCCCTGGTAGCCAAACCAGCTGCCCCCCACCCAATCTTAGCTAGCAGATCTCTCTTTCTTGGTTTTTTCTCTTTTTTTTTTTTTTGGCCACACCACCTGACTTTTAGGATCTTAGTTTCCCGATCAGGGAATATGCCCACAGCAGTCAAAGTGCAGAGTCCTAACCACTGGACCGCCAGGGAATCCCCTCACTTTCTTCTTATTAAGATAAGCTGATTATGCCCTCCTGCGGAAAGCAGGGGCACCCTGCCCTCTGGTTACTACAAAGCCTGCCTCCCACAGCCTCTGGCGGTCCACTCAGCTCCCAAGTGTGGGTCCTGCATGACCAGCTGTGTCTTGCCCCCACCCCAACCAGAGCTGTGAATATACATAACTAACAGACTGCTCTCCGTCTCACCTGTTCAGTGTTGGGTGTTTCGTGTTTGGCTGTCTTGCACTATTTAGCGTGAGGCATCCTCTGTCGGCAGAGACATCACTTTGCGACAAAGGTCCATACAGTCAAAGCTGTGGTTTTTCCAGTAGTCATGTACAGTTGTGAGAGTTGGAACATAGAGAGAAGGCTGAGCGCCAAAGGATTGATGCTTTCGAATTGTGGTGCTGGAGAAGACTCTTGAGAGCCCCTTGGACAGCAAGGCCATCAAACCAGTCAATCTTAAAGGAAATCACCCCTGAATATTCATTGGAAGGACTGATGCCAAAGCTGAAGCCCCACTACTTTGGCCACCTGGTGAGAAGAACCAACTTATTGGAAAAGACCCTGATGCTGGGAAAGATTGAAGACAAAAGGAGAAGAGGGCAGTAGAGGATGAGATGGTTAGATAGCATCATTGACTCAATGGATATGAATTTGAGCAAACTCTGGGGGATAGTGAAGGACGGGGACGCCTGGCATGCTGCAGTCCATGGGGTCACAAAGAGCTGGACACGACTTAGCGACTGAACAACAACAGCAATCCTCCCTTCACTAATGGGGTGAATAGGAAGCGAACAGCAGACCACTGTGCCTCAACATCCAGCCCTCAACATCGCTCTGTGGTGCCCAGTACAGAAGCCATGATCTTATTATCCCAGTGAACCCGCTTTCCTGTCTGACTCCTCTGGGCCCTGAGCACCATTCGCTGCCAGATGCTGGGCCCCTGGTTGGGAGTGGGCATCAGTACACACATGTGACAGCCTCCCCGTCCCCGTGAGCTGCAGTGGGACACTGCGAAGAGTCCCACACTGACACATTTCCAGCACTTGTGTGAGCCGCTGGGTAACAGACCCACGCGTGCTACAGTCCCTGGGTTTGCAAAGAGGTGGACACAACAGAGAGACTGAACAACAACAACTACTAAAAATTAAGTTATACCAACTTTCTATTAAAAATCCATATTAAAAATAAAAGCGATGTGTGCAAAAGTGATCAGTTCTTCATTATTTCACTACATCATCCTATTCTCTGCGCTCTTGGGAGTATCCTTGACCTTTGAATCTGTTGGTGAAAAGACTCTCATGATGTGTCTCTTCCCACGTAGTGACTTCCTCCTGGCAGCTTGAAGCTGGCCGTGGGGGGAGTACAGCCAATTCTGCCCTAAAGCTTGTTTTGAAAACAAAAATTTGTTCCAACACAATGGATGCATAAGGGAAAGATTTGAACATAATTTGATGGAATGTGGTCTTGCTAATGCAGGATTTGGTCTGTGAGAAACCTGGAGTGAATTCAGGAAATAGCACCACGCTGGCCACAGCCACATAGGAATATACAAACCACACACACACACACACACACACACACACACACAGACACAGACCCTCCACATCTAACTGCCTGAGCTGTTAGGAGCCACCCTGCCCAGCCCCAGTTTCATTTCAGAAAACCTCTTTCTAGCACAGCGACCCACAGTCTGCAGCCTTCCCACATCACATGCACACGCAAACCTCAGATCTTTTCCAAGGTCAAGTGCCGTATGCGCCCTAATGCATGTCATTTCGTAGCCATTTAGTGTGTGGGCAACGGTGCTGTCAGCAAGTCCCTATCTTTTCTCAATGCGTCGCTGGTAACGGTTTTTGAGGGTGCTGTCCTCCCTCCTTTTTCCCATGAGCCCTGTGGTTGGTGTGAAGAACGTGGTCATTTTCAAGCATGTGTCAGGGCAGAACTGGCTGCGTTTACCCCACTAGAAGAGATCGTTAAATAGGTCCCAGCGCACCAGTGATGAGTGGCGTGGCGGTCTGGGTCTGGGTGGAGAGGGGGAGGACAAGATAGACAGTCCAATTGTAAGAAGTGTTTTGTTCTTCCAGAAAGCCAGCAGGTCCTGGGGCCACTGAGCACCCAGCAGTTGGGACATGGCATCTGATGAGCTCACCGCCAGCAGAAGATAGGGGATCAGCACCGAATGGCCAGTCCCTCCAAGCCAGAGGGGGAACAGGGCAGGAGCAGCTGTGGTGAGCGACATTTGCTGCCCAGGAGGACACAGCCAGGTCATCACCAGTGGTGGGGCCAGTGATGTTAATGAAGCTGAAACTGCATGTGACCCTTGACCCTGCTGGAAGGACACGCATGCTTCAAGGTGACCTGGCCAAGAGCTTTCACAGTTGTGTTATTCAGGGGTGGTGAAAAGTGAGAAGCAGCCTGTGTGTCCATGCAGGGGATGAAGGACAAACCGATAAAGGAAGGAGGGGTCATGGGTGATTCCCACATATCAGGGAAGATCGGGTATGGGGTCAGGGGAGAAGAGTAACCAGGGAGAGGGACGCAGGAAGGCGATTTCAGCAAGACCCAAGCACTTTCACCTCCCGCTGCCTGGGGAGCAGGAGCCTGGAGGGGAGGGAAGGGTGATTGGGGGATCTTCCCACACCTGTGTGATGTCATTCACCCTGTGTCTGCTGTGCCCCCAGCGTGTGAGGACTGGGGGTGCTGGCTCGACAGAGAAGCAGAGGGCTCTCCATCTGGTTAGTGTGAACTCCCTCCCAGGGCGGACTTTGGGGAAGGATCCCAAAAAAGATATACAAATGGCTGACAAGTGCATGAAAAGATATTTTAAAACTGGGTTGTCATGATGTAAAATCTGTAAGTTTATGAAGAACGTTGATCTGTATGCTGAAAACAAGTAAATTTGATGGCGTGTCAATGACATCTCAATAGAGCAATGATGGCATATGGAAACACACGCAAATATACTCGTTTGCGTATATATATCTGAAAAGCAAACAATGTGCTTTGGGAATGCCCACGCTGGCAGGTCTTGGCTTTCTTTTTCTCCCTCCCTCTCTGACTCTGTATTTCCAGCATCTCACAGAAGCCCAAAACAGCTCAATTCCACTTTGCAGTTGAATTAATAAAGATCAGTAACGAGAAGGTGGATTTCACGCACCTGACCTTAAGCTCAGTCCAGGGCTCAGCAGAGGTCAAGGCAAAGGCTAAGGACGAGATCTCTGCCATGCAGATTCCCCAAAGCCAGCTCCCCCTGACGCTGCTTATGTGCACGCCATGTCCTGCTCTTTTGCATCGTGAAAATGTCCAAGCAATTTCACAGCAGTGTAGGGCGCAGAGGCACGTTGGCAGAGGGCTTTCCAGTTGTTATTTGCAGTTCCAGTCCACGGCAGAAATCAATGCTGTTTGCAGATGCAACAACCACTTCTGGGGTCTTTATTAGTGTCCTGTAGCTGCTGTAATATAAGACCACAGACCAGGTGGCTTAAACAACAAGAACTTGTGCCCTCACAGTTCTGGCGGTCTGAAATCTGAAAATAAAAATGTTGGCACGGTTGGTTCCTTCTGAAGACTGTGAGGAGAGTATATTCCTTGCCTCTCTCCCAGATTTTAGTGGCTGTTGGCAATCTTTGGTGTACCTTGGCTTGTTGATATATTGCTCCAGTTGTTCCATACCAGGGTCCTTGGACTCTTTGGTGTGTGTGCTCAGTCACTTCAGTCGTGTTCAGCTCTTTGTGACCCCATGGACTGTAGCCCACCAGGCTCCTCTGTCGGTGGGATTCTCCAGGCAAGAATACTGGAATGGGTTGCCATACCCTCCCTCCAGGGGACCTTCCATCCTAGGGATCAAACCCACATCTCTCACGTCTTCTGCATTGGCAGATGGGTTCCTTCCCAGTGCCATCTGGGAATCCCTCTGGACTCTTAAATCAATAGAAATTGATAAGAGTCCAGAAATTCAGGCAAGACTGCAGTACAAACAAGTGAGAACAGGAAACAGGTGCTGAAATTTCCTTGGCTGTCCAGTGGTTAAGAATCCACCTTGCAATGCAGGGGATGCAGGTTCAATCCCTGGTTGGGGAGCTAGGATCCCACGTGCATTGGGCTAACTAGGCCCATGTGCCTCAGCTAGAGAGTCCATGTACTGCAAAGAAAGATCCTGAGTGCAGCAACTAAGACCCGATGAAGACAAATAAATAAATATTAAAAAAAAAATTTAAGAAGAAAGAAACTGATGCCTTTGGTCACTCTCTGAGATGGGAGTTGAGATAGTTCCTTAAATGGGGTGGGGGTGGGGGCAGATCAGTAGGTTGGGCAGGAGGTGTAGCTCAGGTGGCTGCCCACCCCCTTCTTGGTGCTGGGCACAGGGATCATGCGCAGTACTCTGCTTTTGCCCGGGGCACCTCAGGAGAGGCAATCGGTTTGTAGCCTTTTGGTATCTTATTGTGCATTTGCTGTGCTATGCTAAGTTGCTTTAGTCGTGTCCAACTCTTTGCCATCCCACGGACTGTAGCCTGCCAGGCTCCTGTGGCCATGGAATTTTCCAGGCAAGAATACTAGAGTGGATTGCCATTTTCTCCTCCAGGGGATCTTCCCAACCCAGCGACTGAACCTGAGTCTCTTGTCTCTTGCCCTGGGAGGCAGATTCTTTACCACTGCACCACGTGGGGAAGCCAATAGGAAGTCTCCAGATTTCCCTCTTCTCACAAGAGCACCAGCCCTATTGGATCGAGGGCCCACCCTAATCCAGTATGACCTCATCTTAATTAGTTACATTTGCAAAGACCCAAATGCATTTGGATTTATGACTCAAATAAGATCGTATTCTGAGATTCTGGGTGGACATGAATTATAGGCGGATCCTATGTATCCTAATACAGGGACCTGTCAGCAAATAATCTAAAGTGATTTCTTAGGCACTGCCTAGGAAGGGAATAATACCTATATAAGTTGAAGTCTGTGCCTAAGTCCAGTTCATCACTTCCTTGGCCTAAGTTAGCTTTGGCCCCACTGGGTCATTCTGATAGCGTCAGAGTCCAGATCGCAGCAAGTGAAGGGCTGGGTCTGGGTGGGGGCTTGGAGTCAGACCTAGGGGTCCCAACCCAGCTCCACATCTGGGGCAGTGCTGATCAATCTGGACTTGGTTTTCCTTGTCCATCACACAGGGATAGTCATAACCCCACCCTCATACATGCTGCTAGGACTAAGCAAGACTATGGTGTGTGCAGAAAGCTCAGCTCTGGGCCTTGTTCAGCGACCGCACCCAGGAAACCAGAGCTGTTTCTGGGCTCCTCTCCCCTGTGCACCCACTTTTAGGTCTCCTTCCAAAATCTGGAATCCGGAGAATGTGGGCCTCATGCCAGCAGCAGTATCTCATCCTGGCTAATGATGACGGCTGAAATATTGGGTCAGTCATGAATTGTGGGTCAGTCATGAGCTGCAGCCCAAGAGGGGTGCTAGGATTCAGTGAGCATTCCTGCAGAGAAGAGGGTCCCATTGAACCTTGTGGCCTGAGAAGGCTTCCTGCTCGCCCTCTCCCAGTTCCCTCTGCCACCCTGTGCTCCCCTAGAAGGTTCTAGAGCCCATCCAAGTTGGGAATAGGTTTTGTCTGCACTGTGGATGCCTGTGGCACCATGGCAAGTCTAGTTAGGCTTTTCTCTGTCCTCTTTCTGCCCGCACGCATTAACAAAACAAGGATTCCCTCCCCTTCAGGTCTAAGGTCAAGACCAAGGTCATCTCCTGCTGCTCCAGCCTCCACCAGGCCAGGTCCCACCGCCCAACCTTTGCTCAGGCTGTGTCCACAGACTGCAGGCCCTTCCTCCAGCTCTCTGCATAGCCATCTCCTCCTGGCTAGTCTCTAAGTCTCAGCTTAAACATCATCTCTTCCAAGGGGACCTCCCAACCTGAAAGGACCCTCTAGTCTTGTTCTATCCTAAGGCCTTGTTACCAGGTGGATATCTGCAATATCCAGAGACATAAAGATCACTATTTAAATTGCCATTTAGTACATTCTCAACACTGCATAAGCATCACCTCTATCTAGTTCCAGAACATCTTGTCACTCTGAAAAGAGACCCTGTGTGCATTAAGCAGTCATACCCCATCCCGCCCCACCCCACGCCCCCAGCCGTTGGCAACCACTAATCTGCTTTTCTATTTCTGTAGATTTGTTACTTAGTTCAGGCTCACTCTGCTTGCCACATAAGCCAATAAGTCGGGAGACAAGGTGTTGAGGCGAGTAATAACAACTTTATTCAGAAAACCAGCAGACCGAGACGATGGCAGACTAATGTCTCAAAATAACCATCTTACTAAGGTCTGGGTGCCAGTTTCTTTCACAGAACACAGAAGGGGAAGCAGTGTGGAAGTAAAATTTCAGTTCAGTTCAGTTCAGTCACTCAGTCGTGTCCGACTCTTTGCGACCCCATGAATTGCAGCACGCCAGGCCTCCCTGTCCATCACCAACTCCCGTTTAAAAAGACATTAATCTTGCAAATATCTCCTGGACTGGCCAGGCTTGGGGAAGGGATGTGTTCATTTCTTTCTTCCAGCCATTCACAGGTGAACAGAATCAGAATGTTTCCCTGAACAAAGACACTTTAGTTTAACATTCAGGCAGAGAGGAAGGTTTCTCCAGGCAGGACATTATGTGTAGACAGTATCCTTTTACTGAACAAAAGCAATGGGAAGCAAAGGTTAAAGTCAAAGATCCAACCTGAAGTCAGGTTTTGTCCTTCCCCATAGCAGATTTGCCTGTTCTGGACGTTTCATATAAATGGAATCACAGACTATGTGGCCTTTGATGTGTAGCTTTTTTCACTTAGAATAATGTCTTTAAGATTCATCCATGCTGTAGCATGAATCAAGTCTTCATTCTTTTTTATGGCTGAATAATACTCCACTATATGGACATGCCGCAGTTTGTTTATTCATCCACTGGTTAGTGAACATTTGGGTTGTTATACCTTCTGGCAATGGTGAATGTTCATAGTTAGGCTATGAACACTCATGTGCAAGGTTTTTTTTAACACCTGTTTTCAATCCTTTGAGTCCGTACCTAGTAGTGAAATAGCTGGATCATGGGGTAATTCTGTTTCACTTTTTGAAACCACCAAACTGTTTTCCACAGCAGCCACACCAATTTACAGTCCCACCAACAGTGCACAAGGATTGCAATTTCTCCACACCCCTGACAATACTTATTAATGTCAAACTTTTTGATTCTGGCCATCCTGGTAGGTGTGAGGAGGTATATCATTGTGGTTTTTATTTGCATTTCCCTGATAACTCAGATTTAGTCTAAAGAGTTGGGGTGGGGGGCGGGGGGCAAAGGGAGAGTGCCAAGCATGGATGTGAATATCTCATTGTGGTTTTTAAGAAACTCCAGTGGGGACTTCCCCAATGGTCCAGTGATTAAGACTGTGCTTCCACTGTAGGGGACCCGATTTCAATCCCTGGTCAGGGAACTGAGATCCTGCATGCTGCATGGTGTGACCAAAAAGAGAGAGAGAGAGAGAGATGGCTCTGATAAGAGGAAGGACTTTTGAGAATCAAGAGAGAGAGCAGAGAGACCAACATAGGGCTTTGCAACATTTTGCATCTCACCAAAGGTACCCAAGTTCTGGCCAGGATTTGGTGGGACATGCAGGAGGCAGAGAGAAGGACAAGCCTGTCTCGTCTGAACTTCTGCTACTCACCAGCCGGGTAATTTCATGGACCATCCTGGAGGGCCGATTCTGACCCTACAGGGTTTGTTGAAGAGATTGAGCAGACAGCACAGCGTGACAGTGTCCAGCCCTCAGTTGGTTGTACACTCATGTGCGTCCCCTCTGTGCCCACTCACATCTTCCGTAGCCCCTCAGCCCAGAACAGGACGGGCATCCCATCGTCAGAAAATGGCTTCGGTTGCAAGCCACCTGCTTTTCCAAAGCCAGTGAAGGATCGGGGGCTGGTTCCTGAGAAGAACGGCGGTCCAGGTGCAGCATCTCCGTGCTGGGCAACAAACCTTTCAGAGCTCCCACTTAGACTCGCAGAAGAGAAGGTCTAACTGTAGAAAGCCAGTAAGGGCAACTCTAAGGCTTTGTTCCTGGATTTCTGTGCCCCAGCACTGCTGACATTTGGGGCCAGATTATTCTTTGCCATGGCGGGTGGCGGCTGTCTATGCTATTCTTGGGCTTCCATGGTAGCTCAGATGGTAAAGAATCCACCTGCAATGCAGGAAACCTGGGTTCGATCTCTGGGTTGAGAAGATCCCCTGGAGGAGGGCATGGTACCCACTCCAGTATTCTTGCCTGGAGAATCCCCATGGACAGAGGAGCCTGACAGGCTACAGTCCATAGGGTGACAAAGATTCGGACACAAATGAGTGACTAAGCACAAGCAAACCCAGCAGATGCCAATAAAACCACACCCAGCTGAGAATCACTGGTTTAGAAGATCCCAAGTTTTTCACTTTGGAAACCAAATTCTTGGTATTTGCACAAAATACCTGTTTCCCAAGAAAACCATGTTTGGAAAGATGCCACCATACTATGAGTTCTATCAAGTAATGATTCATAGCCCATTTTTATCAGCTGTCACTCACCAAGAGAATCAGTGGTATAGACTATCTACTAATAAACTGAGACAAGTAACGGGAACACAGAAGTGCCCTTTGTCACCCACCATGGAGATAACTAGTTCAGGCAGGATCATAATAGATGCTAATGATGATGATAGGAGGGTGGAAGGAACAGGTGATTGGTGTGGACACAAAGGATTTGACCACAAAAAACCTCCCAGTGCAAAAGGGAACACAGGGCCTTGTGGTGGAGACTCTTGGTGTCAAAGTGTGAAATTAGGAGGCATAAGACCACCCTCACTTCTGACACCAAGAGCAACTGGCATCACTAACTTAACGGAGGTGAGTTTGAGCAAGTTACAGGAGTCTGTGATGGACAGGGAAGCCTGGTGTGTTGCAGTCTATGGGGTCACAAAGAGTTGGATACAACTGAGCAACTGAACTGAACTGAAGACCTCCCTCAGGTTCAATAATCTTCTAGAAGGATTCACAGAACTCACTGGAAGTTGTTACATATGACAGTGAAAGGATATAGGTTAAAATCAGCCAAGAGAAGAGTCTAGAAGAAATCCAGACATGGGCTTCCAAAAGGTTCCCCCACCCAGTGCAATCAGCAAAGAGTTATGTTCCTGGCAATGTGTGACGTCACACACGGTGTACCGCCAACCAGAGATGCTCACTCAATGTCCAGAGTTTTCATTGGAGGTCCGAGGTCAACTGCCAATGTGCCTGACCTTTAGTCTCCAGGCCATCTGGGGGTCAACCTGAGACCACACAGCCCGAGGTCCCCATCGTAAATTAGATTATTTGGGGTGGCCCAAGTTTCCAGGTAAACAAACACACTCTTCTCAGGCAGAATATCCCAGAGGTTTAGAGGGCATGTCCCAAGAGCCAATAGCAAAGTCCAGATTCTCTTTGAATCGGGTTCAATTCTTTACTACACACAAGATAATACCCAGTGAAGGGACCAGATGACAGGGGAGCTTCCTGATGTGGTATCCTGAGAAGAATACATCATTGATTCTGTGGTCCTGCCAAGAATTCGGGGGCCTGACTCTGGACATAGGGTCTACTGATAGCTCCAGGTTGAGAGTCATCCACAGACTGAAAGGGTGTGTGTGTTTTTCTTTCCCAGAAGTTTTATTGAGATATAATTCACACACCATACAATTTGACCATTTAAAGTGTCCAACTCAATGGTGTTTTCAGTATATATACTATAGTGTATACACACACATATATATATATATGTATGTACTTCCCCAGTGGCTCGGCAGTAAAACTGCTGCAATGCAGGAGACGCAGATGTGGGTTCAGTCCCTGTGTTGGGAAGATCCCCTGGAGGAGGAATGGCAACCCACTCAAGTATTCTTGCCTGGAGAATTCCATGGGCAGAGGAGCCTGGTGGCTACAGTCCAGTGGGTTGCAAAGAGCTGGACACAACTAAAGTGACTGAGCATGCAGACACACGTTTGTGTGTCATCATAGGCATTTACAGAACATTTTCGTGATCTCAAAAAGAAATCCCATGCCCGTTAGCTATCATACCACCCCTCCATCCTCTTCCCACCCTAAGCAACCACTCATCTGTCTTCTTTCTCTATTAAGACCCTATTCTTTAGGACTTCCTTGAAGGTCTAGTGGTTAAGAATCCATCTGCCTATGCAGAGGACATGGGTTTGATCCTTGGTGGGGGAAGATCCCACATGCTGCAAAGCAACTAAACCCTTGAGATGCAGCTCCTGAGCCTGAAAGCTGTGATTACTGAAGCCTGCATGCCCGGAGCTCACGCTTCACAAGAGAAGCCGCCGCAATGAGAAGCCCACACACCACAATGAGAGAGTAGCCCGCCCTTGCCATAACTGGAGAAAGCCCACGTGAAGCAACCAAGACCCAGCGCACCAAAAATAAATACATTAAAAAAATTTTTTTTAAACTCTATTCTTTTAAACCATCAGGACCATGAAGGAAAAGGAAAGACTGAGAAATGTTCAATGTTCTAACTAAACGGTCAGCCGGAGTCCAGATGGCACCTGGTGACTGCTGGCAGCACCACCCTAGTGTAATGGTGGATTCATGCAGTCGCAAGTGGGTTTTGTAGGAGAGTGTCCTTGTTTGTGGGATAGTGTCAGGTGAGTGAGTAGCATGTGTGTCAACTGCTCGGGGATGATTCAGAAAATAAAGCACTGTGATGAGTGGAGATCTAGAAAGCAAGGGACCGGGGGCAAACAGGACCAAATGTCCACCTTCAGGGAATCCATCTGAAAGGAGGTTCTTGGCCATTTATCTGTAATTCTGAAATTATTTCAAAAGAAATTATAAAAAGGATTTAAATTTTAATTAATTACTTTAAGTTATTGAAAAATTTTAAAAATCATTTAAATTTTTATCTTTAATTATTAAAAATATTTTTAAAAATTTGACCATGTATTTACCAAATATATTAATATTACTTTTTCTCTCTTTCATTTTTCACATACATTTGCAATCATTGCAAATTGTATCACTACCATATAGCATTTCTTGTTTTCATTTTTTTTTTTAATTTATAGATTTTTTTTTTTAACAGCTTTAAGTTTCCAGAAAAGTAGACTGGAAAGTTCACAGTTCCCCTTGCAACAATTTCCCCTATTATTAACATCTTGCACTGGGGTGGTACATTTGTTAACAATTGATGAATATGAATATTGATGTATTACTATTTAAGTCTGCAGTTTATAGTAGGGTGGTGCACATTCTATTTTCAGAAAGTGCGTGCTGAGTCGCTCAGTCATGTCCTACTCTTTGCCATCCCATGGACTGTAGCCTACCAGGCTCCTCTGTCCATAGAGTTTTCCAAGCAAGATTACTGGAATGGGTTGCCATTCCCTCCTCTAGAGAATCCTCCCAACCCAGGGATCAAGCCCCAGTTTCTTGCATCTCCTGCATTGGCAGGTGGATTCTTTATCACTTCACCACCTGGGAAATCCATTCTATGGGTTTTAACAAATGTATGATGTCATATATCCACAATTGCATGATCCTAAGATTAGTATATTCTTTTTCAATTATAAAAAGAAAGAGAAAGAGAGAGAAAGAGGGAAGAAAAAAAGGGAAGGAAGAAAATCTAGGTCAGTCTCCTGGTCTTTCCCCTTCTTGCCTTAGCCCCAGCCATCATCCTCTCCTGCCCACTGTCAAAAGGTGAGCTCCACAACAGAGGGCAGAGGGAGGGGGTGTGACTTGGTCACCCTGCCCATCGCAGAATACGATCTGGGACAGGAGCCCCTGCCCCACCCCCTCCTGAGTCATCCGTCCCCAGAGATCCCTCAGCCTAGGACCCCACTTGGCAGACTCACTATCCATTTTATTTTAGATATGATGCTAAAATCAAAAGCAACAAAAGAAAATAGATTAAAACTTTTGTGCATCAAAGACTGTCAAGAAGGACTTCCCTGGCAGTCCAGTGGTTAAGACTCCACTTGCAATGCGGGGGACACATGTTTGATGCCTAGTCAGGGAACTAAGATCCCACATGCCATGTGGTGCGGGGTGGGGAGTGAACGATCAAGAAAGTACAGAGACAACATGAAACAGGATGAAATATTTGCAGACAGTATAGCTGATGAGGGATCAATACCAGAATATATTTAAAAAGAAAACTCTTATAACTCAGCAACAGCCAGAAAAGGACAAACAACCTCATTGAAAAATAGGCAAAGGACTTGAATAGACATTTCTTCAAAGATGATACACAAATGACCAATCAGCACATGACAAGTTGCCCTAAATCTCTAGTCATCAAAGAAATGAAAATCAGAACCATGATGAGATACCTCCTCGAACCTGTCAGGATGGCTACTATCAAAGCAGCAGAAACTAACAAGTGTCGAGGAGGACGTGGTGGAATTGGAATACCTGCACACTGCTGGTGGGAATTTAAAATCGTGTGGTAGCTGTGGAAAGTAGTCTGGCAATTCCTCAATAAGATAAATACAGAATTAGCATATGATTCAGCAATTCTACTTGTATATACATATATATATATATGGGCTTCCCATTTAGCACTAGTGGTAAGGAACCCGCCTGCCAATGCAGGAGACAAGAGACGAGGGTTTGATCCCTGGGTCGGGAGGATCCCGTGGAGGAGGGCATGGCAACCCACTCCACTATTCTTGCCTGGAGAATCTGCATGGACAGAAGAGCCTGGGGGACTATAGTTCATAGGGTCTCAGAGACTGAAGAGACTTAGCATGCATACATATATGTGTGTATATATATATGTATGTATATAAATATATACCTGAGAGATTTGATAATATGGACTCAGATAATTGTACAAACACAACCACAACAGCACCAGTCACAATCGCCAAAAGGTGGTAACAGCCCAAATGTCCATCAATAAATAATGAAATGATGAATAGATAAACAGAATGTGATCCATTCACACAATGGAACAGTCAGTTCAGTTCAGTCGCTCAGTCGTGTCCAACTCTTTGCGACCCCATGAATCGCAGCACGCCAGGCCTCCCTGTCCATCACCAACTCCCGGAGTTCACCCAGACTCACGTCCATCAAGTCAGTGATGCCATCCAGCCATCTCATCCTCTGTCATCCCCTTCTCCTCCTGCCCCCAATCCCTCCCAGCATCAGAGTCTTTTCCAATGAGTCAACTCTTCACATGAGGTGGCCCAAGTACTGGAGTTTCAGCTTTAGCATCATTCCTTCCAAAGAAATCCCAGGGCTGATCTTCAGAATGGACTGGTTGGATCTCCTTGCAGTCCAAGGGACTCTCAAGAGTCTTCTCCAACACCACAGTTCAAAAGCATCAATTTTTCAGCGCTCAGCCTTCTTCACAGTCCAACTCTCACATCCACACACGACCACTGGAAAAACCATAGCCTTGACTAGACGAACCTTTGTTGGCAAAGTAATGTCTCTGCCTTTGAATATGCTGTCTAGGTTGGTCATAACTTTCCTTCCAATATTACTCAGCCATAAAAAAGGGATGACGCACTGACACATGCTAATACCTGGATGAACTTGAAAAACATCATGCTGAGAGGAGGAAGTCAGACACAGACAGACAGTGTATGATTCTATTGATGTGAAATATCCAGAAAAGACAAATCCACAGAGACGCTGTTTATATTATTAGTTATGGATGGTTAATCATAATATAGGGTCCTAGGTTCTATATTATTATATACTAGGGTCCTCATATCTGCTGCCACCCTTTAACTAAAGAGTCTTAGCTTGATGAGGGGAAAGATGTGTTTTATGAACAAACTTCTGTAGCACATTTTGTGGGGTGCTTTATTGGCAGGACCAATAAAATCTAATATTTTCATGACTTTTGGATGTTAAAAGAGAACTTTGGGAAGTTTTGTTCTCTTTGCAGTCACATTAAAATAAAAACATTTTATTCAAAACAAATTTCACAGAGACGACAGAAAGCAGATTAGTGGCTTGGAGCAGGGGTGGGGGTGCGGCTGCTGTGGGAGGGGACATGAAGTAACTGCTCATGGCCATGGGGTCTCTTTTTGGAATGAAGTGTGTGTTAGTTGCTCAGTCATATCCGACTCTTGGTGACCCCAGGGACTGTAGCCCACCAGGCTCCTCTGTCCTTGGGGATTCTCCAGGCAAGAATACTGGAGTGGGTTGCCAAGCCCTCCTCCAGGGGATCTTACCGACCCAGGGCATAGCAGGCAGTTTACCATCTGAGCCACCGGGGAAGCCCTTTATGGGGTGATAGAAATGTTCTAAAATGGGCTCTGGTGGGGATTGCCTAACTCTGGGGATATACTATAAACCATTAAATTGGGCCCTTTAAAATGGGTGAATTGTGGACTTTCTTGG